>NC_135236.1:602197606-602834187 GCF_051348905.1 Ranitomeya variabilis
GCCATCAGACGTAACATCACTCCCCCCTGGTGGAAGAGCGACATTACTGCAACGACCAGGACTCTGGGGCGCTGCACTTACCCAGGGCAAGATCTCCCATTGGAGATCGAGGGTCACATGCTCAGATACTGCAGCAGATCCCATTGGTCCTCCAGGAAGGTCCTGAAGGTGCTCAACTTCTGTGGCAGCCTCCCTTTGGTCCTTCTGGGAAGGTCCTGTACATGCTGCAGCTATAAAAGGTTTGCATGGCCGCACGGCCATGCGCTAGTATACATTTGTTTATGTGTGTGGGTTGTGAGTGAAAGTCGCTCATTAATCATCCCCTCCCTTGTGTTTGAATGCTCACGTAAGGAGGATGATTGTAATCTAGCGCCCGACTTGTAACCAACACTGGTACACAAACAGCGTCTATTGCTGTGACCGCCAGTGCGGCGCTGTGCGCTATCACCGTGCTTTCCAAACCCAAGTATGGGTGGTTAGTGGCGTCCGCCAGTGCGGCATCGCATGCACTCTCGTGTTATTTAATTATTAGTTTTGTTACGTGCAGTACTGCGGCCCTGTGACGCAACAGGGGTCGCCTATTTCACACAGGGTGCAGCTAACCCGTGTGTATCCTCATTGTACCGCCATATAGTCCGTCATTGCTTAGCAGCAGGTTCCATCTCTGCACAGTGGACCCCGGGGTGCGAACGCACCTTATTCCTTTTCTCTTATTATTTGGTGTGTTCCGCAAGCCCTAACATTATACTAGCGCCAGGGTCTGGCTAAGTAGTGACGGACGAACAGCGATTGCAGGGCTACATCCAGCTGCTGGAGGGCAGGTTGGCGCCTCTCGAGCGTGCAACCTCAGCGGTGGATGTTACCACAATAGCTGTTCAGGCTGCTAGCGTGGCTGCGGCAGCTTTACCCATAGCCATCTCTGTTCCGACCTTATCTCACCTCCCGCTGCCAGAGAAATACTCTGGTGACAGTAAATCCTGTAGGGGTTTCGTGAGCCAGTGCGGTATACAGCTCGTGCTCCTGGCTGCACGTTTTCCCACAGAGCGGGCAAAGGTGGGATTCATAATTTCTCTGCTGTCGGACAGGGCATTGGAGTGGGCTACGCCGCTGTGGGAGCGCGACGATCATGTGGTGCGGAGTGCTCCTCGGTTTCTGAGCACTCTGAAACAGATCTTTTTAGGACCCCAAGTCACCCATGATATGGCGCTCCAGCTGCTGGCATTGACTCAGGGTTCGTCCATGGTCAGCCATTTTGCCGTCCACTTCCGAACATTAGCGTCTGAGCTGGAATGGTCGGATAAGGCCCTTATCCCAGTATTTTGGAGAGGGCTGGCTGACCATGTGTAGGACGCTTTGGCCACTAGGGAGATTCCCGCCACACTGGAGGAGCTCATAGCTATATCAACCCGCATCGACCTTCGTTTTCACGGGCGAAGGTTGGAGCGAGCCCAGTGTAGGCAGAGGTTTCGGCTGGCTCCCACCTTCGCCAAACCTCAGGAATCTCCGGTCCAGGCGTCCGAGTCACATGAGGCCATAGAGGCGTTGCGTGCAGGATCTAAGTCCCGGTCCGCTCGTGCACCTATGGTCTGTCATGTTTGCCGGCAGTCAGGACATCTTGCCTCCAAGTGTTCTCAGCAGTCGGGGGAACATCGGCGTCTAGTGGTAGTTGGTAATTGTCCTTCAAGGGGACAATAACCTTAGGCCCATCCACTCTTACGGTAGAGCTTTGCCTGGACTCCGGGGCGGAAGGCAATTTCATGTCATCTGCTTTCGCCCAGCGTCACGCAATACCGCTGGTGATGCTCGCCAAACCTGTGACCGTTCGAGTGGTAAATGGGTCGACACTACCCTCACAGATTACACATCAGACTATTCCATTCACTCTTTCCATGTCTCCATCACATCAGGAGATTATCTCCCTATTAGTCATTCCTGAGGGAATTAATGAGGTCCTGTTGGGGATACCATGGCTTCGCTATCATTCTCCTCATATAGAGTGGTCCTCAGGGAAAATTATGGGATGGAGTAAATCATGTGAGGGTAGATGTCAGAGGGAGTGCGTTCAGGTTACTTCTACAGAGGTACCCGCAGATCTTTCCTCTCTCCCCAAGCACTATTGGTCCTATGCGGACGTGTTCTCCAAAAGGGCTGCGGAGACCCTTCCTCCTCACCGCCCCTATGACTGTCCTATTGACCTCTTGCCTGGTGCAGAGCCTCCCTGGGGTCGAGTTTATCCGTTATCTCTCCTGGAGACGGAGGCAATGTCCCAGTACATTCAAGATAATCTGGCAAGAGGATTCATTAGGAAGACAGTGTCACCTGCAGGGGCTGGGTTCTTCTTCGTGCAGAAGAAGAATGGAGAACTACGTCCACGCATAGACTACAGGGGTCTTAACGCCATCACCTTTAACAATAAATACCCACTACCCCTGATATCTGAGCTTTTTGAAAGGCTACGGGGAGCAAGGGTATTTACTAAGTTAGATCTGCGGGGTGCTTACAACCTGATTCGCATCCGTGAGTGGGACGAATGGAAGACGGCTTTTAACACCAGGGATGGGCACTATGAATATCTGGTGATGCCCTTCGGGCTCTGTAATGCTCCAGCCATTTTACAAGACTTTGTGAACGACATCTTCCGGGAGAAGCTCACCACCTCGGTCATAGTCTATCTGGATGATATTCTCATCTACTCTCCAGATATTGACTCCCATCGGAGAGATGTTTGCAAAGTTTTTGACCTCTTACGGGCAAACTCCATCTACGCCAAGTTGGAGAAGTGTGTGTTTGAGCAGGAGTCCTTACCTTTCCTTGGCTATATCATCTCTGCCCAGGGATTGGCTATGGATCCTGCCAAGCTACAGGCTGTGATGGACTGGCAAGAACTTCATTCTCCTAAAGCGGTGCAGCGCTTTATGGGGTTCATTAATTACTATCGCCAGTTCATCCCACACTTCTCAACTTTGGTAGCTCCCTTGGTTGCCCTCACCAAGAAGGGAGCAAATCCCAAGTTGTGGTCGGAGGAGGTCTCCAAGGCCTTTCTCTTGATTAAGTCACACTTCGCTAGCGCTCCCATCCTACATCGCCTCGATGTAGATAAGCCATTTATTATGGAGGTGGATGCCTCATCCGTTGGTGCTGGAGCAGTCCTCTTCCAAAAGGATGCTCAAGGTCGGAAGTATCCTTCCTTCTTCGTCTCCAAGACCTTTTCACCGGTGGAGAGGAATTATTCCATCGGGGACAGGGAGTTGCTAGCCATGAAGTTGGCTTTCTCAGAGTGGAGACACCTCTTGGAGGGGGCTCGCTTTCCCTTCCAAGTGTTCACAGACCACAAGAACTTGGTGTACTTACAGACAGCCCAGCGGCTGAATTCTCACCAGGCTAGATGATCCCTGTTCTTCTCCCGGTTCCATTTTACTCTCCATTTTCTCTCCGGGGAGAAGAACATTCGTGCCGACGCTCTCTCGCTCCGTAGTGTCATCTGAGGAGGAGGAGGAGGAGCCTCGGCTTATTGTCCCTTCTGAGAGCCTGAGAACTGTGGCTCCGGTTTCGCTAGAGTCTGTGCCCCCAGGCAAGACTTGCGACCGGAGGTTCTCTCTTGGGCTCACTCGTCCAGGGTGGGTGGGTGGACATTTTGGGACCAAGAGGACATCTGAGCTTTTGGCGAGGACGTACTAGTGGCCGCATATGGCCCGTGACGTCGGGGACTATATTCGGGCGTGTATCTCCTGCGCCAAGAATCGGTCTCCTCGGCAACGGCCAGCTGGGCAACTTTACCCCCTGCCGGTGGCAGACAGGCCCTGGGAGATGGTAGGGATGGACTTCGTGGTGGGCTTAGCCAAGTCTCGTAACTGCACCATTATCTGGGTTGTCACCGATCATTTCTCTAACATGGTGCACTTGGTGCTGCTTCCACAGTTACCTTCTGCACGGGCCTTGGCGGCGTTGTTCATTAAACATATTTTCCGTTTACATGGCATGCCTGATAAAATTGTCAGTGACCGGGGTCCCCAGTTCACGTCTCGGTTTTGGAGAGAGCTCTGTCGTTTACTCAGCATAGAACTAAATCTCTCCTCTGCATATCATCCCGAGACGAATGGGTTGGTAGAGGGGGCCAACCAGACTCTGGTGACATATTTGCGACATTTTGTCTCTGCTAGGCAGGATGACTGGGCATCTTTGCTACCTTGGGCAGAATTTGCTCTGAACAACGCCGTAGCCGATTCCACTGGGCAGACTCCTTTTCTCCTTAATTACGGCCCGCATCCGCGTGTCCCTGTGCCATGCCCGTGTCATCCTCTGATTCCAGGGTGGCAGACTGGGCAGTGGAGGCACGTGACATTTGGGACGGCACACAGGATACCATTCGGGCTTCCAAGGAGAGAATGAGGGTTTCTGCCGATGCTCACCGGCGCCCCGCTCCGACCTTCGCTCCTGGCGACTTAGTGTGGCTCTCCGCCCGTAACATCAGGCTGCGAGTTGATTCCACTAAGTTTGCGCCTCGCTACATTGGTCCTTACAAGGTTCTGGAACAGGTTAGCCCTGTGGTCTACCGTTTGGCTATTCCTCCGCGCCTTGGTATCACCGACACCTTCCACGTTTCCCTCTTAAAGCCCGTCTATATGTCCCAGTTTTCTGAGTCATCTGCCGGGACATCAGCTTCGTCCATGGATGAGTATGAGGTGAATGCTATCGTGGGGTGCAAGGTAGTACGTGGCAAAAAATACTATCTGGTGGACTGGAAGGGCCACGGCGTAGCGAGGCCCTGGGGGGGCCCTGTTAGGATTTGAGTTCCCGCTGCTGCACAGGGGGAATCTCAAGCCATGTCTGCTGCGGTCTTTCATTCTGCATCGGCCGCAGTGGAGCCTGCTCAGCGGAGACGTCGGTCCCAGCATCTTACTCAGTCTCACTCTGTGCAAAGGGTTACTGCTGCTTTTCCAGCTTCTGCCATTGAAGCCAGTGCTGGGCAGCGGCGAGCAGACGCTTTTGGGACTAAGTCCTGCTTTTTCCCTTCTGAGCATGCCCAGGGCAAGATCTCCCTTGGAGATCGAGGGTCACATGCTCAGATACTGCTGCAGATCCCATTGGTCCTCCAGGAAGGTCCTGAAGGTGCTCAACTTCTGTGGCAGCCTCCCATTGGTCCTTCTGGGAAGGTCCTGTACATGCTGCAGCTATCAAAGGTTTGCATGGCCGCACGGCCATGCGCTAGTATACATTTGTTTATGTGTTGTGAGTGAAAGTCGCTCATTAATCATCCCCTCCCTTGTGTTTGAATGAGGATGATTGTAATCTAGCGCCCGACTTGTAACCAACACTGGTACACAAACAGCGTCTATTGCTGTGACCGCCAGTGCGGCGCCGTGCGCTATCACCGCGCTTTCCAAACCCAAGTCTGGGTGGTTAGTGGCGTCCGCCAGTGTGGCATCGCATGCACTCTCGTGCTATTTAATTATTGGTATTGTTACGTGCGGTACTGCGGTCCTGTGACGCAACAGGGTTCGCCTATTTCACACAGGGTGAAGCTAACCCGTGTGTATCCTCATTGTACCGCCATATAGTCCGGCATTGCTTAGCAGCAGGTTCCATCTCTGCACGGTGGACCCCGGGCTGCGAACGCACCTTATTCCTTTTCTCTAATTATTTGGTGCGTTCCGCTAGCCCTAAGACTCTGTTTACTATGGTCTACAAATCCTAATCAAATCTACCTTGAACATTGGCTGCTCCATTTTAAGACCTTTCCTGTAATCTACCTGGCCTCACTTATAGTTTTATTTGTGGTTGTCAAAGATATATTGGTTCAATAGAGGATTTTGTTGATTTGTACTTTTCATCTTATTTGGCAAAATTACAAAGGAAGGAAGTTTAAAATTGTATGCCAGAGCTCATCCTTAAGTTGTGAAGTCTTCAAAATTCTCAGCATGCAGTATGTGTTACAGGTATATAAGTAATAACAATAATAATAATAATCATCAACTATATTTAGTGGAAACATACTTTGCCACACATGTAAATGTACAATCAAAATTAGATATTACAAAATAAACTAATGAATATAAATTAAACAAAAGAAATGAGAGCCCTACCAGCAAATGTACACAATGACTAGAAAAATAAGCATGACACAAAATGATGATTCTATGATAAGGAGGAGTGTGTCAGCTAAGTCCCCTATCTTATTTACATGTACTATTACTATTTACTTACTGTGTATTTATCCATTTTGTTTTTATTCTAGGTTGTGCTTGTTAATGGCCACAGTGTGAATGTGAACCTACACATTGCACTTATATCAACATATGTCCCAGCTCATGTCTGGTTTCCCTTTAGTTTTTGTACTTTGTACATACATGGGGATGGCTCCCCCTTTTTGGGCCGTGCATTTAGTTTACCGTATATACTTGTGTATAAGCCAAGTTTTTCAGCACATTTTTTATACTAAAAAAGCCGCCCCTCGGCGTATACTCGAGTGAGGGTCCCACTTACCTGTTCTTTGGTGCAGTGCATGTGTTATCCGGTCTGTCCCGCTCACCTGCGGGGGCCGGCAGCCTCTGTGGGTGGTCCGATGACTGCTCATATCACTGCACTTTTCTCCTGCACGCAGGCAGCCTCTGTGGGTGGTCCAATGACTGCTGATATCACTGCCCTTCTTTTCTCCTGCACGCCGGCAGCCTCTGTGGGTGGTCTGATGACTGCTGATATCACTGCCCTTCTTTTCTCCTGCATGCCGGCAGCCTCTGTGGGTGGTCTGATGACTGCTAATATCACTGCCCTTCTTTTCTCCTGCACGCCGGCAGCCTCTGTGGGTGGTCTGATGACTGCTGATATCACTGCCCTTCTTTTCTCCTGCACGCCGGCAGCCTCTGTGGGTGGTCTGATGACTGCTAATATCACTGCCCTTCTTTTCTCCTGCACGTCGGCAGCCTCTGTGGGTGGTCTGATGACTGCTGATATCACTGCCCTTCTTTTCTCCTGCACGCCGGCAGCCTCTGTGGGTTGTCTGATGACTGCTAATATCACTGCCCTTCTTTTCTCCTGCACGCCGGCAGCCTCTGTGGGTGGTCTGATGACTGCTGATATCACTGCCCTTCTTTTCTCCTGCATGCCGGCAGCCTCTCTGGGTGGTCTGATGACTGCTGATATCACTGCACTTCTTTTCTCCCACATGCCGGCAGCCTCTGTGGGTGGTCTGATGACTGCTGATATCACTGCCCTTCTTTTCTCCTGCATGCCGGCAGCCTCTCTGGGTGGTCTGATGACTGCTGATATCACTGCACTTCTTTTCTCCTGCATGCCGGCAGCCTCTGTGGGTGGTCTGATGACTGCTGATATCACTGCACTTCTTTTCTCCCACATGCCGGCAGCCTCTGTGGGTTGCCTGATGACTGCTGATATCACTGCCCTTCTTTTCTCCTGCACGCCGGCAGCCTCTGTGGGTGGTCTGATGACTGCTGATATCACTGCACTTCTTTTCTCCCACATGCCGGCAGCCTCTGTGGGTGGTCTGATGACTGCTGATATCACTGCACTTCTTTTCTCCCACATGCCGGCAGCCTCTGTGGGTTGCCTGATGACTGCTGATATCACTGCCCTTCTTTTCTCCTGCACGCCGGCAGCCTCTGTGGGTGGTCTGATGACTGCTGATATCACTGCACTTCTTTTCTCCCACATGCCGGCAGCCTCTGTGGGTGGTCTGATGACTGCTGATATCACTGCCCTTCTTTTCTCCTGCACGCCGGCAGCCTCTGTGTGTGGTCTCATGACTGCTGATATCACTGCCCTTCTTTTCTCCTGCACTCCGGCAGCCTCTGTGTGTGGTCTGATGACTTGCTGATATCACTGCCCTTCTTTTCTCCTGCACGCCGGCAGCCTCTGTGGGTGGTCCGATGACTGCTGATATCACTGCACTTCTTTTCTCCTGCATGCCAGCAGCCTCTGTGGGTGGTCCGATGACTGCTAATAGCACTGCCCTTCTTTTCTCCTGCTTGCAGGCAGCCTCTGTGGGTGGTCAGATGACTGCTGATATCACTGCACTTCTTTTCTCCTGCATGCCGGCAGCCTCTGTGGGTGGTCCGATGACTGCTAATATCACTGCCCTTCTTTTCTCCTGCATGCTGGCAGCCTCTGTGGGTGGTCTGATGACTGCTGATATCACTGCCCTTCTTTTCTCCTGCACGCGGGCAGCTTCTGTGGGTGGTCCGATGACTGCTAATAGCACTGCCCTTCTTTTCTCCTGCTTGCAGGCAGCCTCTGTGGGTGGTCTGATGACTGCTGATATCACTGCACTTCTTTTCTCCCACATGCCGGCATCCTCTGTGGGTGGTCCAATGACTGCTGATATCACTGCCCTTCTTTTCTCCTGCACGTCGGCAGCCTCTGTGTGTGGTCTGATGACTGCTGATATCACTGCACTTCTTTTCTCCTGCACACTGGCAGCCTCTGTGGGTGGTCTGATGACTGCTAATATCACTGCCCTTCTTTTCTCCTGCACGCCGGCAGCCTCTGTGGGTGGTCTGATGACTGCTGATATCACTGCCCTTCTTTTCTCCTGCACGTCGGCAGCCTCTGTGTGTGGTCTGATGACTGCTGATATCACTGCACTTCTTTTCTCCTGCACACTGGCAGCCTCTGTGGGTGGTCTGATGACTGCTAATATCACTGCCCTTCTTTTCTCCTGCACGCCGGCAGCCTCTGTGGGTGGTCTGATGACTGCTGATATTACTGCCCTTCTTTTCTCCTGCAGGCCGACAGCCTCTGTGGATGGTCTGATGACTGCTGATATCACTGCACTTCTTTTCTCCTGCATGCCAGCAGCCTCTGTGGGTTGTCCGATAACTGCTGATATCACTGCCCTTCTTTTCCCCTGCACGTCGGCAGCCTCTGTGGGTGGTCTGATGACTGCTGATATCACTGCCCTTCTTTTCTCCTGCATGCCGGCAGCCTCTGTGTGTGGTCTGATGACTGCTGATATCACTGCACTTCTTTTCTCCTGCACGCCGGCAGCCTCTGTGGGTGGTCTGATGACTGCTGATATCACTTCCCTTCTTTTCTCCCACATGCCGGCAGCCTCTGTGGGTGGTCTGATGACTGCTGATATCACTGCACTTCTTTTCTCCTGCAGGCCGGCAGCCTCTGTGGGTGGTCCAATGACTGCTGATATCACTGCCCTACTTTTCTCCCACATGCCGGCAGCCTCTGTGGGTTGTCTGATGACTGCTGATATCACTGCCCTTCTTTTCTCCTGCACGCGGGCAGCCTCTGTGGGTGGTCTGATGACTGCTGATATCACTGTCCTTC
Organism: Ranitomeya variabilis; assembly: GCF_051348905.1. Lineage (NCBI taxonomy): Eukaryota > Metazoa > Chordata > Amphibia > Anura > Dendrobatidae > Ranitomeya > Ranitomeya variabilis. Next base: position 602,206,901 of record NC_135236.1, read on the forward strand.
TTTTCTCCTGCATGCCGGCAGCCTCTGTGGGTGGTCCAATGACTGCTGATATCACTGCCCTTCTTTTCTCCTGCATGCCGGCAGCCTCTGTGGGTGGTCTGATGACTGCTAATATCACTGCCCTTCTTTTCTCCTGCACGCAGGCAGCCTCTGTGGGTGGTCTGATGACTGCTCATATCACTGCCCTTCTTTTCTCCTGCATGCCGGCAGCCTCTGTGGGTGGTCTGATGACTGCTGATATCACTGCACTTCTTTTCTCTTGCACGCTGGCAGCCTCTCTGGGTGGTCTGATGACTGCTGATATCACTGCCCTTCTTTTCTCCTGCAGGCCGGCAGCCTCTGTGGGTGGTCTGATGACTGCTGATATCACTGCACTTCTTTTCTCTTGCACGCCGGCAGCCTCTCTGGGTGGTCTGATGACTGCTGATATCACTGCCCTTCTTTTCTCCTGCAGGCCGGCAGCCTCTCTGGGTGGTCTGATGACTGCTGATATCACTGCACTTCTTTTCTCCTGCACGCCGGCAGCCTCTCTGGGTGGTCTGATGACTGCTGATATCACTGCCCTTCTTTTCTCCTGCAGGCCGGCAGCCTCTGTGGGTTGTCTGATGACTGCTGATATCACTGCACTTCTTTTCTCCTGCACGCCGGCAGCCTCTGTGGGTGGTCTGATGACTGCTGATATCACTGCCCTTCTTTTCTCCTGCAGGCCGGCAGCCTCTGTGGGTGGTCTGGTGACTGCTGATATCACTGTACTTCTTTTCTCCCACATGCCGGCAGCCTCTGTGGGTTGTCTGATGACTGCTGATATCACTGCCCTTCTTTTCTCCTGCAGGCCGGCAGCCTCTGTGGGTGGTCTGATGACTGCTGATATCACTGCCCTTCTTTTCTCCTGCAGGCCGGCAGCCTCTGTGGGTGGTCTGATGACTGCTGATATCACTGTACTTCTTTTCTCCCACATGCCGGCAGCCTCTGTGGGTTGTCTGATGACTGCTGATATCACTGCCCTTCTTTTCTCCTGCATGCCGGCAGCCTCTGTGTTGTCCGTGCCATACTGGGCAAGATCCTGCCCGCTTCTGTGTGCGGGTACCTGGGGCGTACCGCATCCTTGTCAGATAAATGTCAGATGCGACCGCTCTTCTTCTTCTGCCCTTCTCCAGGGCTGTGACCAATGACGTAGCCTTTACAATCATACCCGTGCTTGGTCATGCTCCCTTGCTCCACACAAGCATTGCTGAATACAAGTATCAGTATATCTCTGGTCTTGGATATACAGTACGTTTATCTACAGAACTTAAGGCCCCGTCTCACACAGCGACGCTGCAGCGATACAGACAACGATGCTGATCGCTGCAGCGTCGCTGTTTTGTCGCTGTGTGGTCGCTGGGGAGCTGTCACACAGACAGCTCTCTCCAGCGACCAACGATCAGGGGAACGACTTCGGCATCGTTGAAACTGTCTTCAACGATGCCGAAGTCCCCCTGCAGCACCCGGGTAACCAGGGTAAACATCGGGTTACTAAGCGCAGGGCCGCGCTTAGTAACCCGATGTTTACCCTGGTTACCAAAAAAAACAAACACTACATACTCACCATCTGTTGCCCGTCAGGTCCCTTGCCGTCTGCTTCCCGCTCTGACTGTGTGCCGCCGTACAGTGAGAGCAGAGCGCAGCGGTGACGTCACTGCTGTGCTCTCACTTTACGGCGGCAGTCAGAGCAGGAAGCAGACGCCAAGGGACCTGACGGGCAACAGATGGTGAGTATGTACTGTTTGGTTTTTTTGGTAACCAGGGTAAACATCGGGTTACTAAGCGCGGCCCTGCGCTTAGTAACCCGATGTTTACCCTGGTTACCAGTGAAGACATCGCTGGATCGGTGTCACACACACCGATTCAGCGATGTCAGCGGGACCTCAACGACCAAAAAAAGGTCCAGGCCATTCCGACACGACCAGCGATCTCGCAGCAGGGGCCTGATCGCTGGTATGTGTCACACATAGCGAGATCACTACTGAGGTCGCTGTTGCGTCACAAAACTTGTGACTCAGCAGCGATCTCGCTAGCGATCTCGCTATGTGAAACGGGGCCTTTAGTCTGCTAGATTTTACTTTTTATTTTCTTCTTAACCCTTATCTGAACCCAGTACTAACTATGCGTACCAGTAGCTGCTGCATTTCGCACCCTAGGCTTATACTTGAGTCATTAAGCTTTCCCAGTGTTTTTGTGGTAAAATTAGGTGCCTCCTTATATTCTGGTCAGCTTATACTCGGGTATATACGGTATATAGCTTTCGATGGGCAGGTGTTTAAATCATTAGACCGGGGTCCTGCTTTGCCCCAATCTATTGTGGCCTGCTGGCACACAGAGATGTTTCACTTTAGACACAGGACCATCCTGATAGGGTACATATTGTCACAGTGGGACAACTGATACGCGTTTTTGATCAAAACAGTGTCAACTAAGTACTCCAAGTTATTTACATGTGTTATTACTTTTTACTTATTTACTGTAAGTATTTAATCATTTCATTTTTATTCTAGGTTATGAATGAAGAAATAAGCATGGCACAAAATGATGTATCTGTGATTAAAAGAAGAGGCTTGTCTTTTGTTATTATTTTCATAGTGATTAAGTCTAATATAAAATCAGTTATTTGTGTTCAAAGTTTGACAACACAAGTGGCATCTATCTATCTATCTATCTATCTATCTATCTATCTATCTATCTATCTATCATCTATTGATCTATCTAATATCCATCTATCTACTTTGCATCTGTCATGCTGCGCAGACAGCAGTCCGCAAAAACCTGGTACTTTTCTCTGCCATTCGTATCGTCCAACAGAAGAAAGCACTTCCGGGGCCCATTTTTCTGTATGCAGCAATATATGGGGCTAAATATACTGTATGTAGCAATATATGGGGCTAATTATACTGTATTGAATAATATGAGGCCCATTATACTGTATGGAGCAATATATGGAGCCCATTATACTGTATGGAGAACTATATGAGGCCCATTATACTGTATGGAGCAATATATGTGGCTCAATATACTGTATGGAGAACTATATGGGGCCATTATACTGTAGTGAGCATTATGTGGGGCCGTTATACTGTATGGAGCAATATATGGGGCCCAAAATACTGTTTGGAGCATTATGCGGTGCCGATAATCCTGTATAGAGGACTTGTGGTGTGTCTTTTATTTTGTAAGGTTGTTTTTTGTGTTATATAATTGCACTTTATGTTTCTTTTTATTGATAGAATCTTTTATAGCATTTTAAACATTTGATCTGCAATCTGCATTGGTTACCTACAGATCACAGACAGGTCAGGTGAGGTATGATTTTTGTCCTTTGAGATTTCTTTGTCGGAGAGCTCGCCTATTCTGCTCTTTAGGGGGTGTGGTCTTTATGGGTGAGGTCTTTAGGCCGTCCATGAATTTGAGTCCAGGTGTCCAGATTTTTTTTTAGGAGGTTGGCAACTGGAGCGCCCCCACACCGCCGCAGGGCCGAGGGGTACCCGGAGCCGGGCCTCTAGGTCTCAGTCCTGGGGTTGTCACGGCGGCTAGGCCCCGGTCCGTGACCCTGCCGTGGGGCGCACAGTAGGATGCAAGGTGTGGGTGTTGGTAGTGATGATAGCGATGTAGCGGTGCAGTTGTGGGGTGCAGGTCGCGATAAATAACGAGGACACCAGGTTGCAGTCTCTTTACCTCTTTACTGGAGATCTCTGAGTCCTCAGTCCAGAACACGGTTCACCAGGCTACGCAAGTCCAGCCGGTCCAATGGCACCTCCAGAGTCCTCCTCTCAGGTGGAAATCTGTGCCTTCCTTCTAGCGCTATGTGTTGTAGTCCTTCCCTGCTGTGCTCACGGAAAGTGACCCCACAACGGTTGTGTCTGTTTCTTAAGTTCCCTCACAACTCGATTTGATGTTCCTCTGTAATCCACCCCTCCCTGTATTCAGGTTGGAATGGCACCCGTTTGTCAGGTAGGCCTGGAGTTCTTCCGGGACCCTAGAGACGCCCCTCTCCCGCAATTGCCCCCCAAGACTTCATAGGTGATATGTGGTAGACAGCCCGCCTGAGACCGACTGTTCTGCCGCTGTTTGGAGTATGGCTTGAAGCTGTATTCTAATCCACTCCCTCGGCGTTCCGGCCACCGGTATTGCGCCTCAGCAGGGTGCTGCCTCTTTCAACAAAACCCCTGCTGGTATTCTCCTTCTGCTTGATCTCGTTTCTCACTCAGCACAATCTGCCTCGCTTCTAGTCCTTTCTTGGGCACCGCCGCTAAGCTGAGCAGGCACGGTCCCGTTACGTTCTCTCAATGCCAAGCCTCTGCCAGGATCCCACCCCTGGCAGAGACCCTACAGTCTCTCCCTTCACAACACCCTCTGCCACAGGGTGTTGCTCTGTTCAATCCCGTCAGCGTTCTCTCTCTAACTTCCTGCCTGACCCCCAGTTTATCCACTATGGTGGGGAGTGGCCTAATGAATAGCACCCTTAGCTCCCCCCGGAGGCCCTGCTGTGAAACATATTGGTGTCTGTGATACCTGATTGGAGGAACTCCTTCAGTGCCATCGAACGTACCATGGCTCCCCTTAGTGGCAGAGCCACAGTACTGCAACGACCAGGACTCTGGGGCGCTGCACTCCCCCCTGGTTAAACACAGTACTCCGGGACTGGGAAGAAAAACAACAATACAGATTAGTAAACAGACATACAATTTTGTTGAGTGCAAAACAATAAGTATACTTGAACAGGCTTCCCTTTATGGGAGGTGAGGACACTTTTAACGTTACAAACATAGTCAACATTATAAATTACAGGCTATACATAACTCCTGTTACCCAACCGGGTATTCTACTTAGTGCAAATTCTGGAACAATAAATTAACATTGCCTTTAAGAAACATACACTCTTAGTTTACCAAAGGCCTTCCTATAATCACATTACAGGGTAGGGTAACTTCACATTCTCCTACTTTGAACCTGCAAGACCGCCTGTCCCTATGGCACCAGACCTTCTGCCTCTCCTTTCTTTTACAGGACCGCCCCGTTCAGCCAGGGCCTACTGCCTTTCGCTACTATACATAGTATAGACATAACATTCCTTTCGTTTAAAGAACTCTGAGCCAGCTCTACTCGGCTCCTTTAAGGACTCACTCTCTAACCCCTACGGGTTCGCTTTCTGTCCTTAGTAACAAAGTAACTTTCTATGGGGACGCAGGGTTTACCTTCTATCCTCACCTTCATCATTACTTCTTTACTTTTAACTATGCAGATCTCTACTTCTACCCCTGCGGGTCCTCTGCATCTTTTCCTTTCACAAAACATTATTTTCAGATTTCACAATTCAAACAATTTAAACACATATAACTTTTCATGTAAAACAGTTACATTCTTTCTCAAAGCATCATCATATTACCGTTCTAAAACAGTATCGCTTTCAAGTTCAATTCCACGCATCCCCTTTAAGAGGGGACCAAGCCTTTCTGAGGTAGCTCGTCTTCTCAGCCTACCAGTCCACGCAAAGGCTCCGGAATGGCATCTTCGCAAAGTGTCTTTTAACTAAAACCAGTAGGATGCACCCTTAAGAAGGTGCAACTATTTACAAGGAAGTTCGAATCATGCACAGTCCATGATTACTGCAGTTTGTGTAAAACTTCTGGAAAACAACAATAGTGACCCCGGGTCAACAAAGGGGTCACCTTTTAAAGTTTACCCTGGACGGGTTTAGCAGCAAACAATCAGGAATAGTTAAAACAATAAAATAGCAACTATTTACATTTTCTGACAGCAATGTCTTACTGAGGTTCTGTGGAAGGTGATCTCTTATCCGGCCTCACCAGACCAACAGATCGCACCGGTGAGCCAGGACACCGTTCCGGTCCCAGCAGTGATAGAATCCCTCGCCGGGAGGTCCTCCTTACTGGCAGACGCACACGTCCCTCCGGGGCACGGCAAGGCTGGGCTTCTCGGGGTTCCGCGGGGCCGGACTCTGCTGCTTTCCCCACTGAATCCGCTCCTTCTGGTGTTCCGGCAGCAGCCTGGAGGGCAATGCATCGCTGCACGCCCCGCGCCATCCAGCCAGCCTCTCCCGTAGCCCTCCTCCAACGAGTGTAGGTGACGGCATCACCTGGCTCCAGATCGCGAGCGATCCTCCCGCTGCAAGGCTCCACCTCCTCCCGGTCTACGCGGACCTGTATCGGCTCCCCGATCTCTTGGATTACTCCCCTTCCGCACTGGGGATTAAAGGCCACCACCACACCCCAGTGTGATGGCGGGATCTCCGGAGCACTAGCTAGGTCGACCGGTTCTGTAGGATGGGGCCGGCTCCGCCATGCTGCTATCAGACGCCGTAAGTGCTCAGCATCCGGCATGATTTTCAGGCCCGGTGCGGGTAGCGTACCTTCCGCCGCGGCCGGGTAAGCAGCAACAGGAGACAACTTGATCTCGGTGGGCTGGCCCATCCGGGTGAGGACACGGGCATCAGCCTTCAGGCGGCGGGCCAGCTGTCGGGCCTCGGCTGCAGCCACACATTCTCCGGACAGTGGCACAGGGGGTCGGCCCAACAGTGGCTCGATGAGGGTCAGACCCCGCAGCGTTGGCGTTTCAGAGCCTGTCCCAGCTTGTGCGGCCTCGGACTGGGCCGGGTCAGCTCCGCGCTGTGCTCCTGGTGCCGCCATTTCTTGTTCTTTTCCCGCGTCTTCCTCCCGCGGTCTCTTCCGTGGGCGGCCCCGTCCCCATGGTCTCCACCCTCCGACCAAGATCAGGAGGCGTACCTCGGCTGTTGACGGGCACGTCCTCAGGACACAGAAATACTTAGACTGGGCGGCCATTGCTGTTCGCGCTCTCCAGCTTGCCTACGCCCCCTTCACGCCCCTCTTCTCTTCCTGCGCTCTCCTCAGCGCTACAATGGCGGCGGATTTTGGCGGCAAATGGCACAACACACAGTCCTCTCAATAAAGTACAGTTCAAGCACAGTAAATCACAGTCTCTAGGCACACATGACCTGATTCTTCAGGCTTAAGTAGATCCTGTTCGTGACGCCAAGTTGGAGCGCCCCCACACCGCCGCAGGGCCGAGGGGTACCCGGAGCCGGGCCTCTAGGTCTCAGTCCTGGGGTTGTCACGGCGGCTAGGCCCCGGTCCGTGACCCTGCCGTGGGGCGCACAGTAGGATGCAAGGTGTGGGTGTTGGTAGTGATGATAGCGATGTAGCGGTGCAGTTGTGGGGTGCAGGTCGCGATAAATAACGAGGACACCAGGTTGCAGTCTCTTTACCTCTTTACTGGAGATCTCTGAGTCCTCAGTCCAGAACACGGTTCACCAGGCTACGCAAGTCCAGCCGGTCCAATGGCACCTCCAGAGTCCTCCTCTCAGGTGGAAATCTGTGCCTTCCTTCTAGCGCTATGTGTTGTAGTCCTTCCCTGCTGTGCTCACGGAAAGTGACCCCACAACGGTTGTGTCTGTTTCTTAAGTTCCCTCACAACTCGATTTGATGTTCCTCTGTAATCCACCCCTCCCTGTATTCAGGTTGGAATGGCACCCGTTTGTCAGGTAGGCCTGGAGTTCTTCCGGGACCCTAGAGACGCCCCTCTCCCGCAATTGCCCCCCAAGACTTCATAGGTGATATGTGGTAGACAGCCCGCCTGAGACCGACTGTCCTGCCGCTGTTTGGAGTATGGCTTGAAGCTGTATTCTAATCCACTCCCTCGGCGTTCCGGCCACCGGTATTGCGCCTCAGCAGGGTGCTGCCTCTTTCAACAAAACCCCTGCTGGTATTCTCCTTCTGCTTGATCTCGTTTCTCACTCAGCACAATCTGCCTTGCTTCTAGTCCTTTCTTGGGCACCGCCGCTAAGCTGAGCAGGCACGGTCCCGTTACGTTCTCTCAATGCCAGGCCTCTGCCAGGATCCCACCCCTGGCAGAGACCCTACAGTCTCTCCCTTCACAACACCCTCTGCCACAGGGTGTTGCTCTGTTCAATCCCGTCAGCGTTCTCTCTCTAACTTCCTGCCTGACCCCCAGTTTATCCACTATGGTGGGGAGTGGCCTAATGAATAGCAACCTTAGCTCCCCCCGGAGGCCCTGCTGTGAAACATATTGGTGTCTGTGATACCTGATGGGAGGAACTCCTTCAGTGCCATCGAACGTACCATGGCTCCCCTTAGTGGCAGAGCCACAGTACTGCAACGACCAGGACTCTGGGGCGCTGCACAACCCTGACTCAATCCTTAGGCATCATGACAGATATTAATGGTATAGTCAGCGCTTCCTCACTTCTGCTAAACTAAAAGCACTATTGTACCTGTAACATGTTTGCAGTTTTATAAAGGGTTTCTCAAAAAAGTAAAATCACGGCAACCCTGGAATGTCTTTTTAGCATATAGGAATTAACAACAGCCATTAGGGGAAAACATATACTTGTCAAGCTAGTCGCTGTGACTGACAAAACAGGTTGCCTTGATGTTTAGCATTGTACTGCGGTACCTGCACCAGTTCTAATAAGGGACACTCTGAACCCTGCTTACTATAGAGACGGCTGATCCAGTGACAAACCTGTGACAGGAGGGGATCACCGGACCTGCGACAATCAGCAGAAGCTGTGATCAGATGTGACAGTGCAGAGGTTGCTGCAGCAGGGGAGGAGACAACCTGATTCCTAGGGTTTGAGTGCTAGAGATCTTGTGACTGTACAGCAGGGAGCAAACACTGGATCACTGGATCACCTCATCCTGCTGCTGATTCAGGTGACACTTTGTCTTGTGGGTTTATGGATGAGAGGGGAAATGAAAGCAGCGGATGATCATTTGTTTTGCAATTTTAGGATGAAAACTTTAAACTTCTGCTTTAAACTTGCTCTGTTCAGGGAACTGTCCACTGCAAACCAATGCGACTGCTGAGCACAGAAAATAACATTTTAGGCAAAATGTAAACTTTTCTTTGTAGGCTTTTAGTTGTATGAGTAGATTTGATTACCATAACTGTATACTAGTGTTGTAATCTGCGTGCTATGAAGTGAAGGATATAAAGAGATACAAAGCCATTGTCACAAAGCATTGTGTGTGGTGGTTTTGTGGACTTCTGCACTTCATGTGTCAACAGGCAATTATGTACTATGTTCTTCTACGGCACACTGAGGATTCTGGAGGTCAGTGTCTGTTTTGTGTGGCCAGTGGTCTCTCAACAGGAATGTCTGAATAGCCTGAAAAATTAAGGTAGCGGGTTATGCCCTATTTCAGTACCTTAAAAGTGAAGCATGTGTGATTGAATTTGGCTGTTACCCAACAGAAAACAATCAGAATGGTGAAGTATACATTATTCATAGAGTCTTTGTGAGCATTCATTACATTTTTTTTAAACAATCATTTCTGTTCACAGTTTCATAGAGCTTCCATTTGTTTGTCAAGAATATTACTGCATGTACCAAAGTCACTTTTCTTTTTTGCCTTGTGTTTGCTGAAGTTATTTTGGCCCCAAATGTTTTAAAATTCATACATTTGGTGCAAAATAAATATTCTCTTAATTTTTGTTTTTAACCGTTTTAATTCTTTATGATGACACCTGTTAAATTTTGACTGTGCCAAAATAGAAACTCCACCAAAAACCTTTCTTCAGTCAGAGACTGGAGTGAGATGCCGCAAAAAAAAAATTTACATTTGGAAAAAGTTGTATTTCATGAATCTGTCTGAGAAACAGCAATGACGAATCGGGCCTAAGTCTATAGGGCTAAAACAAACAGGAAGTCTTACGGCACAGACTAATTGTAGGGGAAGAAAGCAGGGAGCGTAATGGGAGGACATAAGTACACATAGCATTGCTCTAAATATGAATAATACATTCAGTACTATTCAGGTGCAATCTAAGAATAAACAATTAAATCCGGTGACTCACAGATGAGATTTTTTCTGTGCCCATGTACTTTCCCTCTGTTTTCCATCTTTTTCCTCTATATTGACAATGCTGTAACATCTGTGCCAATTTGTGCCTCCTTTGTTTCTGCTTTGGCTGCTGGGCAACATCCTACCTTTGTTGCTTGTGATGCGTGACACTGCCAGAACTGCTTTATAGGGAACTATGTAGGTTTATTTTGGTCTATTATTATTATTATTATTATTTATATAGCACCATTAATTCCATGGTGCTGTACAAGAGAAGGTGTTACATCAAAATACAAATATCACTTACAGTAAACAAAACTAACAATGACAGACTGGTACAGAGGGAAGAGGACCCTGCCCTTGCGGGCTTACATTCTACAGGATTATGGGGAAGGAGACAGTAGGTCGAGGGTTGCAGTAGCTCCAATGGTGTTGAGGTGGCTGTGTGGTCTTTACAGGCTGTAAGCTTCTTTGAAGAGATGGGTTTTCATGTTTCTTTTGAAGGATCCAAAAATAGTGGATAACCGGATGTGTTGGGGCACTGAATTCCAGAGGATGGGTGATATTCGGGAGAAGTCTTGGAGGCGATTGGGTGAGGAGCGAATAAGCGTGGAGGAGAGGAGGAGGTCTTGGGAGGACCGGAGATTACGTGAGGGAAGATATTGAGAGATTAGTGTGGAAATATACGGCGGAGAAAGATTATGGATGGCTTTGTAGGTCAGTGTTAGTAATTTAAACTGGATACGCTGAGAAATTGGGAGCCAGTGAAGGGAATTGCAAAGAGGGGAAGCAGGAGTGTAGCGAGGAGAGAGATTAATTAGTCGGGCAGCAGAGTTAAGGATGGACTGGAGGGGTGCGAGAGTGTTAGAAGGTAGGCCACAGAGGAGTATGTTGCAGTAGTCGAGGTGGCAGATGATTAGGGCATGCACGAGCATTTTGGTAGAGTGTGGGTTGAGGAAAGGACGGATTCTGGAAATATTTTTGAGCTGGAGGCGACAGGAGGTGGCGAGAGCTTGGATGTGCGGTTTGAAGGACAGGGCAGAGTCAAGGGTTACTCCGAGGCAGCGGATTTTGGGGACAGGGGAAAGTGTGATTTCATTTATTTTGATAGATAGATCAGGTAGGGAAGATATGCGAGATGGAGTTAAGATAATTAGTTCAGATTTGTCCACATTGAGCTTGAGAAAGCGAGAGGAGAAGAAGGAGAATATGGCTGATAGACACTCTGGGATTCTGGAGATCAGAGAGGTGACATCTGGGCCAGAGAGGTAGATCTGAGTGTCATTAGCATATAGATGGTACTGGAAGCCATAGGACCTTATGAGTTGTCCCAGGCCGAGTGTATAGATTGAGAAGAGTAAGGGTCCTAGGACAGAGCCTTGAGGGACACCAACAGAGAGGGGGCGAGATGAAGAGGTAATATGGGAGTAGGAAACGCTAAATGTGCGGTTGGCAAGGTATGAAGAGATCCAAGATAGGGCAAGGTCTTTGACCCCAAAGGAAGAGAGGATCTGTAGTAGGAGGCAGTGGTCAACTGTGTCGAAGGCAGAGGACAGGTCTAGGAGGAGGAGTATAGAGAATTGTCTGTTAGCTTTGGCTGTAGGTAAGTCGTTAGTAATTTTGGTCAGGGCAGTCTCAGTGGAATGGTGGGGACAGAAGCCAGATTGTAGGTTGTCAAAGAGAGAGTTAGATGCAAAGTGAGAGGAAAGTTCAGCATGGACGTGCTGCTCAAGGAGTTTGGATGCAAATGGGAGCAAAGATATGGGGCGATAGCTGGACATACCGCTTGGGTCAAGGGATGGCTTTTTGAGGATAGGTGTGATTGTGGCATGTTTGAAGGCAGAGGGGAAGGTACCAGAAGTTAGTGAAAGGTTGAAGAGATGGGTTAGGGATGGGATTAGTGTGGTGGTGAGGTTGGGGAGGAGGTGGGATGGGATGGGGTCAAGTGCACAAGTGGTGAGGTGTGATTTGGAGAGAAGATGAGCAAGCTCCCCTTCAGAGATTTTGGAGAGTGAAGTTATGGAGTTTGGGCATTGGTCTCTCATACAAAGGGGTTGTGGTGGTTGGACAACAAAGACTTGCCTTGTTTGGTCTATCTTGTTTTTGAAGTGCGTGGCAAAGTCCTCGGCAACGATTAGAGAAGTCGGAGGGGGCAGTGGTGGGCGGAGGAGGGAGTTAAAAGTGTTGAACAACTGTTTGGGGTTGTGGGATAAGGAAGATACGAGGGTTGTGAAGTAGGCTTGTTTAGCAGAGGTGAGAGCTGATTTGAATGCCAGTGTTGCTTGTTTGAGTGCAGTGAAATCATCTTGTGAATGCGTTTTCTCCCAACGCCGTTCTGCAAATCTCGATACTTGCCAAAGCTTTTTAGTGATGTTATTGTGCCAGGGTTGTCTATTGGTTCGTCGCGCTCTGCTATGCATGACAGGGGCAACCGTGTCAATAGCTGATGCAAAAGTGGCATTGTAGAAAGCAGTGGCAGTGTCTGTGTCGTGGAGTGAGGATATAGAGGACAGTGGTAGGATAGAGTCAGAGAGTGTGTGGGTGTCTAGGTGTGCGAGGTTCCTGCGTGGGTGCGCATGATGCTGGACATGGGTGACAGGTGAGGAGGACAGGGATGAGAAAGTGAGTAGATAGTGGTCAGATAGAGGGAGAGGGGAGGTTGTGAAGTTAGATAGGGAGCATAAACGGGTGAAGACCAGGTCTAATATGTGTCCGTCTGTGTGGGTGGCTGAGGAGGACCACTGAGTAAGTCCAAAGGATGAAGTAAGGGACAGGAGTTTGGAGGCTGCTGACTGGTGGGTGTCAATGGGGATATTGAAGTCACCCATGATGATGGTGGGAATGTCAGCAGAGAGAAAGTGAAGGAGCCAGGTGGAGAATTGGTCAATAAAGGCAGTGGTCGGGCCCGGAGGTCGGTATATGATGGCCATTTGGAGGTTGTAGGGGGAGTAGATGCGGACAGAGTGGACTTCAAAAGAGGGGAGGATAAGGGAGGGTAGAGGTGGGATTGGGTTAAAGGTACAGTTGGAAGAAAGGAGAAGGCCCACTCCTCCACCATGTTTGTTGCCAGGGTGAGGAGTGTGGGTGAAGTGGAGGCCATCGTAACATAGTGCAGCAGGGGAGGCTATGTCAGAGGATGTCAGCCATGTTTCGGTGATGCCCAGAAAAAAAAGATTACGAGTGGTAAAGAGGTCGTGAATCATGTGGAGTTTATTGCAGATGGAGCGGGCATTCCATAGTGATCCAGAGAGAGGGTGCAGGGGGGTGGGCGTCATGGGCATGGATTTGAGGTGGGCAAGATTTCGGGTGTTTATATTGGGTTGGGAGCGATATGAGGGTACGGGAGGTATGAGCTGTGGGGTCCAGGATTGGGAGATATGTCTCCAGCACTGAGGAGAAGCAGAGAGAGACAGAGCAGGTGGGAGAAGGAGAGTGGGCGGCTTGCTTTGTGTGTTATTAGGAGAGATCTGAGGTTGAGGAGCAGGTCAGCAGAGGAGGTCAGGTGGGGAGGCAGGAGGGAAGGAGAGATTATTACTTGGATAGGGGGTGCTGGGGTTTGAGGATAGTGAAGGAGAGTGAGGAGTAAGGGAGCCAGAACTGTTAGAGCGTATGTCAGCATGATGAGAATAAGTATGGCGGAAAGGGAATGAAATTTAGTACAGTTATTAACAGTGGTTAGTCTTACCTTCTGCTCATTTCTGGCATATTTCTGCTATAATATTTGCAGTTATCCTTTAAGAGACATCCTTATAGAGACAGACCAAGGTCCAGACAGACCTGTGTCTCTGAATTTATAACAGGCTAAGGGCTCATGAAATAGGCCAGGTGTGATCAGGAGGGAGGGGCAGCAGGAAGACTGGTCACAGACACAGGAGGGGATTAGTTAGAAGTCAGAAGGGAAAATGCTAGGGGAAATAGATCCAAATGTAAAGATAAAGCCAAACTGTGTATTGGCATCAAGGAATTAAAATGAGAAAACATGCAGGGGAAGAAAAAAAAAAAAAAAAACAGTCATAGCAGCCAGCGGACATACCAGGAAGAAATAGCAGGGTGAGGAAGATCAGGAAAGTTGGGTGATGGTGATGGGATTGGGGTAGCAGCCAGCGGACATACCAGGAAGAAATAGCAGGGTGAGGAAGATCAGGAAAGTTGGGTGATGGTGATGGGATTGGGGTAGCAGCCAGCGGACATACCTGGTGATGAAATCCGTATTGTAGTTGTTGTGTAATCTTTATTTTCAGCTTTGAGTTAATGATATCATGCTCATGCTCCGGGCGGCCTGTGGAGGTCTGCTTGAGGTGCTCTGACTAGCTATTCATAATGCAGACTGCTGACCAGGTCTAGGGTTTGATCACTCCTTCCTGAGTGTTCTGGAAGGGGTAGTTGTAAAGGAGGGCCAGGACAGTAGTCATGGCTGAGTGTCTCGGGCATCGCATGCCCTGGCCTCCCTCTACAGGAAAAGGTATCTCTCCCCTTGCGATTAGTACTCACAGTGCTGTCAGCGTCTCCTTTGCTGCGCTGACTTAAAGTGGTTCCTGGATCCCAATGAGTAGAGACACAGTCTAGGGAAACTCTTAACTGAACAAATGTATTTGCTCCAGGACACAGCACATCCACGTAGTTTTCAGTGTTTTCATCACAGTAAAGACGGCACATTACTTCACTTTTCCCTTCACTGTTCCTTATGTCACTAAGGCTGGGTTCACACTGCGTTGAACCCGTCCATTAGACGGACTACGTTACACCGCGGCATAAACGCGCTGTAACGTAGTCCTTAACGGCCGCCATTAATTCCTATGTCGGACGCATCGCTAGTGCATGCCCACAATGGGCGTGCGCTAGGGATGTGCCATCATTGAGTGACGGACCCTGAGATGCGGGCTGCAGCGTTTCCGGGTCCGTCACTGCTAGCGCAAATAGAGCTAGCAGATGCTCTATCTGCGCTAGCGTGCTGCCATACCGGCACTTCCGTTTACAGCAGCCCGTTACCGTATGTGTTGAACGGGCTGCTGTAAATGTAGTGTGAACCCAGCCTTAGTGTTTCCGCGGGTCGGGGCATCCCAGACGGTCCCTCAGTGTCCTCCCTGTAAAGCATTATGCATAGGATAGGAAACAAAGAAAACCCCCTAGAAGGGAATAGTGCTGGCCACAGACGATTCTGTCTGATTCTTCTTTAGTTTTTCTACCGTCTTTGTCAATACTCATATGAGGCAGATTCTCTGAACATTCAGGTTGCACAGGTAATCCAGATCCTCCAGGATGTCACATGCATACCTGTTGTCCCAAAAACAAGAACTAATGTGTCTCCCATGGAGCAGCTACCATTACACAGGCTGTTACACAAGCAAAGATTGACAGAGTCAGAGAAAGGCGCTTCATTGTGTGAGGTGAGAAAGGTGAATCACTGAAAAAGCCCTACAAAATCACCTCCAGAGGGCCACCACTGTGCATGTTATGACTAAACAATAATAGTCTCCATGAGGGTGGCATTAAGGCAGAAAATCCTGAAGTGGAGGACTGCCGTGGCAATGAAAGTGGCTGGTTCCAGTGACCCAACCAGATTCAGAGACAATATGAAGAACTGTTCACGTTTGCAATTTCCGCCTCATATTCTATTAACCAAAATAAATAATTCCCAATAATTCCTGTGTGTGTGTGTATGTATGTGTTTGTTTGACATCACTTGTGTTAAATTTTTATGAGGAACAGGATCTCTCTGTAAGGACTCGTTCACACTGGCAAGTACTCACCGTATAACTCCGACTCGTGGTATCCAATATTTCATTGGAAAGCACTCACTCCAATATTATACTATGGAGCAGAGCTGACTAGAGTTTATTTTCTCATGCCAAAATATCATGAGAAAAAAATCACTGCATGGAGTCCGATCCTCGCTGACTCACATCATGGAGAAGTTGGAGAATTTTAGTTCTCCATATTCCAACAGTGTGAAGAAACATGGACAACACTCATACCATGTTTATTCAACTGGGCTGTTCGCATGTAAAAAAAATGGACACACAGATGACAAATGGGTTGTTTACTGATGTCATATGTATGAATATACAAATTAAAAATCATGTTTTTTGGGGATGAAGATCGAAGTTTTTTTTAACACTCTTCTGAACTTAACCTAAAAGAAATGTAAAAATGTATTCACTGCAGTAACAGTTTTGTGATATGTTTCTCTTCACACAAATCCTGGGTTCATCCACCAATATTAATAATTGTCAATTAAAATCCTTGTAATGTTTACTCAAAAGATAGTAGCTAAATTAATAAAGTGTTGGTTTCTGTTGTTTACCCTGTATTACACCCATGTTGACAAATGTATTAAATAGATTATGCCAACTTGCAAACTGTAAGGACCCAAGATGCAATTAGAGCGGACTCTAATTGTTACATAGCTGCACATAGACCCTGTGACAGATGCAATAGCATCTATTTGTTTGAGGAGAGCAAGAAATGTGTGTATGCGCTATCATCAAATTATTTTATTTGACATTTGGCACTGTTTGGAATTTATTTTCCTGCACAAAGCATTAAAATATGAATGAAAAAGAGAAGATATACTGTACATAGAGTGTATGGAAATTTCATGTAAATAGTAGACTTCTGTATTTTTTTATAGTTAATTTCATAAACATCAAAACTTAATATCAGCCAACATTAATTATTAGTTATCACTACATATTTAGTAAGTACACTGTAAAAATAAATGTTGGAAATGTGGTGATATGGAACGTGCCCTATGCATGCTAAAACCCCTTAAAGACCAGTGCCATACACGTACGCAGAGGATGGCTGTGATATTCTAACAGCTCCTATCTCCGCTTTAATCACGGCAGTCAGCGGCCCTGTGACACAATTGTGGGGCACCCATGAGTTGCCATGATGTCCTAGGAGTTTGCTGAAGACCTATGTTCATGTCATGATGGTACGCCTAGAAATGTCAGCTTCTGGCTGGTGTTCATAAGAGACTTGTGCTACAGTTGTGCTCAAAAGTTTACATACCCCGGCAGAATTTTTGCTTTCTTGAACTTTTTTTCCAGAGAATATGAATGATAACACCAAAACTTTGTCTACGGTTTAACTATCTTTTACTGTATTTCTGTTGGCAATTCTTTTGTTTCCCCATGACTCACAATCCAGAAATGTCAGTGGCTGGATGAAAGATGCAAAAGCCTGTCTGGATCCCACTCAGCTTCTATGCACATACACTGATTAGAAGTTAACAGGTCACAGGTGATGATGGTACCTTTAGTAGCCATTCAAACCCATTTGTGTCAACTTCTGTGCATGTTATCAAGCCAAAATCACCAGGGTATGTAAACTTTTGATCAGGGTCATTTGGATGTTTTGGGTTGTCATTATGATTTAAAAAGAGAAAACACAGTAGTTTGACAATAAACGGTTTCACCCAACCACTAACCATGAGTGGAGAAAAAGTTTTGGTGTTATCATTCATATTCTCTGAAAAAAGGCCAAGAAAGCAAAAATTCTGCCGGGGTATGTAAACTTTTGAGCACAACTGTATATACAGCAATACTGTGTGATTGCAGTGTCAGGTCCATTAAGTGACTAACAAATGCAGTAAAAAGGTGAAAAAAGTGTAAAAAAATATTTTAAAAAATTAAGAAACATTGAAATATGAATCATCCTCCCTTTCCCCATTGAAAAAAACTAAAATTAAAAAAGCTAAAATACACATATGCAGTATAAAAGTCTGGCTTATTAAAATATAAAATTAACGTGTAACTTATAATTAATGTAAAATAACATATAACTCTGCCCTTCACCTCTCCAAACAAGCCTACTTTAACACCCTTATCATCTCACTATGCAACATTCCTAAATGACTGTGTTGCTAAAAAGAATTGATGCCGCGCTTAAAGATATGCCACTAGTAGGAGGGCATATAAAAAACAGATGGAATCCCACACTAGCACTGCTAAATATGCCCAGATAATGCAGTACGGCGTGAAGTATAGGTATGCAATGCAAGCCTGTACCGTACTATATGGTGTCCTGCACCAGTTGCTCATGTCTGACTTACCAGACTGCCGAGGACACCATATAATACCGTGCAGGCTTGCATTGTATACCTATACTTCACGCCATACTGCATTATCTGGGCATATTTAGCAATGCTAGTGGGGGATTCCATCTGTTTTTTTACATGCCCTCCTACTAGTGGCATATCCTTAAGCGCGGCATCAATTCTTTTTAGCAACAATGTTTATGATTGTCGCAGCTTCGGCACCCGGTTGCTTTGATTCCAGCTGCTAAAGATATTATTCAGACTAGTGAGCGCTGGTGTTTTTTCTTTCCACATAGTCCTAAATGACTATTTAAAACTTTTCACTCCCCCCTCAGTCCTAAAGGACAGGCCCCAATTACTAACCTCTGCACTGATGAACAGAAAATTGTCTCCCAATTACCAAATAACTTGCATCTTCTTCTCTCCCATATATCACCAATTTCACTATCCGCTTTTGAACAGGTCAGAGAAGAAGAGGTTACAAGGCCCCTCACTTCTTCTTGGCCCTATTATCTGCAATAGTGTAGTGACCCTATTCCCTCTCACCTTTTCCAGTCCCTTTCCCTTGCTTTCAATACTTACCTAACTAAAATATTTAACCTATCTTTTTCTTCCTTATCTTTCTGTCCTCTTTCAAACACACCATCACAACCCGTTACTAGAAAAAACTTCCCCCGAGCTTAGCTGCTTACCAAATACCTGCTTCTGTCTCCAATCTTCCTTTTATCTCTAAGCTTCTGGAATGCTTAAGGTACCTTCACACGAAACGACTTTACAACGAAAACGACAACGATCCGTGACGTTGCAGCATCCTGGATAGCGATATCGTTGTGTGACACGCAGCAGCGATCTGGATCCTGCTGTGATATCGCTGGTCGTTGATTAAAGTTCAGAACTTTATTTGGTCGTCAGATCGGCGTGTATCGTCGTGTTTGAAAGCAAAAGCAACGATGCCAGCAATGTTAAACATGGAGCTAACGACCTGTGAGAACGATAAGTGCGTCACCGCTACGTCACAGGATCGCTCCTGCGTCGTTCTGGAGCTGCTGTGTTTGACATCTCTTACAGCGATGTAAACAGCGACGCTGCAGCGATCGGATCGTTGTCGTTCTCGTTGTAAAGTCGTTTCGTGTGAAGGTACCTTTAGTTCACTATCAATCAGATCACTCTCTGACCCTGTACAATCCAGCTTCTGCTCATTACACTTAACAGAAACTGCCCTTACTCAAGTCTCTAACAATCTACAAGACTTGAAACAGAGTTCATGGCATAGCACAGTTTTGGGGAACGGTGCGGCTCAGATTAAACCACCTGAACAAGTCTTTGCCAAACTTGGCCATTGATTTTTTGGAAGTTTCTGAAATTCTCAAGACAATAGTAAAGTTCTTGATAAAACTGCTAGAACACTTTGAATTATATGAGGAAAAAGATTTCAACATTTCTGAAAACAAAAGTATATCAGCATGATGAAAAGCTTTCTCATGAAACTTCAATCTGATGAGATACATGATGGTGAAGTTCATTAAGCAGGGGTGACAACTTTGAATCAATACATTTCTAATTAACATTTTAAGAGAGAAGCAGAATTATGTGTTTTGACCTAGTGTACAGAAATGTGTAAATCCGACCTTAAACACCATAAAAACATAGCCAAAAAAACAAATTGTGGGTTTTTTTTTACTATTTTACTATTTTTTTTTTCAAATTTTTCCCTTTAACTTTATGGTAATTTGAAAGGTAATATTCAAAAAAATAACTTGTCCTACAAAAATCAAGCCCGCATACCACTATAAAAATAAAGAGGTTATAAATTAGGCTGGCTATCATCACTATAAAAAAATGCCAAACATGTGGGCGCTAAATGTTTAAATGTTGTTTAGACACACTGGGGCTCAGAAGGGAGGGGGGCATTTAGATTTGGGAGTGCAAAATTTCCTGAATTTCTCTTGGGGAGCGTGAAGCCATTTAACTTTTGCAGAGCCTTTGTGCTACCAATAACATGGAAGCCCCCTATATTACCGTTAACACATGATGGACCTGAGTGGGGACTTGCTTTTTTGTGGATTTAGTTGAAGCATTTATTAGGAACATTTTACATAACGTTTGAGATCACATTTATCTGTCACTCTACGCTGAGGACTTTGGGGTTTCCATCTAAATCTCTGAGTGACGTGACAGAAGTAACCCCCGAGGGATCCATTCGATCCATTCACTATAATGAGGCAGCAGATTTACTCTGGACTACGTCTGGCCTCTGTTCAATGGTGACCTTATCAGAAGTGCACAAAACTGTGGCCGACGGCACTTTTATGCAATCCTAAAAAGACGGACACCGCTGGATCACAGGTCCTATGGTGCCCACAGTTCCTCCATCTGCCTCACTATAGGGAATCTTCCACTGAGGGTTCTGTCTACATCACGTATTTCAGAGCTTTACACAGAAACCCCGGTGTAAGCACTCAGCGCAGAGTGCAGGATAAGTGTGCGCCAAGCCTTACTGCGATCTTTGGGAGGCAGAATGAAAAACATCAACAGCATGTGAAGAATTGGTTTTATTTATTTTTTGCGCCATTCCACGTGCAGTATAAGTGATTAGGCAACTTTATTCTTTGGGTCGGTGCGATTACAGCGATACCAGAGATATATCGGGTTTTTATATTTGGCAGCTGTCACACACTAAAAGACGCTTTTTATTGCAAAAACTAGTTCTAGCATCACCATATTTGGAGAGCTATAATTTTTTCATATCTTGGCTGACAGAGTCATGTTATAGCTTGTTTTTTGCAGGATCAACTGACGTTTTTATTGGTACCATTTTCGGGCACATGACATTTTTTGATCGGTTTCTATTTCGATTTTTGGGAGACAGAATGAGCAAAAACCAGCAATTCAGTAATTGCTTTTTTTTTATGTACCGTTCCGAATGTGGTAAAATTGATAAGAAAGCTTTATTTTTCCAGTCAGTATGATTACAGCGATACAATAGTTATATATTTTTTCATGTTTTGGCGCTTTTACACAATAAAAACTATCTTATATAAAATTATTATTTTTGCATCCCTTTATTCTGAGAACTATAACTTTTTCAGCGGTACAATTTTCGTTTTTCAAACGAAAATTACACTGTGCAGAGGTTTTATTACGAATCACTCCATTTATAGAGGTTTATACATATGGAGCCTGTAAACTAGTAAGTACCGAATAATGATGATGGAAATACTGTACCGACCAAAAGTTTGGACACACCTTCTCATTTAAAGATTTTTCTGTATTTTCAAGACTATGAAAATTGTACATTCACACTGAAGGCATCAAAACTATGAATTAACACATGTGGAATTTTATACTTAACAAAAAAGTGTGAAACAACTGAAATTATGTCTTATATTCTAGGTTCTTCAAAGTAGCCACTTTTTGCTTTGATGACTGCTTTGCACACTCTTGGCATTCTCTTGATGAGCTTCAAGAAGTAGTCACCAGGAATGGTCTTCCAACAATCTTGAAGGAGTTCCCAAAGATGCTTAGCACTTGTTGGCCCTTTTTGCCTTCACTCTGCGGTCCAGCTCACCCCAAACCATCTCGATTGGGTTCAGGTCTGGTGACTGTGGAGGCCAGGTCATCTGGCGTAGTACCCCATCACTCTCCTTCTTGGTCAAATAGCCCTTACACAGCCTGGAGGTGTGTTTTGGGTCATTGTCCTGTTGAAAAATAAATGATGGTCCAACTAAACGCAAACCGGACGGAATAGCATGCTGCTGCAAGATGCTGTGGTAGCCATGCTGGTTCAGTATGCCTACAATTTTGAATAAATCCCCAACAGTGTCACCAGCAAAGCACCCCCACACCATCACACCTCCTCCTCCATGCTTCATGGTATGAACCAGGCATGTAGAGTCCATTCGTTCACCTTTTCTGCGTCGCACAAAGACACGGTGGTTAGTACCAAAGATCTCAAATTTGGACTCATCAGACCAAAGCACAGATTTCCACTGGTCTAATGTCCATACCTTGTGTTCTTTAGCCCAAACAAGTTTCTTCGCTTGTTGCCTGTCCTTAGCAGTGGTTTCCTATCAGCTATTTTACCATAAAGGCCTGCTGCACAAAGTCTCCTCTTAACAGTTGTTGTAGAGATGTGTCTGCTGCTAGAACTCTGTGTGGCATTGACCTGGTCTCTAATCTGAGCTGCTGGTAACCTGTGATTTCTGAGGCTGGTGACTCGGATAAACTTATCCTCAGAAGCAGAGGTGACTCTTGGTCTTCCTTTCCTGGGGCGTTCCTCATGTGAGCCAGTTTCTTTGCAGCGCTTGATGTTTTTTTCCACTGCACTTGGGGACACTTTCAAAGTTTTCCCAATTTTTTGGACTGACTGACCTTCATTTCTTAAAGTAATGATGGCCACTCGTTTTTCTTTACTTAGCTGCTTTTTTCTTGCCATAATACAAATTCTAACAGTCTATTCAGTAGGACTATCAGCTGTGTATCAACCAGACTTCTGCACAACACAACTGATGGTCCCAACACCATTTATAAGGCAAGAAATCCCACTTATTAAACCTGACAGGGTACATCTGTGAAGTGAAAACCATTCCCGGTGACTACCTCTTGAAGCTCATCAAGAGAATACCAAGAGTGTGCAAAGCAGTCATCAAAGAAAAGGTGGCTACTTTGAAGAACCTAGAATATAAGACATAATTTTAGTTGTTTCACACTTTTTTGTTAAGTATATAATTCCACATGTGTTAATTCATAGTTTTGATGCCTTCAGTGTGAATGTACAATTTTCATAGTCATGAAAATTCTGAAAAATCTTTAAATGAGAAGGTGTGTCCAAACTTTTGGTCTGTACTGTATTTCCATCATCAATATTCGGTACTTGCTAGTTTACAGGCTCCATATGTGTAAACCCCTATAAATGGAGTGATTCGTAATAAAACCTCTGCACAGTGTATTTTTCATTTTCTGTTTAGCATGTGTTGCCATCTCCTTTTTTATGTAACTTTTTAAAATGATTGTTAAATAAAAATCAATACTTTTTAGACACTATTTTGTGTATGGAGAATCTTTTTTCTTGCTTATCGGTTCGTAGTCTTTCATGGTCCTCCGTGTTACTATTTAGGGCACAATAAGCTCTCATTTGGAATAGTACTAGAAACCAAAAGGAGAATGCTAAGCAAGTGCTCAAACAGAGGGACATAAGATAGAAGATAAAACACCTTTATTAAGTAATGGGGGGTAATAAGCAACTACAAGCAACAGCGTGCCCGCACTCATGTAAAAACAAAATACACATAGAGAAGAATATGATAAAACATTATCAAGGAGGACCAAACAGGTAGTATAATATAGTTAGACATATGACATGTACTGGTTACAGTTATAGTCCATATCCAAATGTAGTACATATACAGTATATCCCATATGTAAAATCAAACGTAAATAAATATATAATGTATCGCACGTTGCCTGAAAAAAATATGTGAGGAATTATTAACTAGAGCCAGGTAGCAAAGTAGATAGATAGATTCCATGCCCTTTCACTTCCTGCCGACTTCAACTCAAAAATATTTCACGGATCCGTTCATTCCTCAACCAAGAATCTGCAAATACCCTAGTCCATGCCCTCATCATCTCCCGCCTCGACTACTGTAACCTCCTGCTCTGTGGCCTCCCCTCTAACACGCTCGCACCCCTCTATTCTAAACTCAGCTGCCCGACTAATCCACCTGTCCCCCTGCTATTCCCCAGCTTCTCCCCCCTGTCAATCCCTTCACTGGCTCCCCATTGCCCAGAGACTCCAGTACAAAACCCTAACCATGACGTACAAAGCCATCCACAACCTGTCTCCTCCATACATCTGTGACCTCGTCTCCCGGTACTTACCTACACGCAACCTCCGATCCTCACAAGACCTCCTTCTCTACTCCCCTCTTATCTCCTCTTCCCACAATCATATACAAGATTTCTCTCGCGTATCACCCCTACTCTGGAACCCTCTACCACAACACATCAGACTCTCGCCTACCATCGAAACCTTCAAAAAGAGCCTGAAGACCCACCTCTTCCGACAAGCCTACAACCTGCAGTAACCACCAGTCGACCAAACCGCTGCATGACCAGCTCTATCCTCACCTACTGTATTCTCACCCATCCCTTGTAGATTGTGAGCCTTCGCAGGCAGGGTCCTCTCTCCTCCTGTACCAGTTATGACTTGTATTGTTCAAGATTATTGTACTTGTTTTTATTATGTACACCCCTCCTCACATGAAAAGCGCCATGGAATAAATGGCGCTATAATAATAAATAATAATAATAATAATGCATAAGGAAGCAAAAAAACTACAGGATGAAAAAAGTGGGGGTATAAAAACACACGCAGAGGTCAATGGCCATAAAACAATGGTGAGACAAACATGTATAGACCTGGTAGTGCTATCAACCTTGTTATAAGCACAGTTACGTATACTGGGTGGATGTTACTGGGCTGGTGACATTGTGGAGGGGTAGTGTACGACATGTGCAACAATAGAAAAGTAGTCTGAGCAAATAATATCACAAGATAGTAATACCAGTGCGTCCCAAATAAGAGTGCTTGTAGATTTAGGAGCATGTATGAAATCCCCATGCAATAGAATTACCTGGTCGGTAGTCCCCGGTCCAAGTGCGGTGCAACCTGTTGTTTTTTCCCAAATATGGGGTATTGGCATACTCAGGAGAAATTGTGCAACCCCACACATCTCAATACATTCCTTCAGGGATCTAGTTTCCAAAATGGTATCACTTGTGGGGGGGGGTTCTACTATTTAGGCACATGAGGGGCTCTCCAAACGCGATATGGCGTCAGCTCATGATTCCAGCTATTTTTGCATTCAAAAGGTCAAACAGTGCTCCTTCCCTTCTGAGCCCTGCCATGTGCCCAAGCAGTACTTTGAACTCACATATAGGGTATCTGCTTACTCAGGAGAAAGTGCAAACCAAATTATGGGTTCTAATGTCTCCTGTTAACCTTGCAAAAATAAAAAATATGGGGCTAAAAGAACATTTTTGTGGGAAAAATGTGATTTTTTATTTTCAAGGCTCTACATTATAAACGTCTGTGAAGCACCTGAGGGTCCAAGGTACTCACCACACATGTAGATACATTCCATCAGGGGTCTAGTTTCCAAAATTGGGTCACTTGTGGGGGTTTTCACTGTTTAGACACATCAGTGGCTCTCCAAACGTGACATAGCACAGTAGTTTTAACCCACAGATGTGATTTCAGCGTACTCATGAGAAATTGCTCAACAAATTATGGGGTTAATTTTCTCACCCTTGTGAAAATAATAAAATGATGTCTAAGATAAACTTTTTGTGAAAAAAAGTTAAATGTTCATTTTTTCCTTCCACATTCCATTAATTCCTGTGAAGCACCTGAAGGATTAAGAAACTTCTTGAGTATGGTTTTGAGGACTTTGAGGAGTACAGTTTTTAGGATGGTGTCACGTTTGGGTATTTTCTGTTATAAAGGCCCCCCAAAGTCAATTCAATTGTAATGTAGTCACTAAAAAAATGGTTTAGTAAATTTTGCTGTAAAAATGAGAAACTGCTGATCAACTTTTAACCTGTCTAAATTCCAAACGAAAAAAAATTATGTTTCAAAAATTGTGCTGATATCGACATATGTTAAATGTTATTTATTGACTACTTTGTGTGACACAACTCTCTGATTTAAGAGCATACAAATTAAAAGTTGAAAAATTGAGAAATTTTTGCTAAATTTCTGATATTTTCACAAATAAACCCAAGTTATATCAAACAAATTTTACCACTGTCATATAGTACAATATGTCATGAAAAATCAATCTCAGAATCACTGGGATCCGTTGAAGCATTCCAGAGCTATAACCTCATAAAGTGACACTGGTCAGATTTAAAAAATGAGGCTCATTAATGTACAAGGTGCCTCGGGCCTTAAGGGATTTAATGAAGTCCAGAGATTAAATTCTGCATTTGCTGAACCTCATATTCAGATAAGTTTGAATATGGCAGAGGCTTTCCATATTAGAGCTGAATTCATTTAAAGGGAACCTATCACGTTATTTGTACATACTTACCTGCCCCCAGTGTCTTACATTTATGCAATGTGTATCACTAACATGTTGTCCTCAAGTCAAACGTTCCAGTGTTCTAGTCAAAATACTCTTTTAATTATTAGTCAGTTTCTGACTAGTCCTGGCTTTAAGTTATATGGATAGCGCTTTATGGAGCTTCAGTCACGGTCCTCTTCTCTATAGTATCTCCCAACGCAGTTTGATTGATGGGCCGTACCTCCTCGATGTCATGCTGATCACCGAGGAAATCCCACACCTGCATCCTGACAATCAACTCCCCAGGCATGTGCAATAAATCTGGGTATATGTCCCCTCCTTCTTTTCCTTTGATTCAGAGGCTATGTGCATATTGTGAGGGTAGAATTTTTTGTGATGTGCCAGTGCAGCGCCCCAGAGTCCTGGTCGTTGCAGTAATGTCGCTCTGCCACTAAGGGGAGTGATGTTACGTCTGATTGCACTAAAGGAGTTCACCTGACCAGGTATCACACACACTACACTCCACACTCCGGCCACCAGGGGGGGGTTCTATCTATTAGGCCACTCCTCACACTTTGGTAAAACTGGGGGTTGGACAGGAAGTTAGGGAGAAAGGAGCTCGAGAGAGGATCTGTCAGGGGTGGGATCCTGGCAGAGCCCTAGAAAAAGGGATAGATCGTTACGGAGCCGTGCCTGTGCTTTACAGCGGCAGACTCCTAAGGAAGGACAAGAAGCGAGGGGTGTTGTGGAGGAGTGAGAAACGGGAATACAGCAAAGAGGCGATAGAACCAGAAGGAGTCGTGCCCCCAGATCAGCAACATCCTTCTGAGGCGCAAAGCCAGCGGCCGGAACGCCGAGAAAGTAAGAGACTTTAAGCATTACTTCAAACCACGGCAGGACAGTCAATTATAGGTTGGCTGTCTCACCTAAATCACCTAAGCAGACAACGGAGGCAATTGTAGGAGAGGGGCGACTCTAGGGTCCCGGAAGAACTCCAGGCCTACCCCGTCATACAGGTGCGTCCTAGCCATATCATCTGGGGGACGGAGAGAAAGAGCATCAGAAACAGACACAACAGTTGTGAGGACTATCCCGTGGTGCTCAGCAGGGAAGGACTACAACACGCAGGCGCTAGAAGGTAGGCACTGGTTTCCACCTGTAAAGGGAACTCTGGATGTGCCTTCGGACCGGCCGGTCTCAGCCAGCCCTGTTAGCAGTGCTCCGGATTACGGATCCTGAAGCCTACAGTAAAGAGGTAAAGAGACTGCAACCCTGTGTCTTCGTTATTTCATCGCACCACGTACCACCACCTTTAATTGGACGCCCCTTAGCAGGGTCACGGACCGGGTCAGGCCACTGTAACAACCCCAAGACCGAGACAGAGAGGCCCGGTACCGAGTACCCCGCAGCCCTGCCTCTGGGGGCGCTTCACCAACACTAAGTAGGAAGTATTTTTAGCGGTCTACAGTATCTTATAATGAATTTGATGGGCAAAATGTGATCACGCCCCCACCCACACCACAAATATATTAGTGTAGCTAACTGGGCCTGTAGATGCCAAAAGTTACAATATTGTTGCACAATGAGTTGGTGCATTATGGCGTGGCCAAACATTTTAAGTGCACCTTCCCATCTGCTTGTTATCTATCTACCTTCATCCTTCTCTGGCTCTATCAAGCCAGAGCTATCAATCAAAGAAGGATGAGAATGGGGATAAAGGGGAAATAAGCAGGTGGGAAGGTGTAGTTAAATGTTTGCCCACACCATGAATCACTGACCAGCTGTACTTGGTTTGAACAGTCACTCTGTGCTGACAGACTCCCTTTAATCGGGGCAGAGTGCCGTTTTTTCTATACTATATTTTCAAGAAAGCCTCATAAAGTACCATTGCTGTAAAAAAGATATGTGATGAAAAGGTTATAGTTTGCCAAAGGACACATTGACTGACCTAAAGAGCAGTGGCACAACAGTCTATGAACAGATGAGAGCAAGATTGTTATTTTTGGGTCTAAAGGCCGCAGACTTTATGTGAGATCACCCATAAACACTGAATCCAAGCCACAGTGCACTATGAAGGCTGTAAAACATGTAGTTACTACCATCATGGTCTGGGGATGCTTCTCATGCTATGGAGTTGGGCCCAATTATCGCATACTAGGCATGTGTCACGGATGTGTCAGAGGCTGCAGACCATTGGACTGCATCCAGCTACGGAGGGTCTCAGCAGTTTGCAGACTTATGCCTGTTCCTTCTGGTGCCACAACCCAGTGGCCACCTCCCCCAGCACTAATGACGTGGAGGTCGTTGGAGGGCATTGGTGTTTCTCTCTGAGTCAACTCAAGCTAAGTGTCACCCTTGTTTCGTTTATCCTAGCTGTCTTTAGTGTTAGTTGCGTTTGACTAGCGTACACCCCTTCGTTCTCTAAGCAGGGCTTACCGCTAGGGTCTGGCAGGGATTAAGTATCCTGCTCGGCGATAGGTGCGGAACCTATTTAGGGTCTCTTAGAGCAGATATGGTGACGTTAGATCTGCTTAGGGGGTCTCCACTCCCCGCTTCCCTAGTATTGGGCCCTCTTCCCCTTATCCCTTTATGTTGCACTTAGTCTGTCCTACACTGTCAATGACACCATGGGCCAGTTTCAATATATCAAAATACTGGAAGAAATTATGTTGCCTTATACTGAAGAAGAAATGGCCTTGAAATGGGAGCTTCAGCAGGACAACGACCTCAAACACACCAGCAAGAGGGGCAACATCCAGGTTCAAGACTAACAAGATTGATATTATGAAGTAGCCAGCCCAATCCCCAGACTTAAATTCAATTGAAAATTTGTGAAGTGACATCAAAAGTGCTGTTTTTAATACAAAACCTAAAAATGCAAAAGAACTGTGGAATGTAGTCCAGTCAACTTGGGCTGGAAAATCTGTTTGCAGGTGTTAGATGTTAGGTGACTCCGTGCCATACAGATGTAAAGCAGTTATCAGAAATAAACGTTCTACAACTAAATATTAGTTCAGTGATTAACAGAAAAGTGAAGTCTGTAAACAAATTTCAGTTTGTACTGTAGATATAAACTCCGAAAAAAGAAGAACTTGTATATTGAAGTTGCCATAGCCCTCATTTGTATAGGTAATGATATAAATATAATCCCAAATAATCAGGATAACCAATTACTATATGCACATTTATTTATATATATTCTTATGTTGGTAATATAAGTACAACAATTGACTATTATTATCATTTAGTTAAACAGATAGTGAAATCAAATGGAAATCAACCAACCCTAAGTTCAAGCATAAACCTAAATCCAACCCTAACCCTAAGCTCAATTTTAACCCTAAGCCCAACCCTAACCCTAAGCTCAACCCTAAAACCAAGGTGGAGGACTCACATTAAGGTTGTGACACACTGTCACATGATATCATCCTTTTAGGGATAGGCAGCCACAGCTGTTATCCATCTGCTACAGACATTTATTCTAAAGACGCATTATGATATTGCCTTTTGGTAACTTGAAACTCCCCTGATGAATCCCCAGGACTGGGGAAGAAACGCGTAGAGAGGCATATTTATCTTTCTTTCTTTCTGGGGGTAGTCCATAGCAGGGCTCACTTGGGGCCTGTCCTTGTCAGGACTAGTGTTGAGCGATACCGTCCGATACTTGAAAGTATCGGTATCGGAAAGTATCGGCTGATACCGGCAAAGTATCGGATCTAATCCGATACCGATACCCGATACCAATACAAGTCAATGGGACTCATGTATCGGACGGTATTCCTGATGGTTCCCAGGGTCTGAAGGAGAGGAAACTCTCCTTCAGGCCCTGGGAACCATATTAATGTGTAAAATAACGTGACGGGACGTCACGGCTTGTGATTGGTCGCGTCGCCCATGTGACCGCGACGCAACCAATCACAACGCCGGAACGTAATTTTAAAATCCTGAAGGACCTAAAATTACGTCACGGCTTGCTGTGATTGGTCGCGTCGCGGTCACATGGGCGGCGCGCGACCAATCACAAGCCGGGACTTCAAGTAAGGAAGTTAAAGCGCGAATTTTAAGCAAACAACGCTGCCGGTTCCCTCGCTGAAGTCCAGGCTGCGTCGGAGAGGTGAGTATAGCAATATTTTTTATTTTAATTCTTTATTTTACACATTAATGTTGTTTCGATACCGATACCCGATACCACAAAAGTATCGGATCTCGGTATCGGAATTCCGATACAGCAAATATCGGCCGATACCCGATACTTGCGGTATCGGAATGCTCAACACTAGTCAGGACAGGAGCAATACTGGGGCACAACAGGGGTGTAGGGAACTGACCCCACCTGCCATTTTCCCTCCCCACCCTGCTGTATGGACCCCTGGTGGATTCCTTCAGATGACTGCAGGTATCCGTCCGTATATGTTTGGTGAGATCAAGCCATTTTTTTATTCTGAGCACTGTTTGAGCACGAACACCTTTACTTTTGTAGATGTGATATGTTTGTCCATTTTTCTAATATCCTTTTTAAATATTGTTATTAAAGCTTATATTTTATACTTTAACTAGCTGTACTACCCGGCTTCGCCCGGGTTAATGACTGCTGTTAGCAAAATAGAATGTGTTAACAAAAATTTATTCTACACACAAAAACCACAAAACAAATAGATAGAAATGTAATTATTAAAAGGCAAAAACTAAGCTAATAGAAGAATTTCACAACATATATTAGCTTTGTTATACTGAGAATGTCTTTGTTGCCTATAGTGGTAACGTTTCTCCTTATGGAGAGTGACATACCATCTCTGGCTTGTCAAGGTAAGGAGGCTTATTCGCCGTGCAATGCTCCTCTGGGAATTTAAATATGCAAATTGCCTCTTCTGAGAAAAAGAGGACTTAACTCTATAGCGCCACCTATTGGAAGTAGCGATCCTACAAGTCACAATCAACCCTTTAACGAGTCGTGCAATATGACTTAGGATTAAAGCCAAATCAGTATCTCAATTCGCAGACACGGTGTTTCGGGCTGTTGGCCCTCGTCAGTGCGAAGCATGAGAACTGATTTGGCTAGGTGAGAGGCTCTGGAGTGGGGTCAAAGTGGTAACGTTTCTCCTTATGGAGAGTGACATACCATCTCTGGCTTGTCAAGGTAAGGAGGCTTATTCGCCGTGCAATGCTCCTCTGGGAATTTAAATATGCAAATTGCCTCTTCTGAGAAAAAGAGGACTTAACTCTTTTTCTCAGAAGAGGCAATTTGCATATTTAAATTCCCAGAGGAGCATTGCACGGCGAATAAGCCTCCTTACCTTGACAAGCCAGAGATGGTATGTCACTCTCCATAAGGAGAAACGTTACCACTTTGACCCCACTCCAGAGCCTCTCACCTAGCCAAATCAGTTCTCATGCTTCGCACTGACGAGGGCCAACAGCCCGAAACACCGTGTCTGCGAATTGAGATACTGATTTGGCTTAAATCCTAAGTCATATTGCACGACTCGTTAAAGGGTTGATTGTGACTTGTAGGATCGCTACTTCCAATAGGTGGCGCTATAGAGTTAAGTCCTCTTTTTCTCAGAAGAGGCAATTTGCATATTTGTTGCCTATATTAACCAATCAGAGCTCAGGTTAATTAACTGTAGCAAAATAGAAGCTGAGCTGTGATTGGTTGCTATTGGCAGCCTGATAAATCCCCAGCCAACAGGAAGCCCTTCCCCCTGGCAGTATATATTAGCTCACACATACACATAATAGACAGGTCATGTGACTGACAGCTGCCGTATTTCCTATATGGTACATTTGTTGCTCTTGTAGTTTGCTTATTAATCAGATTTTTATTTTTGAAGGATAATACCAGACTTGTGTGTGTTTTAGGGCGAGTTTCATGTGTCAAGTTGTGTGTGTTGAGTTGCGTGTGGCGACATGCATGTAGCGACTTTTGTGAGATGAGTTTTGTGTGGCGACATGCGTGTAGCAACATTTTGTGTGTCGAGTTGCATGTGACAGGTTAGTGTAGCAAGTTGTGTGCAGCAAGATTTGTGCATGGCGAGTTTTGCGCGTGGCGAGTTTTATGTGTGGTGCGTTTTGAGTATGTGCAAGTTTTGTGTGAGGCAACTTTTGCATGTGGTGCAACTTTTGTACATGTGGCAATTTTTCTGTGTGTGCAAGTTTTGCATGAGGTGAGTTTTCCATGAGGTGAGTTTTGCGTGTGGCGAGTTTTGCGTGAGCCTAGTTTTGCATATGGCGAGTTTTGCATGTAGCGAGTTTTGCGCGTTGCGAGTTTTGAGTGGTGACTTATGTGTTTCGACTTTTATGTGGCGAGGTTGGTGTGTGTGTGGTGAAATGTGTGCCGAGGGTCGTATATGTGTTCAAGCACGTGGTAGTGTGTGGCGCATTTTGTGTTTGTGTTCATATCCCCGTGTGTGGTTAGTATCCCATGTCGGGGCCCCACCTTAACAACTGTACGGTATATACTCTTTGGCGCCATCGCTCTCATTCTTTAAGTCCTCATTGATCACATCTGGCAGCTGTCAATTTTCCTCCAACACTTTTCCCTTCACTTTTTCCCCATTATGTAGATGGGGGCAAAATTGTTTGGTGAATTGGAACGCGCGGGGTTAAAATTTCACCTCACAACATAGCTTATGACGCTCTCGGGGTCCAGACGTGTGACTGTGCAAAATTTTGTGGCTGTAGCTGCGACGGTGCAGATGCCAATCCCGGACATACACACATACATACATACATACACACATTCAGCTTTATATATTAGATATACCTGTATGTAATCTCCTGTATATAGTATATGCCTGTGTGTCATCTCACCTATATATAGTATATATCTGTGTGTCATCTCCTCCTGTATATAGTATATACCTGTAGGTAATCTGCTCCTGTATATAGTATATACCTGTGTGTCATCTCCTCCTGTATATAGTATATACCTGTATGTCATCTCCTCCTGTATGTAGTATGTACCTGTATGTCATCTCCTCCTCTATATAGTATATACCTGTGTGTCATCTCTCCTGTATATACTATATACCTGTAGGCAATCTGCTCCTGTATATAGTATATACCTGTGTGTCATCTCCTCCTGTATATAGTATATACCTGTATGTCATCTCCTCCTGTATGTAGTATGTACCTGTATGTCATCTCCTCCTCTATATAGTATATACCTGTGTGTCATCTCTCCTGTATATAGTATATATCTGTGTGTCATCTCCTCCTGTATATAGTATATACCTGTGTGTCATCTCCCCTGTAAATAGTATATACCTGTGTGTCATCTCCTCCTGTATATAGTATATATCTGTATGTCATCTCCTCCTGTATTAGCCCTCATTCACACGTTATTTGGTCAGTATTTTTACCTCAGTATTTGTAAGCTAAAATGGCAGCCTGATAAATCCCCAGCCAACAGTAAGCCCACCCCCTGGCAGTATATATTAGCTCACACATACACATAATAGACTGGTCATGTGACTGACAGCTGCCGGATTCCTATATGGTACATTTGCTGCTCTTGTAGTTTGTCTGCTTATTAATCAGATTTTTATTTTTGAAGGATAATACCAGACTTGTGTGTGTTTTAGGGCGAGTTTCGTGTGTCAAGTTGTGTGTGTTGAGTTGCGTGTGGCGACATGCATGTAGGGACTTTTGTGAGATGAGTTTTGTGTGGCGACATGCGTGTAGCAACTTTTTGTGTGTCGAGTTGCATGTGACAGGTTAGTGTAGCAAGTTGTGTGCAGCAAGTTTTGCGCATGGCGAGTTTTGCGCGTGGCGAGTTTTATGTGTGGTGCCTTTTGAGTATGTGCAAGTTTTGTGTGAGGCAACTTTTGCATGTGTTGCAACTTTTGTGCATGTGGCAATTTTTCTGCGTGTGGCAATTTTTCTGCGTGTGCAAGTTTTGCGTGTGGCGAGTTTTACATGAGGTGAGTTTTGCACGTGTGGCGAGTTTTGCATGTGGAGAGTTTTGCGCGTGGCGAGTTTTGAGCGGCGACTTGTGTTTCGACTTTTATGTGGCGAGGTTGGTGTATGTGTGGTGAAATGTGCGCTGAGGGTGGTATATGTGTTCGAGCACGTGGTAGTGTGTGGCGCATTTTGTGTGTGTGTTCATATCCCCGTGGTGGTGTGGTGATTATCCCATGTCGGGGCCCCACCTTAGCAACTGTACAGTATATACTCTTTGGCGCCATCGCTCTCATTCTTTAAGTCCCCCTTGTTCACATCTGGCAGCTGTTAATTTGCCTCCAACACTTTTCCTTTCATTTTTTCCCCATTATGTAGATAGGGGCAAAATTGTTTGGTGAATTGGAAAGCGCGGGGTTAAAATTTCACCTCACAACATAGCTTTGACGCTCTCGGGGTCCAGACGTGTGACTGTGCAAAATTTTGTGGCTGTAGCTGCGACGGTTCAGATGCCAATCCCGGACATACATACATACATACATACACACATACAGCTTTATATATTAGATTATTGGGAAACTCTCTAAGCTGTTTGGTATTTATAACCCTGAGGGTATTGCAACATGTTGGCTATTCCACCCTAAACCCAACCCTAACCCCAAGTCTAATACTATTCCTAAATCCAACCTTAACCCCCTCACCACCTTGGCTTTTTCCATTTTTGAGTTTTCGTTTT
Source organism: Ranitomeya variabilis (assembly GCF_051348905.1). Lineage (NCBI taxonomy): Eukaryota > Metazoa > Chordata > Amphibia > Anura > Dendrobatidae > Ranitomeya > Ranitomeya variabilis. The sequence continues at coordinate 602,241,518 of NC_135236.1, forward strand.
TTGCTCCCCTTCTTCCCGGAGCCATAACTTTTTTATTTTACCATCAATATGGACATTTTAGGGCTTTTTTTTTGCGAGACGAGTTGTACTTTTGAACGTTCTGTACTTTTGAACAACACCATTGGTTTTACCATATAGTGTAATGGAAAAGGGGGGAAAAATTTAAAGTGTGGTGAAACTGCAAAAAAAGTGCAAGTCCACAATTGTTTTTTTGTTTTTTACAATGCTGACTAAATGCTAAAACTGACCTGCCATTATGATTCTACAGGTCATTGGAAGTTTGTAGATACCAAATGTATAGGTTCTTTTTTATTTAAGTGGTTTAAAAAAAATCCAAAGTTTTCCATTTTCCAAGACCCGTAGCTTCTCGATTTTTGTGATCTGGGGCTGAGCTAGGGCTAGTAATGGGAAAAATGCTTTTCTGAGGCTCCACTTTCTGTTTTAGGGAAAATTTTGAGAAACTAAAAGAGCCAGTGGGTTCAATTAGTATATGATCCAGTGCCTTGTTGTGGGCTGTCAAGTGGTCAACATATAGGGAGTTCTCACACTGTATACAGGCAGTGGCGTAGCGCCAATGGCGGCAGGCCTCGCGACTGCTATGGGGCCCTGAGGGGTGAGGGGGCCTGCCAGAGTCAGACCGCAATGGCTGTGCCATGTGCCTTTAATTAAATGTGCGCGCTGCCGTCACTCTGTACCTGGCTCCTCCTAACTCCTCCTTTCTAGTCTTGCACTGCTCCTGGCTGAACTCTGTGGCTGGATTTACATAAGGATGTCACGCCTGCTGGCTGACATAGCTTTCCAGCCAGGGAGAGCAGTGTATGCTGGGCCCAGCCGGAAGTAGTTGCACATGTAAGGGTGGCTACTGGCTGTTGGAGGCAGAGTGTTAGGAGCTGAGGCTGTGTGGAGACGCAAGACGGTGAGCTGGGCCCGGCGGTGAATTTTTTTTTTTTTTTTTTTTGGGGGGGGACTTTTGCTATGGGGCCGCCATGATTTCTATGTATGCCCCTACATACAGGATTTCACAGTCAGGAAAGGAGAGTTTGTATAGTAAGTACTGAAGTTTCTGGTCTCCTCCATATCAGGCTGAATAGATGTGAAATGCTCCACTATATTCCCCAGGAGGGCTAAATCAAATAGATACTATTCTCTAATGGTACAGCTCTTTTCTGCAATTCATCTACGATAAGCTGTTGCAGTAGGGATAGCATATTACAGGCATCTAGTCAGGGATTATTGCCTTATAAATTATAACCCTTGCTGCTGCTTTCTTTCCATACATTCTTTCATAGGATCATGTTTTGTATGATGATCTGTAATCAGAAATTCATCAAAGGTGGCACTGTTCCTTGTGTTCCTCCAAAGTTTGATGCTGCCACGTACAAGAAAACAATCTCTTCAGGGCTGGTTCAAATCCCTTTTGTATTCTACAACAATACCGCTCTTATCTGCAATTCATCTGGGGTGAGCTGTTGCAGTAGGGATAACGTATTACAAGCATCAAGGCAGGGATTATTGCCTTATAAATTATAATTATTGCTTCGGCAACCTAAAAAAATAAAATATCAAGGTAACATCTATTCTATTCCCTATTAACACCACTCTTGATACAGTAGGTGCTTAGTATCATCTGTTGGAAATAAGTGTTCATTCCTGTCACACACACCTCTTCCACAGTCCATAACTTGACTGCTTTTTTCTATACACTGGAGCAGCGGGGTTGGTGCAGTGTGACAGGCAGTGACCACAGGAAAATGTAAAGCAAATGTCTTTTTATGTCCAAAGAAACTTACAACTGGTACGCAAATGGTGTCCTCTGGATAACAGCTGGGAATCAAGACAGTCCGTGTCCGAGACCGGTTGCTTTTTGGCTTTGCTTGGCTCTGTGTTACCTCACACAGGCTGAGCTCTGCAGAGCCACCTGCTCTGCAAATTTGCAAACCAAGACTGACACATCCAACCCGTTGCTTTTGCGGGTTTTCACAAGGAATCTGTGGCCGTAGGTCACTTATAAAATTTGGCTGGTAGGAAGCGGACCGCCCCACTACCATCCTGTAGTCTGCTCCAAAAATAAAAGCCAATGACGGGTTTTCGAAAATCTGCCTTGGTCAAATAGCTTGCCCAAGACCAAAACTTACTTTTATTTTGCACTGCAATTACAGCTATGCATGTGACTACAATGCACTCCCAAGGCCTCAATACGCTTCTGTGTGCATCCTGGGGGACACATTGCGACCCTCGCATATAACACCTGTCACTGCCTCACAACACTCATTGACAGATTCATGTTTTTTATGGTGATCTGTAGTCAGAAATTCATCAAAGCAGGCAAAATTAACTAATTAAATGTGTCCATTTGCAGTTTCACTGTAGCATCTGCATGTAAGAGGTAGTGGAGGGAGACTGTATGCTACTGGAGCTGGAATTAAAAATTCTGAACTCTTCAGAGCTTTGTTTCCATCCATTTCTCGGGGCTTCTTGAAGTATGTTTGGGGCCATTGTCCTGCTGGAAGACCCATAACCTAGGACGCAAAACCAGCTTTTTGACACTTGATACTACATTGTGACCCAAAATCCTTTGGGAATCTTCACATTTCATGATGCCTTGCACACAGTCAAGGCACCCAGGGCCAGAGACAGCAGTGTAACCCCAAAATATCTTTGACCCTTCACCATATTTGACTTTAACTACTGTGTTCCTTGATTTGTAGGCATCATTCCATTTACAGTAGACAGTAGAATGATGTGCTTTACCAAATAGCTCTGTCTTGTACTCATCTGTCCAGAAGATGCCTGCTGGCCCTCTAACAATAGTGAGGGCTGACTGCTGGTCCTCTAAAAATAGTAAGGGTCGCCTGATGGCCATCTGCAAATAGTCAGGGCTGCCTGATGGTCCGGAAAATAAAAAAATTGTGACTTTCAGAGTTCCTCCTTCATAAATTAAACAGGATGTGTCTGATCATCGCTCACACACCACACAGGTAGTAAAATGTTAAAATTATATTTCCTGAATGTTTTTTTTACCATTGAAAGCAATGCAAACGTGCAAAAAAGCAGCAAAAACGATAAGTGTGAACATAGCCCAAAGTTATTTATTTTGCCTTATATACAAGTCATTTTCCTGGAAAGAATGTTTCTTAACATTTTTTCCAGTAAAATTCATTTTAACTGAGGTTTTATTGTCAGTCCGTAAAAGTGGAGTAATACTCTGACAACATTGTTCCCAGCAGCAACCGGGGAGTCACAGATGCTTCCAGGGGTCTTCCCCATGCTGTTCCCATGCCATTTCAGCCCTGTTTCCATCAAATCTCAGCAATTTTTATACCTCTCCAGACACCCGAGGGGGCAGAAAAATGCTTGAGTTTCCCACTGACTTCCATTATACTCGTTACTCATGTTGAACACCTGAGCATTATGATTTGTTTTAGTGCTCGTTCATCACTAGTGTACAGTGAATAACATTTTCTCATTAATGAGATAGAAGATGACATTTGCTACTCATGTTTTATGGAGACATTAGAGAGGGAAAAAGCAGCTGTAGTCACCTGATGGCTGCAACTAATCATAATTTTCAGTGGTCCTGCTGCTGTTGGATTGGTGACATCTCCCTTCCTGTGGAACCATAACGGCCTGCGCTGGATCCAGATAGGTGTCAACAGGTAGTATATAGTAATTTAATTTATTTCTTGCAGCTGCAAGCCTTACATGACATTTTCATATATTCAATACAATCCTTGAAATGTTTGGTAATAACATACAGTAATAAATGTATGTCTTATATTGCTGATGTCTACTTAATTATTGTCTGTCTTCTAAAAAAAATGGTTGAAAGGGATGTTGGCTTATGACAATGATTGGTCATCAATAGTGATGAGTAGGGTTGAGCGACTTTTACTTTTTTAAGATCGAGTCGGGTTTCGCGAAACCCGACTTTCTCAAAAGTCGAGTCGAGTGAAATCGGCCGATTATCGCGAAAAGTCGGGGATCGACCGAAACACGAAACCCAATGCAAGTCAATGGTAAATCAATCTCTCTCTCTCTCCTCGGACACTGTAAATCGCTACATCCAAAACGGTACATCCAAAACGGTAACATGGCGGTTATACCCCCACCCCCTGTGACGCCGCAGGAAGCAACACAAGACCTATGTCATCACTCTGCCCACACTCCTTCATTGGCTGAAAAATGGCAGTTAAAGCGTCATACGAAACACGACTTTGGCGCGATGATCGCCGACCGCATGGCCGATCCCACACTGGGATCGGCTCGGGTTTCACGAAACCCGACTTTGCCGAAAGTCGGCGACTTATGAAATTGACTGATCCGTTTCGCTCAACCCTAGTGATGAGTGAATATACTCGTTACTTGAGATTTCTCGAGCATGCTCGGGTGTCCTCCGAGTATTTTTTAGTGCTCGGAGTTTTAGTTTTTCTTGCCGCAGCTGAATGATTTACATCTGTTAGCCAGCATAAGTACATGTGGGGGTTGCCTGGTTGCTAGGGAATCTCCACATGTACTTATGCTGGCTAACAGATGTAAATCATTCAGCTGCGGCAATAAAAACTAAATCTCCGAGCACTAAAAAATACTCAGAGGACACCCGAGCGTGCTCGAGAAATCTCGAGTAACGAGTATATTCGCTCATCACTAGTCATCAACCTTCATTGACCTGGACAACCGCTTTCATTTAAAAAATTTGAATTCTTAGAGTTACAGTAAAACTAATAGGAACACACGTCACATATAGTTAGTGACACAGCACACTGGAAATTCTACACTTTCATAAGTACTCATAGTAGATTTCAGGAATGACTCAGTGCTGAGAAAGGTAAGATGCTCTCAAGGTGAGTCACCTGAGCAGATTTCCTTAGTAAGTTGTAAGCTGACACTCCCTGCTGCATCACGTGTTTCTTGTTCTTTGACGTAAAGCTAAAGGCATATTAGGATTGTAGTTCTGCAACAAGTGAAACTGCTGACGTGTGGTTGTTGTAAATGTACTTGACCTTTGCTGTGAATTTTGATTCATTTGCATTTAGATGACAAATATAAAAACTATATTCATGTACTTTTCTGTTTGAATTTTTTTAAATTGTAATTAATTCAATGTATTACCCCTTCACCCTGTAGCCTGTTTTCACCTTCCTGACCAGGCCAATTTTTACAATTCTGACTACTGTCAATTTATGAGGTCATAACTCTGGAACACATCAATAGATCCCACTGATTCTGATATTATTTTCGTGTGATATACAGTATTTTACTTCATAGTAGTGGTAAAATTTCTTTGATATGACGCGTTTATTTGTGAAAAAATCTGAAATTTGGCAAAAAATTTGAAAATGTTGCAATTTTTAAACTTTTAATTTGTATGCCCTTAACTCAGAGAGTCATATCACACAAAAATAGCTAGTAAATAACATTTCCCATATGTCTGCTTTAAATCAGCACAATTTTTGAAACACAATTTTTTTTGTTAGGAGTTAAAAGTTGACCAGTGATTTCTCATTTTTACAACAGAATTGGCAAAACCATTTTTTAGGGACCACATCATGTTTGTAGTGACTTTGAGAGGCTTACATGACAGAAAATAGCCAAAAGTGACACCATTCTAAAAACTGCACCCCTCAAGGTACTCAAAACCACATTCAAGAAGTTTATTAACCCTTCAGGTGCTTCACAAAAATTAATGGAATGTGGCAGAAAAAAATAAACATTTAACTTTCACAAAAATTTTGCTTTAGACCTAATTTTGTTTTTACTTTCACAAGGGTAACAGGAGAAAATGGACCATACAATTCATTGTGCAATTTCTCCTGAGCATGCCAATACCCCATATGTGGGGTAAAACCACTGCTTAGGCACACAATATCGCTCGGAAGGGAAGGAGCATCATTTCACTTTTTAAATGTAAAATTTGCTGGCATAATTAGTGGACTCCGTGTCATGTTTGGAGAGCCTCTGATTTGACTTAACAGTGAAACTCCCACACAAGTGACATCATTTTGGAAACTAGACCCCTTATGGATCTTATCTAGATGTGAATTGAGCACCTTGAGCCCACAGGTGCTTCACAGAAGTTTATAACGTAGAGCCATGGAAATAAAAAAAAAATCACATTTTCCACAGATAAATCTTTTTAGCTCCAAATTTTGCATCTTCATAAGGGTAACAGGAGAAATTGTTCCTTGTAATTTGTTGTGCAATTTCTCCTGAGTATGTAGATACCCAATATGTGGAGGAAAACAACTGTTTGAGCACACGGCAAGGCTTGGAAGGGAAGGAGCCCCATTTGACTTTAAGAATGCAAAATTTGCTGGAATAATTAGCATACGCCATGTCGCGGTTGGAGAGCCCCTGATGTGCCTAAGCAGTGGAAACCCCCACAAGTGACACCATTTTTTAAACTAGACCCTTTGGAAACTTATCTGTATGTGTATTGAGCACCTTGAACGCCCAGGTGCTTCACAGAAATTTATAACGTTAAGCCGTGAAAATAAAAAAATTGCTACTTTTGAGGCCCATTGCAAAGCTCACATGGGATGTAGTGCCATATTACAGTGCAGAGTTTGCTGCACTTATTTGAGGGTGCCATGTTACATTGGCAGAGCCCCCGAGGTGCCAGAAAAGCAGAACTCTCTATAAGTAACCCCATTTTATAAGCTAAACCTCTCAATGAATTCATCTAGGGGTGCAGTGATCATATTGACACCACAGGTGTGTCACAGTCTTTTATACCATTGGGCAGTGAAGAAAAAGCAATTTACATTTTTGCCACAAAGATTGTGTGTTAGCCCCAAGTTTTACATTTTCATACTGGGAATTGGGTAAAAATGGCACCAAAATTTGTCCCACAATTTCTGCTCAATGTAGAAATACCCCATATGTGGATGTACAGTACTGCTTAGCCACATGGAGAGACTCGGGATTGATGGAGCGCTATTTGCCTCCTGGAGCACAGATTTTCCTAGACTAGTTTGCGGATTCCATATCAAGAGCCCCTAAGTGCTAGAAAAGCAGAATCTCCCCTCAAGGGACCACATTTTGGAAATGATAACCATTTGGGAATTTATCTACAGATGTAGTGAGGATTTTGACTCCATGGGTGTTTTCCAGCAAAAAGCATGTTGCTGAGTGAAAATTGCAAACTGCCGCTGTAGTGACCAGTACATTGCAGTCACCAGTACATTATGCCCAGCTCATGCTTCTGAAGATACACACCTGTAAATTAGGCGGGCTCTCATCACTAAAGAAATGCCAAACATGTAGGCGCTAAATGTGGTTTAGGCACACTGGAGCTCAGAAGGGAGGGGGCATTTGGATTTGGGAGTGGACAATTTGCTGAATTTCTTTTGGGGAGCGAGGAGCCATTTAGCTTTTCCAGAGCCTTTGTGCAACCAGGCACATGGAAGCCCACTATAATTCCGTTAGCAAATGATAGACCTGAGTGGGCACTTGCTTTTTTGTGGATTGAGTTGAAGCTTTTATTGGGAACATTTTCAATAACAATTGGGATCACATTTATCCTGCGGTCTACGCTGAGCACTTTGTGGTTTCCATCTAGATCTCTGAGTGATGTGACAGATGAAACCCTCAAGGGATCCATTCGCTATAATGTGGCAGCAGAGTTACATTGGACTCCATGTGGCCTCTGTTCAGCAGTGTCCTTTTTAGAAGTGCACAAAACTGTGGCCGACAACACTTTTATGCAATCCTAAAAAGACAGACACCTATGGCTTCCACAGTACCTCTATCTGCCTCATTATAGGGAATCTTCTGCTGGGGGTTCTGTCTGAATCACGTATTTCAGAGATTTACATGGAAACCCCGGTGTAAGCACTCAGCGTAGAGCACAGGATAAATGTGCGCCGAGCCTTACTTCAATCTTTGGGAGGCAGAATGAAAAAATCAACAGCATGTGAAGAATTGGTTTTATTTATTTTTTAGGCTGTTCCTTGTGCAGTATAAGTGATTAGGCAACTTTTTTCTTCTGGTCAGTATGATTACAGCGATACCCGATTTTTATAGTTTTTTTTAATGTTTTGCCGCTTTTACACAATAAAAACTATTTTATAGAAAAAAATCATTATTTTCGCAACACTTAATTGTGAGAGTTATAACTTTTTTATTTTTCTGCTGATGGAACTGTATGGCAGCTTGTTTTTTGCAGGACAAGATGAAATTTTCAGTGGTACCATTTTTATTTACAGTTGTCGTTATTGTCTTTTATTGCACTTTTTATTCCGTGGTATGATGATAAAGCATTGTTTTTTGCCTTTTTTATGGTGTTCACTGAAAGGGTTAACTAGTGGGACAGGTTTATAGAGTGGGTCGTTTCAGACACGACGATACCAAATATGTGTACTTTTATTGTTTGTTTATTTTTTTATTTCCATAAATAAAGGTATTTATTGGAAAAATAGTTTCTTCTTTTTGTTTGTTCTTAATTTGGGGATTAAAAAAAAATATATGTTTACACATTTTAATATATACAGTACAGACCAAAAGTTTGGACACACTTTCTCATTTAAAGATTTTTCTGTATTTTCATCACTATGAAAATTGTACATTCACACTGAAGGCATCAATACTATGAATTAACACATGTGGAGTTATATACTTAAAGGGCCACTGTCACCCCCCCCAGCCATTATAAACTAAAAGAGCCACCTTGTGCAGCAGTAATGCTGCAGTCTAACAAGGTGGCTCTTTTAGTTTTTGATTATGTTATTACCTAAATAAAGCGTTTTAAAATTTGGCCACACATACCACATATTGTATCTGGAGGCGGTCCCAAGCGTCCTGTATGAATCTTCCAACGGCCGTCACTCATCTCTTCAGGGGCGATGGTTGCCGCCCCCTGAGCGCTGTTATCTTCTGAAATCCGGCGCCTGCGCTGTGCGTGCCTGCGCAGTGTTCATTGTCAGTGCGGCCGCCCTATTACTGCTGAATCCCCCGCCCCGCACTGTTATTCATTATGCACAGTGCGGGGCTGGGGTTCCTGGGAAGGCGGGGGAGCTGGGGAGCGTCGGAGCTGGGGAGCGTCAAAACAGCGCAGTGCGCATGCCCAGGAACCCCAGCCCCGCACTGTGCATAATGAATAACACAGTGCGGGGCGGGGATTCAGTAATAGGGCGGCCGCACTGACAATGAACACTGCGCAGGCCCCAGGCAGGCACGCACAGCGCAGGCGCCGGATTTCAGAAGATAACAGCGCTCAGGGGGCGGCAACCATCGCCCCTGAAGAGAAGAGTGACGGCCGTTGGAAGATTCATACAGGACGCTTGGGACCGCCTCCAGATACAATATCTGGTATGTGTGACCAATTTTTAAAACGCTTTATTTAGGTAATAACTTAATCAAAAACTAAAAGAGCCACCTTGTTAGACTGCAGCATTACTGCTGCACAAGGTGGCTCTTTTAGTTTATAACGGCTGGGGGGGGTGACAGTGGCCCTTTAACAAAAAAGTGTGAAACAACTGTAATTATGTCTTATATTCTAAGTTCTTCAAAGTAGCCACCTTTTGCTTTGATGACTGCTTTGCACACTCTTGGCATTCTCTTGATGAGCTTCAAGAGGTAGTCACTGGGAATGGTCTTCCAACAATCTTGAAGGAGTTCCCAGAGATGCTTAGCACTTGTTGGCCTTTTTGCCTTCACTCTGACGTGACGTAGTATATTGCCCAGCCACGTAGTATATTGCCCAATTGCCTAGTATATTGCCCAGTGACGTAGTATCTTGCCCAGTGACGTAGTATATAGCACAGAGCCACGTAGTATATTGCACAGCGACGTAGTATACAGCACAGAGCCACGTAGTATATTGCCCAGCCACGTATGTCACAGGTTAAAAAAATAAACATATACTCACCTCCCGAGGGGCCCCTTGTAGTTCTGTCGCCTGTGTTCGGTTCAGGCCGCAGCTTCCGGTCCGAGGGTGTGATGACGTCGCGGTCACATGACCGTGATGCCACGGCAGGCCCTTCTCGCGCAGGCGCGCAGGGCCTGCGATAACGTCGCGGTCACATGACTGTGACGTCATGGCAGGTCCTTCTCGCGCAGGCGCGCAGAGCCTGTGATGACTTCGCGGTCACATGACCGTGACGTCATGGCAGGTCCTTGTCGCACACCAACCTTAGCACCGGAACCTGCCGCTTGCATGGACCGGTCACCAGAGTGTCGGAAAGGCGGCGGAAGGTGAGTATATAATGATTTGTTATTTTTTTTATTATTTTTAACATTAGATGTTTTTACTATTGAGGCTGCATAGGCAGCCTCAATAGTAAAAACTTGGTCACACAGGGTTAATAGCGGCGGTAACGGAGAGAGTTACCCGCAGCATAACACAGTCCGTTACCGCTGGCATTAACCCTGTGTAAGCTGTGACTGCGGGGAGTATGGAGCGGGCGCTGGGCAGTGACTGCAGGGGAGTAGGGAGGGACTAATCGGACTGTGCCCATCGCTGATTGGTGGCGGCAGCCATGACAGGCAGCTGGTGAGACCAATCAGCGAATGAATATCCGTGACGGAAGTTGCCGACAGAAAGACGGAAGTACCCCTTAGACAATTATATACAGTGGCGTAACTACCACGGTCGCAGCGGTCGTCGCTGCGACCGGGCCCCGTGGGTCAGGGGCCCGGCAGGTCAGAGGCACCCAACACCATGTTGCAATGCAGGAGATTCCTCCGGCACGGCAACAGTCAGAGGTGTATCTAGGGGGAGGGGGCAGCCAGGGCATGTGATAGATAGGAAGCAGCTCCAGTCAGCACTGTGAGACAGCTTCTCCTGCTCTGCAGCCCCGGGACAGAAGGCAAGAACGGGGAGGTGCAGGAAAGAGCTGCTGTAAGCAGGAGAAGCTGATGAGCTGTGCCACGGTTATATCAGCCTCCCCAGTACCAGTGAGGAGAGTGTGAGATGTGTATATGAGCTGGTATCTGGTGTGTGTGTCTGATATCTGTAGTGTGTGTGTGTGTGTGTGTGTGTGTGTGATATCTGTAGTGTGTGTGTGATCTGTAGTGTGTGTGTGTGATATCTGTAGAGTGTGTTATATCTGTAGTGTGTGTGTGTGTGATATCTGTAGTTTGTGTGTGTGATATCTGTAGTATGTGTGATATGTGTGTGTGATATCTGTAGTATGTGTGTGATATCTGTAGTATGTGTGTGTGATATCTGTAGTGTGTGTGTGTGATATCTGTAGTGTGTGATATCTGTAGTGTGTGTGTGATATCTGTAGTGTGTGTGTGTGATATCTGTAGTGTGTGTGATATCTGTAGTGTGTGTGTGTGATATCTGTAGTGTGTGTGTGTGTGATATCTGTAGTGTGTGTGTGTGATATCTGTAGTGTGTGTGATATCTGTAGTATGTGTGTGTGTCATATCTGTAGTGTGTGTGTGATATCTGTAGTATGTGTGTGATATCTGTATTGTGTGTGTGATATCTGTAGTGTGTGTGTGATATCTGTAGTGTGTGTGTGTGATATCTGTAGTATGTGTGTGTGTGATATCTGTAGTATGTGTGTGTGTGATATCTGTAGTGTGTGTGATATCTGTAGTGTGTGTGTGTGAGACAGGGGCGTAACTACCACGGTCGCAGCGGTCGCCGCTGCAACCGGCTCTGGCAGGTCAGGGGCCCGACAGGTCAGATGCACACGACTCCCCCCGTCGCAGCCGCTGCAGTGAACTATACCGGCGTCTATGATGACGGTACAGTTCAAAGCAATGATGGAGGAGAGAGCATCAGCTGATGCTCCCTCTCCCATCATTCCCCTCTGCCTCTGACACTGTGGGTGCGTGATGACATCACTTCATCATGCAACCGCTGTATGGGGGGCCCAGGCAGTGCAGCATCTGCACAGGTGATGGTGGCCGCCATATTGGCAAAGCCTGTGGCGGCTGCTGGGACCGGGAACAGGCAGCTCCGGAGCCGCCCAGGAGGGGGATGCCGCAGTGGCTCAGCCATGTGGAGGATCCGGGGATGAACATGGAGGTGTACGGGACCGGCGGAAGTGAGGTGTGTCTGCTGCCCGTGTGTCGCCGTCCTTGGCCCCCAGCATCCCCGGCCCCCTGTGACACCAGCCCCATTTCCTCCCTGCTCTCCCGTGCCCCATATCCTAGTTGGTCCCCAGGTTCAGGTCATTGTGTTCCTCCGGCCCCCCGAACACGCCTTGTTCCTCCTCCCCTGGTCCCCCAATGCTCCCCATCTCCCATGCCCTGAGTCCTCCTGCACCCCCATGCATTCCCTGCCCCTTGTCCCCGTGTGACTCGTCTGCCCTGCTCTCAAGTCTCCCCTGTCCCCTTTCTCACCGTGTGTTCCCCATCTACCCTGTCCTCATAATCCCTGTGCCCCCTTCTTCCCTCCTCCCAAGTCTCCCCCCGTCTTCCCCTGTCCCCTTGCAGCCCTGTCTCCCCGTGCATTCCTATTTACTCTGCCCTCGGAGTCCCCTTGTGTCCTCTTGTGCCCTTCTCCCCTTCCTCCTAGTCCCCATGAGTCCCCTTGTGCTTGTGTCCCTTGATCCGTGTGTAGCCTTATGTCAGTCTCCCTTGCCCACTAGTCCGTGTGTCCCCTTGAACCTGTCTCCCTTGTCCCCTTATGCTTGTGTCCCTTGTCCCCGTGTGCCAGTCTCCCTTGCCCATAAGTCCCTGTGTGTCCCCTTGTGCCTGTCTCCTTTGTCCCCTTGTGCTTGTGTCAGTCTCCTTTGTCCCCTTGTGCTTGTGTCAGTCTCCCTTGCCCACTAGTCACGACTCCCTGTGTCAGTCTCCATTTCCCACTAGTGCCTGTGTGTCCCCTTGTGCCTGTCTCCCTTGTCCCCTTGTGCTTGTTCCTTTTCCCTGTGTGCCCCTTGTGTCAGTTTCTCTTGCCCACTAGTCCCTGTGTGTCCCCTTGTGCCTGTCTCCCTTGTCCCCTTGTGCTTGTTCCTTTTCCCTGTATGTCCCCTTGTGTCAGTCTCCATTGCCCACTAGTCCCCTTGAATCAGTATCCCTTGCCCACTAGTCCCCTTGTGTCAGTCTCCCTTGCCCACTAGTCCCTGTGTATCCCCTTGTGTCAGTCTCCCTTGCCCACTAGTCCCCGTGTCCCCTTGTGCCAGTCTCCCTTGTCCACTAGTCTCCGTGTGCCCCTTGTGTCAGTCTCCCTTGCCCACTAGTCCCCGTGTGTCCCCTTGTGTCAGTCTCCCTTGCCCACTAGTCCCCGTGTCCCCTTGTGCCAGTCTCCCTTGTCCACTAGTCCCCGTGTGCCCCTTGTGTCAGTCTCCCTTGCCCACTAGTTCCCGTGTGTCCCCTTGTCAGTCTGCCTGGCCAACTAGTCCCAGTTTGTCCCCTTGTGTCAGTCTCCCTTGTCCCCTTGTGTCAGTCTCCCTTGCCCACTAGTCTCCTTGTAACATTCTCCCCTGCCTCCTAACCCCCATGTGTCCCCTTGTGCCTGTCTTCCTTGCTCCCTAGCCCCCCTATGTTACCCTTGTGCCTGTCTCCCCTAGCCCCCTTGTGTCCTTCTCCCCTGCCCCCTCATCACCATTTGCTCGTGTCTTTCTCACTGCCCCTGTATGGAGGGGCTGCATTATACTATGAGGGGGGCTGCATTATATTCTATGGGGGTTACATTTAATTGTATGGCAGGGCTGCAGTATACTCTTTGGGGTGGCTGCATTATACTCTGTGGGGTGGCTGCATTATACTCTGTGGGGTGGCTGCATTATACTGAATCGAGGACTATGGGGAATATATTATACTATATGAAGAACTATGGGGTGCATTATACTGTGGGAAGGAAATTGTGCGACATGGATGACGATGGTGGTGCATTATACTATATGGAGCACTATGAGGAGTGTATTATACCATATGGAGGACTGAGCAGTGTATTTTAATATATGGAGGACTATGTGGAGTGTATAATACTAAATGGAGGACTGAGGAGTGTATTATACTATATGGAGGACTATGAGGGGTGCATTATACTATATGGAGCACTATGAGCAGTGTATTATACTATATGGAGGACTGAGGAGTGTATTATACTATATGGAGGACTGAGCATTGTATTATACTATATGGAGGACTGAGCAGTGTATTATACTATATGGAGCACTATGAGGAGTGTATTATGCTATATGGAGCACTATGAGGAGTATATTTCAATATATGCACGACTATGAGGAGTGTATTATACTATATGGAGGACTGAGGAGTGTACAATACTATATGGAGGACTATGGGGAGTGTATTATACTATAAGGAGGACTATGGGGAGTGTATTATACTATAAGGAGGACTATGGGGGTGCATTATACTTTGTATATGGATCCCCATGACTTCTATGTTAGCCCCTGATGGGTATAATGGTTTATTTTCTTTTATACATTACATAACAATGGTAGTACAGGGGACAAATATATGCCAGGATGGAGCACCGGATAGTTATGCAACTGAGGTCACACTATACAACTTTGCAATAAAGCTATAGTGTGTGAAATTAATAGGTAAAATGGGTGGAATTTATTTTGGCATGGTGGGGGGGCCATTTTGAAAGTTCTCACCGGGGCCCATAACTTTGTAGTTACGCCACTGATTATATATATATATATATATATAGATAATTTCAGTTGTTTCACACTTTTTTGTTAAGTATATAATTCCACATGTGTTAATTCATAGTTTTGATGCCTTCAGTGTGAATTTACAGTTTTCATAGTCATGAAAATACAGAAAAATCTTTAAATGAGAAGGTGTGTCCAAACTTTAGGTCTGTACTGTGTATATATAGATATATATATGGAGCGGCCCCCAGACGCAGGACGGCGGGGTACTCGGCACCGGGTCTATCGGTTCTGAGGATGTCACGGTGGCCTGACCCGGTCCATGGTCCTGCTAAGGGGCGCCCAATAAAAGGTGTAGGTGGTGGTGTAGGTCGCAGTAAATAACGAGGACACAGGGTTGCAGTCTCTTTACCTCTTTACTGAAGGCTTCAGCATCCGCAATCCAGAGCACTGCTAACAGGGCTGGCTGAGACCGGCTGGTCCGAAGGCACATCCAGAGTTCCCTTTGCAGGTGGAAATCAGTGCCTACCTACTAGCGCCTGGGTGTTGTAGTACTTCCCTGCTGAGCACCACGGGATAGTCCTCACAACTGTCGTGTATGTTTCTGTTCTTTCTCTCCGTCCCCCAGATGATATGGATAGGACGCACCCGTATGACGGGGTAGGCCTGGAGTTATTCTGGGACCCTAGAGATGCCCCTCTCCCTAAATTGCCTCCGTTGTCTTCATTAGGTGATTTAGGTGAGGCAGCCAACCTATAATTAACTGCCCTGCCGTTGGTTTGAAGTAATGCGTGGAGCCCAATACTTCCTCGGTGTTCCGGCCACCGGCTACACGCCTCCGTAGGATGTTGCCGATCTCGGGGCTCAACTCCTACTGGTTCTATCGCCTTTGTGCTGTGATCTCGTTTCTCACTTCTCCACAATAAACCTCGCTTCTTGTCCTTTCTTAAGATACCGCCGCAATGAAGTGCAGGCGCGGCTCCGTAACGATCTGTCCTTTTCGCTAGGCCTCTGTCAGGATCCCACCCCTGACAGGGACCCCCCTGAATCTTCCCAAGCAACCTCTTCTCTCACTAGGTGTTGCCTGAGCAAAACCCAGTCAGCTTTCTCCCTAACTTCCTATCCAAACCCCAGTTTTACCAGACTGTGAGGAGTGGCCTAATACATAGAACCCTTTGCTCCCCCTGGTGGCCAGAGTGTGAAGTGTAATGTGTGACTGTGATACCTGGTCAGGTGAACTCCTTTAGTGCCATCAGACGTACCATCACTCCCCTTAGTGGCGGAGAGACAGTACTGCAACGACCAGGACTCTGGGGCGCTGCATATATACACTGTATATATTGATATATATATATACACTATATATATATATATATATATATATATATATATATATATATATATATATATATATATATATATATCTGTGTGTATATACAGCTCTGGCAAAAATTAGGAGACCACTGCAAAATGTTCAGTTTGTCTGATTTTTCTCTTTATGGGTATATTTTTAAGTAAGATGTAAATTGTTCACTCATTCTATAACCTTCTGACAACATATCTCCGAATTTCCAAGCAATAAATTTTGTATTTTTTTCTGAAAAGGAGAAATGATCAAAATTTTTAAAAAACTACCAGGGCTTTCAGACATCAAGTAATGCAAAGAAAACAAGTTCATAATCATTTAGAAACAACAATACTAATGTTTTAACTCAGGAAGAGTTCAGAAATCAATATTTTGTCGAATAACCATGATTTTTAATCACAGCTTTCATGCGTCTTGGCATGCTTTCCACCAGTCTTTCACACTGCTTCTGGCTCAAAAATTTAAACAGTTCTTCTTTGTTTGATGGCTTGTGACTATCCATCATCCTCTGCATTACATTCCAGAGGTTTTCAATGGGGTTCAGGTCAGGATATTGGGCTGCCTATGACAGGGTTTTGATGTGGTGGTCTCTTAATTTTTTCCAGAGCTGCATATAACACATTTACTGTCTATAGATATACTGTATATAGATAAGTATAAACATTTTCTTCTGTACTTTTTCTTCGCAATGTTGTGTGTAGTAGTCAAATCTTGGAGGCTGCTGCACTCTGCACACTGAACACTTGATCTCTGCATTGTCACTGTAGCCTTATTCAGATAGTCATGATGCAGGGACATCTAAATGAGGCTTTACAGCTGCGATCGATTGAAATTAAATGTGCAGAGAGCACTGTAGCCAGTGACAAAGTCATCTTGTCTGATGTGCTTTGCAAAAGTAGCAGTAAATCCGCCTCACTGAGATGTCTGTGCATCACACCTGAATAAGGCTCTACACTGAGCGGAGCGGAGAGTGATGCAGCAGGATTACAGTGCTGAGCTTTCAACCCAGGGAGACACTGGCAGTGAGAAAATGTCGGCAGCCTAACATTATACTACTAATGGAAGGCTGCCAACCTTTTCTTACCAGTCAATAAAGTCATCATCATAGCCTTGCTCTAATACAATTGTGCGATCAGGACAGCGGCAGTGACTTCTTCTAGCGGTAAGAACAGGTCGTAGCCTGACATTTAGTAGTACAATGTCAGGCTGCCAACATGTTCTGCCCTGGTACCCAAACCTCCTGTGACCACTGCAGCTCTGATCCCCAAACCTCCTGTCACCAGTACTATAAGTAGGGGTGACAAAGGGGAATTGGATCTCCGAGCACAGGCCCAGGCTACAAAGGATGATGCCCACTCTCCCCACAGCTGTAAACGGAGCATTCCGTGGATGCCTACCATTCACAGCTGACGTGGCTACAGCCAGAGGTGTATCTAGCCTTTCCTGCACCCGGGGCAAAGGATCAGTTTGGCGCCCCCCCCCCCCCAAAACCTCCCCCATTTGAACCTTAACTCTATTGAAACTGTATGACCAAGCCAAGGTACATTCCTGAATCCCCATAATGTTAAAATAGATACCAATAAAAGTAGAATTAATTGAGACATCAGTAGGTTAAGTGTTTTTGAATATCCGTATTGAATCAGGAGCCCTATATAATCCTGCATAAAGGTTAATAATGGCCCCATAAGATGCTCCATAGACACATATGCCCAATATAGTGCTGCAGAAACGTTGATTATGGCCCCATAAGATGCTCCATAAAGATATTTGCGCCATATAGTGCTGCACAAATGTTATGGCCCCATAAGATGCTCTATGCAGACAATTGCCCCATTATAGTGCTGCACAAACGTTATGGCCCCATAAGATGCTCTATACATACACTTGCCCCATATAGTGCTGCACAAATGTTATGACTACATAAGATGCTCTATACAGACACTTGCCCCATATAGTGCTGCACAAATGTTATGACTACATAAGATGCTCTATACAGACACTTGCCCCATATAGTGCTGCGCAAATGTTATGGCCCCATAAGATGCTCTATACAGACACTTGCCCCATATAGTGCTGCACAAGCGTTATGGCCCCATAAGATGCTCCATACAGACACTTGCCCCATATAGTGCTGCACAAACGTTATGGCCCCATAAGATGCTCTATACAGACACTTGCACCATTTAGTGCTGCACAAATGTTATGGCCCCATAAGATGCTCTATACAGACACTTGCCCCATATAGTGCTGCACAAACGTTATGGCCCCATAAGATGCCCCATACAGACACTTGCCCCATTTGCTGTTGCTGCGATAAAAAAAAAAAAATCACATACTCACCTCTCCGTCGCTCAGGCCCCCGACACTTTCAATATTCACCTGCTCCTCGTTCCAGCCACCGCTCCATCTTCAGCACTGATGTTCAGGCAGAGGGCGCGCACTAACTACGTCACCGTGCCCTCTGACCTCAGCGTCACTGCTGAAGACGGAGTGGCACCGGAACGAGGAGCAGGTGAATATCGCGCAGCGCTGCGCTCCCCTCCCTGTTATACTCACCTGCTCCTTTTGCTGTGCAGTCCCTGCTTCCCCGGCACCGGCAGCTTCTTCCTGTACTGAGCGGTCACCGTTATCGCTCATTACAGTAATGAATATGCGGCTCCACCCCTATGGGAGGTGGAGCCGCATATTCATTACTGTAATGAGCGGTACCATGTGACCGCTCAGTACAGGACGAGGAGCCTCCTTGGACCGCCACATCATCAGACAGCCCTCTGGCGCCCCCCTGTCGGCTGCGCCCGGGGCACATGCCCCGGCTGCCCCCCCCTTGATACGCCACTGGCTACAGCATAGGAGATGTAATCGACGTCTGAACGCAGTCTCCTACTACCTGTGTCTGCTGCATTTGCAGTGTTTAGGTGTCATGCGCTGATAATTACATACCAGCAAATAGGAATTACAGGAAAAAAAAATAAAAAAATTTGTTTGAGACAGTATATTTTATATTGTTTTAAAAATAAATGTATTATTAATTTAAAAAAATTGTGATACAATACTTTTAAACACTAATTACGTAAACAAAACTTATATTTCACGTCTTTTCTATCATGCCTTGACTTTTAATTCAGTTAATGGAAATACTAAAATGGGTGCAACCGACACTGCAGCTTACCACATAATCCCAATATTTCACCCACGGTACCCTCACCTATCATGAAAATATGAGTCCTGAGTCTCCTGTTTGAATTGAGAGGAAGTCAATCGTGTGCACTGATGCTCTATACAAAGTGAGGCAGCAGAACGCTGCCCTTGTACCTTAGGCTTTGGTTGGAGCGTCAATGCGAATGTGAGTGTTGATGCCTGATTGGTCATGAATCTGAATGTGACTGGCGCATGGCGCTCTACCAACGCCATATACACATCATACACAAGACAAACACAAAACACCAGGAAAATATCAAACACCTCAGGAGGTTCCCTTTGTAACGGCAGACATTTCCCTCTCATATTCAAGGTCTAGTTGAACAATTTAAAGGGGGCTACACCTCTCCCTCCGTTACACGCATGCTCAACCACCATTCCATTAGTAGGCAACGTATTCGGCAACTCATTCCCTTACTTTGAATAGGAGTTGTGCCAAGATGCAATCTTAATACAACATCTTAACCCTCTATACACAATCAAATATTCAGGCAGATTCTAACCCAACTGAGCAAACTTGGATGATATGTTTTATTAGGAGTGTTCCCATCTATGTAATATCATATTGCTAGGATATTACATCATTTTCTAATATGTGGGTTTCTGACCTCTAGAACCTCCACATCTCTGTGAATATATGGGCTGTGCCGCAGCCCCCTGTTTTCCCTTCACAACCATGCTTCCTGGTCACTGGCTGTAGAGAGGTCTCCAAAGTGGCCATATTCATTTTTAGTCCCCTTCATTCTCTCAATTGTGTGGATAGTAATGATATCTTGTAGACTGTGAGCCCTAGCGGGCAGGGTCCTCTCTCCTTCTTTACTTGTGTGTGCCTTGTATTGCTCATGTGTATTGTACTTGTCTATGTATGCTTCTTTTTTCACATGTAAAGTGCCATGGAATAAATGGCGCTATAAAAATGAATAATAATAATAAGAATAATAATAATATGCCATCATTTGCCAAGATAGCTAATAATGGGACTAGATGAAACAACTGTCTATGAGCACTAAACTGCTTGCAGATCCTGTGAATGAATGCAAATACAAAAATAATCATTGAGTGAGCTGTCAATCAAGCAGGGAACAGCACTGAGCTCTCAACATTAAAACCTACAGCTTCCTTTAGCAAGTTGGATCCCTGTGACAGCTCCAAGGATCTATCCCGCAGCTCTGGTCAGGCGCCTTTCTCAGCTATCCTAGCTTTAGCAGGAATCTCATGGAACAATTAGATCAAAAGGAGTGCAGCAGCAGCTAGGAAAGATTAAAAAATGGCTTCCAGATCTCTGAAGAGTGATACTGCTTCAGTTCAGTTAAAAGAAAAAAAAAGGTAACAAGGTAAAAAAGTACTCCCAACTCTCTTATTACAAAGCCTATGGGGAATGTTAAATCATTAATAGTCAGGGGACCACTGCTACAATAGAGAAAATCTACCAGTTGTCCCATCAAAGGTTTCACTGATACCATTAAAACATATGACACAGGTAAAAACCTGCAAGACCGTAGTTTTACTCCCAATGATAAACTGATTAAAGAAGCTCCTTATGAGAATATCTATGACCTCAGGGAGATGCATTACAATGAGCAGGTAAATCGCAGGAACAGCAATCACAGGTATACAGGTATACAGGACGCCTGTGTGGATGAAAAAAGCTGGACTAAGGGCGGACTCTGGATGCCCGAGATGTACGATGGATGAAGCTGACATTCTTCATATGCTATGGTCTTGTCCAAGACTACTTTGGATTGTGGTCTTAAATTTAGTGGAAAGAGTGACGGAAGCAACTATTACTCGAGATCCATTGACGTGTATTTTAGGACATGTAGAGGAGATGGCGTCGGATGAATGGGGTAGGCTAGCAATAGCCAGACTGCTTTATATTGCAAGGAAAACTATCACATTGCACTGGTCAGATGAAAATCCTCCTACTAGGAAGGAATTTGTAAATAGAGTTAATTTTGTAGTCCTTATGGAACGAAGCGTATACATGAAAAGAGGCAAGATGAACCACTACAAGAATATCTGGGGGGGGCTGGTTGGACTTTCCCGGATTGGCTTCCGCAGAACTCGTCAAAAATAGGATATTAGGGTCATAAAAGATGGATAAGGATTGTAGAAGTGTGATGGGGGTTGGGGGGGGTTGAGGGAGGTTTTCTTGTTATGGGAAGGGGAGGGATGTGTTTGGTGTATTTACATTTATTAAAAAATGGGCAAAGTATTATCATTTGTAGTCTAATGCATGCTTATGTATGTAATGTTATCTTTTCTGCTTTCTTCAATAAAAAGAATTTGATTTAAAAAGAGTTTTATTCAGAGAATATTTTTTTTGCCAAGCACTGGTGTAAGAGGATGACACAAACTTAAAAGAGACTTCCCTTTCCTAAAGAGTAGGACCTGGAGGAAGTTTCTCACTAAGGCCAAGAAGAATTTAAAGAGGATAATACAACTCTAAAGGATAATGTTGTAACTTCTAAGAAGAGCGACATGGAGGGAACTTTCCGTCACTGTCAATGAGAACACGGTGAGTACATTAATACCTTATGGTGAAGATATTCCTTCATGCAACTTTAACGCAGACCACCAGACTTTTTTACCCCCTGATTACTCCAGACTCACAACACAACAGATAATGAATGCACTTGTTTTGGTTAAACGATCAATGCCTCAGGAAAACAATTCCTCCACTACTGAGGTAAGGGATAAAGGAATAATTGAACATCCTCCAAGTGCTGTTCTTCCTCAAATCCCTCAGAATTCATAAACACTAGCCAGACCTACTCCAGAGATATTTCAAATGGCTATGGAAACCACAAATTATAACACAGAAAATTCCATGTCTTCAAAAAAGATTTGAGCCAACTCTAGGGTCATGCCTCAGATAGATCCAGTGTGAGGGACAATGGGACGAAGTATCTTCACTATCATCCCCAGCCACATCCCTTTAAAATTCAAAGGAAGCTGTATTCTCAGAATGCACCTCCTCTGAGGACGACATGATCAAACACACACAGAATTTAACTTCTTACACTCTGATTCCGATGTATTTTTGGCAAATGTTGGGGAAAAAAAGTTATTTTACTCAAATTGATTTAAATAAAATTAAGGAATTTAGGCCTGCTACATGAGAGGATCCCTTACCAGACTTTGAGCCACCAAAAATTTGAATACTCTAGAAAGTTTCCAAGCTTCAGACAAACCAGCTACATCAGAATACATAAAATACATTTTCAATGTATTTGCCTCTTCTCTCAGAAATGTATTTAATATATCAGACACCTTCAATAAAGCCAAAACATTTGTGAGAGACATTAACAAGGGTTATCCAAATAATAGCTTTCCATAACCAATGAGATGGACCCAATTGATCACTCCTCTCTCTCTGGCAGACCAGTAACAGAATTATTAAGAAATCAATGATTAAGTTAACGCTGACAATACACTAAATTTTGGGAATACATGCCTCAGGTATATCACCAGAAATAATGACAACTAATAGCAGAATGGACAGAAATGAAATGAGTATTCTAGAACTTCAACACAGTAATGAGCGTCTGTCAAAATCTGTAACTGGCTTTCAGGAAGAATTATTAGCTTTCAAATCACAAGCAGCCAGCTCACAAGATTGGGCAAGTAAAAATAACCTAAAGATCAGAAGCGTTACTTACTTTTACACACTACTCAAAAAATCTTCCTGTTTAACTTTATATCATTCTTCAAAGATTTATGCAAAGTTTCCATCGTAGCCAGGTAATCACTGCAAAGTATTACTAAGGAACTTATTCAGGCTGGAATCAGATATCAATGGACACATTCAGCAACTCTTCAGGTTCATCAAGGAAGCAGAATTCTTTCTATCTCATCTCCAGAAGAAGGCCCACAGCTTCTAAGCCAACTCAATATTTAATCCTATGTAAGGAAATAAATCATCTCCTATAACTGACTGGATTACAGATAGAATTACAGTCTTTGGATTACAAATGAGCAACAAATTTGTAGTCATCAGACTCTTTGGATTATAACTCAAGGCAGCAATGGCCCTACTTCAAGCATTTTTTTGAAGTCCTTAAAACCAAACTTTTCCCCCTAGTCGAATTATACAGTATATCTTCCCTGGCAAGGGTGCACAGAAATATAAGCAAAGTGAAATGTTTGTCTTGTTAAAGTAACATGCTTTTTCCTTACTTTTCAATATATGTAACTTAAATAAACTTTACTATGTTTTAAAAATGCTGCTTTTAATTCACTGTTCCATTGCATGCTTGCCTTTTTACCTGTCTTTACAGGTTCTTCCGTATCTTTTCCTCAATTACTATCCCTTTACCCCATTAAAGTTTATCCCTCCCTTCCCCTCTTATCTTCTCCTCTCATCTTTCCTTAATTTTCCCAACGTTTGTTTATAAAAAAAATTCTGTGTTTTCCCTTCCCTTTAAAATCCAATACAAATAATCTAATGAAAACTCACCTCCATATCTTTGAAATGGATGACTTTGGTTCCAACTTCTCTGACCTAATTGCCGGAGAAGGAGCAACTACATTTCATTTGTCACATCGTAGGAGTTTATGTAAGGAAATTCTCAGCTGATAATTGCCAATGATGACAGTAAGATTGTTTCCACTAACGCTTCTAACTTGTAGTCTTATAACAAGGTTATGGACTAGAAGAGATCAACAGGGAGCCAGAGGAATACGGTAAGTGAAACTATGAGGGTAAACCATCATGAGTGAAGCTGAACTTTTCCCTGATCTTCTTCACTTTTTATCATATGCCATACTTCTTTTTGTCATTCATTGTCTACTTGAATTGTTTGTGAATGGTCTGGTATTTGATCTCTATTCATACAGTGTTGACCTTTTCTGTTCCACTGTACAATATTTGAAGGGAGCCTGTCTGCTGCCCCACCCCACCACGTTCCTAAACTGCCACCATTTATGTTACACGTTTTCCCCACATTCTAACGTCATTTTTTTCTGCTTAGCAATTGCTTAATAAATGTAAAATCAATGTTAAACTCTGCGCTTGCACCATGTATGTTAGTAGGTGACTAGTCAGGGTATTTTCGTGAACTCATCCTCCCTTCCATCATGTAAGCATGCCCGCATAATTCATAAGAGCAACTTCACCTCTGAGTTATTACAAATCTCGCAGCCGGTTGAGATCTTTATTATCGCTTCCTCCATGGGCATTCACGGTGCACCAATGAAGTTGGGCAACATATACCTGACCAGTGTGCATTCCCTGGGAGGCAGAAGGCTGTGCACATGTACAAGATTTATGAGGAACCAGCAGAGACATCGCTCTTACAAATCATATAATTCATGTCCACATGGGCGTGCTTACGTAATGAGTCGAAATCCACACTTCAGTGACCAGTCATCCACTAATTAACATAGCACGAGCGCAGGGGTTAAAGTTGATTTTACTTTTACTCAACAGTAAAAATTAGCTTGTTAGAATCTCAATCCTTATTACACATGGCTATTGTCTTGTAAGGAGGAAGACCAGACTGCGGGTACTTGTGCCAGACCGAGTCCTGAACTGGTGAGGCTGCGTCCCATGTTGTCCAGGGGATGGCAAAAAGGCCTGGACAGGTTCCCTGACCCGGAAGCTGATGGCACGGTTAAAAGTAAAATCGTGCGCAACGTCGGGCAGTTTCCCGCGGTGACAAAGGTAAGGTGCGTGCTCAGTGGGTTCCAATGGGAACGCAGCCAGGCCGCAATGACAAGCGGACAATCCAATGCCAGGACGCTTCTGGAGCCCACCGCTGTAATAACGAGAGAGTCGGGAGCCCTGTTCAGCTAAGCACCGCATGCCAGCCTAAGAGCCAGGGTAGAGTTCAGAACTGTTCGCTGCTGCCCTTGTAGTCGGACAATGGTCTGCAGGAACTCATTGGAGAAACATCATGCCAGCTGTTGTCAGTGCTTCAGTCTTGGTGGAAACAAGCAACGCGCAGCACAGAGAGAGACATGCAGCGCGCCCAGTGGCTGACAGAGAGTGAAGTGCTGTGTGCTTTGTGACCGTGAGTACAGCGCACATGCCACAAACAGAGAACTGGGTAATGGACAGACATTTTCAGCCCACCTTATCAGCATATACCTTGCAGCCCACGGGAGACCCTGATCGTGCTACGGCCTTGTTTGCTCTGGCCGCATATGTACATGGACTAGGGGCTCAGCGGAAGGTACCAGAGACTGACTGCTGCTGCCAGAAGGCAGACCACCATTACCAGCTGAACCTTCTTGTACCAGCACCGCGCCAGCCGTTGTTGGCGCTATTGACTCCCCCGCAGCATTCACAAGAACTGATGTTATTCATTGTTCTTTAACTCTGCATATCCTTTATAATCGGCCTGTTATTCTCCCCATTTAACCCTGCACCTCCCTGCGAGGAGTTAACCCCCTGTTAAATTAAATTAAAACTGTCATATTTGTTAACTCTTGCTCTGCTTCTGTCTGTCACTACATCCGCAACCTGCTTACAGTCTTATGATCGCCCAGCAAAAAACTAGTGTTTTATACCAATCTTGCCCTTGTCAGTTTGAATCCACCCAAAATATGAAAGGATGTGTTACTTCTTTTTATAGAAACTATTGTAATATTTCAGCACAGTATGCTATTTTACAGTGTATTTATTAAGGAAAACTTTTCAGTTGTTTTGAACACATTGGCCTTTTGTGCTTTATCTGATGACACAGAGTAGAGTGTTCTTTGGCCGAGCAATAAAATACTGTTGTTTTTTTCTATTCATCAATTGCTTCATGTCTAAATTCTTGTCTGTCTGGAAAGAGTAGATTGTAAGCCTCATAAGATCTTATTTTCTTTCTTGTAGGCCTACTAATCATTCACTATGTCTTTCTTATTCAATTGGATTGCCAGTGGTTTCAGCAGCGTGCTTCAGTTCTTAGGTAAGTTTATGGGATGTCTGACAATACAGTAAAATCTCTTTGAAATACCACCAAGGTGCATTTAATAGTGATAATCTATAGGGATGGTCTTTTCACACAAGATGTCCAGTATGGATAGCTGAAGCACTATCATAGAAAATCTGGTCTTTTTGAAGAAGGGGCCCTTTGGGGAGGTATCACTGTCTATTTTATCATTTTAAATACCGAATCAGTGCAAATCAACAATGTCAGATAGTTGTGCCATAATATTTCATACATAGACTTCAGAAATTTTTATATTGTCACTATGTATGCTCAAAATTGAACTGTTTTTTTTTCTACAAATGTTGTGTAGCGCCCCCACCGCCGCAGGGCCGAGGGGTACCCGGTACCGGGCCTACGAGTCTCTGCTTCTGGGGGTTGTCACGGCGGCTAGGCCCCGGTCCGTGACCCTGCCGTGGGGCGCACAGTGAATAATAGGTGTGGATGTTGGTGGTGCAGTTGTGGGGTGCAGGTCGCGGTAAATAACGAGGACACCAGGTTGCAGTCTCTTTACCTCTTTACTGGAGATCTCTGAGTCCTCAGTCCAGAATATGGTTCACCAGGCTGCGCAAGTCCGGCCGGTCCAATGGCACCTTCAGAGTTCACTTCACAGGTGGACATCGGTGCCTTCCTTCTTAGCGCTATGTGTTGTAGTCCTTCCCTGCTATGCTTACCGAAAGTACCCCACAACCGTTGTGTCTGTTTCTTAAGTTCCCTCACAACTCGATTAAATGATGTTCTTCTAATCTTCCGTCCCTTCCTGATGTTACAGTTAGAACGGCACCCGTTTGTCGGATAGGCCTGGAGTTCTTCCGGGACCCTAGAGACGCCCCTCTCCCGCAATTGCCTCCCAAGACTTCATAGGTGATATGTGTTAGACAGCCCGCCTGAGACTGACTGCCCTGCCGCTGTTTGGAGTATGGCTTGAAGCTGTATGCTATTCCACTCCCTCGGCGTTCCGGCCACCGGTAATGCGCCTCAGTAGGATGTTGCTCCGGTCTTACAGCACGACCCCTACTGGTATTCTCCTATCGCTTGATCTCGTTTCTCACTCAGCACAATCTATCTCGCTTCTAGTCCTTTCTTGGGCACCGCCGCTACCCGGAGCAGGCGCGGTCCCTTTTCGTTCTTTCTCGTTGCCAAGCCTCTGTCAGGATCCCACCCCTGCCAGAGACCCTACTGTCTCTTACTCCGCGACACCCTCTGCCACTAGGTGTTGCTTCGTTCAATCCAGTCAGCTTACTCTGCTAACTTCCTGCCTGACCCCCAGTTTACCCACTATGGTGGGGAGTGGCCTAATGAATAGAACCCTTAGCTCCCCCCGGAGGCCCGACTGTGAAATGTATTGGTGTCTGTGATACCTGATCAGATGAACTCCTTCAGTGCCATCGGACGCACCATGGCTCCCCATAGTGGCGGAGCCACAGTACTGCAACGACCAGGACTCTGGGGCGCTGCACTCCCCCCTGGTTAAACACAGTACTCCGGGACTGGGAAGAAAACAACAATACAAGTTAGCAAAAAGACATACAATTTTTGTTGAGTGCAATGACAATAAGTATACTTGAACAGGCTTCCCTTTATGGGAGGTAAGGACACTTGAACGTTACAAACATGGCAAAAAATATCATAGCAACATGCTATAATTTACTTCTGTTACCCAACCGGGCATTCTACTTAAGTGCAAAATTGTTGAACAATAATTTAACATTGCCTTTAAGGACTCACACTCTAAATCCACTAAAGACCTTCCTATAATCACATTATAAGGTATTTTAACTTTTTCATTCTCCTTCTTTAAATCTGCAGGACCGCCTGTCCTATCGGCACCAGACCTACTGCCTCTGCAGAGGCGTAGCTAGGGTTTCAACTTAGGGGGGGTGAAACATCTGAGTGGGCCCCTACCCAGCTATCCCTGATTACAGCTACGGTTGCGCACTCTAATTGTGAATATAGGGGAACCTCAGAATATGACCGCTCTGTTATTGAAAATAAATCTATATACAAAAACGAACATTGACTTTACCGCCATATTGTGACCATATGCAACTTTGATGGTCACAATACTCTGAGTGCCCCTATAACAATAATGCTTAAGTGCCCACTTAACATTTAATAATGTACCCTAAGTTCCCCCATGTACTGCTCCATTATACACAGTATGGTGAGCTTAAAGCTTAACACAACAACACAAAAAACCATTACACAGGCAGAGATGCTTACCTGTCTGAGGCCTCCAACCAATTACACTAACCAAAGTGCAGCGGACCCAAGTTAAGATGGTGGATGACAAATGCACAGGTGCAATAATACCAATACTGCAAGCCAGCCTACAATCAGGATTTGGCCGCCTGGCACACCTGCGCAAAAATGATCTGTATGTGGCATGTTCACACAGAAATACAAAGCATATGGCTCAGGCCTATTAGTAACGCCATATAGCGGGCCAGCCATTGCTATCATGCATCCTGTGTGAACAGAGGCCACAGTATACAGAGCCATCTAGGGCCCAGCTGCACCCTGAAAAAATGACGTGTCCAAAAACATAACAATGTATGTAAGGTATTAGTTGGTATTATGGCCACAATACTTAAGCCGGCAACCCGCGTCAAGGGTCCTCACATATTGCCGGTCCTAACGCTAACCTCTTATGGGTTTTTTTTTTCTTGAGCTTAAAGCTTCCCTATACACAGTCTAAGGCCCCCACAGCTCCCCTATACACAGTATGATGTTCCCACTGCTCCCCTCTACACAGTATGATCCCACTGCTCCCCTATAGATAGTATGAGCCCAATGCTCCCCTATACACAGTATAATGCTGACAGAACTCCACTATAGAAAGTATAATGCCCCCCAGAGCTCCCCTATATACAGTGTAATGGGCCAACAGCTCCCATATGCACAATATGCCTTCACAGTTTCCTATACACAGTATGATGGGCCGGCAGCTCCCGTCAAACAGTATGATGTCCCCCACAGTTCCCCTGTACACAGTATGATGGGCCCACAGCTTCCTTATACACAGTATGATGGGCCCACAGCTTCTTTATACACAGTATGATGGGCCCGCAGCTCCCTTATACACAGTATGATGGGCACGCAGCTCCCTTATACACAGTATGATGGGCCCGCAGCTTCCTTATACACAGTATGATGGGCACGCAGCTCCCTTATATACAGTATGATGGGCACGCAGCTTCCTTATACACAGTATGATGGGCCCGCAGCTTCCTTATACACAGTATGATGGGCTCGCAGCTCCCTTATACACAGTATGATGGGCTCGCAGCTCCCTTATACACAGTATGATGGGCTCGCAGCTCCCTTATACACAGTATGATGGGCTCGCAGCTCCCTTATACACAGTATGATGGGCTCGCAGCTCCCTTATACACAGTATGATGGGCTCGTAGCTCCCTTATACACAGTATGATGGACCCACAGCTCCCATATACACAGTATGATGTGTGCACAGCTTCCTTATACACAGTATGATGGACTCGCAGCTCTCTTATACACAGTATGATGGGCCCGCAGCTCCCTTATCACAGTATGATGGGCCCGCAGCTCCCTCATACACAGTATGATGGACCTGCAGCTCCCTTATACACAGTATGATGGACTCACAGCTCCCTTATACACAGTATGATGAGCCCCCAGCTCCCTTATACACAGTATGATGGGCTCGCAGCTCCCTTATACACAGTATGATGGGCTCGTAGCTCCCTTATACACAGTATGATGGACCCACAGCTCCCATATACACAGTATGATGTGTGCACAGCTTCCTTAAACACAGTATGATGGACTCGCAGCTCCCTTATACACAGTATGATGGGCCCGCAGCTCCCTTATCACAGTATGAGCCCCCAGCTTCCTTATACACAGTATGATGGGCCCCCACCTTCCTTATACACAGTATGATGGGCCCGCAGCTCTCTTATACACAGTATGATGAGCCCGCAGCTCCCTTATCACATGATGGGCCCGCAGCTTCCTTATACATAGTATGATGGACCCGCAGCTCCCGTATACACAGTATGATTGGCCTGCAGCTCCCTTATACACATTGTGATGGGCCCGCAGCTCCCTTATACACAGTGTGATGGGCCCGCAGCTCCCTTATACGCAGTGTGATGGGCCCGCAGATCCCTTATACACTGTCTGATGGACCTGCAGCTCCCGTACAAACAGTATGATGGGCCGGCAGCTCCCGTCAAACAGTATGATGTCCCCCACAGTTCCCCTGTACACAGTATGATGGGCCACAGCTTCCTTATACACAGTATGATGGGCCTGCAGCTCCCGTCAAACAGTATGATGTCCCTCACAGTTCCCCTGTACACAGTATGATGGGCCCACAGCTCCCTTATACACAATATGATTGGCCTGCAGCTCCCGTATACAGTATGATGAGCCTGCAGCTCCCTTATACACAGTATGATGGGCCCGCAGCTCCCTTATACACAGTATGATGGGCCCGCAGCTCCCTTATACACAGTATGATGGGCCCGCAGCTCCCTTATACACAGTATGATGGGCCCGCAGCTCCCTTATACACAGTATGATGGGCCCGCAGCTCCCTTATACACAGTATGATGGGCCCGCAGCTCCCTTATACACAGTATGATGGACCCCCAGCTCCCTTATACACAGTATGATGGGCCCGCAGCTCCCGTATACACAGTATAATGGACCCCCGGCTCCCTTATACACAGTATGATTGGCCCGCAGCTCCCGTATACACAGTATGATGGACTCACAGCTCCCTTATACACAGTATGATGGGCCAACAGCTCCCTTATACACAGTATGATGAGCTCGCAGCTCCCTTATACACAGTATGATGGACCCCCAGCTTCCTTATACACAGTATGATGGGCCCGCAGCTCCCGTATACACAGTATGATGGACCCCCAGCTCCCGTATACACAGTATGATGGACCCGCAGCTCCCTTATACACAGTATGATGGACCCACAGCTCCCGTATACACAGTATGATGGGCCCGCAGCTCCCTTATACACAGTATGATGGGCCCGCAGCTCCCTTATACACAGTATGATGGGCCCGCAGCTCCCGTATACACAATATGATGGACCCCCAGCTCCCGTATACACAGTATGATGGACCCGCAGCTCCCTTATACACAGTATGATGGACCCACAGCTCCCGTATACACAGTATGATGGGCCCGCAGCTCCCGTATACACAGTATGATGGGCCCGCAGCTCCTTATACACAGTATGATGGGCCCGCAGCTCCCGTATACACAGTATGATGGACCCACAGCTCCCGTATACACAGTATGATGGGCCCGCAAGCTCCCTTATACACAGTATGATGGACTCACAGCTCCCTGTCATGATTTGGATGCCCCGGTCATTTACTCCTCCTCCGGCGTATTCACTATTTTGTGGCACTGCTGCAGTGCCGCTGCTCAAACTTGTGAGCGCAGCTTCTGACTGGCCAGAAGTTAGAAGCTATGTCACAAGCGCTCAATGTAAGACTATGAGGCTATGTGCACACGTTGTGGATTTGTGCGGATTTCCTGTGTTTTTTGTGCAGATTTCACCTGCAGAATTCTATACAGGAGCAGGTGTAAAACGCTGCGGAATCCGCAAATAGAATTGACATGCTGCAGAAAATAAAATGCAGCGTTTGTGCGGTATTTTCCGCACCATGGGCACTGCGGACTTGGTTTTCCATAGGTTTACATGGCACTGTAAACCAGATGGAAAACTGCTGTAAATCCGCAGCCGTGAATCCGCAGCCGCTAATCCGCACCGTGTGCACATAGCCTGAGAGTGAGAAAGAGGCCAGAACAAGGCTCCCACAGACTCACACTGATTAGTGACCTCTGCGCTGCTCCATGAAACACTGGAGCCGCGGACAGGTCACAAACTGTAGGAGACGGAGCCGAGCGGAGACTAAAGGCTCATTTCCACTTGCGAGGAAAACGGACGAGTGCAATCCGATAAAAAATCGGATTGCACTCAGACCAATGTTAGTCAATAGGTGTCTTTTCATTTGCGATTTTTTTCTCAGCCGAAATCGGACTGAGAAAAAAATCGCAGCATGCTGCGATTTGCTGCGAGTCTCGGACGAGACTCGCCAATGCAAGTCAATGGGTGCGAGAAAAAAAACACATGGAATACGGACCATCCGTATTCTGTCCGCTTTTTACGTATACATTACCATTCTGTGGCATAGAACACTGTAAATGATCCTGTAAATGACTGTATAAAAATAGTTGCAGAGAAAAAAAACGGATTGCATACGGATGTCATACGGATGTAAAACGGATGGTGCGATTAAAAATCGCATAACACTCGCATGACAATCGCATGACAATCGCATGACAATCGCATACACTAAATCCGTTTTTTCGGTCCAGATTACGGACCGTTTTTTCTCTTGCAAGTGGAAATGAGCCCTAAAACAGATGAAAACGCCGGAAGATGAATATCAGACAGGGGGAAGGGAACGTGGATTTTCAGCACCGGTCCAGCAATGAAATAAAAAAAAATGCCGGAGTGGTGCTGTAAATGTGATGCAGCTCTTGGTTACTGTATGGGGGCTCCTTATACTAATACTCATAAAGACCCAGGTGGTACGTATCAAAAGCCCCCTACCCCCCCCCCCTCCCTCCCTCCCTCCCTCCCTCCAGCCTCCCCAGACAGCAAATATTACATGTGATGGAGTACATATAATATCATAACTAAACATTATAATATTCAGCCCCCAGTGACCTGTCCCCCCTCCCCCACTTCAGCCCCAATACCCCCATTGTCTCACAGCCACCCCTCGGTGCCCCGTCCCACCTCACCCACCTTCAGCCCCCACACCCCCATGGTCTTACATTCACCCCCCAGTGTCCTGTCTCCCCTCCCCCACAATACCCCCATGGTCTCACATTTACCCCTCAGTACCCTGTCCCTCCTCACTAACTTTCAGCCCCCACAATACCCCAAAGGTCTCACAGTGACGTACCTGAATTTAATAAACCTAATAAGTCCCATCCCCACTTACTGATAAAGTATGCACTGCAGGCAGGACCAGGAAGTGTAAGTGAAATGTAAGGTGTGGGCACTAGGACCCAGCGTGCCTGAGCCAATCCCAGCGTGCACAGAGTGAAGAATGCTGCAGCCATGGGAAAAGCTTCATCATCAGGTCAGACGGGCGAAACCATTCACTGCAGGGGGGAGACTCTGCAGCCGGCCACTGTGCTAATAGCCAGCTTGCAGCTTGTCAGATAGGAGCAGACATTATACTGCTCTGCTCCTATGCTGTGTTCTGCCTCCTCACAGAGGTGGCCCTGGCTCCCGGTGGGCCCCTTCATGTGACAGGGCCCGGGGCGATGGCCCCCTCTGCCCCCCCAGTAGCTACGCTACTGTGCCTCTCCTTTCAGTTACAGGACCGCCCCGTTCAGCCAGGGCCTACTGCCTTTTCAACTACTATACACAGTATAGAACATAACATTACTTTCAGTTTTAGAGCACTGAGCCATCTCTTCTTGACTCCTATGAGAACTCAGGGTTTACCTTCTATCCCCATTAACTATCCATCAGCATTATCAAAAACATTTTCTATCGAACATTAGCCTTCTCATTATCTTTCTGTCTACTATGCATGCTGGACACCACGTCTATCTCTACGGGTCCACTGCATCCTTCTTCTCAGAGCACATTATCAATATTTCTTCACATTTAACCAATTAAACACATATAACTTTTCTCATATAAACATTATCACCATTTCCTTTGGTCAAGACATTATTGCTACTCATCTTAAGCAATATTACTATCGAAGCGTGACAAATGAACATCCCCTTTAAGAGAGGACCAAGTCTTTCTGAGGTAGTTCGTCTTTTCAGACTACCAGTCCATGCTCAGCAAAGGTTCCAGTGCGGTATCTTCGCAAAGAGTCCTTCTTTAAGTATTACCAGCAGGGAGCTCCTTTAAGAAGGTGCAAACTATTTACAAGCAGTTTGTATCATGCACTGTTCATGATTCAGCAGTTTTTATAACACTGTGGAACAAAAAGCAAAAATGAAAGTGAAAGCAAAAATAAAAAGCAATAGGGATCCCGGGTAAACAAAGGGATCCCTTTAAGAGTTAACCCAGGACGGGTTTTAGCAGCAAAACAGCAAGGAAATAAACAGTTAACTATTTACAGTTTCAGGTTTCCGAGGCTTAGTTGGACGGCTTCCAGGGCTACACCTGGCACTTAACCCTTCTCGGCCTGGGAAAAGTGAGGTCCAGGGTTACACCCAGTGCTGGACAAACGCCGTTAATCCGTCTTTCATGTATGGTTAAATCATGCGCAGCGATGGAGGTCTGCGCAGCTTGAGTAGGGGCATTTGTTGCAGCAGAGGTAGAGGCTGCTGCAAGATCAGTCACTGGAACGGGGTCAGCAGCTGTGGCACTAGCAGTCGCGGGAGGGGTGTCAGTTGTCAGGGCAGGGTCGTCCTTCATACCTGCTTCAGATGCGGTTCCTCCGGTGCTGGTCTGCTCTGCCTCCGCTGGGGTCTGGAACGCTGGCTGCAGGGCCTCGCGCTGCGGCGTTGTCATCTCTGCTTGCAGTGTCCCGCTTTCCGGCTTCAAAGCGCTGGAACTTCTTCCCTGCTCCGGACCAGATGAGGCTGCCGACGGATGTCTGGTGAGGCTCCTGATGATGGCCTTCTTCCACCCGGCCTCAGTGCTCAGCTGCGTCCGCCGGGGTCGGTCGCTGAGCTCGTCCACTCCGGCCTGCAGGAATTCAGCATCAGCGGTGGAGGCCTGGTTGCGGTGCCCCTCCGGGTGGCTGGGGGAGTCCTCTGCTCCGACCCCACGCTCCGGCTCCGGGCGGCTCGCCATGGCGTCCTCCATGTCGCTCACTTCTTCTTCCTGGTCCTTTTCCCGCTCTCTCCTTCGTGGGCGGTTTCGTTTTCGTTGTCTCTGCCCACCATTGAGGATCAGGAGGCGGATCTCGGCTGCTGACGGACACGTCCTCAAGGGGCCGACATATTTAGACTGGGCGGCCATTGTCTTTCGCGCTCTTCAGCTTGTTCACGCCCACTTCCACGCCCTTCTTCTTCTCCTGCGCTCTCCTTAGCGCTGTAATGGCGGCGGTTTTGGCGCGAACTTTTGGCGGCAAGTGACAATCCACAGTCTTTGCAATAAAGCACAGTCCAAGCACAGTAAATCACAGTTCCAAGGCACACATGACCTGATTCTTCAGGCTTAAGTAGATCCTGTTCGTGACGCCAAGTTTGTAGCGCCCCCACCGCCGCAGGGCCGAGGGGTACCCGGTACCGGGCCTACGAGTCTCTGCTTCTGGGGGTTGTCACGGCGGCTAGGCCCCGGTCCGTGACCCTGCCGTGGGGCGCACAGTGAATAATAGGTGTGGATGTTGGTGGTGCAGTTGTGGGGTGCAGGTCGCGGTAAATAACGAGGACACCAGGTTGCAGTCTCTTTACCTCTTTACTGGAGATCTCTGAGTCCTCAGTCCAGAATATGGTTCACCAGGCTGCGCAAGTCCGGCCGGTCCAATGGCACCTTCAGAGTTCACTTCACAGGTGGAAATCGGTGCCTTCCTTCTTAGCGCTATGTGTTGTAGTCCTTCCCTGCTATGCTTACGGAAAGTACCCCACGACCGTTGTGTCTGTTTCTTAAGTTCCCTCACAACTCGATTAAATGATGTTCTTCTAATCTTCCGTCCCTTCCTGATGTTACAGTTAGAACGGCACCCGTTTGTCGGATAGGCCTGGAGTTCTTCCGGGACCCTAGAGACGCCCCTCTCCCGCAATTGCCTCCCAAGACTTCATAGGTGATATGTGTTAGACAGCCCGCCTGAGACTGACTGCCCTGCCGCTGTTTGGAGTATGGCTTGAAGCTGTATGCTATTCCACTCCCTCGGCGTTCCGGCCACCGGTAATGCGCCTCAGTAGGATGTTGCTCCGGTCTTACAGCACGACCCCTACTGGTATTCTCCTATCGCTTGATCTCGTTTCTCACTCAGCACAATCTATCTCGCTTCTAGTCCTTTCTTGGGCACCGCCGCTACCCGGAGCAGGCGCGGTCCCTTTTCGTTCTTTCTCGTTGCCAAGCCTCTGTCAGGATCCCACCCCTGCCAGAGACCCTACTGTCTCTTACTCCGCGACACCCTCTGCCACTAGGTGTTGCTTCGTTCAATCCAGTCAGCTTACTCTGCTAACTTCCTGCCTGACCCCCAGTTTACCCACTATGGTGGGGAGTGGCCTAATGAATAGAACCCTTAGCTCCCCCCGGATGCCCGGCTGTGAAATGTATTGGTGTCTGTGATACCTGATCAGATGAACTCCTTCAGTGCCATCGGACGCACCATGGCTCCCCATAGTGGCGGAGCCACAGTACTGCAACGACCAGGACTCTGGGGCGCTGCAGTTGCATAAATCAACAGAACAGGAAAATATAAGAAACTTTGTAATATATCTTATTAAAAAAAATCTGCTTTTTTCCACAATAAATCAGTCACACCTTCTCCTCCCCCCTGACTCTGGAACTTGTCATCTACTCTGTAACAGCTCAAATCTATCTTGCATGGTAAAGGCGGGCTTCCAACTGTAGTGTCATGTGACACGGTAAACTAAACTCTATGGAGAGGGGAGGTTATAGAATGAGAGATGAGCACAGTAAAAAAACAGGCAGAGAGAGACACAGAAAGATCATGCTGAGTTCTTTAACAAGCCTTTTACCTCACTCCTGAGCATGGTTAACATCCAGACAGCTCAGGATTGCTGGATAATTTCCCCCATGCTGTTGCATCTGCTTTTATGTGTGTGCTCAAAATTTAATAAATAGCAAAAATCCATCCCTGTGTTTTGTGCTATATATTGAGGTATTGCATTAGCTAGGCTCCCACCATCTCAGAGTGGATTGCAAATTAAGAGATAGAGCCCACATTGGAGTAAACTGGAGAAAATGGAGAAAATGCAGTAATATAAGGACCAGAAATATTGTTGTTCCTCATGTAAACACTCAGGATAGCTTATTCTGAAAAGATACTTGGAAGTACGTTTACAATTTAACCCCTTCACGACACATGATGTATATGGATGTCATATGTTGTGTCCATGCTGTTGAGGCAGGCTCATGACAGCCGGGGGTCTGTTGATGATCCCTGTGCCTCTCACTATGATCCTCCTGTGAATAGGAGATTGTGATTTCTGCTATGCATAGCAGTGCTAATGGGACTATTAAATATAGTGAAAGCTAAAAAAAAAATTTTTTAAATATGAAAACCCCACAAAAGTTCAAATCCCCCTCCTTATGCTCCATTTAAAATAAAACAATAAAAAATACACACATTTGGTATTGCTTTGTTCAGAAATGTCCGATCTATTTAAATATAAAATAAATTAATCCGATTGGTAAACGGCACAACAACAAAAAAAATATTTGGAAGCATAGTCCTGGCATATACAAAAAATAATCCAAGCAATTAGCTCATCCCCTTTCCTGACAGAGAAAACTTTAATTTTCACATTTTTGTATTTTCCTCCCCGTATTCCAGAAGCCATAACTTTTTCATTTTTTTCCTTGACATTCCCAGAGTATGGGCTTGCTTTTTGCTGGATGAGTGGTACATTGGAATAATACTATTCACTTTACCATATGTTATACTGAAAACATAGAAAACAATTACAAGTGGGGTGAAATATTAAGAATAGGTTAATTATTCTTAACAATAATTTGGTTTTCTTTAGCCATCATGACAGCATAGCATGAGATTGCTTCCATGTCCTAAAATAAATAGGAAGCCCAAGTAGAGAGATTAAAAGCCTCTCCCATTCCCACACAAGGTACTTGGCAATATTTGGCAAATAAAGATAAAGGAAGATTTACTGTAATGTTCTTGAAGGGGCTGTCCTGTCTTCTAATAAAAGTCTGCAGTCGCACTATGACATCTGAATCCTTACAGTGTGCTCATCACACGCAGTCAGGATTCTCCAATTTTTTTTAGACACACTACCTGAAAACAAACACTGCATGGTGCAATAAGTTTTACATGTGCAGCTCCCCAGAGTCCTGGTCGTTGCAGTACTATGGCTCCGCCACTACGGGGAGCTATGGTGCGTCTGATGGCACTGAAGGAGTTCATCTGATCAGGTATCACAGACACCAATACATTTCACAGTCGGGCCTCCGGGGGGAGCTAAGGGTTCTATTCATTAGGCCACTCCCCACCATAGTGGGTAAACTGGAGGTCAGGCAGGAAGTTAGATGAGAAAGCTGACTGGGTTGGAACCAAGCAACACCTGGTGGCAGAGGGTGTTGCAGGGGAAGATACAGTAGGGTCTCTGTCAGGGGTGGGATCCTGACAGAGGCTTGGCAACTTGAACGAACGTAACGGGACCGTGCCTGCTCAGGATAGCGGCGGTGCCCAAGGAAGGACGAGAAGCGAGATAGATTGTGCTGAGTGAGAAACGAGATCAAGCAAAAGGAGAAATACCAGTAGGGGTCGTGCTGTAAGACCGGAGCAACACCCTACTGAGGCGCACTACCGGTGGCCGGAACGCCGAGGGAGTATAATAACATTCAGCTTCAAGCAATACTCCAAACAGCGGCAGGACAGTCAGTTTAAGGCGGGCTGTCTAACACATGTCACCTATGCAGTCTTGCTGGGCAACTTGTGGAGAGGGGCGACTCTAGGGTCCCGGAAGAGCTCCGAGCCTACCCGTCAAACGGGTGCCGTCCCAACCAGAACATCAGGGAGGGACGGAGGATTAGAAGAACATCATTTAATCGAGTTGTGAGGGAACTTAAGAAACAGACACAACGGTTGTGGGGACTTTCCGTAAGCACAGCAGGGAAGGACCACAACACATAGCGCTAGAAGGAAGGCACCGATTTCCACCTGTGAGGAGAACTCTGGAGGTGCCATCGGACCGGCCGGACTTGCGCAGCCTGGTGAACCGTATTCTGGACTGCGGACTCAGAGATCTTCAGTAAAGAGGTAAAGAGACTGCAACCTGGTGTCCTCGTTATTTACTGCACCGCACCACCATCATCCACACCTAGTAATTCCCTGTGCGCCCCACAGCAGGGTCACGGACCGGGGCCTAGCCGCCGTGACAACCCCAGAGCAGAGACTCAGAGGCCCGGTACCGGGTACCCCTCGGCCCTGCGGCGGTGGGGGCGCTACAACTTGGCGTCACGAACAGGATCTACTTAAGCCTGAAGAATCAGGTCATGTGTGCCTTGGAACTGTGATTTACTGTGCTTGGACTGTACTTTATTGCAAGGACTGTGCTGCGCCATTTGCCGCCAAAATCCGCCGCCATTACAGCGCTGAGGAGAGCGCAGGGAGAGAAGAGGGGCGTGGAGTAGGCGTAGACAAGCTGGTGAGCGCGAAGGATAATGGCCGCCCAGTCTAAATATTTCTGCACCGTGAGGACGTGCCCGTCAGCAGCAGAGATCCGCCTCCTAATCCTCAATGGAGGGCGGAGACCGAGAAAACGACACCGCCCACGAAGGAGAGAGAGGGAAAAAGACCAGGAAGTGACCCACGTGGAGGACGCTATGGCCAGCAGCTCTGAACCCGACAGTGGGGTTGAACTGGAAGTCTCCCCAACTACCCGGATGAGCCCAGCAGCCCGTTCTCCGTGGACAGCACTGAACTTCTACGGGTCGAGATGGAGAGCCTGATCGACCAACTCCTCCAACTGAACATGAAGGCCCAGGCTCCGCACCAGGCAGCGCCGGAAGAAGGTCCTCAGGCGCCGGATCCTGCACCGTTACTGGAGCAGCCGCTGAGATCCTCGCTGACACCGCCGGAGGAACCCGCCGCGGAGGAGGAACCTGCATCGGCTGGTGAGTCCGCCGACCCCGTCCCGCTGGCCGAGGGTTTGCTGGTGGGTCCCGTAGCAGCACCACCTCTCCCGGGAACCCATAGACTCCAGCACCTGCTACCATGGGAGGAAGCCACGGGCATGGAACACCGTATGCGAGCCCCAATCACCCCTACTCCCTTGCTGTGTGAGGTCCACGCGGAGCGCACAGTGTGCCGCTGGGTGAACCCCGGACCCAATCTCATGGGGTTCCCCGGGGTGGAGACCCAAGAGGGGGAGATGGTACAGGCCCTGAGCTGGGAGGAATATCGGGTCCAGCTAGAACAACAGTGGAAAGAGGAGGAGAAAACACACCAGGCCGGGCGGGAGGCCCACCATCAAAAAGACTTGGCGGTCAAGGACCGGGCCCGCAAGGACCCCACCACTCACCAGGCCCCGCGCAGGCAGGGCACTGTAGTTGACTTTAAGCTCTGTGGAGGCTGGGGCTTCATTAAAGAGCCGGGATTATACGCAGAGATCTTTGTCAACCGCCGGGATGTCGAGTCTCATCTTAGAGAGGGCCACCCTGACCGGGATCTCTACCCGGGGGACAGCGTTACCTACACCCGGCACCTTGGTGAGAAGGGGTGGTTTGCTTTAAACGTTTATAAGAGGAAGCCGACGGAATCCCCGACCAAGATGCCAGCAAAACCGTCCCCTGTGGCCAAGGTGCTGCCTTGTGGTTGGCCCACGACCACCACCCAGACCACCGTGGTCACTCCCGCTTGTACACTTGTGAAGACCACGACCTGCAGTATTACTACCACCACCGCTGTGGTGGCTAAGGAGGCGCTCCCCCAGGTGACCAGTGTTCCTGCTGTGCCAGAGCGGAAGACGGTGGGTACGCAGACCCCCAGATGGGACAACACTCCCCCTTATGTAGTACCAGGTGGTGCGCAGTATCCTGCAGGGTTGCCTCCACCGGTGCTGCCGCCTGCGTGGTTCCAGTAAGAAAGACACTGCATTATATGTAAATAGTTCTTTGACTGTTTGATTGTTCTTTCCTGATTTTTGCTGCTGAACCCGTCCAGGGTTAACTCTTAAGGGGATCCTTCTGTGGACCTGGGATCCCTATTGTTTTGCTTTTGTTTGATTTTTCTAAAAGTTTTTGCACAAGTTTCTAGAACTGCTGAAATCATGAACAGTGCATGATCCGAACTTCTTGTACATAGTTTGCACCTTATTAAAGGCGCTCCCTACTGGTTTTACTTAAAGAAGGACTCTTTGTGAAGATACCGCACTGGAACCTTTGCTGAGTATGGACTGGTAGCTTGAGAAGGCGTGCTACCTCATAGAGACTTGGTCCCCTCTTAAAGGGGATGTTCATTTGTTGCGCTTCGACCGTGATATTGCTTTAAGATTGGAAGCAATAATGTCTTGACCAAAGAAAATGATGATAATGTTTACATGAGAAAGTTATATGTATGTAATTAGTTAATTGTGAAGAAATACTGATGATATGCTCTGAGAAGAAAAAGGTGAAAGATAGAAGAAGGATGCAGTGGACCCGTAGGGATAGACGTGGTGTCCAGCATGCAAGATAGAAAGAAAGATAATGAGAAGGCTTAATGTTCAATAGAAAATGTTTTTGATAATGCTGATAGATAGTTAGGATAGAAGGTAAACCCTGAGTCCTCATAGGAGTCATGTAGAGATGGCTCAGTGCTCTTAAACTGAAAGTAATGTTATGTTCTATACTGTGTATAGTAGTTGAAAAGGCAGTAGGCCCTGGCTGAACGGGGCGGTCCTGTAACTGAAAGGAGAGGCAGTAGGTCTGGTGCCGATAGGACAGGCGGTCCTGCAGATTTAAAGAAGGAGAATGGAAAAAGTTAAATTACCTTATAATGTGATTATAGGAAGGTCTTTAGTGGATTTAGAGTGTATGTCCTTAAAGGCAATGTTAAATTATTGTCCAATAATTTTGCACTTAGTAGAATACCCGGTTGGGTAACAGGAGTTATTTATAGCCTGTAATTTATAATGTTAACCATGTTTGTAACGTTCAAGTGTCCTCACCTCCCATAAAGGGAAGCCTGTTCAAGTATACTTATTGTTATTACACTCAACAAAATTGTATGTCTTTTTGCTGACTTGTATTGTTGTTTTCTTCCCAGTCCCGGAGTACTGTGTTTAACCAGGGGGGGAGTGCAGCGCCCCAGAGTCCTGGTCGTTGCAGTACTATGGCTCCGCCACTACGGGGAGCTATGGTGCATCTGATGGCACTGAAGGAGTTCATCTGATCAGGTATCACAGACACCAATACATTTCACAGTCGGGCCTCCGGGGGGAGCTAAGGGTTCAATTCATTAGGCCACTCCCCACCATAGTGGGTAAACTGGGGGTCAGGCAGGAAGTTAGATGAGAAAGCTGACTGGGTTGGAACCAAGCAACACCTGGTGGCAGAGGGTGTTGCAGGGGAAGATACAGTAGGGTCTCTGTCAGGGGTGGGATCCTGACAGAGGCTTGGCAACTTGAACGAACGTAACGGGACCGTGCCTGCTCAGGATAGCGGCGGTGCCCAAGGAAGGACGAGAAGTGAGATAGATTGTGCTGAGTGAGAAACGAGATCAAGCAAAAGGAGAAATACCAGTAGGGGTCGTGCTGTAAGACCGGAGCAACACCCTGCTGAGGCGCACTACCGGTGGCCGGAACGCCGAGGGAGTATAATAGCATTCAGCTTCAAGCAATACTCCAAACAGCGGCAGGACAGTCAGTTTAAGGCGGGCTGTCTAACACATATCACCTATGCAGTCTTGGGGGGCAACTTGTGGAGAGGGGCGACTCTAGGGTCCCGGAAGAGCTCCGAGCCTACCCGTCAAACGGGTGCCGTCCCAACCAGAACATCAGGGAGGGACGGAGGATTAGAAGAACATCATTTAATCGAGTTGTGAGGGAACTTAAGAAACAGACACAACGGTTGTGGGGACTTTCCGTAAGCACAGCAGGGAAGGACCACAACACATAGCGCTAGAAGGAAGGCACCGATTTCCACCTGTGAGGAGAACTCTGGAGGTGCCATCGGACCGGCCGGACTTGCGCAGCCTAGTGAACCGTATTCTGGACTGCGGACTCAGAGATCTTCAGTAAAGAGGTAAAGAGACTGCAACCTGGTGTCCTCGTTATTTACTGCACCGCACCACCATCATCCACACCTAGTAATTCCCTGTGCGCCCCACGGCAGGGTCACGGACCGGGGCCTAGCCGCCGTGACAACCCCAGAGCAGAGACTCAGAGGCCCGGTACCGGGTACCCCTCGGCCCTGCGGCGGTGGGGGCGCTACACATGCACTGCTTGAAAAAAAAACCTCTGCACTGTACAATAATTTTTTACACACACTACTCACAATAACGTTGCAGAGTACAATTATTTTGTAGACACACTACTCGCAAAAAATTGCTGAAAAGTGCAAAAACTTTACGCACATTACCTGCAAAAAATTGCTTCCCAGTAAAATTATTTTTTACCCACAGTACTCGTAAAGAATCAGCGGCACAGTAAAATTATTTGTTTGGCATACAAATGGCAAAGAGACGGATCCCGAGTAGAATTATTTTTTATGCACTCTGCTACTACAGACACAGCTGTAGAGTACACACAGCAGCTTTTGGCACAGTACTATCACAGACATGGTTGCATAAGAGTAGAAAAATGTGTTTAGAAACACGTCACTCACATCGATGCAGTTGCAGATTATAAAAACTTTTGAGTATGCACAGTACTATCACACACACGGGTGCAGAGTACACATAGTGTTTTTGTAAGGCTGCCATCACACTAGCAATATTTGGTCAGTATGTTACATCAGTATTTGTAAGCCAAAACCAGGAGTTGGTGATAAATGCAGAAGTTGTGCATATGTTTCTATTATACTTTTCCTCTATTTGTTCCACTCCTGGTTTTGGCTTACAAATACTGACCAAATACTGCTAGTGTGACGGTAGCCTAAAACTGTGCACACATAAAACCTAATACTGTCCTTCACTACAGCTTTGTCCTGTCCTTATACTAAGCAGAGCAGAAGTAAAACACAATAATTTTGAACCAGGAGGAACAGGTCCAAGTGGAGGAGGTGGACATGGCTGTATAGGTGGAAGAGGCAAGGGAGGAGTAATCCAATTTTTTGTGTGTGTGTATTTTTTTCAGAGTTTTTTTTTTTTTATGGAACTGACTTAAAACAACCTAGAAGCAACAAAACTAAAACTAGTAATGTAGACCAAGGAGGCATAGGTCCATGTGGAGGAAGAGGTAGACGTGGCGGTATAAGTGGAAGAAGCAAAGAAGGACTAGTACAACAATGTTTTTATATTTTTATTTATAATTTTTTTAAAATTTTTGTTACGATTTTTTTAATGGAACTGACTTAAAACAACCTAAAATTAACAAAACTCAAACTGGCAATCTAGAACTATGAGGCGAATGTCCAATTGGAGGAAGAGATTGACGTGATGATATAGGTTGAAGAGGCAATGGAGTTTTTCAACACTGTTTTTCT
This sequence comes from Ranitomeya variabilis, assembly GCF_051348905.1. Classification (NCBI taxonomy): domain Eukaryota; kingdom Metazoa; phylum Chordata; class Amphibia; order Anura; family Dendrobatidae; genus Ranitomeya; species Ranitomeya variabilis. Next base: position 602,285,870 of record NC_135236.1, read on the forward strand.
TTTTTTATTGTTTGAATTTTTTTCAATGTTTTGTTATTTATTCTTAAAAGAACATAGAATGAACCCAACATAAACTAAAAAGCTACAACCAGGGGACATGGAGCAGGAGGTGGACATGGTGGTGTGGGTGGAAGAGGCGGAGGTATAGCCAACACAGTTTTGGGGGTTTTTATTTGTGGAGGAGGCACTCAAATGAAACCAATAACAAATAGAATTCAACACTGGCTGGCTGTGGTTGGTATAGCTCTCTAGTCATCCGAAGGTGCAAGTCCTGTGGGATCCACGCCTGGTTCATTTTCAGGAATGTTAGCTTCCCTACATTGCGTGGAGAAGCAGATGTGTCTGTCTGTGATCAAACTCCCTGCCATATTAAACCCACATTCTGACAGCACACTTGCCACAGGGCAGGTCAGCACCTCCAAGGCATTAAGGACAAAATCAGGCCATGTGTTCAATTTGGAGACCCAGAAGTTAAATTTGGACAGACCCATCAGATAGTACGTGGGGACGTGTAGACAGGTACTCTTCCACTATGTTTTTGTAACACTGCTGCCTTCTAGTATGGACCGTATCAGATGGTGTTGCCAGATGTTGAGATGTGATGAGAAAGTTTTGCCACATTTTGGCCATGCTAACCCTGCCTTCTGAGATGCTGGCGGTGCCCACGCTACATTGTCGATTTCTTCCTTCGCCTTTTTCCTTGTTCTTCCACTTTCCACTGAGCCCCCAGTGTTTCTACATGAGTGTTTTATAGTCACACATTTTGAAATCCTGCTCCAGTGACAGAATTTATGATGGTATGTTGTCCTTGTACAGCAGAGAGGTCCCCCTTTACTCAGCTTACTTTACTGTGGATGCTTACTTTATCCCTTTAACTAAGGGGCACCCTAATCTATTCCTGTCTCCTTGATTACCCTGGAAGGTGAAGATGCCAGGTTCATGTAACTTGCTATTCTCCTACCTTAGCCCTCATTTGTTCCCACCACCAGCCAGGGAGGTGTGAGGCCAAAGTGTATAGGATTATACTGACCAGACAGACAAGGAAAACAAACAGGGATAAAAGAAAACTACAATCATGAAAACACACTCACAAAACAGCAGAGTGGAACACAGGGGAGGTATAAGTAGGAGAAACCAAACAGGTGAGGATAAGGATAAGTACTCAAGCCAACTCCATGCCGCAATTTCCCTATTGACTCTCTAAACACCTACTCCAAACATGAACTACTCATCTAATACCAAACCAGACAGAATTAACTATCACTGGCAAGGATACAAATGAGGAGCTGGATTCTTATAACTGCTGGGAGTAACAAACTCACAACAGGTGATACAACCCAAGAGAGAGAACTCCACTACTTCTACTAAGCAGTTTAACCCTTGCAGTGCCAGTGCAAATAAAGCCAGAACTGCTAATAGGATGTTAAAGCACTGCAATTGTATGACCTCACTCTGTCATGGTATACCCGGGACAACGGGAAATACGTTGGTCATTATGCAGGCACAACATCATGTATTTGGAGTTCTCTTCACTGGGTAAGGCACACACATGCAACACATTCTGAATCCAAGCCAGGAGGGGGAGCTCAAGACCCAGATTCAGGGGAGCTTCCCTAAGCTATATGTATCCTGACCTGAAGGAGGAGCTAGGCAGTTGGTCCAAGGAGACCAAGGAGGCTAGTTGGTCCTGGGAGACCAGGCAGGGCAGACGTCTAGGAGAGACGCAGAGCAGACAGAGAGGCCTGGCAGCCACGAAGGAGCTGCAGCCTCTGGAAGGAGGAAGACCTGAAGGATTGGATGTGGAGTAGCCAGAAGGGAAGGAGCAAAGGAAAGGAACAGGGCTCAGAGGGGAACTATGACCGGGCACCCTCAGAGCCATAGCGCAGAAGCCGGGAGCCTGAGGCCTTAGTGGAACTCTACGACACTTGGCAGAACCGGAGGACTAAGAACTTTATGTGATTGGCCCACACCACACCTGAGACGCAGCAGCACCTGAGGAACCCGAGGCATGATAGAGTCCCTGTAAAATGGCTCAAGCTGCCCGTCATGCAGGTACCTGTCTCAGGACAAGGGGAATAGAGGACTCTGCAGGAAGCTTCAGGCAGCAGGGACTTCACATACAGCAAGCGTTAGATGGAAAGCCTCACGGACCTCTACTGGAAAAGGGAACCCTCCATTGCCTCTGGGCCGGCCGGGCCATACCATCATCCATGCCTGGTACACTGGACTGTGGCCTGCTAACTACAGGAAACCAGGTAAAGACTTACAACTTGTGTCCTCCACATATTCATTGGCACATACCATCATCTTGGCCACACACCATAGGACCCCTGGGGACCCCGCTTCACCAGCCTCTGGAAGGAGGGAGACCTGAAGGGTTGGATGTGGAGTAGCCAGAAGGGAAGGAGAAAAGGAGAGGAACAGGGCTCAGAGGAGAACTGTGACCGGGCACCCTCAGAGCCATAGCGCAGAAGCCAGGTACTTACAAGACTTACAACTTGTGTTCTCCACTTATGCATCGGCACATGCCATCATCTTGGCCACACACCATAAGACCCCTGGGGACCCCGCTTCACCTGTGGGAAGTGTAACACCCGTGCTGCCACAAGATCCCCCGGGGGACCCCTTCAATGCATCGTTGGTCCCACTACTGACCGAACACCACAGGTGGTGTCACAACAGACTCATAAACATTTTCCTCTTTAAAGAGCGTTCCCCTTTAACGTTGAACCCCAGGGCCACTGACCGGGTCGCAGCCACCGTGACATCCCCCTTTGAGACTGGACCCGATACCGAGTACCCCACTGCCCTGGCTGGGCGACTCAACTTTGGCGTCATGAACAGGATTTCATGCCCTGGCATCACCGGGTACTGTGCGCCATGGATTACAATGGACTGTATTATACTGTGTGAGATTGAAATATGGCCGCCATTGCTGCACCACGAGGCGGATAAAGCAGGAAGAAGATGTGTTGCCATGGGTGGAGTTCAAGCACCGGTGCGAAAGCTGGATCCACCCCCTACAGAGACTGTAATTCTAAACAAAGATGTCTGTCACCAGGACAGGTCCACCCCCAGAGAGAGCTGGCGGAAAAGTGCGGGAGGCACTGCAGTAGAAAGAGCTTGAGAAGCGTGGGAGAGAAGCACATGGAACAGCGTGGCAGCAGGATGGCTGCACGCAACCTGGTTAAGACCCTGGTGGACAGCGGAGAAGCGCTGCCAGAACTAGCAGATACCCTGAAAGATGTCCCTGGTCCGCAGCGGCAAGAAACCTCAGACCTGCAACTTACCCTGGACCCGGAGCTCCTCGCCACAGAGATGGAGGAGCTGGCCCAGCGACTTCTAAAGGCCCAGATGACAGCGGTGGCCGCCTGGAAAGAATGCCTGGTCCAGAGAATGACTGCCCAGCCACAATGGGAGTACTCACCGGTCGCACTCCCGGCCCCAGCGGAGCCTGCACCTTTGACCCCAGTGAAGTAGGAAGGCGACGCGCTGCTGGAGAAGGAGACGCTGCTGATGGGAGATCCGGACCTCGTGACTGCAACCCCGACAGAGCCAGAAAGTAAGACCCTGCCGGAACTTGAGACGACACTGCCGACGGAAAACCTGGACTTTGCGACTGCTGCCCCGACAGAGCCAGAAAGTGAGGCCCAACCGGAAAGCGAGACACTGACAACCGAGACGACAACACCGCAGCACCAAGCCCTGCAGCCCGCGGACCAGGAGCAGCAACAAGTGATCCAGACCCCAGCGGAAGAGGTAAAACAAGACACTGTCACCGACGAGACAGGTATGTTCCCTGCCCTGGTAGCTGAAGACACCATAGTGGGACCACTAGCACCCCCACCAACTTTAATGCTTAAACAAATAACAACGGCCGTAACCTGGGATCGCATGACTGATGTATGTGACTCATTAACTGAACCAATGGCCCCAGTATCATCGCTCCTGAAGGCATGTAGGCCCAATAGACAGTTTATTGTAAACACCCCAGTACAGACCTTATGGGATTCCCAATAGAGGCCTTATCAGCAGCAAATGGTGTGCAATTGACTGACAAGGAGGACTATTGTAAACAGAGGATCCTTAAACTAGCAGCGGAGGAGTGACAACGACAAACTAAATGGGAGGCAATGGAACATAAGAACCTATTTCCCAAAGCCCAATCCAGCACCATTAAACCTGCCAGTAAAGGACCTATTAGATCTGGAACAGTGGTCTCCTTCAATTTGGACAGAGGATGGGGATTCATAAGAGAACAAATCGGACATAGAGAACTGTTTGTTAACCACAGGGATGTGGAATCGCACCTCTTAAGGGGACTCCCTGAACGTGATTTATTCCCTGGTGACAGAGTGACTTATACCCGACACCATGGAGAAAGGGGATATTACGCCCTACACGTAAAAAGGTGCCCAATCCATTATACCTATGACCATGTAGCCACTGTGAATGAACAGCAAACCCGGGCTACACAAACTTTGGAACTTGAATATTCTTCTAAGGAGTCACCTTCTGACCCCTGTGTTAATGAACTTCCCCAGTCAGGAAGCTGTACATGCCAGGACCTGCCCTGGAAGAAGCAGAAGTAAAGGACATTCACCTGCGTGAACTAACTGCTGTATATATGTTGTTTTGATGTTTGTCTCTTTACAGTGAAAATGGACAACTGTTCTCCTGGAAACTGCTTTCCCAAATAGTTTGGCACCTGTTCTGGTGCCCTTTCTCTTTGATATTGCCGCACACTGGTAGCGTGAAGCGTGAGCAGAACTGTATGTGTATACCTGTTTTGCTTTATAGGAGTAGAACCGCATGGCACAGAAGAGACCAGGACTGGTTGCTTACTACAATGTTTGCACTTTTAGCTGTGTGCACTTATGTTTAATGTTATTTTTGCAACGTTCAAGAATCGTACCTCCCATAAAGGGATGCTTAAGTTAACTTGTTCACCTGTTGACATGCATGTCCAAAAAGATTGTTTTTACCTGTAATCCTGTTTTTCCTTTTCCCAGTCCGGGAGTACTGGTGTTAACGGGGGGGGGGGGGGGGGGGGGGTTTGGAGTGCAGCACCCCAGGCAACCGGTTGCTTCAGTGATGTTGCTTTTCCTTCAGGGAAGGTAATATCATGCTCAGGGGCAATGGAGTTCTCTTCACCAGATAAAGCACACACATGCAAAACATTCTGAATCAAGGCCAGGAGGGGGAACTCAAGACCCGGATTCAGGGGAGCTTCCCTAAGCTATATGTATCCTGACCTGACCTTGGCAGTTGGTCCTAGGAGACCAAGGAGGCTAGTTGGTCCTTGGAGACCAGGCAGGGCAAACGTCTAGGAGAGACGCAGAGCAGACAGAGAGGCCTGGCAGCCACAAAGGAGCTGCAGCCTCTGGAAGGAGGAAGACCTGAAGGGTTGGATGTGGAGTAGCCGGAAGGGAAGGAGCAAAGGAGAGGAACAGGGCTCAGAGGAGAACTTTGACCGGACACCCTCAGAGCCATAGCGCAGAAGCCAGGTACTTACAAGACTTACAACTTGTGTTCTCCACTTATTCATTGGCACATACCATCATCTTCGCCACACACCATAAGACCCCTGGGGACCCCACTTCACCTGTGGGAAGTGTAACACCCTTCAATGCAGCGTCGGTCCCACTACTGACCGAAGACCACAGGTGGTGTCACGACAAACTCATAAACATTTTCCCCTTTAAAGGCTGTTCCCCTTTAACGTTCAGCCCCAGGGCCACGGACCGGGTTGCAGCCACCGTAACATCCCCCCTTGAGACCATACCCCTTACTGAGTACCCCACTGCCCTGGCTGGGCGACTCACAACCACCTCATCATTGCCTGAATTGTTTTTTCTACCAGGCATATAAGTGGTATAGTAACGATGATCTTGGTGACATCAGCACTGTCCAAATTGGTGGAATATTCAAAGCAGTGTAACACAGCACACACGTCACGCATGAAGGTCCACTCATTGGTGGTGAAGTGATGCTGTTCCACAGAGTGACTCAGTCATGCGTGCTGCAGCTGAAACCCCAATATTGCCTGCTGCTGTTCACACATTCTCTCCACCATATGCAAGGTGGAGTCCCACCTGGTTGGTACGATGTATAAGAGGTGGTGACTGGGAAGGCAGAAGTGACACTGCAGCGTAGACAGGTTAACAGCAGCAGGGCAAGAGCTCCGAAAGTCAGCACACACCGACGGCATTTTCAGCAGCAGCTCTGACATGAGTAGGTTTTCAGGAAGTTCTGCACCAACAAGTTAAGTACATGTGCCAGACAAGTATGTGCGTCAAATCGACAAAGCCCAAAGCTGCTACGAGATTTCACCCATTATTGCACACCACCAGGCCGGGCTAAAGTTTCACTGGCACCAGCCACTCATCTGTCTGCTGTTTGATCGCAGTCAACATCTCCTGTGTGTTGTTGGATTTGTCCCCCAAACAGAGGTGTTTAAGAACAGCCAGCTGTCATTTCCCCCTAGCTGTGCTGAAGTTGATGGTGTGGGTCTTACTGTGACTGGATGAGGAGGCAGTGGAGGAAGCAGAGTAGGAGGAGGAGTCAGCCTGGACATATAAACATTCAGCAATCATAGATAGTGGTAGGACATGAGCTAGAATGCCTTCCTCCTTTGTTCCAACCATCACTACATTTACCCAGCGGACAGTTAGTGAGATGTAACTTCCATGACCATTCGTACTGGTACACGTATCTGTGGTTATGTGGACCCAGCCACTGATGGCGTTGCGCCGTGCACACCTGATTTTGTTCACAACATGTGTTTGCAGGGCAGGTATGGTCTGCCTGGAAAAATTTACAGCCACAGCCATCAGGGTTTTTTTTAATGGTATGTTTCCACAGTCAGGAATGGCTCAGGATTTGACGCAGGTAAAATCTGCACCAAATCTGCATCAGAGGTTACTGGCAGGTCACCTGCGTTTTGATGCTTTTTGCATGCATTTTTGATGCGTTTTTTTTTCATGCAGATTTGTATGCATTTTTTGTAACCTAAATAAAGATATACTGTATTATTTAACAAAAAAAAAAGATTTGTGATGTCATTTCTGGTCCAACCTCCTCTTTAATCCCTTTCACCATCTGATGTACTATCCCGCCGAGGTGACCTGTGACTTAATTCACAGGGACTGAATAGTATGTCATGTGCGATCAGCCGTGCTCACGGGGGGAGCGCGGCCGTTCGCGGTCGGGTGTCAGCTGATTACAGCTGACATCCGACACTATGTGCCAGGAGCATAACCCCCAGAAAACTGCAATCAAACATGATCACAGCATTCCGGCAGCATAGGGAAGCTTCGTGCAGGGAGACCCTGACGTGATCGCGTTGTTCTGAGCATCTCCTCCGTCCTCCTCCCTGCAGGCCCGGATCCAAGGTGGCCGCGGGGGCCTTCTGGGTCCTACAGGGAGGTGGCTTGAATGCACCTGCGCTGGCAAGCCTCCTGCACTGCCTGTCAGATCGCTGATCTGACACAGTGCTTTGCAAAGTGTCAGATCATCGATCTGACACTACACAATGATGTCCCACCCTGGGACAAAGTAGAAAAGTAAAGAAAAAAATATTAACGTGTAAAAAAAAAAATCCTAAATAAAGAAAAAAAAATATTGAACCAATACATACATTTATCTATGTAAATAATAATAAAAAAAACAATAAAAGTACACATATTTACTATCGCCATGTCCGTAACAACCCGACTAGTGATGAGCGAATGTACTGGTTACTCGAAATTTTCCGAGCACGCTTGGGTGACCTCAGAGTATTTTTTAGTGCTCGGAGATTTAGTTTTCATCGCCACAGCAGAATGATTTACATCTCTTAGCCAGCTTGATTACATGTGGGGATTCCCTAGCAACCAGGCAACCCCCACATGTACTTATGCTGGCTAACAGATGTAAATCATTCAGCTGCGGCGATGAAAACTAAATCTCCGAGCCCTAAAAAATACTCTGAGGTCACCCAAGCGTGCTCGGAAAATTTCGAGTAACGAGTATATTCGCTCACCACTAGTCCCGTCCTATAAAACTGTCCCACTAGTTAACCCCTTCAGTGAACACCGTAAAAAAAAAAAAAAGAGGCAAAAAACAATGCTTTATCATCATACCGCCGAACAAAAAGTGGAATAACACACGATCAAAAAGACGGATAAAAAAAAAACATGGTACCACTGGAAACGTCAACTTGTCCCGCAAAAAAACAAGCAGCGTCATCAAAAAAATAAAAAAGATATAGCCCTCAGAATAAAACGATGTAAAAATAATTATTTTTTCTATAAAATAGTTTTTATTGTATAAAAGCGACAAAACCTAAAAAAAATATAACTGAGGTATCGCTGTAGTTGTACTGACCCAAAGAATAAAACTGCTTTATCAATTTTACCAAATGTGGAACGGTATAAACGCCCCCCCCCCCCCACAAAAGAAATTCATGAATTGCTGGGTTTTGTTCATTCTGCCTAACAAAAATAGGAATAAAAAGCGATCAAAAAATGTCATGTGCCCAAAAACTGTACCAATAAAAACTTCAACTTGTCCTGCAAAAAACAAGACTGCACAAGACCCTGTGGACCAAAATATGGAAAAAGTATAGCTCTCATAATGTGGCAATGCAAAAAAAATTTGCGCCTTTTAGTGTTTGACAGCTGCCAAACATAAAAACCCACTATAAATAGTAAATCAAACCCTCCCTTATCATCTCCTTAGTTAGGGAAAAATAATAAAATTAAAAAAAATATATTTATTTCTATTTTCCCATTAGGGTTAGGGCTAAAGTTAGGGTTATGGCTACAGCTAGGGTTAGAGCTGAAGTTAGGGTTAGGGTTGGGGCTAAAGTTAGGGTTAGGGTTGGGGCTTAAGTTAGGGTTAGGGATGGGGTTAAAGTTAGGGTTAGGGTTGAGGCTAAAGTTAGGGTTAAGGTTTGGATTACATTTACGGTTGGGATTAGGGTTGGGATTAGGGTTAGGGGTGTGTCAGGGTTAGGGGTGTGGTTAGGGTTATGGTTGGGATTAGGTTTAGGGGTGTGTTGGAGTTAGGGGTGTGGTTAGGGTTGGAATTAGGGTTAGGGGTGTGTTGGGGTTAGGGTTTTGATGGGGTTAGGGGTGTGGGTAGGGTTGGGATTAGGGATAAGGGCGTGTTCGGGTTAGGGGTGTGGCTAGGGTTATGGTTAGGGTTGGGATTAGGGTTAGCGGTGTGTTGGGGTTAGGGCTGGAGTTAGAATTGGGGTATTTCCACTGTTTAGGCACATCAGGGGCTCTCCAAATGCGACATGGCGTCTGATCTCAATTCCAGCCAATTCTGCGTTGAAATAGTAAAACATTGGTCCTTCCCTTCCGAGCTCTCCCGTACACCCAAACAGGGGTTTAACCCAACATATGGGGTATCAGCGCACTCAGGACAAATTGTATTCCATAATTTTTCCCCTATGCTTGGTTAAAAAAAGTAACCATTACTGACTACCACATTTTTTGTTCTTGATTTCTGTTAGTGTTTCTTAAAGCCAGAAAGTTGGCATTTGAAATGACTTTAGTTTTGTGTCATGTCTGTGATCTGCTTTTTTTCTACAAAATTAAACAACTGAATGAACATTGTCCAAGTTCGGTGATTACATAATTTTTGCCAGAGGTTGTAGATAACAGATGCGTACCTAGGGTTTTGGTTCAGATGGGGCGAAGCTTTTGAGTGGGCCCCTAACCAGGTAACCTTGATAACAACTGGTTGACACATCCTAATAGTGGAGGAGAACCTCAGCAGATGACCGCGCTGTTGCTGAAAATAATCTCTATATAAAGACCAACATTGATATTACCACCATATGGTCAGAGGTAGACACCAGTCCTACAGAACATATAGGAGATCACAGCACAGTTACAGATAGTGACTTACCGGTGACGTTCTTTCTGATGGAATCGTTCACTTTTCCCGTCTTTTCCGTCTGACCTAGACCGACATGACAACTTCTTCCACCCAGGACTCGGCTGCAGAGAATACAACAAAGATACATTTCACTTCTCATATTTTCAGCACGTCACCATCTATTCCCAACCTGCAAAAACTCCTCATCCTGCTGATACCGCAATGCTGCTGCCGTATGTGTCCCTATTACTGCACCTGCTGTGTTGTTCTCTGTGCCCTCTAAATTCTAAAGGAACCCTCTAGAATATAGTAATGCTGGGCATAAGTGCCCTAGAGAACAGTTCCCACATTTTGCCCCCTAGAAAGTAATAGTGCCCTGTGTGCCCCTTTGATAGTCACAGTAACCTGAGTTCCCCTATAACAATAAGTGCCCACTTAACATTGAATAATGTCCCGAGTCTCCCCCCGTACACTCCCCAATACACAGTACGATGCTCTCTTATACATAACATGATGCCTCCTCACTGTAATGTACCTCCACACAGTATACTGACCCCTTAGTAGCCTCCAAACTGTTTGATGGCCCCAACACTGTTTGATGGCCCCTTCACTGTAATCCCCACACTGTATGATGACCCCTAGATAACCTCCATATAGTATAATGTGCCAGATAGTCCTCAATATAGTATAATGCATTCCCCATAGGCCTGTATAGTATAATGCATTCCCCATAGGCCTGTATAGTATAATGCATTCCTCATAGGCCTGTATAGTATAATGCACTCCCCCCATAGGCATGTATAGTATAATGCACTCCCTATAGGCCTCCAGTACAGTAAAATGCACCCCCATTAGGCAGCCAGTATAGTGTAATGTACCCCCATAGGCCAGTACAGTATAATGCACCCCCATTAGGCAGCCAGTACATTATAATGCGGTCAGCTGTATCTGCATCTAGCCGATACAGTTGACCCTGCGATGACGAGCGGGGTTCTCAATGCAGGCACCGGGCCCCCCCACCTGCTCAGAGGCCCCATAGTGGCTGGGCGGCAGAGCAGGGAGATTAATTCTCCATGCAGAATAAAGTATTTTAATGAAATAAAACAGCACACAGTTTTGCCATCTTTATTAAACTGGTAATCCAAGCATCGATCTTCTTAAAAAAAATAAAAATAATCCAACAGTATAATCCCTGGTCCGACATAGTCCTTAATAACGAGTGTCCCACAGCGAGTCCAGCTCTGCTTCATCTGGATGCCTGATGAAACACCCACTAGGACCTTGGGGTACTCGGGCCGGGTCCGGTGGTCATTAAAGGGGTAGTCACGGTGGCAGTGACCCGGTCCGTGGCCCTGGGCATCAAAGTTCAAGGGAAGGTCTTTAAAAGGGTTGTTTTGAATAAAGAATATTCGTGACACTACATGTGGTATTCGGTCAGGGATGACCGACTCTGCTTATAGGGGTCTACTAGGGATGATGGTACTGCATGGTATGGCTTCCCAAAGGTGAAGCTTTATCCCCAGGGCTCATGGTGTAGTGGGTAAAGATGACAGACGGTGTAGTGCCGGAAAGAATTGGAGGATACAAGGTTGCAGTCTTGAAGCCTTCCTTACTGCGCTGTAGTGTGCGTCCCTTGCTGCCTGAGGCTTCTCACAAGATCCTCTCACTCTCTATCCTAGGACAGTACCCGCATGGCAGGCAATGCGAGCCTTTTACAGGTGTCCCTAGTTGCGGCGACTCCGGGCTCTATATGCTGCTGTGCCTTCAGGTGTAGTTGTGGACAGGCAACTTTAAATCTCCTGCCCTCCGGTTTCTGCTGTGGGGCATACAGTCCCACACAGCCTTGGACTCCCAGTGTCCGATTCCTGAGCTTCAGCGTGGAGGTAGCCCAGTCGCAGTTCCCCTCCAGCTCCTCACTTCTCCTGTGTTCCTTCTCCCTCACACACTCTACAGACTAATCTAACTCCTCCTCCAAGCCAGAACATATGTAGTGAAGTTCCCCTGAAACCGGGTCTAGAGCTCCCCCCTTCTAGCCTGGAGTCAGAAAGTGTTGAAGGTACAGGCTACCTGTTAAAGGGATCCTTCTTGCTTCCAGGCATGGCATCACCCTCCCCGAGAGGAAGGCAATACCACTGTGGTACCCAAACTCTTGGGGTGCCACACTGACACCCAGACATAGCAGAGCTTGTAAATGACCATCGGAGATCTCCGGCGTTTACCACATCTAATGATAGTCTATGGTAAATTTATGGTGCCGCGACAGAGTGTCGCTGCATTGTAAACAGACATGCTTCGTTCTGGAAAGATGCGCCGCATATCCGTTTAAGCGGGTCTGCCGCCTGCATCTTTTAATGCATAGTGGAGACGGGATTTCATGGAATTCCCTCCATTATGCTGTAACATCTGGATGCTGCGTGTTTGACGCTGTTACTGTACGCAGCGTCAAACACACAGTGTTTCCTGACCATCAAAACATACTCTAATTGTCCATCTCCATCAGCTGGAATCACAGCATTTCAAAGGCCAGTAATTTGGAAATGCTGTCATCATTCAGGACCATGACTCGTGGGTGGCTAGGGGGGTAGCTCTTCTTTCTCTTGAGGGTTTAGGGGATGTAAAGCTGAAAACTCTCATTGGACGGTGTGGAAATGCTTGAAGACATTGGTGGTGGTGCTGTCACATCCTCTTTGTGGGGAGGCAGGTGGCAGTGTTGATCGTGAGTGGGAGGAAGAGGCCGAGACCACAGTAGAAGAGGGAGCAGGAGGAGGATTAGATTTGTCATGCTATTTAAGGTGTGTACTCCACTGCACCTCAAGTTTGGAATTCAGATACCTCGTCATGCATGTGGTTTTGGGGTTCAGAAGATTTATGCCTCGCTTCTGTGTCTGATGGCAAAGCATGCAAACCACCCGCTGCTTGCCTTAAGCACATATCCTGAAGAAATGCCATGCAAGGGAGCTCTTTGGAGCTGTCTTTGGTGTGCTTATTTCAGTGGCCCGTTGGGCAGTAGCAGCTGACATACTGGCTAAAGTCCACCCACTGTACATTTGCATCCTGCTCCCTCCTCTGTAGTGGACTAGGTGGTAGATAATGCAAAGGAACTGGAGCCACTGCCAGCCATCCAATCTAACACTTTTTTAACAACTTGTGGCCACACCAATCATGCAGCGGTTTTCAGGCCGAAGAGAGGATACATAACATCCTATCGCCTGCTTGTGGAGCGCCCCATAGGGCCGTGGGGTACTCGGCACCAGGTTTGGCATGGCAGTTCTTAAAGGGGAAGGTCATGGCAGCAGTGACCCAGTCCGTGGCCCTGGGCATCCACGTAAAAATGATGAAAAAAAGGAAAAAATAACGTTTATAATGGATTTGAGAAATTGTTTGTGATGCCACCCGTGGTGTTCGGCAATGAGATGGTGGTCGACGCTGCAGTCAGATCCTCTGGGAGGCGATGGTGGCGCAGTAAAGATGGTGCAGCTCTCCACGGATAGAGCTAGCCCCAGGGCAGTTGTAGGGTTAAGTGTTAAGATGGCGTTGTGGTTATGCCAGGCAGGTGATGCAGGAATAAATCATAGGACACAGCAAGGTGCAGCTTCCCCTTTTACTTACAGTTCTCCAGTCCACAAACGCCAGCCGGATGCTGTGTCCTTCGGGTCAGTGGTCCAGCAAACTCCCAGGTAAATTGGGGTGCTACTTTCCAGGACTCCTTTCTTATGCCTTTCTCTGGTCATCTCACTACACTGGCTTTCACTTCTCCTGCCCAGTGCCTCACTCACAGTGTCCCAAGCCAGCAGCCCTGAACCTGGTCGGGCGACGTCCTCTGAGTCCCCTAGGTTGTATCCGGCTGCCTTTTTGGCGAGTTATGGGTGGATGTGGCTGTGACTTCCACAGGCGCCACAGCCTCCAGTTTCTTAGCTGAACTTGAAGATTTCCACTAAGTTGGGGCCTGTCCCCTGACTGTGACCTGGTCCCTCCACCCAACTATGGTCGGCGTGTATGCGGTCCCCACTGGTGGCTTCTGCACTTCCTGTGCCCCAAGAACCCCTTCTGTCCTCCAGGGAGCTTTCTTCTATCTTTCCCTCACACTTCTCAGCTTTGTTCTTCACTCCTGTCCCTTGGTCTCCTAGGACCAACTGCTCTAGCACACACTGTCTTCCCGCCTTCTAAGTTCCTCCCCTTTTTCCTACCTCCCCACCCACTCCCACTACCCAGTCCTATCCAGCCTGGGATGAGGCTATCCTCCCTACGGGTACGCCCAGGTGCCCCGACTGAAATGGTGTGTGTTGTGTGTGTGTGTTAGAGTCTTGGGTAGTGCCCCCTCCTTACCTGAGAGTGGGGCACCACACCTCTGGATGAGGTGCAGTACCTCTGTGGTGACTGGACCCTCAGGGGCGCCACACTTGCATTAGAGGAAGGTGTTGGATTTGGGCATGTAGTAGGTACAGAACTGCCACGTCCTCTCTTTGCAGCAGCTTGCAGCATGTCCACATTCCCTATTTGATGCTCTCCTCATTTTTGGAAGTGGTTTCTCTGCACACTACTCTCAAAGAGATGGCAGAAGAGTAGATTTATTTATTTGCCAAACTACTAGAAAACACACTGTGGTCCAAAATAATTATTTGTTTCCACTACAAATGTCATCGAGATGGCAAATGCACATTATTTATTTGCAACCCTACTATAAAACAGACAGCGGTCCAAAAAAATTATTGGTTTTGACTGCAAATGGCAATGAGACGGATGGCTGATGCCAAAAATGTATTTGTAACACTGCTAGAAAACACACAGCAGTACAGAAAAATGATTTCTTTGTCCTACAAATGGCAATGAGACTGTTACAGACTGCTAGAAAAAACATAGCAATCCAGAAAAAAAATATTTATTTGGCCTATGATTGACAACGAGGTGGATGGTGATAAATTATTTATTTGCAACACTAGCAGAAAAAAGAGATCCTGAAAAATTATTTATTTGACCTACAAATGGCAATGAGATGACTGATACCAATTATTTATTTTTAAGGCAACTAGAAAACATACAGCATTACATAAAGAATATTTCTTTGGCCTTCAAATGGCAATGAGATGGCTGATGACAATTACTTATTTCACAGACTGCTAAAAAACACACAGCGGTCTTGAAAAATTGTTTTTTGGCCTACAATTGGCAAAGAGATTGCTGATGCCAATATTTATTTGCAACACTACTAGAAAACACACAGCAGACCAGAAAACTTATTTATTTGGCCTACAAATGGCAATAAAGACTACTAATGCAAATTATTTAATTCACAGACTGCTAGCAAACACATAGCAGTCCAAAAAAAATGTATTTATCAGACTGCTAGAAAACACACAGCGGTCCTGAAAAATATTTATTTGATCTACAAATGGCAATACATTATTTATTTGTAACACTAATAGAAAAAAAAAGAGATTCTGAAAAATTATTTATTTGGCCTACAAATGGCAATGAGATGACTGATGCCAATTATTTACTGCCAACACTACTAGAAAACACCCAGTGGCTTAACCCCTTCCCGACTTGCGCCGTACTAGTACTGCTCTGCGGGAACTGAGTTCCCGCAAACCGCTGTACTAGTACGGCAGCACGATCGCGCGGCCTCACGCTGAGTGCTGCGGCGATCGCGTACGGGTGTCAGCTGTATATGACATCTGACAACCCCGCAGCAATGCCCACGATCGGCGCTAATGCCGATCTTGGGCATTTAACCCCTCTGATGCCGCTATCAGTAGTGACAGCGACATAGAGGGGCATTGCGCAGGGACGGGGGCTCCCTGCGCTCTCCCATCGGAACAACACGATGTGATCGCGTTGTTCCGGTGTTCTGGAAGGAGTCCCCGGATCTAAAATGGCTGCGGGGCTCCTTCCGGGTCCTGAAGTGAGGTGGCTTGCCGGCGCCTGCTCAGAGCAGGTGTCGGAAAGCCTCCTGCACTGCCTGTCAGATCGCTGATCTGACACAGTGCTATGCAAAGTGTCAGATCAGCAATCTGATCTAATATAGTGATGTCCCACCCTGGGACAATGCTAGAAAGTAAAAAAAAAATAGAATATATAAAAAAAACAACCTAAAAAAAGAAAAAAAAATCCCAATAAATCCATTTATTTATGTAAATAAAAACAAAGCAAAAAAGTAGACATATTTGGTATTGCCGCGTCCGAAAGGACCCACTCTATAAAACTATCCCACTAATTAAACCCTTCATTGAACACCGCAAAAAAAGTAAAAAACGAGGTAAAAAACAAAGCTTTATTATCATACCGAAGAACAAAAAGTGGAATAACACGCGATCAAAAAGACAGATATAAATAAACATGGTACTGCTGAAAACATCATCTTGTCCTGCCAAAAAAAAGCCGCCATACAGCATCATCAGCAGAAAAATAAAAAAGTAATAGCTCTCAGAATAAAGCGATGCAAAAATAATTATTTTTTCTATAAAATAGTTTTTATTGTGTAAAAGCGCCAAAACAGAAAAAATGATATAAATGAGGTATCGCTGTAATTGTACTGACCTGAAGAATAAAGCTGCTTTATCAATTTTACCACACGTGGAACAGTATAAACGCCCCCCCTAAAAGAAATTCAGGAATTGCTGGCTTTTGTTCATTCTGCCTCCCAAAAATCAGACTAAAAAGCTGTTAAAAAATGTCATGTGCCCGAAAATGGCACCAATAAAAACGTCAACTCGTCCCGCAAAAAACAAGACCTCACATGACTCTGTGGGCCAAAATATGAATAAATTATAGCTCTTAAAATGTGGTGATGCAACTATTTTTGAAATAAAAAGTGTATTTTAGTGTGTCACCGCAGTCAATCATAAAAATCCGCCAAAAAAGCGCTGTAAAAGTAAATCAAACCGCCCGTCATCACCCCCTT
Organism: Ranitomeya variabilis; assembly: GCF_051348905.1. NCBI lineage: Eukaryota > Metazoa > Chordata > Amphibia > Anura > Dendrobatidae > Ranitomeya > Ranitomeya variabilis. The sequence goes on from NC_135236.1 coordinate 602,302,641, forward strand.
AGTTAGGGAAAAATAATAAAATTTTAAAAAATGTATTTATTTCCATTTTCCCATTAGGGTTAGGGTTAGGGCTAAAGTTAGGGTTGGGGTTAGGGTTGGGCTTAGGGTTGGGGCTAAAGTTAGGGTTGGGGTTAGGGTTAGGGCTTGGGCAAAAGTTAGGGTTGGGGTTAGGGTTGGTGTTAGGGTTAGGGTTGCGGTTAGGGTTAGGGTTGGGGTTCGGGTTAGAGTTGGGGCTAAAGTTAGGGTTGGGGCTAAAGTTAGGGTTGGGATTAGGGTTGGGGTTAGGGTTGGGGTTAGAGTTGGGGTTAGGGTTGGGGCTAAAGTTAGGGTTGGAGTTAGGGTTAGGGTTGGGGTTAGGTTTGGGGCTAAAGTTAGGGTTTGGATTACATTTACGGTTGGGATTGGGGTTGGGATTAGGGTTAGGGGAGTGGTTAGGGTTATGGTTGGGATTAGGGTTAGGGGTGTGTTTGGGTTAGGGTTTCAATGAGAATTGGGGGGGGGTTCCACTGTTTAGGCACATCAGGGGCTCTCCAAACACGACATGGTGTCCGATCTCAATTCCAGCCAATTCTGCGTTGAAAAACTAAAGCAGTGCTCCTTCCCTTCCGAGCTCTCCCGTGCGCCCACACAGGGGTTTACCCCAACATATGGAGTATCAGTGTACTCAGGATAAATTGGACAACAAATTTTGGGGTCCAATTTCTCCTGTTACCCTTGGGAAAATACAAAACCGGGGGCTAAAAAATAATTTTTGGGGAAAAAAAGAGTTTTTATTTTCACGGCTCTGCGTTATAAACTGTAAAGAAACACTTGGGCGTTCAATGTTCTCACAACACATCTAGATAAGTTCCTTGGGGGGTCTAGTTTCCAATATGGGGTCACTTGTGGGAGGTTTCTACTGTTTAGCTACATCAGGGGCTCTGCAAATGTAACGTGACGCCTGCAGACCAATCCATCTAAGTCTGCATTCCAAACGCTGCTCCTTCCCTTCCGAGCTCTGCCGTGTGCCCAAATGGTGGTTCCCCCCACATATGGGGTATCAGCGTACTCAGGACAAATTGGACAACAACTTTTGCGGTCCAATTTCTCTTGTTACCCTCGGGATTGCGTGCTAAAAGATCATTTTGTAGAAAGAAAAAATGATTTTTTAATTTTCACAGCTCTACATTCTAAACTTTTGTGAAACAATTGGGGGTTAAAAGTGCTCACCACACATGTAGATAAGTTCCTTAGGGGGTCTTCTTTCCAAAATGGGGTCACTTGTGGGGGGTTTCCACTGTTTAGGCACATCATGGCCTCTCCAAACGCGACATGGGTTCCGATCTCAATTCCAGTCAATTTTGCATTGAAAAGTCAAACGGCGCTCCTTCCCTTCCGAGCTCTGCCATGCGCTCAAACAGTGGTTTACCCCCACATATGGGGTATCAGCGTACTCAGGACAAATTGAACAACAACTTTTGGGGTCCAATTTCTCCTGTTACTCTTGGTAAAATAAAACAAATTGGATCTGAAGTAAAAATTTTGTGAAAAAAAGTTAAATGTTCAATTTTTTTAAAACATTCCAAAAATTCCTGTGAAGCACCTGAAGGGTTAATAAACTTTTTGAATGTGGTTTTGAGTACCTTGAGGGGTGCAGTTTTTAGAATGGTGTCACTTTTGGGCATTTTCTGTCATATAGACCGCTCAAAGTCACTTCAAGTGTCAGGTGGTCCCTAAAAAAAATGGTTTTGCAAATTGTGTTGTAAAAATGAGAAATCGCTGGTCAACTTTTAACCCTTATAACTCCCTAACAAAAAAAAAATGATATTTCCAAAATTGTGCTGATGTAAAGCAGACATGTGGGAAATGTTTTTTATTAAGTATATTATGTGATATATATCTCTTTAATTTAAAGGCATAAAAACTAAAAGTTTGAAAATTGCAAAATGTTAACAATTTTTGCCAAATTTCTGTTTTTTTTCACAAATACATGCAAGTCATATCGAAGAAGTTTTACAACTATCATAAAGTACAATATGTCACGATAAAACAATCTCAGAATCACCAGGATCCGATGAAGAGTTTCAGAGTTATGACCTCATTAAGTGACAGTGGTCAGAATTGTAAAAATTGGCCCTGTCACTTAGGTGAAAACAGGCTTCGGTGTGAAGGGGTTAATTGTGGCAGGGTGTTAGTGACAAATTTTTTAAATCTGACCAGTGTCAATTATGTAGTAATAACTCTGGAATGCTTCATCAAATTCCAGTGATTTTCTGTTTGTTTTTTCGGGACACATTATACTTTATGATAAAGGTAAATTTAGGTCAATATGTTTTGTGTTTATTTATAAAAAAATATCAGAAATTTGAGAAAAATGTAAAAAAATTAGCCATTTTCAAACTTTGAATGATTATCCCTTTAACTCAGATAGTCATACAACAGCAAAATATTAATAAATAACATTTCCATCATGTCTGCTTTACATCAGCACCATCTGTAAAATGTTATTTTATTTTGTTAGCATTTTAGGAGGTTTAACCCCTTTCTGCCATTGGACGTACTATTCCGTCCATGTGGGGTGGGCCCTAATTCCCAAGGACGGAATAATACGTCCAGCACGATCGGCCGCGCTCACGGGGGGAGCGCGGCCGATCGCAGTCGGGTGTCAGCTGCCTATCGCAGCTGACATCCGGCACTATGTGCCAGGAGCGGTCACGGACTGCCCCCGGCACATTAACCCCCGGCACACCGCGGTCAAACATGATCGCGGTGTGCCGGCGGTACAGGGAAGCATCGCGCAGGGAGGGGGCTCCCTGCGGGCTTCCCTGAGACCCCCGGAGCAACGCGATGTGATCGCGTTGCTGCGAGGGTCTCTTACCTCCTATCCCTGCAGGCCCCGAATCCAAAATGGCCACGGGGCTGCATCCGGGTCCTGCAGGGATTACTTCCGGGTGCCGTGCAGGTGCTGGTAAGCCTGCACGGCTGTAAGTGAGATCGGTGATCTGACAGATTGCTGTGCAAACTGTCAGATCATCGATCTGTGATGTCCCCCCCTGGGACAAAGTAAAAAAGTAAAAAAAAAAAAATCCCACATGTGTAAAAAAAAAATAAAATAAAAATTCCTAAATAAATAAAAAAATATATACAGTGCCTACAAGTAGTATTCAACCCCCTGCAGATTTAGCAGGTTTACACATTTGGAATTAACTTGGCATTGTGACATTTGGACTGTAGATCAGCCTGGAAGTGTGAAATGCACTGCAGCAAAAAAGAATGTTATTTCTTTGTTTATTTTTTTTTTAAATTGGGAAAAGTTTTTTCAGAGGGTCATTTATTATTCAACCCCTCAACCCACCAGAATTCTGTTTGGTTCCCCTAAAGTATTAAGAAGTAGTTCAGGCACAAAGAACAATGAGCTTCACATGTTTGGATTAATTATCTCTTTTTCCAGCCTTTTCTGACTATTTAAGACCCTCCCCAAACTTGTGAACAGCACTCAAACATGGTCAACATGGGAAAGACAAAGGAGCATTCCAAGGCCATCAGAGACAAGATCGTGGAGGGTCACAAGGCTGGCAAGGGGTACAAAACCCTTTCCAAGGAGTTGGGCCTACCTGTCTCCACTGTTGGGAGCATCATCCGGAAGTGGAAGGCTTATGGAACTACTGTTAGCCTTCCACGGCCTGGACAGCCTTTGAAAGTTTCCTCCTGTGCCGAGGCCAGGCTTGTCCAAGGAGTCAAGGCTAACCCAAGGACAACAAGGAAGGAGCTCCGGGAAGATCTCATGGCAGTGGGGACATTGGTTTCAGTCAATACCATAAGTAACGTACTCCACCACAATGGTCTCCGTTCCAGACGAGCCCGTAAGGTACCTTTACTTTCAAAGCGTCATGTCAAGGCTCGTCTACAGTTTGCTCATGATCACTTGGAGGACTCTGAGACTGACTGGTTCAAGGTTCTCTGGTCTGATGAGACCAAGATCGAGATCTTTGGTGCCAACCACACACGTGACGTTTGGAGACTGGATGGCACTGCATACGACCCCAAGAATACCATCCCTACAGTCAACCATGGGGCTGTTTCTCAGCCAAGGGGCCTGGCCATCTGGTCCGCATCCATGGGAAGATGGATAGTATGGCCTACCTGGAGAACCTCCGCTCCTCCATCAAGGATCTTAAGATGGGTCGTCATTTCATATTCCAACAAGACAACGACCCAAAGCACACAGCCAAGAAAACCAAGGCCTGGTTCAAGAGGCAAAAAATCAAGGTGTTGCAGTGGCCTAGTCAGTCTCCTGACCTTAACCCAATTGAAAACTTGTGGAAGGAGCTCAAGATTAAAGTCCACATGAGACACCCAAAGAACCTAGATAACTTGGAGAAGATCTGCATGGAGGAGTGGGCCAAGATAACTCCAGAGACCTGTGCCGGCCTGATCAGGTCTTAGAAAAGACGATTATTAGCTGTAATTGCAAACAAAGGTTATTCCACAAAATATTAAACCTAGGGGTTGAATAATAATTGACCCACACTTTTATGTTTAAAATTTATAAAAATTTAACTGAGCAACAAAACTTTTTGGTTTGTAAGATTTATGTATCTGTTAATAAATCCTGCTCTTGTTTGAAGTTTGAAGGCTCTAACTTATTTGCATCTTATTAAACCTGCTAAATCTGCAGGGGGTTGAATACTACTTGTAGGCACTGTATATTATTCCCATAAATACATTTCTATATCTAAATAAAAAAAATCAAACAATAAAAGTACACATATTTAGTATCGCCGCGTCCGTAACGACCCCACCTATAAAACTATGTCACTAGTTAACCCCTTCAGTGAACACCGTAAAAAAAAAAAAAACCTAGGCAAAAAACAACGCTTTATTCTCATACCGCCAAACAAAAAGTGGAATAACACGCGATCAAAAAGATGGATATAAATAACCATGGTACCGCTGCAAATGTCATCTTGTCCTGCAAAAACGAGCCGCCATATAGCATCATCAGCAAAAAAATAAAAAAGTTATAGTCCTCAGAATAAATCGATGCCAAAATAATTATTTTTTCTATAAAATAGTTTTTATCGTATAAAAGCGCCAAAACATAAAAAAAGATATAAATGAGATATCGCTGTAATCGTACTGACCCGAAGAATAAAACTGCTTTATCAATTTTACCAAACGCGGAATGGTATAAACGCCTCCCCCAAAAGAAATTCATGAATAGCTGTTTTTTGGTCATTCTGCCTCACAAAAATCGGAATAAAAAGCGATCAAAAAATCTCCCGTGCCCGAGCATTTTACCAAAAAAAAACGTTAACTCATCCCGCAAAAAACAAGACCTCACATGACTCTGTGGACTCAAATATGGAAAAATTATAGCTCTCAAAATGTGGTAAAACAAAAAATATTTTTTGCAATAAAAAGCTTCTTTCAGTGTGTGACGGCTGCCAATCATAAAAATTCGCTAAAAAACCCGCTATAAAAGTAAATCAAACCCCCCTTCATCACCCCCTTAGTTAGGGAAAAATAAAAAAATTAAAAAAATGTATTTATTTCCATTTTACCATTAGGGTTAGGGTTAGGGTTAGGGCTAGGGTTAGGGCTAGGGTTAGGGCTAGGGTTATGGTTAGGGCTAGGGTTAGGGCTAGGGTTAGGGTTGGGGCTAGGGTTAGAGTTGGGGCTAGGGTTAGGGTTGGGGCTAGGGTTGGGGCTAGGGTTAGGGTTAGTGTAAGGCTACAGTTAGGGTTGGGGCTAAAGTTAGGGTTGGGGCTAAAGTTAGGGTTAGGGTTGGGGCTAAGGTTAGGGTTAGGATTACATTTACGGTTGGGAATAGGGTTGGGATTAGGGTTAGGGGTGTGTCTGGGTTAGAGGTGTGGTTAGGGTTACCGTTGGGATTAGGGTTAGGGGTGTGTTTGGATTAGGGTTTCAGTTATAATTGGGGGGCTTCCACTGTTTAGGCACATCAGGGGCTCTCCAAACGCGACATGGCGTCCGATCTCAATTTCAGCCAATTCTGCTTTGAAAAAGTAAAACAGTGCTCCTTCCCTTCCGAGCTCTCCCGTGCGCCCAAACAGGGGTTTACCCCAACATATGGGGTATCAGCGTACTCGGAACACATTGGAGAACAACTTTTGGGGTCCAGTTTCTCCTGTTACCCTTGGGAAAATACAAAACTGGGGGCTAAAAAATAATTTTTGTGGAAAAAAAAATATTTTTTATTTGCACGGCTCTGCGTTATAAACTGTAGTGAAACACTTGGGGGTTCAAAGCTCTCACAACACATCTAGATGAGTTCCTTAGGGGGTCTACTTTCCAAAATGGTGTCACTTGTGGGGGGTTTCTACTGTTTAGGTACATTAGGGCCTCTGCAAACGCAATGTGACGCCTGCACACCATTCCATCTAAGTCTGCATTCCAAATGACGCTCCTTCCCTTCCAAGCCCTCCCATGCTCCCAAACAGTGGTTACCCCCCACATATGGGGTATCAGCGTACTCAGGACAAATTGGACAACAACTTTTGGGGTCCAATTTCTCCTGTTACCCTCGGAAAAATACAAAACTGGGGGCTAAAAGATAATTTTTGTGGGAAAAAATTTTTGTTTTATTTTTACGGCTCTGCATTATAAACTTCTGTGAAGCACTTGGTGGGTCAAAGTGCTCACTACACCTCTAGATAAGTTCCTTAGGGGGTCTATTTTCCAAAATGGTGTCACTTGTGGGGGGGTTTCAATGTTTAGGCACATCAGTGGCTCTCCAAACGTAACATGGAGTCCCATCTCAATTCCTGTCAATTTTGCAGTGAAAAGTCAAATGGCGCTCCTTCGCTTCCGAGCTCTGTCATGCGCCCAAACACTGGTTACCCCCCACATATGGGGTATCAGCGTACTCAGGACAAATTGGACAACAACTTTTGGGGTCCAATTTCTCCTGTTACCCTTGGGAAAATAAAAAATTGGGGGTGAAAAGATAATTTTTCTGAAAAAATATGATTTTTTATTTTTACGGTTCTCCATTATAAACTTCTGTGAAGCACCTGGTGGGTCAAAGTGCTCACCACACCTCTAGATAAGTTCCTTAGGGGGTCTACTTTCAAAACTGGTGTCACTTGTGGGGGGTTTCAATGTTTAGGCACATTAGTGGCTCTCCAAACGCAACATGGCGTCCCATCTCAATTCCTGTCAATCTTGCATTGAAAAGTCAAATGGCGCTCCTTCGCTTCCGAGCTCTGTCATGCGCCCAAACACTGGTTTACCCCCACATATGGGCTTTCGGCGTACTCAGGACAAATTGTACAACATCTTTTGGGGTCCATTTTCTCCTGTTACCCTTGGTAAAATAAAGCAAATTGGAGCTGAAGTAAATTTTGTGTGAAAAAAAGTTAAATGTTCATTTTTATTTAAACATTCCAAAAATTCCTGTGAAACACCTGAAGGGTTAATAAACTTCTTGAATGTGGTTTTGAGCACCTTGAGGGGTGCAGTTTTTAGAATGGTGTCACACTTGGGTATTTTCTATCATATAGACCCCTCAAAATGACTTCAAATGAGATGTGGTCCCTAAAAAAAAATGGTGTTGTAAAAATGAGATATTGCTGGTCAACTTTTAACCCTTATAACTCCCTAACAAAAAAAAGTTTTGGTTCCAAAATTGTGCTGATGTAAAGTAGACATGTGGGAAATGTTACTTATTAAGTATTTTGTGTGACATATCACTGTGATTTAATTGCATAAAAATTAAAAGTTGGAAAATTGCGAAATTTTCAAAATTTTCACCAAATTTCTGTTTTTTTCACAAATAAACGCAGGTAATATCAAATAAATTTTACCACTAACATGAAGAACAATATGTCACGAGAAAACAGTGTCAGAATCACCAGGATCCATTGAAGCGTTCCAGAGTTATAACCTCATAAAGGGACAGTGGTCAGAATTGTAAAAATTGGCCTGGTCATTAACGTGCAAACCACCCTTGGGGGTGAAGGGGTTAAAAATGTAGCCGTTTTTTCAAGAAAATTTACAAAATTTATTTTTTTAGGACTTATCCTTTTTTGAAGTGCCTTTAGGGGTCCCATATATTGGGAAACCCCAAAAGTTATACCATTATAAAAACAGCACCCCCTGACATATTTTGAAAACGGCAGTCAGGTTGTTTATTAACCCTTCAGGTGTTTTTCAGGAATTAATGCAAAGTGGTATGACTATTGACAGCAGCATCTAAGGGGTTAAACAGATTTGGATGATGCAAACACTAATCGTGACTGATGCAGCCAGTTGTCAGCTATAGTGTACAGCCAACAGCTGTTGGATTGTCACCTGTATGGGGATGATATTCTCTTATATCTCAGGTCAGTTAAAAGATGTATTGGCTGTCATTAAGGGGTTAAATGAAATTGCGATATAGGATAAGATAAGAGTGATATCCCTGCGACCAATGAACCAGATCTGAGTGATAATATGGGGACAGTCGGAAAATATACAAGGAAAGCTAAAGAGCAAAACAGCCTACCATGTTGTCCAAGGTATTGTGGCGAAAAATCAAAGTCAGTTTATTAAATTAAATATAATCAGGTAAAATAACAGAAAAAACAACAATAAATATAGTATGATAAAAATACTTAAAAATAAGGACACCCCCCAGAACAATAATTACAGGGCTGGATGTTAAAGTGCCAATAGAGTATGCAAAGGACAGAAAATATAGCATATGTAATAGTATAAAACAAAAATGTGCAAAATGATTATAGGTGAATAAAGTGCTTGTGCATTATAACACTGATGAGTGGTACCGTAAATCCATGGTTATTAAACATGTACTGTATATACCATCTGAAATGTCAGGGCACCAAATAACAACATTGAACAAATATATTGTGGAGGAGAAAAGAGATCATGTGAGGATGTGAGGAAGATGGTCCAAAGTGGAGTGTAACTTACAGTAGTAGTGCAGATCTCAGGCTCCTGGATGACGTCATTTCCCACCCAACGCATGTTTCAGCATGCTGCATTTGTCAGGGGGTGCCTCTGTCCCTCATTTTGATCCATCCTGTTGTATTTGTCCCCCATCCAGGTATATATTTCCCACATCTGAGCCCATCCTGTTATATTTGTCCCCCATCCGGACTCATCCTGGTATTTTTGTCCCCCATCTGGGTGCATCCTAGTATATATGCCCCCCCCCCCCCAGCACATTTGAGTCTATCTTGGCATTTTTGTCCCCCATCTGGGCCCATCCTGATATATATGTCTCTCATCCTGGTATATACAGTATGTCCCCCATTTTGGCCCATCTTGGTATATATGTTTTCCATCTGGGCCCATCATGGTACATATGTCCCCCATCCTGGTGTATATATAGCTGTTCTTTAATGCATAAAAAAAATGATTCTACTCACCTTCCCTCCACTCCTCTGCCATGCGTTGTCCTCTTCTGAAGCCAGCAGGTGACTTCTGCATGCAAGTGACAGGCATGACATCACTGCTATGCGCAGTCTGTAAATGGCTCGGCAACGTCAGCTATTAGCTTCTGACTGTCAAGCAGGGACCCAGTGAGTATCTACACCACAATACACTTCTGCCGAAAGTACGTTCTCGGATGCACATCCAGCTGAAGTATGCACTGGCGTCTGCATTACTGCAAGCTTGTTTCCGCAAGCAATCAGTCCCGATCGCTACCCCTGAGACCGCGATCGTTACGCCCCTGGGAAGAGACATAAAAGCTAGATATATTTCTATGCATCTGTTATCTACTTGATATGTATCAAACCTTTTTATGCTTTTTGGAAACATTGGTGTATTCTCGCTTGTGCATGTCATCTATATCCTCCATTTAACATGTTTCATTATTAGAATGAATTTTTTTATCTTTATTTTGACTTTTTTGTGTAAATAAATAGTAATTTCCTCATATTTTCTGTTCTGTTATTTTGTATAACATTGTAAAACTGTGTAACTCTACCATGTCTGATAACCTTTGTAATTTTTTTCTGTCTTTTGAATCCAATTTCCAACCAATTCTCCTAAATATTCTTGATCTGATGGTCATGTCACTGATGTTATTTTCACCATCAACTATCCACAACTCCTGTATTGACAGAATTCTTCTTTTTGCTTTGACTTGACCTGTGATGCTCCACATATACAGTATTTACTTTCTTTCCCACTGATGTAATTGTTGCCATACATTTATTTATTATTTCCATGTCAATAAACTTTTTTAAAAGGGATAAAATGCTAACAACAATTGCATTTACATAACTAAAAGTGAAATAGCAAGTGAAATGGCATATTGGGCCACACATTGAAATCTAATACATTGCTTTGTGATAGATTGTGAGATCATAAAATTATTACTAAATTTGAGTTTCTAATTATTTCTCCCCATGATCTAAAAGTGGACTGTAAAACGCAGCATATGTTATTTGATATAAATATGTTTTAAATTCTTTAGGTCTCTACAAGAAAAATGGGAAATTAGTTTTTTTAGGGTTGGATAATGCTGGCAAAACCACATTACTACAGATGCTTAAAGCTGGAAAAATGGGCCAGTATGTTCCTACTCTTCATCCAAGTGAGTATTTAAAAATTTCCATAACCTCTCTTGGGGTCATTGAGATCTGTAACATGTAATCTGAATTTACTGTAAATCTCTGCATCTCTGTTTTTATGGTGGAAAAAGAGTAGCAATTAATGAGATCTCTAAAAATTTCATTCACATTTGCGTTATTTTTCTTTTCTTATTAACTTGCAGTCTGTTTTTTTTAAAGTAGCATATCAATTCTTTCAGTGATTTTACTGCATTTTTTCCCTAGTGAGATCAGTTAGGTGGAGCAGCAAAAAGAACATCAAAAAGCACACAGAACAATGCATAAAAAACCAACAAAATAGCATATTTTGTAAAAATTCCACTGCATTTTCCTTGTAGTTGTGTTTTTCCAGTGGAAAAAAAAGCTAAGCAAGGGCATTGAGTGAAAAAAACTCCTTTAAAGAGGACCTTTCTCCAGTTTTGAGCATGTTAAACTGGCCACATCATGGATAGAGATGGGCAAACCCGAACAATAAAGTTCAGGGTCTGTACCGAACACCTACTGTTCGAGCACAGACCCCAAAGCAGGACTTCACTGGACTTCTGCATGACAGCACAAGAAACACCGGCGGCGGTCTGAGAGCCACGGCTCACACACTGTCAGATGACAGCGTGAGCCCACAGCTGTGACCGGAGGTAGAAAGTTTACCTCCGGTCACTAGTGTCAGGCTGATGGGACTACTATTCTTATCAGTCTACACCTGCTGCCACTAATAACAGTGAGAGCAGGCAATGGGGGTATTCATCAGCCAGAGCCTGTTCTGTAAATAAATAATAACAATTTAAAAAAAAACACTTTTTTACTCATTTTTACTTTTACTTTTTTTAATTTAAAAATAACAAACACAGTTATACTTACTTAATTCCCATTCCACTGAACCCTAGTCTTCTGTAAAAACCATAAAGTAATAAACCACAAAAATACTCACCTAATGCCCAATTCCACTGAAACCAACGTCCCCTGTAAAAAAAAACAAAAAAAAAACAACCATATCCCTTACCTGTCCGTTGTTCTGTCCCACACCATAATCCATGTCAGGAAATATACAGTTTGCAACCTGGACAGTACCAAGATGCGACCGTCCAGGCTGTGAAACACTGAAGAATGAGCTACTGTGAGCACAGTGTCAGTAACTAATGGTGACATCATCGAGGTTACCACAGGTCACCAAGGCTGCATTCCCAGCTGGGCCAATGACCTGCGGTGACCTCAGTGAGATCACAGCTAGTACAGTGAGAAAAAGTCTCACATTGCAGTGCTGAGCTCATTGAGTTCACATCAGTTCACTGTGAGAAATTTCTGTTATCGTCACACTTTAAATAAATAAATAATTATAAAATGGATGGAGGGATGGCTTGACAGATGGCTGTATAAATGGATGGATAAAGGGATGTATGTATGAGGGATGATGGAGAGATGGATGGAGGGATGGCTGGACGAATAAGGGATGGATGGCTGGATGGATCGATGGGTGGATGGATGGATCAGAGATGAATGAATATAGTCATTGTGAGGAATTTTAAGGGTTTGTGCAGACATTCAGTATTAGGTCGGGGTCACACTTGTGAGTTCAATGCAAGAAACTTGTGCGAGTCTCTCGCATCAAGTCCCTTACATGCAGCCGCACGCTCTGTTCCTGAGTGCCAGGGGCAGTATCGGGACTTGATTCGAGAGACTCGCTCGAGTTTCTCGCATTGAACTCGCAAGTGTGACCAATGTGCAGTTATTATTTTGAACGATGTTATCAGATTTGATACATTGTACATTTGTCTTGGCTTTTTTTTAGCATCAGAAGAATTAACAATTGCTGGAATGACATTCACTACATTTGATCTAGGTGGACATGTTCAAGGTGAGTTATTACATATGTAGGTGCACAAACCATACACTATTTGATATGTCATTGTAGGGGGGTGGTATGGTACCTCTTCTTCTCTTGCTACTCATCCCCACATGTGTGTTCTAATATACTGCAAATGTATTGTGCATGTGAGTTAATGTTGTGACAGGACGGCCATTAGGTGTCAGCAGCAGAAAGCACTAAAAGGGAGCAGTGGCAGACTACAATCAAGAATGGGTTAACTCAGAGGGAGGGGCAAGCAGATAAGGGAACAGCAGCAGGAAGCAGAGCCCAGGCAGCCATGCCCAGGGCAAGAAGTGAACAGAGTGCAGGAGTAAATAGAAGCTGTGTTGTAGAGACGGGACAAAAGTAGGAAGATTACAGACCTCTAGGACTAGAGTCAGTGGTTGAGAGTATCATCCTGAGGATGCCCCATAGAGGCAAAGAAACACTACAGAAGCAGTGTGAACCAGTGATGGTGTAAGTGCCCTCAGACAAGAAGCCAGTACACGTTGAATCAAGGGTCCACGTGAGTGCAAGAGTACGGTAGCCTGAGACCAAGACAGGGTCAAGACAGTGCGTGGTCTAGTGTACTAGAAGAGAGTCCGGCAACCTGAGACCAAGACAGGGTCAAGAAGGTGCACGGGCTAGGGTACAAGAAGAGAGTTCGGCAGTCTGAGACCAAGACAGGGTCAAGATGGTGCGCGGACTGGTGCACAAGAAGAGAGTCAGCAGCTGAGGCTGAGTTCTGAATAGAGGCTGTGGAGAAGGGATAGAGTTCATACCCGAGTAGCACAGCTTCCTAGGACAATACTAGAGGTTCAGCTCTACAGAGGTACAGAGTGTGTGCTGAATGTAAACGACTGCCTGATGATTATAACCTGTGCCTGAAGATATTGATACTGCTAAACCTTCTTGTAACCTGTGCGTGAAGACATTTATTCTGCAAGTAAATGTTTTCGTTACAAAAAGCATTGGATGTGTCATTGTCTGTCTCTTTGCCACCCTGAGAAGCAGAAGTGAACATGGTACAGAGATAACCAACTGTATAGCAGTATCAGGTCTTTATTTATCTTTTCATGTACAAGGTGCCGGGGTGTTCAATGACTGTTGTTTAGTGAACTCACCCATGACTACCACCCTGTGCCACCTTGTTACATCATATACAACATTTTGCACTGCTAACGGGCAGACTATTTTATAGCTCAGAGAGGCATTCACAGTTGTGTTGGCTATAGAGCTGAAATGTTGCAACATCCCTACTTTGTACAGTGTTTGTACAGAACATAGACTGATCTGCTGTCTGAATTGTGTCATCTGTTCTCAGCAATGTATAGTCATTGATACAGAGAAAATGTAAAGCTTCATCTACAATAATGAGCTATAAGGGATTTGTCTCCATTTCATTCTCATTCAATATTCTGTATGAGATTGTGGAAAACAGTTCAATGTAGCCATTTTACAGCAAGACCCTGAATTAAGAAGTAAATATGAGAGTGATGGGAGCATGATTTCTGTAAAGGTCAAATTGAAACGAGGAAATGGAGGAGCTGCATCAAGGGGTGTAACCATAGTGGGTGCAGAGGTGTCATTCCTACTTAGAAGCTGGAGTCTAAAGGGATCCAAAAAGTCCCTCTGGCCAAAAAAAAGATGACCAATACCATTAAAAACCTTTGGCAATCTGGCCACGAGATTCAAATTATGTCACGGGAAATCTTTATCACATCAATCTTATCAAAAGTGAGGATGTCACACTGTCAGTTTTACAATGGATGTGTTAAACTTTAATGGAAACTTGTCCTCATGATCATTTTTAAGGGGTTGCCCAGTGAAGACAAGTTATCCCTTATCCCAATGGTAAGTGATAACTTGCAGATCAGTGCGTGTAAGGCTGCTGTTACACTAGCAGTATTTGGTCAGCATTTTACATCAGTATTTGTAAGCCAAAACCAGGAGTGGGTGATAAATGCAGAAGTGGGCATATGTTTCTGTTACACTTTTCCTCTAATTGTTCCACTCCTGGTTTTGGCTTACAAATACTGATGTAAAATACTGACTAAATACTACTAGTGTGACGGCAGCCTTACACCTCTAGGACCCGCATCAATCGGTTGATTAGGGAATTATTATCTCTAACATGGAACATTCATCCCACATTCCAAAATAGAGGGGCGGGTCCATTCATTCCCTAAGGGGCTGCCAGGAAGAGTTGATTGCAACACTCAAGAGAGCTAAAGGGAATTAATGGAGTGGTGGTTGAGCATGCGCACAGCCGCTTCCATCTAATGGAGATGAAAGTTCCTTGTTCTACAGATCGTGTGGGTTCCAACAGTCAGACCCCACAAATCAGCAAGTTGTCACCTACTGTGTGGATAACCCTTTTAATAACTAGTGACCTCGATTCTGCCTCTTGGGCAGAATAGCCTCAGCGTGAATAGCCGCTTAAAAATGCAGCAGTTCTGCCCAATATCATAAAAATTGCCATACAATCCATTATATGACCATGGTGTGGGAATTCACCTTTAGGCCAGGGTCACATGAGTGTATATTCTTTCCTCTGAGAGAATCGGACTGATTATGTTAATGACAATCCACTCAAACTCTGATCTCTGAGTTTGATAACACTGTCAGCATAGTGTGATCCGATTTTCTTGAACGAGAGGACAGTAGCACACTGCGAGAAAAATAACATTTCCCATTTTCTCCATTGTGTAGGTCCAAAAAATTGGACTGCTCTCAGATGTCATCCAAGTGTAGTCCGATGTTTTCCACACACCCCTTGAATGGATATCTTACGATTTTGGGGTGAAATCTAAAATGTTGGGATTTTTTTCACTGACAGATTCGGCCAGTGAAGAAAATCGGTAATCCGCACTGACCTATTAAATAACACTGGTCAGAGTGTTATCCAGTAAAAAAAATGTCCATTAAATACGATGGTATGAGCAAGTTCTTAAGATGATTATCCTTTTAAATGAATGATACTGTACTATACAGTAGACTATTTTTCTTGGCAAATCAGCTTCTCATACAGCTCCAAATCAGAGGTTTGGGGATCCATTTACTGGCTACTATTGCCCAGAACTATTAGGGAATTTCAGATTATTTTCAGGTACCAGCAGAAAACATAGAGTTCCTCATATCAAATGAATCATGCTTTTTATTTCAATTTAGCACGAAGAGTGTGGAAAAACTACCTCCCGGCAATAAATGGCATTGTCTATGTTATTGACTGTGCTGATCATGAACGGTTAGAGGAATCTAAGGCCGAACTTGATGTAAGTACAACATTTTAAAATTTGATTTTCCAACAATATTCAGTAAGCATATAGTAGTTATGATTAGATAAATCACGAAGCAAGTATATTTTGGGATTTCCCATTCACACAGTGCAGCAGAGTACTGCGTTTTTTTCCTACCCCAGCATGAGCTAGTCCTGTAGTTTTAGAGTTTCAGTGGTGAATTTTTTCTCTCTTTGGGCATATGCACATAGCATCTTAGCATCTTCTAGATATTATATGTATTTTCCTAAAGCATTTTCTTTGTTTTTTTGTCTATTCTTGTAGCAGCATCTTTTTTGTTAATGTGATTTTACAGGAAAAAAGGTCACATTACATGGAAGTGGATAGCAATGTACTATCACAACGTAATGTAAACCTAAACCTATAATTAAGAGAGACTTTTCCAAAAATATTTATAAAATGTAATCATCTTTATTATTGGATAGTAAACATGATTAATAAAACTTTAAAAAAGAGGAACAAATGATGCAAGAAGGAAAAAAAATCGTATTGTACACCTAATCGGTCTGTAAGTTCAAAACATATTACAAAGTGCTCAAAATTGATATAATTCAACATATTTCCTCTAGTTGAAAAAAAATCCAAGTGAAAGTCTATGAAAGGTTCTAAAAGGAAATGAAAACTGATATAATATGATACAGGTACACAGTAAGATTGCACTAAAACCAGTCTCCAAAACATGCAATGCCAGTAACATATATACTAATAAACATAGCAATGTTAATTTTAAGGCTATCTATCTATATAATTGTCTAAGGGGTACTTCCGTCTGTTTGTCTATCACGGAAATCCCGCGTCACTGATTGGTCGCGGATTCGCCCTTCCCTACCCCCCTCCAGCCAGTGCCCCCTCCCTACTCCCCTCCAGTCAGTGCCAGTGTGTCGCCCCATCCCGGACCAACTTTTTACTATTGATGCTGCCTATATAGATCTCACATTTTATGAGGGACCACAGGTTCTTTATGGGGTTCAGATCAGGTGAACAAGGGGGCCATGTCATTATTTTTTCTTCTTTGAGACCTTTACTGGCCAGCCATGCTGTGGAGTAGTTGGAGGCATATGATGCAGCATTGTCCTGCATGAAAATTTTGTTTTTCTTGAACGATACCGACTTCTTCCTGTACCACTGCTTGAAGAAGTTGTCTTCCAGAAGCTGGCAGTAGGTCTGGGAGTTGAGCTTCACTCCATCCTCAACCCCAAAAAGTCCCACAAGTTCATTTTTGATGATACCAGCCCATACCAGTACCCCACCTCCACCTTGCTGGCGTCTGAGTCGGAGTGGAGCTCTCTGCCCTTTACTGATGCAGCATCTGGCCCATCAAGAGTCACTCTCAGTTCATCAGTCCATAAAACCTTTGAAAATTCAGTCTTAAGATATTTCTTGGCCCAGTCTTGACATTTTATCTTATGTTTCTTGTTCAAAGGTTATCGTTTTTCAGCCTTCCTTACCTTGGCCATGTCCCTGAGTATTGCACACCTTGTGCTTTTTGTTACTCCAGTAACGTTGCAGCTCTGAAATATGGCAAAACTGGTGGCAAATGGCATCTTGGCAGCTTCACGCTTGATTTTCCTCAATTCATGGGCAATTATTTTGCGCCTTTTTTGCCCAACACGTTTGCGACCCTGTTGGCTATTTGCCATGAAACACATGATTGTTCGGTGATCGCGCTTCAAAAGTTTGGCAATTTCAAGACTGCTGCATCCCTCTGCAAGACATCTCACAATTTTGGACTTTTCAGAGCCCATCAAATCTATCTTCTGACCCATTTTGCCAAAGGAAAGGAAGTTGCCTAATAATTAAGCACACCTTATATAGGGTTTTGATGTCATTAGACAACACCCCTCCTGATTACAGAGATGCACATCACCTGATTTACTTAATTGGTAGTTGGCTCTCAAGCCTGAACAGCTTGGAGTAGGACAACATGTATAAGAAGTATCATGTGATCAAAATACAACTTGCCTAATAATTCTGCACGCAGTGTATATCCTGCACCCCGAACCCCCAACATCCTGCGCCCCGAACCCCCGACATCCAGCGCCCCAACCCCCGACATCTAGCGCCCCCGACATCCTGCGACCAATCAGCGACAGGCGCAGTCCGGGCCGTGAGTTGACTCGCGAGATTTGAACCACGCTTCGCTGTTCGGCCAGCCAGGCACGACCAATTGGCGCGAGATTTGAACCACGGTTTGCTGATTGGTCGTGCCCGGCCGCGACCAATCAGCGATATTGGCGCGGGATCGGCCAGCCGGGGGCGACCAATCAGCGATATTGGCGCGGAATTTAACCCCCACTCACAGCGCGACGTACATACATACATACATACATATTGTAGAATACCCAATGCGTTAGAATCGGGCCACCATCTAGTAGTTCAATAATTAACAAGTAATAGTGACGATCTCATTGCATAAATAGAAGACAACCGGTTAGGTAAATTTACCAGAATAAATGGAATACAATATGGACCACCAAGATCATGCCTTTTGTGTTAGTTTCTTCAAAAAAACTTTGGTCGCTGTTCCTTATCTATTATTTAATTATAGCTTTTCACTTGAAAGGCTTCCACTTGGATTCCAAGTATCCAGGAAGAAGTGAGGCAAAACATCCAGGGTGAGGGGACACACAACTAATATGTATTGGGCCCTGTCTGCTATTTCACCAAGCAACTTATGATTTCTTATATTGGTTTATTTATTTAAAAAAAGGGGTCAAAATTTATGCATTTTACCTCTTTCTGGCTGACTGCTATATACAGATAACCCTCTAGTTTCCTATCTCATCTTCTATGTGCATTCTATATACACACTGTGGGTGTAATATGACATAATGAAAGGCGGCATGAATCATTAGCCAGAAGACAGATAGGTACATATATATATTTGTATTATATTGATATTCAATTTTGTATATATTATATATTTTTACACATCTGTTTTTCATATATGGGAAATATTGGTTGCTGTATGCATTTAAATCCATGCCCCATTTTTTAGCTATAGCTAATAAATTAGTGACTGGGGCCCTCTTTCAGGGAAGATTCTACATCTGGGAAAGAAAAACAAAAAATACATCTAAAGAATAGGAAGAGTAGAACTAAGTAACAGCACGTGGGAAAAACACTTGGGTATACTAATAGATCACAGACTGTACATGAGTCAACAGTGTGATGCAGCACCAAAAAGTCACAGTTCTAGGATATAATAAGAGAAGGATAGAGTCTAGCTCTCGTGAAGTAATTATCCGCCTCTACTACTCCTTTGTCAGGCCTCATCTGGAATACTGTGTCCAGTTCTGAGCACCACATTTTAAAAAAGACATTGAAAAACTGGAACAAGTTCAGAGAAGAGCAACCTGCAAAGTATTTCCTACGATGAACGCTTGTATGATCTGGGAATGTTTATCTTGCAAAAAAGAAGGCTAAGAGGAGACTAAATAGATGTCTACAAACATCTAAAGGGATGTCACTGTGTAAAGGGATCATACTTATTCTCATTTGCACATGAAAACAAGATAATCAATTAAATGAAACTGAAAGGGAGAATATACAGATTAGATATTAGAAAATACTTTTTCACAGTGAGGGTGATCAATGAGTGGAATAGGCTACCATTAATAGGTGGTGAGTTCTCCTTCAATCTAAGTCTTCAAGCAGAGGCTGGACAGACATTTGTCTGGGATGGTTTAGTGAATCCTGCATTGAGCAGGGGGGTTAGACACAATGACCCAGGAGGGTTTTTGATTCTATGATCTCTTTTTAGGACATCCACATGGCATGCTATATTATAGCAATAGCCAGATAGGGGTAGCCATTGTGCTTGATTTTTTTGGACACAAGATCTCTTCCTTATAAAGTACCTCCCATCTTTTGTTCCCAAATGTCACTTTATTCTTCGTAAGGTTTTAGATGTACACTTTGTCCTCCATTAAAGGCATTTCATTTAATTTTATTGTATGTTTTTCAATATGTCTAATAAAGTATTTTGCATTTTTTAATATTATCACTGATCTCTTCGGTTTTTCTGAGTAGAAAGAAAAGAAAAAGTTATTGTATAACAAACCATGTGTAATTACAGTAATATTCTGGTAGAAATAATTCATGTTATGGATAGTGTTGAGCATTCCGATACCGCAAGTATCGGGTATCGGCCGATATTTGCTGTATCGGAATTCCGATACCGAGATCCGATACTTTTGTGGTATCGGGTATCGGTATCGAAACAACATTAATGTGTAAAATACAACATTAATGTGTAAAATAAAGAATTAAAATAAAAAATATTGCTATACTCACCTCTCCGACGCAGCCTGGACCTTACCGCTGTGAACCGGCAGCGTTCTTTGCTTAAAATGCGCGCTTTTCCTTCCTTCCGTGACGTCACGGCTTGTGATTGGTCGCGTGCCGCCCATGTGGCCGCGACGCGACCAATCACAGCAAGCCGTGACGTAATTTTCAGGTCCTTCTAGGCATTCAGTATTTTAAAATTACGTTCCGGCTTTGTGATTGGTCGCGTCGCGGTCACATGGGCGACGCGACCAATCACAAGCCGTGACGTCACGGGAGGCAGGAGACGCGCGCATTTTTAAAATTACGTCACGGCTTGTGATTGGTTGCATGCCGCCCATGTGACCGCGACGCGACCAATCACAGCAAGCCGTGACGTAATTTCAGGTCCTGAATGCAGAAATAGGCATCAGGACCTGAAATTACGTCACGGCTTGCTGTGATTGGTCGCGTCGCGGTCACATGGGCGGCACGCAACCAATCACAAGCCGTGACGTAATTTTAAAAATGCGCGCGTCTCCTGCCTCCCGTGACGTCACGGCTTGTGATTGGTCGCGTCGCCCATGTGACCGGGACGCGACCAATCACAAAGCCGGAACGTAATTTTAAAATACTGAATGCCTAGAAGGACCTGAAAATTACGTCACGGCTTGCTGTGATTGGTCGCGTCGCGGCCACATGGGCGGCACGCAACCAATCAGAAGCCGTGACGTCACGGAAGGAAGGAAAAGCGCGCATTTTAAGCAAAGAAGGCTCCCGGTTCCCTCGGTGAGGTCCAGGCTGCGTCGGAGAGGTGAGTATAGCAATATTTTTTATTTTAATTCTTTATTTTACACATTAATATGTTTCCCAGGGCCTGAAGGAGAGTTTCCTCTCCTTCAGACCCTGGGAACCATCAGGAATACCGTCCGATACATGAGTCCCATTGACTTGTATTGGTATCGGGTATCGGTATCGGATTAGATCCGATACTTTGCCGGTATCGGCCGATACTTTCCGATACCGATACTTTCAAGTATCGGATGGTATCGCTCAACACTAGTTATGGAACAATTTCAATGGTGCCAACACTTTCAGATTTTGATTTCACAGATAATAAAGACAGGATACCTATTGTGCCATCCAAGATGAACTATTGTTCCTCCAGGGTGAGCTGCCTTTCAACAAAATATGTTTAGTAGCCAGGCCGGCTCTGGGTCGGTCCAGATAGCGTTATTGGGGTTTGTATAGATCCAATATTTATGAGACATACATTTTTCAACTTCAGGACTAATTGGGGAGGAATATGCATATTTTTCATAATTGTGACACCTGCCCATAAGCCCCAAATTAATAAAGGCCAGATCACTAACACCAGTCATGTCATGTTTACTATCTATGGAAAGATAAAATCCCAATAGAAATTATGGAGGCGATATCAAATTTCTGCGATTGTCTGGAGGTAAGATATTGTTAATGTTGGGATTTAAAAAAAATCATGAATGGCTGAGAACATCCCACAACCTGGACCATGGGAGGTCAGAAAGGGGGTGTGTGTGGGTGTAACTCAGATGCTCATAAAAGGTCAAGGCGAATTATGATCTGTGTTCAATGCTAAGGAAGATACAGTACATACCGGTGTAGGCTTGTTCCCGTTAACCAGACATTATAAATCGGATTGATTGAGCCATCTCTGTGACCAGCGTAGTAAGTTCTCTGTTAATCCATTTTAATTTATGTAGCTGTATATGTTGTATTATTTTGCCCCCTTTGTAAAATCTTTTGTATATTTTTATAAACACTGCCTGGACCACGTTCAGGATTAAATATAAAATTTAATAGCTCTGTTCCTCTTGTTCTGTAAACTGTACCCCAAAGCCATATGCTACCAGAATCAGGCGTCCAGTCAGGATGTATAAAGATGACTGGTGGTGGGAGCGAGTATTTCTTGGGTTATCGTGGAGTTAGCAGTGACTGTACTGGGGCTATATACACATATTCCATACGTGGAAATTGGAGATGTATATACCATATGCTCACTGTTAGTTTCCCAATAACTAGACTTAAGGTACCTTCACACTAAGCGACGCTGCAGCGATACAGACAACGATGCTGATCGCTGCAGCGTCGCTGTTTGGTCGCTGGAGAGCTGTCACACAGACCGCTCTCCAGCGACCAACGATGCCGAAGTCCCCGGGTAACCAGGGTAAACATCGGGTTGCTAAGCGCAGGGCCGCGCTTAGTAACCCGATGTTTACCCTGGTTACCAGTGTAAAATGTAAAAAAAACAAACACTACATACTCACCTTCGCGTCCCCTGGCGTCCGCTTCCTGCACTGACTGAGTGCCGGCCCTAACAGCAGAGCGGTGATGTCACCGCTGTGCTGTGCTTTCACTTTAGGGCCGGCGCTCAGTCAGTGCAGGAAGCGGACGGCGGGGGACGCGAATGTGAGTATGTACTGTTTGTTTTTTTGCATTTTACACTGGTAACCAGGGTAAACATCGGGTTACTAAGCGTGGCCCTGCGCTTAGTAACCCGATATTTACCCTGGTTACCATTGTAAAACATTGCTGGTATCATTGCTTTTGCTGTCAAACACAACGATACACGGCGATCTGACGACCAAATAAAGTTCTGAACTTTAATCAACGACCAGCGATATCACAGCAGGATCCTGATCGCTGCTGCGTGTCAAACACAACGATATCGCTAGCCAGGACGCTGCAACGTCACGGATCGCTAGCGATATCGTTTAGTGTGAAGGTACCTTTAGTGGAAACAGCCTCAGCCTCCTCTGTTAATCGTTAGTCAATTGCGTAAATTGACTAGGGGCAGCCGAGATCTGTCCGTGACAAAAAGATAACAGCGTGAGTGGTTTAGTTACGACCCCCTGGCTGCGATTGTTGACAATTGGTGGCAAGCAGTGGGATCTGCGTTGTCTCTCCAGTGTTTTCCGTTGACACATGTATTGCTTATTTGAGGTCTAGCCACAGATTTTCAATGATGTTCAGGTCTTTGAACAGTGAGGGCCATTGTAAAACATTCAGTTTGCACCTTGTGTGGTAGTCTATTATGGATTTTGGCATGTGTTTAGGATCATTATCTATTTGTTGAAGCCATCCTCTTTTCAACTTCCGCTTTTTGTTTACAAATGATATGTTTGCATCAAGCATTTGTTGCAATTTCATTGAATCCATTCTTCCCTCTATCCATGAAATGTTCCTTGTGCCATTGACTACAACACAAAGCATAATTGATCCACCTCCATGCTTAATAGTTGGCAAGATGTTCTTTTCCTGAAATTATGTGCCCTTTTTTCTCCACACATACCTATGATCATTGTGGTAAAGAGTTCTAGTTTAACCTCATCGATCCACAGGACTTGTTTAGATATTCTTTTGCATACTTCTGAAGCTGAATTTTAGAATTTTATGGTGAGGACTTATGAGAGGTTTTCTTTTGATGACTTTTCCATGAAGGCCATATTTGTGCAGGTGTCTCTGAACAGTAAAACAATGTACCACAACTCCACAGTTTGGCAAATCTTTCCAAAAGTCCTCTATAAGCAGCTCTCACTGAAATTTTGCTTGGTCTTTCAGAGCTTATCTTGACCTCCACTGTTCCTGCTAACTGCCATTTCTTAATTACATTTCAAACTGAGAAAAGGGCAACTTGAAAAGGATTTGCTATCTTCTTATAGCCCTCTCCTGCTTTGTGGGCCTCCACCATTTTCATTTTCAGAGTGCCAGGTACCTACTTAGAAAAACCCATGGCTGTTTTTTTGGCAAAAGGTTAGAGGAGGCTGAGTTTTTATAGAGCTTGGAAATTTGCATTACCTGGCCTTTCCTAATGATGATAGTGAACAAGCAATAACCCTAACAGGCTAATTAAGGTCTGAAACCTTGGTCAAAGTTATCTGAGCACACAAATCTCCAAGGGTGCCCAAACTTTTGCATCAACCTATTGTCCTTTTTGTAATTTTTAAAATGTAAAAGATGAAAATATATATTTTTTGCCTAAATATGTCATCTTTAAATTTAGGCCTATTACAGATCATTTCATCTTCAACTTGTTTAACTGTTCACAATAACAGTAATTTTGACCAGTGGTGCCCAAACTTTTATAAGCCACGGTATAATGTATAGTGTGTGATAAGCATTATAGGTGTGTCCTCCTGGTTAATGTATCATGGGGAACAAGTATTTTTGGTATAGTAGGCATACGGTGCAGTAAGAAGACAGGAAGTGTAAAGTATAAGATAAGTAATATAAGTGCAGCGCCCCAGAGTCCTGGTCGTTGCAGTACTGTGGCTCCGCCACTATGGGGAGCTACGGTGCGTCCGATGGCACTGAAGGAGTTCATCTGAACAGGTATCACAGACACCAATACATTTCACAGCAGGGCCTCCGGGGGGAGCTAAGGGTGCTATTCATTAGGCCACTCCCCACCATAGTGGGTAAACCGGGGGTCAGGCAGGAAGTTAGATCAGAAAGCTGACTGGATTGGACGAAGCAACACCTAGTGGCAGAGGGTGTTGTGGAGGAAGAGACAGTAGGGTCTCTGTCAGGGGTGGGATCCTGACAGAGGCTTGGCATTGGAAAGAACGTAACGGGTCCGCGCCAGCTCCGGGAAGCGGCGGGGCCCAAGAAAGGACTAGAAGCGAGATAGATTGTGCTGAGTGAGAAACGAGATCAAGCAATAGGAGAATTCCAGTAGGGGTCGTGCTGTAAGACCGGAGCAACACCCTACTGAGGCGCACTACCGGTGGCCGGAACGCCGAGGGAGTATTATAACATTCAGCTTCAAGCAATACTCTAAACAGCGGCAGGACAGTCAGTCTAAGGCGGGCTGTCTAACACATATCACCTATGAAGTCTTGGGAGGCAATTGCGGGAGAGGGGCGTCTCTAGGGTCCCGGAAGAACTCCAGGCCTACCCGACAAACGGGTGCCGTTCTAACTGTAACATCAGGAAGGGACGGACGATTAGAAGAACATCATTTAATCGAGTTGTGAGGGAACTTAAGAAACAGACACAACAGTTGTGGGGTACTTTCCGTAAGCACAGCAGGGAAGGACTACAACACATAGCGCTAAGAAGGAAGGCACCGATTTCCACCTGTGAAGTGAACTCTGGAGGTGCCATTGGACCGGCCGGACTTGCGCAGCCTGGTGAACCGTATTCTGGACTGAGGACTCAGAGATCTCCAGTAAAGAGGTAAAGAGACTGCAACCTGGTGTCCTCGTTATTTACCGCGACCTGCACCCCACAACTGCACCACCAATATCTACACCTATCATTCACTGTGCGCCCCACGGCAGGGTCACGGACCGGGGTCTAGCCGCCGTGACAACCCCCAGAAGCAGAGACTCATAGGCCCGGTACCGGGTACCCCTCGGCCCTGCGACAGTGGGGGCGCTTCAAACTTGGCGTCACGAACAGGATCTACTTAAGCCTGAAGAATCAGGTCATGTGTGCCTTGGAACTGTGATTTGTTGTGCTTAGACTGTACTTTATTGCAAAGACTGTGCTGCGCCATTTACCGCCAAAAGTTCCCGCCAAAATCCGCCGCCATTGCAGCGCTGAGGAGAGCGCAGGAAGGGAAGAGGGGCGTGAAGTGGGAGTAGGCGAGCTGGGGAGCGCGAACAGCAATGGCCGCCCAGTCTAAGTATTTCTTGATCCTGAGGACGTGCCCGTCAACAGCCGAGGTCCGCCTCCTGATTCTGGTTGGAGGGTGGAGACCATGGGGACGGGGCCGCCCATGGAAGAGACCGAGGGAAGAAGATGCTGGAGAAGAGACCAAGATGGCCACGCCAGAAGCCCTACATGAGAAGGATCGGGCGCGGAGAGAGGTTGGACAGCCCAATGTAGTTCAGGGTACGCCGTCGCTGAGGGGACTGACCCTGGCAGGGCCAACGATGGGCCGACCTCCCCGGCCGCCGTCAGAAGAGAGCATGGCCGCGGCCGAAGCCCGGCAGATTGCCGCCCGCCTGGAGGCCGACGCCCGCGAGATCGCTAGGCTGGGCCAGCCCACGGAGATCTGTTTGGCTCCAGTGTCTCCTGCTTCTCCCAACCCGGCCGCGGCTGAAAGTGCGATGCAGACGTCAGGCCTGAAGATCATGCCTGAGGCCGAACATCTGCGACGCTTGATGGCTGCATGGCGAACCCGACCCCAGCCGGCCGTGCAGGTTGACCTGACCACCAACGCGGAGGTTCCCTCATCCCACTGGGGGGTAGTGATCTCCTTCAACCCCCAATACGGACGCGGGGTTATCCAGGAAATCGGGGAGCCGCTACAAATCCACGTGGATCGGGAAGAGGTGGAGCCCTGCAGCGGAAGATTTCCCCGCGATCTGGAACCCGGTGATGCGGTGACTTACACCCGATGGAGGAGGGCTACGGGAGAGGCTGGCTGGATGGCGCGAGGCGTGCAGTGATGCATTGCTCTCCAGGCTGCTGCCGGAAAACCGGAAGAGGATGCTCCCGTGGGGAAAGCAGCAGAGCCCGGCCCCGCGGAACCTCGAGAAGCCCGGCCTCGCCGTGCCCCGGAGGGACGTGTGCGCCTGCCAGCGAGAAGGGCCTCCCGGCGAGGGATCTTAGCGTTGCTGGGACCAGAACCGCGTCCTGGCTCACCAGTGCGAGCTGTGGGCCTGGTGAGACCGGATAGGAGACCACCACAGTAAGATTTTACTGTACTTCTTTTACTTGTAAATAATTACTGTTTTATTGCTTTTATGATTGCTAACACCCGTTAAGGGTAAACTCTTAAGGGGATCCTTCTATGGACCTGGGATCCCTATTGTTTGTTTTTGTTTCCAAAAGTTTTGCACAAGTTTTAAAAACTGCTGAATCATGAACAGTGCATGATCCGAACTCTTTTGTATATAGTTTGCACCTTATTAAAGGCGCTCCCTACTGGTTTTACTTAAACAAGGACTCTTTGCGAAGATACCGCACTGGAACCTTTGATGAGTATGGACTGGTAGCTTGAGAAGATGTGCTACCTCACAGAGATTTGGTCCCCTCTTAAAGGGGATGTTCATTTGTTGCACGTAAATGGTGATATTGCTTTAAGACCGGTAGCAATAATGTCAATGGAAGAAAATGATGATAATATTTACATGTAAAAGTTATATGTATGCCATTAGTTAATTGTAAAGGAATGCTGATAATGTTCTCTGAAAGAAAAAAAGTAAAAGGGAGTAATGAGAAAGTTTAATGTTGTGAAAAGAAGATAGTTGATAATGTTGATAAGAAAAGGGGGGGGATAGAAGGTAAACCCTGCGTTCCCCATCGAAAGTTAGTAATGTGTTATTAAGGACAGAAAGTGAACCCGTAAGGGTTAGTGGGTGAGTCCTTATAGGAGCCAAGTAGAGCCGGCTCAGTGTTCTCAAACTGAAAGAAAAGTTATGTTCTATACTGTGTATAGTAGTTGAAAAGGCAGTAGGCCCTGGCTGAACGGGGCGGTCCTGTAACAGAAAGGAGAGGCAGTAGGTCTGGTGCCGATAGGACAGGCGGTCCTGCAGATTCAAAGTAGGCGAATGAAAAAGTTAAATTGCCTTATAATGTGATTATAGGAAGGTCTTTAGTGGATTAAGAGTGTATGTCCTTAAAGGCAAAGTTAAATTATTGTTCAACAATTTGTTTGCACTTAGTAGAATACCCGGTTGGGTAAGATAAGTTAATTATAGCATGTTGCTATGATATTTTACCATGTTTGTAACGTTCAAGTGTCCTTACCTCCCATAAAGGGAAGCCTGTTCAATTATACTTATTGTTATTGCACTCAACAAAACTGTATGTCTTTTTGCTAACTTGTATTGTTGTTTTCTTCCCAGTCCCGGAGTACTGTGTTTAACCAGGGGGGAGTGCAGCGCCCCAGAGTCCTGGTCGTTGCAGTACTGTGGCTCCGCCACTATGGGGAGCTACGGTGCGTCCGATGGCACTGAAGGAGTTCATCTGAACAGGTATCACAGACACCAATACATTTCACAGCAGGGCCTCCGGGGGGAGCTAAGGGTGCTATTCATTAGGCCACTCCCCACCATAGTGGGTAAACCGGGGGTCAGGCAGGAAGTTAGATCAGAAAGCTGACTGGATTGGACGAAGCAACACCTAGTGGCAGAGGGTGTTGTGGAGGAAGAGACAGTAGGGTCTCTGTCAGGGGTGGGATCCTGACAGAGGCTTGGCATTGGAAAGAACGTAACGGGTCCGCGCCAGCTCCGGGAAGCGGCGGGGCCCAAGAAAGGACTAGAAGCGAGATAGATTGTGCTGAGTGAGAAACGAGATCAAGCAATAGGAGAATTCCAGTAGGGGTCGTGCTGTAAGACCGGAGCAACACTGTTGTGAATTTACTTTTTGGCTCCCTCTAGTGGCTACTAGGGATTTGACTCTGGGTATGTCTGTCATTCCTTTTATGCTCACCTGGGTCGTTAGGTCAGGGGTGTTGCTATATAAGCTCCCTGGACCTTCAGTTCAATGCCTGGCAACGTTGATATCAGAGCTAATCTGTAGTGCTCTTGTCCACTGATCCTGGTTCCTGCTTCATTAAGCTAAGTCTGTTTTTTTTGCTTTTTGCAATTTGTTTTTGTTTGCTATTTTTGTCCAGCTTGTATATAATCTTTATCCTGACCTTGCTGGAAGCTCTAGGGCGGCTGGTGTTCTCCCCCCGGGCCGTTAGACGGTTCGGGGGTTCTTGAATCTCCAGCGTGGATTTTTTGATAGGGTTTTTGTTGACCATATAAGTTATCTTACTATATTCTGCTATTAGTAAGTGGGCCTCTCTGTGCTAAACCTAGTTCATCTCTGTGTTTGTCATTTCCTCTTACCTCACCGTTATTATTTGTGGGGGGCTCGTATCCTACCTTTGGGGTCCTTTCTCTGGAGGCAAGAGAGGTCTTTGTTTTCCTCTTCTAGGGGTAGTTAGCTCTCCGGCTGGCGCGAGACATCTAGCGACCAACGTAGGCATGTTCCCCGGCTACTTCTAGGGTTGGCGTTAGGAGTAGATATATGGTCAACCCAGTTACCACTGCCCTATGAGCTGGATTTTTGTACTTCGCAGACTTGCTGATATCTCTGAGACCCTCGCCATTGGGGTCATAACAGTTTGCCAGGCCAGTATTAAATGTTAAATGCATTGCAGAAGTGGGATTATAAGAAAGAAAGCTCTGAGTTTTTTTTTCTCTCTCTCATTTTTTTTTCTTTTCCCCTTTACCTCTGAGTGGCTTGTGATTGCTGCAGACATGAATGTCCAGACCTTGATTACAAGTGTGGACCAGCTTGCTGCTCGTGTGCAGGGCATACAAGATTATGTTACCAGAAATCCTATGTTAGAACCTAAGATACCGATTCCTGAACTGTTTTCCGGAGATCGATTTAAGTTTAGAAATTTCAGGAATAATTGTAAATTGTTTTTGTCCCTGAGACCCTGTTCCTCTGGAGACTCCGCTCAGCAAGTGAAAATTGTTATTTCTTTTTTACGGGGCGACCCCCAGGATTGGGCTTTCTCGCTGGCGCCAGGAGACCCGGCATTGGCTGATATTGATGCGTTTTTTCTGGCGCTCGGTTTGCTTTATGAGGAGCCCAATCTTGAGATTCAGGCAGAAAAAGCCTTGCTGGCTATGTCTCAGGGCCAGGACGAGGCTGAGGTGTATTGCCAAAAATTTCGGAAATGGTCCGTGCTGACCCAGTGGAACGAGTGTGCATTGGCTGCAAATTTTAGAAATGGCCTTTCTGAAGCCATTAAGAATGTGATGGTGGGTTTTCCCATTCCCACAGGTCTGAATGATTCCATGGCCCTGGCAATTCAAATTGACCGGCGGTTGCGGGAGCGCAAAACCGCAAATTCCCTCATGGTGTTATCTGAACAGGCACCTGATTTAATGCAATGTGATAGAATCCTGACTAGAAATGAGCGGAAAATTCATAGACGCCAGAATGGCTTGTGTTACTACTGTGGTGATTCTGCACATGTTATCTCAGCATGCTCTAAGCGTCTTACTAAGGTTGTTAGTCCTGTCGCTATTGGTAATTTGCAACCTAAGTTCATTCTATCTGTAACTTTGATTTGCTCACTGTCATCGTATCCTGTCATGGCGTTTGTAGATTCAGGTGCTGCCCTGAGTCTTATGGATCTGTCATTTGCCAAGCGCTGCGGTTTTGTTCTTGAGCCATTAGAAAATCCTATCCCTCTTAGGGGTATTGACGCTACGCCATTGGCAGAAAATAAACCGCAGTTTTGGACACAGGTTACCATGTGCATGACTCCTGAACATCGGGAGGTGATACGTTTTCTTGTTCTGCATAAAATGCATGATTTGGTTGTTTTGGGGTTGCCATGGTTACAGACCCATAATCCAGTCTTGGACTGGAAGGCAATGTCAGTGTCAAGTTGGGGCTGTCATGGAATTCATGGAGATTCCCTGCCCGTGTCTATTGCTACTTCTACGCCTTCGGAAGTTCCGGCATATTTGTCTGATTATCAGGATGTCTTCAGCGAGTCTAGGTCAAGTGCATTGCCTCCTCATAGGGAATGTGACTGTGCAATAGATTTGATTCCAGGCAGTAAGTTTCCTAAGGGAAGACTGTTTAATCTGTCGGTACCTGAACATACCGCGATGCGTTCATATATCAAGGAGTCTCTGGAGAAGGGGCATATCCGTCCTTCTTCTTCCCCTCTTGGTGCGGGATTCTTTTTTGTGGCTAAAAAAGACGGATCTTTGAGGCCTTGTATTGACTATCGGCTTTTAAATAAGATCACTGTCAAATTTCAGTATCCTTTGCCGTTGTTGTCAGACTTGTTTGCCCGGATTAAAGGTGCCAAGTGGTTCACCAAGATAGACCTTCGCGGTGCGTACAACCTTGTGCGCATTAAGCAAGGAGATGAATGGAAAACCGCATTCAATACGCCCGAAGGTCATTTTGAGTACTTGGTGATGCCATTTGGGCTCTCTAATGCACCTTCAGTTTTTCAGTCCTTTATGCATGACATTTTCCGGAAGTATCTGGATAAATTTTTGATCGTTTATCTGGATGATATTCTGGTTTTTTCTGATGATTGGGACTCGCATGTGGAGCAGGTCAGGATGGTTTTCAAGATTTTGCGTGAAAATTCTTTGTTTGTTAAAGGCTCAAAGTGTCTCTTTGGTGTACAGAAGGTTCCCTTTTTAGGGTTCATTTTTTCCCCTTCTGCTGTGGAGATGGACCCAGTCAAGGTTCGAGCTATTCATGATTGGACTCAACCCTCGTCAGTTAAGAGTCTTCAGAAGTTCTTGGGTTTTGCTAACTTCTACCGTCGTTTTATCGCTAATTTTTCTAGCGTTGTTAAACCGTTGACGGATATGACCAAGAAAGGCTCTGATGTGGCTAACTGGGCTCCTGCTGCCGTGGAGGCTTTCCAGGAGTTGAAGCGTCGGTTTACTTCAGCGCCTGTTTTGTGCCAGCCTGATGTCTCACTTCCCTTTCAGGTTGAAGTGGATGCTTCGGAGATTGGGGCAGGGGCCGTTTTGTCGCAGAGAAGCCCTGGTTGTGCTACTATGAGACCTTGTGCCTTTTTCTCTAGGAAGTTTTCGCCGGCTGAGCGAAATTATGATGTGGGCAATCGGGAGTTGTTGGCCATGAAGTGGGCATTTGAGGAGTGGCGTCATTGGCTCGAGGGTGCTAAGCATCGTGTGGTGGTCTTGACTGATCACAAAAATCTGATGTACCTCGAGTCTGCTAAACGCCTGAATCCTAGACAGGCCCGCTGGTCATTGTTTTTCTCCCGTTTTGACTTTGTGGTTTCATATTTACCAGGTTCTAAGAATGTGAAGGCCGATGCTCTGTCTAGGAGCTTTGTGCCTGATGCTCCTGGAGTCGCTGAACCTGTGGGTATTCTTAAGGAAGGAGTTATCCTGTCAGCTATTTCTCCAGATCTGCGACGTGTGTTGCAGAGATTTCAGGCTGGTAGGCCTGACTCTTGTCCACCTGACAGATTGTTTGTGCCTGCTAAATGGACCAGCAGAGTCATTTCCGAGGTTCATTCCTCTGTGTTGGCAGGGCACCCGGGTATTTTTGGCACTAGAGATCTGGTGGCCAGGTCCTTTTGGTGGCCTTCCTTGTCAAGAGATGTGCGGTTATTTGTGCAGTCCTGTGGTACTTGTGCTCGAGCTAAGCCTTGCTGTTCTCGTGCCAGCGGGTTGCTCTTGCCCTTGCCTGTCCCAAAGAGACCTTGGACACACATCTCTATGGATTTCATTTCGGATCTTCCGGTGTCTCAGGGCATGTCTGTCATCTGGGTGATATGTGATCGTTTCTCCAAGATGGTCCATCTGGTTCCTTTGCCCAAACTGCCTTCCTCTTCTGATCTGGTTCCTGTGTTCTTCCAGAACGTGGTTCGTTTGCACGGCATTCCTGAGAATATTGTGTCGGACAGAGGATCCCAGTTTGTTTCCAGGTTCTGGCGATCCTTTTGTGGTAGGATGGGCATAGATTTGTCGTTTTCGTCCGCTTTTCATCCACAGACTAACGGTCAAACGGAACGAACTAATCAGACTCTGGAGGCGTATTTGAGGTGTTTTGTCTCTTCTGATCAGGATGATTGGGTGACCCTCTTGCCGTTGGCTGAATTTGCCCTTAATAATCGGGCTAGTTCTGCCACCTTGGTTTCGCCATTTTTCTGCAACTCTGGTTTCCACCCTCGTTTTTCCTCGGGACATGTGGAGCCTTCTGACTGTCCTGGGGTGGATTCTGTGGTGGATAGGTTGCAGCGGATCTGGAATCATGTGGTTGACAACTTGAAGTTGTCACAGGAGAAGGCTCAGCGTTTTGCCAACCGCCGCCGCGGTGTGGGTCCCCGACTTCGCGTTGGGGATTTGGTATGGCTGTCTTCTCGATTTGTTCCTATGAAGGTCTCCTCTCCCAAATTTAAGCCTCGATTTATTGGTCCTTACAAGATATTGGAGATCCTTAATCCTGTATCTTTTCGCCTGGATCTTCCGGTGTCGTTTGCCATTCACAACATATTTCATAGGTCCTTGTTGCGGCGGTACGTTGTGCCTGTGGTTCCTTCTGCTGAGCCTCCTGCTCCGGTGTTGGTTGAGGGCGAGTTGGAGTACGTGGTGGAGAAGATCTTGGACTCTTGTCTCTCCAGGCGGAGGCTTCAGTACCTGGTCAAGTGGAAGGGCTATGGTCAGGAGGATAATTCCTGGGTGGTCGCCTCTGATGTGCATGCGGCCGGTTTAGTTCGTGCCTTTCACGCCGCGCATCCTGACCGCCCTGGTGGTCTTGGTGAGGGTTCGGTGACCCCTCACTAAGGGGGGGGTACTGTTGTGAATTTACTTTTTGGCTCCCTCTAGTGGCTACTAGGGATTTGACTCTGGGTATGTCTGTCATTCCTTTTATGCTCACCTGGGTCGTTAGGTCAGGGGTGTTGCTATATAAGCTCCCTGGACCTTCAGTTCAATGCCTGGCAACGTTGATATCAGAGCTAATCTGTAGTGCTCTTGTCCACTGATCCTGGTTCCTGCTTCATTAAGCTAAGTCTGTTTTTTTTGCTTTTTGCAATTTGTTTTTGTTTGCTATTTTTGTCCAGCTTGTATATAATCTTTATCCTGACCTTGCTGGAAGCTCTAGGGCGGCTGGTGTTCTCCCCCCGGGCCGTTAGACGGTTCGGGGGTTCTTGAATCTCCAGCGTGGATTTTTTGATAGGGTTTTTGTTGACCATATAAGTTATCTTACTATATTCTGCTATTAGTAAGTGGGCCTCTCTGTGCTAAACCTAGTTCATCTCTGTGTTTGTCATTTCCTCTTACCTCACCGTTATTATTTGTGGGGGGCTCGTATCCTACTTTTGGGGTCCTTTCTCTGGAGGCAAGAGAGGTCTTTGTTTTCCTCTTCTAGGGGTAGTTAGCTCTCCGGCTGGCGCGAGACATCTAGCGACCAACGTAGGCATGTTCCCCGGCTACTTCTAGGGTTGGCGTTAGGAGTAGATATATGGTCAACCCAGTTACCACTGCCCTATGAGCTGGATTTTTGTACTTCGCAGACTTGCTGATATCTCTGAGACCCTCGCCATTGGGGTCATAACACAACACCCTACTGAGGCGCACTACCGGTGGCCGGAACGCCGAGGGAGTATTATAAAATTCAGCTTCAAGCAATACTCTAAACAGCGGCAGGACAGTCAGTCTAAGGCGGGCTGTCTAACACATATCACCTATGAAGTCTTGGGAGGCAATTGCGGGAGAGGGGAGTCTCTAGGGTCCCGGAAGAACTCCAGGCCTACCCGACAAACGGGTGCCGTTCTAACTGTAACATCAGGAAGGGACGGACGATTAGAAGAACATCATTTAATCGAGTTGTGAGGGAACTTAAGAAACAGACACAACAGTTGTGGGGTACTTTCCGTAAGCACAGCAGGGAAGGACTACAACACATAGCGCTAAGAAGGAAGGCACCGATTTCCACCTGTGAAGTGAACTCTGGAGGTGCCATTGGACCGGCCGGACTTGCGCAGCCTGGTGAACCGTATTCTGGACTGAGGACTCAGAGATCTCCAGTAAAGAGGTAAAGAGACTGCAACCTGGTGTCCTCGTTATTTACCGCGACCTGCACCCCACAACTGCACCACCAATATCTACACCTATCATTCACTGTGCGCCCCACAGCAGGGTCACGGACCGGGGTCTAGCCGCCGTGACAACCCCCAGAAGCAGAGACTCGTAGGCCCGGTACCGGGTACCCCTCGGCCCTGCGACAGTGGGGGCGCTTCATAATACATAGGTTAGATTTTAGGACATACGGTAGAAACCGTAAGATACAATAGATTTTGGTAAGCAGTATAAATGTAATATGTTTAGTGCATGCAAATGCAATGCATAGTGTTGATAAAAGTATATCTTCCCAGTTACATATAGTAGGGAATGGCCCTTAGTGGGAGTAAAAATGAGCTGGTTGCGGATAGATAGAAAGATAGATAGATATACAGATAGGGAAATACAGTAGTAAAGTTCAAGTTACAGTAAGCAAGTATCTATTTTTTTAGGCAGTGGGAGGCCTTACTGGGATCCCTTGTGGACATTCCTGCAATGCTCAGAGCTCAAGGCTCAATATAGGCACTACGAAAAATACCTTATCCTCTGATGTACACAAGACAGTGGACATAGAATCATGAGAAGGGGAGGTAACTGGTCCCGGTTGCACTGCAGACCTGGACAGGGAATCCCTGGGGCTGACAGAGCTATTATGCGCAGTGATGGTCCAGGAAGAATGGACAGTAATGCTGGAAATGTACTGTATTAAGGAAACAAGGAATAAGAAGTGTTTTGCCCGATTCTGCATGTTACAATTTGATCTAAGCTATGTGTGGCGTCTTCTGAAGAAGGAGGCCGGGAGGCAGCGGAGGCCTGCGACCTACAAGTGAGTGTGATGCACCCCACACCTGACCCCACATAGGGATTGGGACACAATTTTCCTGTAAAGTACCAGGGCGTGATGGGCAGCAGCTCATTCACAGCTACCGTTCTCAACAGAGCCGTACTGGCCATCTGGCAATTCTGGCAAATGCCAGAAGGTCCTGTCTGGTCATGGGCTGCCTTGTCTGCTATTTTGTTATTAGAATCTGCATCTCCAAGATGCCCATATTTTTAACAGTTGTGACAAAGCGCAAAGTCGCTGACTCAGTCACTTACCCCAGCGTACCTTCTGTCTGCGAATTGCTGGAGGCCACACCAACAGTGGATGTCGGTGGTGAAATTATGTCACTGCATTGCACCGCCAGCATCCACTGTGATAATGGATAGAAGAGGAGTCAGATGCTGCGGAGAATGAAGTGTCTGGATTAGGCGAGTAAAGGATTTTTTTATTTTTGGAGTGTTGTGGGGGACTATCACACTATATTGAGCATTGTGGGTTGGACCATCATATCCTATAAGAGCCTGTGGGGTGAGCCACCATACTATCTAGTGTACTGTTGTGGGACCATCATACTACATAGGGGGCTGTTGGGAGGGCCATCATACTATATGGGGGACTGTGAGGTGGACAATCATACTATATAGGGGGCTATGAGGTGAACCATCATACTATATTGGGGTTGTTGGCGGTACCATCATACTACAGGAGTGTGAGGTGTACCAACATAATATATAAGGAGCTGTGGGTGTATCATCATGCTATATGGCGAGGTGTTGGGGAACCATCATATTATATAGGGGGCTGTTGAAGGGACCATCATACTTTATACAATGGAGGCTGTGATGTGGACCATCAAACAATATAGGGGGCTAGGAGGTGAACATCATACTATATGGGTAGTTGTTGGGACCATCATATTATATAGGGGGCTGTTGGAGAGACCATCATATTATATGGGGGGCTGTGAGGTGGACCATTATACTTTATAGGGGGCTGTGATGTGGACCATCATACTATAAAGGGGACTGTGGAGGGACCATCATACAGTATTGAGGCTATGGGGGATCTTCATAGTGCATGGAGGATCAAACATACTGTGTGGGGTGTCTGTGGAGGGACCATCTTACTGTGTAGGGTGGTTGTGGTGGACATCATACTGTGTGGGGTGGCTGTGGTGGACATTATACTGTCTGGAGGTCTATGGGGAACATTATACTATGTGGGGGCTGTAGTGACCATGACACTGTATGGGGGGGCTTTGGTGGACATCACACTTTTTATAGGGGCCTGTGGTGGATATCATATTGCAGAGGGGGATCTGTAGTGCCTCTCATACTGTATATTGGGGTCTGTTGTGGATATCCTACTGTATGGGAGGCTGTGGTGGCAATCTTATTGTGTGGGGTGCTATGAGGCATCGTACTTTGTGTAAGGTTTGTGAAGCAATCATAGTTTATGGGGGCATAATACTCTACGGGGGTCATGAGAGGGTTATCATAGAGAGTGAGACCACTTAGGTACTTCAGTAGGGGCAAAATAACTGTTGAAGTGCTGAAATACATTTCCTTCTCCGTTTCTTAAAATGTTGGGCGATATGCTCTTCTTTGACTGTGATGCGATAAGACTTTTTCTATGAAGCGCCTATTATTTCTATGTATGCCCCTGTAAGTATGTGATTTGCATACATTCAGTCACATGCTGACTAGACGTGCACAGCCTCGCTTAATGCAAGTGAAATTAGCAAAACCAAGTTCAATTAGTTGGATTGTGGCTGGTGGTGTGATAATTAGTGTTGAGTGATACCTTCCGATATCGGGAAATATCGGATCGGATTGGATCGGACCAATATCCCAAAAATATCGGATATCGCCGATTCCGATACCGGAAACCAATGCAAGTCAATGGGACACAAATATCGGAATGAAAATAAACCCTTTCTTTCCTTGTAGGTTAATTGTACATGAAGGAAAACAACTAAGAATAATGTAAGACAAGATTAATATCCACAGGTGGGTTGGCCAGAAATACATCACCTTCATAGACCTCCCTGCACTCCTTCCACAAGTCCTGATCGTGGATAACTCTGATGAAATTGGCATCAGATAGAATGGTCTTGGATGGGTCTCCAGGTGCGGAATCCGCAGCATGGATTCGGGATAAAGCATCAGCCTTCCCATTACGAGAACCTGGACGGTACGAGATAACAAAGTTAAATTGATTTAAAAATAAGTTCCAACGAGCCTGACGAGGAGAAAGACATCTAGCGGATCTAAGGAACTCTAGATTGCGATGGTCAGTTAGCACTATGATCTGTTGTGCAGCTCCTTGCAGATGATGCCTCCATTCTTTGAAAGCCGCAATAATAGCCAGCAATTCCTTGTCTCCCACGTCGTAATTCTTCTCTGCTGAGGTTAGTCTACAGGAAAAGAAAGCACAAGGATGTAGCAGACCCTTCTCTCCAGTTCTTTGGGAGAGAATAGCCCCCAAAGCATTATCAGAAGCGTCCACCTCCACAATGAAAGGAAGTGTTGGATCTGGGTGTATCAACAGCGGTGCTGATGTGAAACAGATCTGAAGCCGATCAAAAGCTTCTTGAGCCTGTGATGACCACTTAAAGGGCTTTTCCTTCTTTGTCAAGGAAGTAATGGGACGGACAATATCAGAAAAATTTCAAATGAAGCGTCTGTAGAAATTTGCAAAACCAATAAAACGTTGGACCTCCTTAACGTTCTTGGGAACCGGCCAGTCAAGGATAGCCTGAATCTTACCAGATTCCATGTTCAGCCCCTGGGGAGAGATGATATAACCTAAGAACTGTATCTCAGAACGATGGAACTCGCATTTCTCCGGCTTAATATACAGATGGTTCTCTTTCAGACGTCTTAAAACAGTTTTGACATGTTCTTCATGTTCCTGTAGAGAGTCAGAAAAGATTAGTATATCGTCCAAATAGATCACAACAAACTGGTCCAACAAATCTCTGAAAATGTCATTAGCAAGGTGTTGAAATGTTGCAGGGGCGTTACAAAGCCCGAAGGGCATCACAAGAGATTCAAAGTGTCCATACCGGCATCTGAATGCTGTCTTCCACTCATCCCCTGGATATGCACCAAATTATAAACCCCACGAAGATCCAGTTTAGAGAACACCTTAGCATGGCGGACTCTTTCCAGTAATTCGGGAATCAGAGGCAAAGGGTAACGGTTTCGTACGGTTACCTTATTGAGTTCTCGATAGTCAACACAGGGTCTCAGGGTCCCATCCTTCTTCTTTACAAAAAAGGAAACAGAAATCCCACATACATCGTATGAGTACAAACGAGGTCTGGTGGACAAAGCACGCCCAAATAGGACCCCCAACTCACCAAATCAGCTCTAATAGATCATAAGCACAAGGAGGAAGACACAGAGCAATGATTTATTCAAACAAACTTTAATTCTTTAAATAGTAAATATATATATACATTACAAATATTAGTAATAAATGGCCAAAACACAGGATGAATGCCCGAAAACGCTGATATACACCCCCATAACCCACACTCCCCAGATGTAATGCCGGTATAAGGGCAAGTTAGTAAATCACTGTATTAACCCCCTAAACTAGGGGTGTAAAAAGCAGGGAAAACACAATAGGTGCATAATAGCACCCATAAAACCAGGCTAAACCGCCCAAGTGGGGACCCAGTGATAAAACCCATTAATACACAGGTGGAAAAAGTGCTGACACTTACCAAAAGCAAAGACTGGGTGGGGAGACTGGCGGGGAAAAAGCCCCAAAGTTTGTCCGAACACTTGTTGATTGTGGTCAAATCTTCCAAACTTCTTTTGCAGACCTTCCACATCTTTCTGCAGTGATCTAATTATGGAAAACACCTGCTCTAATTTGCTTTCTGCAGTCATTGTTCCAGCAGTCTCCTTTTTTTTTTAGGCTAGAGTATCCTGTAATAATTATAGGGGATAACTCAGGAGACTCTTTGCATGGAACAAGACATCTACAGGATACAGTTTTATAAGTGGTAAAGTCTATATTATCACACGGTGATTCAAACAGGTGCAGAGAGAAACTCAAGTCCACAACACTTGGTGCAAATAATAAATGCTGCTTAGCAGTCTAAACTTCAGAGGAAAATGCAATCAAGCAGAAAGTCTATGAAGCACAGTTATTCTTAAAGATACTTGACACGAATAAATCCTTGTCTTAGTCCAGGCACAGATAGATATGCTTATTAGGCAGTTCAAATCATATCTTAGCTCAACCAGGGAGGCCTGGTTAATAGTCTCAGGTTATTGCAAAGCAGAAACAGCTTACATGTCCAGCAAATGCAGATGGAAGTAAACACGAACAGCAGATGAAGGAGGATTACTGGAAACTTGTGTATGCAGCAGGAACTCAGAGCTGAGTAGCAGGATCACCACACAGGTTCACAGGAGCAGGTGTATAGCCAGGGAGTAATCAGAGGTCAGGAGCTGGATGCAAGGCAGAATACACTAGCACAGACTGAAGGCTGGGGTGGAGTTTTATAGCAGGAAGACACAGTGCACATGAGACCAAAGACACCATCTTGGAAAAGGGCAGTAATGCACAAAAGGTAAAAAATGTTCAGAGTCCTGACAAGAGCCCTCTTCCGCTCCTGCTCTCCTTTCCTCAATGCTCCACTGCATGCAACCTTTCAGGTTCTCCTCTTTCCCAGGAGCCACAGCTCAATCCTGGCTGCCAGCACTGCTGTCTGCTCTGTGTCTCTCCTAGACGTCTGCTCTCCTTGGTCTCCCTGGACCAACTGTCTTCCTCCACTCTCTCCCTCCAACTGGCTACCTCCTCCAGACCATGATTTTTCAAGCTGGGGAAGCTCCCCTGAATCCGGGTCCTGAGCTCCTCCTCCTGGCCTGGATTCACAATGTGCTGAATGCCTGTGCTTACCTGGTAAAGAGAATCCTCCTTGCCTCCATGCATATCGCCCTCCCCGAAAGGAAGGCAACATCACTGTAACAACCGGTTAACTGGGGTGTTACACTAACATTCCTGAAAATTAACCAGGCGTGAAGCCACAGGATTTGTCCATATCTTTGGAGGACTAGACAACTATGGCAGCTGCACCCAGTCAGTCTTCAACTATTTTTGCCATTCGAGTCATTTGTGTGCCACCTCCCCAAATAATAATAAAAAAAACTGTGTTGGCGTCCTCCTCCTCTGCCTCTTCCACCTATACTGCCACCTCTGCCTCCTTCACCTCCTTCTCCAGTTGGACTCCTCCAGTTGGACTCCCTCCCCCTGGTTGTAGCTTGCTATTAGATTTTGGGTTCACTCTATGTTCTTTGAAGTCATTTCTCTAGAAAAAAAAATAAATTTCCTCTTCCACCTTCACCGCAACGTCCACGTCTTCCTCCACTTGGACATAGGACTCCTGGTTCTAGATCGCTAGTTTTAGTTTTCTTAATTTTAGGTTGTTTTCAGTCAGTTTAAAAAAAAAACAATGAAAAAAAAGTTAAATAAAATACAAAAAATATCCCCCCCCCCAAAAAAAAAAAAATTGTTGGATTATTCCTCCCTTGTCTCTTCCATCCATATCGCCATGTTCACCGCTTCCTTCACTTGGACACTACGACTCCGTGTTCTAGATTGCTAATTTTGGTTTTGTTAATTCTAGGTTGCTTCAATCAAAAAATAAAAAACAAAAAACACACAAAAAATGTAAAAGTTTTTAAAAAAAGGAAATAAATAACAGTATTGGATAAATCCTCCCTTGCCTTTTCCACCTACCCCACCACATCCTCCTGCACCTCTTCCATCTGTTCCACCTCTTCCCCCACTTGGAGCTATTCCTCCTGGTTCAAAATTATTATTTTTTATTTCTGTTCTGAGAGAAATGTGAAAACATGCTCTGTGGGTGAATTTTTTTATCAGCTTCTGTGAGGTTTCTGTGCCCCATGCTCTGTTGTTCAAATTTATAAGCTGCTTCTGTGGGGGTACTCTGTCCCCTGGTCTGTGGGTGAAATTTTGAACTCCATTGGTGTTAGCAAGCCTCAGTTTTCTTTGGGAATAAAGACAGAACCTTGCACTCAGCTTATGCTTGTGTGATAGGAGACAATGTAGTCTCAGGGCACATGTAAAATCAGCGTCTTATATATGCGCTGGACCAGAGTAAGTACTTGTAGAGACCTGGAGTGATGTGCCGGTGTCAGACGCGGTGGACTTGTCTCCTATGCCCGAGTTTCAGTTCAGTACGTAACTGAGGAAGGTCCGGATGGTGGACCGAAACGTTTTATTGGGTACTACAATAAAAAATCACACAAGCATAAGT
Source organism: Ranitomeya variabilis (assembly GCF_051348905.1). Lineage (NCBI taxonomy): Eukaryota > Metazoa > Chordata > Amphibia > Anura > Dendrobatidae > Ranitomeya > Ranitomeya variabilis. The sequence goes on from NC_135236.1 coordinate 602,344,305, forward strand.
TGAGTGCAAGGTTCTGTCTTTATTTTGATAAGGTGTGGGAACCTACCTTAGCACCATTGATCAGTAGTGCACACGCTATTTATTATCAGTTTTCTTTGGGGGCACTGCGAAAATTGTTGTTATTCATTTACTTCCTATTTTGCCATGATTACTGTGGTTACAGAACCCCTTGAAGTCATATCTCCATCCACATTTGTTTGCTGCTTTTAGCCCCATTTAGCTTCCTTTTGCATCCCCCTAGCCCTTACTATGACCATTTTACAGCCATTTTAAAACACCAAAGTTCAATTCCCCATTAACTTTTATTGGGTTCGGGACCGGGGTCAAGTTCGGCCCGAACCGAACCCGATGAACCCGATGAAGCCAAACATGCCAATATATGATAGGGTGAGTTAATCTTACTGACATATTCCCTTTAGGTTTTAGAAATAATTCCTGCTATACAAAACATACCCCAGGACTCCATTATTTGATTTTTGAGGTGACGCTATTCTACTGGCTGGGTCAACAGAATGTGCTATCGAAAAATGTTACTTTGTTTAAATATGATTTTATTTTAAATTAATTTTATTTACATTTTCCATAGCACAATCTATGATTAATAAAGAAAATCTTGCAATTTTCACACGGACAACAAAGTTATATACCAGACTCATGCTTCCTGCTCTTAGCATATGCAATGATAGAGTGACTCTTACTTGAACAGGAAAGCTCTTTTGGGCATGCTTTTATTTTGGCAAATGTTGTTGTAATGGCAGCAAGAGAAGGTAAGCTGTGACTGTCACCTATAGTGAATAGTAAGTTACCAGGGCTGTGGAGTCGGAGTTGTAGAGTTAGACTCCTATCTGTGTTCATTTTGATAGATTAGGAGTACAGAATAAATAACAAACTGGTTACAGTAGTACAATGTAGAATGTGCTGTAAAGGTTTTCATAATAATTTAGGAAAGTTACATAGTTATTATTAATTAAGGTTGAAAGAAGACTGTAAGTCCATCTAGTTCAACCCATAGCCTAACCTAACATGCCCTAACATGTTGATCCAGGGGAAGGCAAAAAAACCCCATGTGGCAAAGAGTAACTCCACCATGGGGAAAAAAATTCCTTCCCGACTCCACATACGGCAATCAGACTAGTTCCCTGGATCAACGCCTTATCAAGGAATCTAGTGTATATACCCTGTAACATTATACTTTTCCAGAAAGGTATCCAGTCCCCTCTTAAATTTAATTAATGAATCACTCATTACAACATCATACGGCAGAGAGTTCCATAGTCTCACTGCTCTTACAGTAAAGAATCCGCGTCTGTTATTATGCTTAAACCTTCTTTCCTCCAGACGTAGAGGATGCCCCCTTGTCCCTGTCTCAGGTCTATGATTAAAAAGATCATCAGAAAGGTCTTTGTACTGTCCCCTCATATATTTATACATTAACATAAGATCACCCCTTAGTCTTCGTTTTTCCAAACTAAATAGCCCCAAGTGTAATAACCTATCTTGGTATTGCAGACCCCTCAGTCCTCTAATAACCTTGGTCGCTCTTCTCTGCACCCGCTCTAGTTCAGCTATGTCTTTCTTATACACCGGAGACCAGAACTGTGCACAGTATTCTAAGTGTGGTCGAACTAGTGACTTGTATAGAGGTAAAATTATGTTCTCCTCATGAGCATCTATGCCTCTTTTAATACATCCCATTATTTTATTTGCCTTTGTAGCAGCTGCCTGACACTGGCCACTGAATATGAGTTTGTCATCCACCCATACACCCAGGTCTTTTTCATTGACGGTTTTGCCCAGAGTTTTAGAATTAAGCACATAGTTATACATCTTATTACTTCTACCCAAGTGCATGACCTTACATTTATCCCCATTAAAGCTCATTTGCCATTTATCAGCCCAAGCTTCTAGTTTACATAAATCATCCTGTAATATAAAATTGTCCTCCCCTGTATTGATTACCCTGCAGAGTTTAGTGTCATCTGCAAATATTGAAATTCTACTCTGAATGCCCCCTACAAGGTCATTAATAAATATGTTAAAAAGAAGAGGGCCCAATACTGACCCCTGTGGTACCCCACTGCTAACCGCGACCCAGTCCGAGTGTGCTCCATTAATAACCACCCTTTGTTTCCTATCCCTGAGCCAGCTCTCAACCCACTTACACATATTTTCCCCTATCCCCATTACTCTCATTTTATGTAACAACCTTTTGTGTGGCACCGTATCAAATGCTTTGGAAAAGTCCATATATACTACGTCCACTGGGTTCCCTTGGTCCAGTCCTGAACTTACCTCTTCATAGAAGCTGATCAAATTAGTCTGACATGAACGGTCCCTAGTAAACCCGTGCTGATACTGGGTCATGAGGTTATTCCTCTTCAGATACTCCAGCATAGCATCCCTTAGAATGCCCTCCAGGATTTTACCCACAGTAGAGGTTAAACTTACTGGCCTATAATTACCGAGTTCAGTTTTTGCCCCTTTTTTGAATATTGGCACCACATTTGCTATACGCCAGTCCTGTGGTACAGACCCTGTTATTATGGAGTCTTTAAAGATTAAAAATAATGGTCTATCAATGACTGTACTTAGTTCCTGCAGTACTCGGGGGTGTATCCCATCCGGGCCCGGAGATTTGTCAATTTTAGTTATTTTTAGACGCCGCTGTACTTCCTGCTGGGTTAAGCAGGTGACATTTAATGGGGAATTTTTATCACTAGTCATTTTGTCTGCCATGGGATTTTCTTTTGTAAATACTGATGAAAAAAAGTCATTTAGCATATTGGCTTTTTCCTCATCCTCATCCACCATTTCACCCAGACTATTTTTAAGGGGGCCAACACTGTCATTTTTTAGTTTCTTACTATTTATATAGTTAAAGAATATTTTGGGATTATTTTTACTCTCTCTGGCAATGAGTCTCTCTGTCTCAATCTTTGCTGCCTTGATTTGCTTTTTACAGAATGTATTTAATTTTCTGTATTTATTTAATGCCTCCTCACTACCTACTTCCTTTAATTCTCTAAATGCTTTCTTTTTGTCCCTTATTGCGCCCCTTACAGCTCTATTTAGCCATATTGGTTTCCTCCTATTTCTAGTATGTTTATTCCCATACGGTATATACTGTGCACAGGTCCTATCAAGGATGCTAATAAATGTCTCCCATTTTCTTTGTGTATTTTTGTGTCTCAGGATATCGTCCCAGTTAATTGCACCAAGATCCTCTCTCATCCGTTGGAAATTTGCCCTCCTGAAGTTTAGTGTCCTTGTCACCCCCCTACTACCCATCTTATTAAAGGTTACATGAAAACTTATTATTTTGTGATCACTATTCCCCAAGTGACCCCCAACACTTATATTTGATATGCGGTCTGGCCTGTTGGTTAATATTAGGTCTAGCAGTGCCCCCTCAGTTATGAAATGTCCTACAAATGTCTGATATATTCCTGATCTAAGGAGCTGGGCTTTGTGTTGAGATGAATCTGTGCTGCACTTAATGTACATGCTCAGTAGTGATCAGTGCTGTGGAGTCGGTAGTCTGAGAAATTGAGGAGTCGGAGCCAGAGTCGGCGGTTTGGCTTATCTACTCCACAGCCCTAATAGTACTGCCAGAAAACTGTTGTAAAAGCTTTGAAAAGTCACAAAATCTTTGCATAGTTTGTGCAAAAATGTTGTGACTTTTTGAGTTTTTCAAGAGTTTGTCTCAGCTCCACTAATATGGGTTCAGCTGGGGAGGAGACAAGGCATGATGTGGCATGGCCATGCCTACCCATAAGATGCATAAAAAATGGCAGATCTTTTTAGTTCAGACATGCTACGCCCGTCACTGACCAGAGTGGTACTTCTAGGACAGCGCATGGAGGCGCACGCCACTTAGAAGAGGCTCTAAATTCATTAAGTGGCTTGAATCTCTGGCACACTACAACTGGCGCTATGCCAGTCTTGATGAACCAAGCAAAAAAGGCAGCACACTGCAGCGCTAACACATGCAGACATGAAACACGGAAATTGAACTGCATTACTGCACTAGAAATATGAAAAATGAGAGCGTTTAGGGCATAAAAAAGGCCAATTTTATGTGTACCTGGTAGCCACTTTACGGCATCTCTCTTATACCAGGTCCTACGCTTTCCTTTCCTCGCTGAGAATAAACATCTCCATCTGAATGGGTACCTATGAAAACCTCTTCTTAGACAACATTCTCTCTCTGTGGAGGGGTACTGGACCTGCTGCAATTAAAACACCTGTGACTAGGAGGCGGAGTGCTCGGTCAGAAGGCTAAATAATACATTTGAAAAAACTGACCGTCACATCCAAACATAGATTAAGTGTGAACAGGTGCTGAACCTTAGAGTCACCAACTCTTATACAGTCAAGCAAAAAAGGCAGCACACTGCAGCGCTAACACATGCAAACATGAAACACGGAACTTGAACTGCATTACTGCACTAGAAATATGAAAAATGAGAGCGTTTAGGGCATAAAAAAAGGCCAATTTTATGTGTACCTGGTAGCCACTTTACGGCATCTCTCTTATACCAGGTCCTACGCTTTCCTTTCCTCGCTGAGAATAAACATCTCCATCTGAATGGGTACCTATGAAAACCTCTTCTTAGACAACATTCTCTCTCTCTGTGGAGGGGTACTGGACCTGCTGCAATTAAAACACCTGTGACTAGGAGGCGAAGTGCTCGGTCAGAAGGCTAAATAATACATTTGAAAAAACTGACCGTCACATCCAAACATAGATTAAGTGTGAACAGGTGCTGAACCTTAGAGTCACCAACTCTTATACAGTCAAGCAAAAAAGGCAGCACACTGCAGCGCTAACACATGCAAACATGAAACACGGAAATTGAACTGCATTACTGCACTAGAAATATGAAAAATGAGAGCGTTTAGGGCATAAAAAAGGCTAATTGTATGTGTACCTGGTAGCCACTTTACGGCATCTCTCTTATACCAGGTCCTACGCTTTCCTTTCCTCGCTGAGAATAAACATCTCCATCTGAATGGGTACCTATGAAAACCTCTTCTTAGACAACATTCTCTCTCTCTGTGGAGGGGTACTTGATGAACCAACCACATAGAGTTAGAATGTGCTCCAAACCCCTCCAAAACGAATTTCTTAGTTAACACAATTTGATGCTAGTAGATTTTTGCTTTGGCTCTGGACTCTTCCTTGTTTCCTATGACCTGCTCATAATATGTGCTAGCATTTGACAATTTGTTATTTACCAGTATTATAATTTTTTTCTACATTCTCGTGTCCCATTAATGTGAATATGAATATGATGTGTGTCACATACAAATAGCACAATTTTCACTAATCCTAAAAACTGTCTACAATATGCCACTTTTTGTAAATGTACAAAAAAGGTTGCACTCTATCGTGCCAAAGCATGTCTAATATGGAATACTTGAAATTTGAATAGCAAAATGGCTTTTGAACATTAGAAAATTATTTAAGAGACGCTTAGCACAGAATTTGATATAATCAAATAGTGTGTGCCCATCAACCGACGTCAAGGTGGTCTCATAAACTGATGGGTCCCTGACCTCCCTGTCCAAATGTGAACACTTACCAAAGGCCAATGTCTGTATGCCTGGGTGAATGTGAAAACCTCTGTTCAGCACAGCCTACATATGAGTTGGCCAGGACCAAGTGTAATGAGATGCAATTAAAAACCACATGGTGATGGGAGGAGTGCTCAGTCAATAAGCTAGCATTGAAATGACAGAAAAAAGACTCGCACATCCTAACTAGTGTGAATAGGTGCATACCAGGAGCAGCTACCTCCATACATAAATATACAAAAAAGGTAGCACTCTATCGTGCCAAAGCATGTCTAATATGGAATACTTGAAATTTGAATAGCAAAATGGCTTTTGAACATTAGAAAATTATTTAAGAGACGCTTAGCACAGAATTTGATATAATCAAATAGTGTGTGCCCATCAACCGACGTCAAGGTGGTCTCATAAACTGATGGGTCCCTGACCTCCCTGTCCAAATGTGAACACTTACCAAAGGCCAATGTCTGTATGCCTGGGTGAATGTGAAAACCTCTGTTCAGCACAGCCTACATATGAGTTGGCCAGGACCAAGTGTAATGAGATGCAATTAAAAACCACATGGTGATGGGAGGAGTGCTCAGTCAATAAGCTAGCATTGAAATGACAGAAAAAAGACTCGCACATCCTAACTAGTGTGAATAGGTGCATACCAGGAGCAGCTACCTCCATACATAAATATACAAAAAAGGTTGCACTCTATCGTGCCAAAGCATGTCTAATATGGAATACTTGAAATTTGAATAGCAAAATGGCTTTTGAACATTAGAAAATTATTTAAGAGACGCTTAGCACAGAATTTGATATAAAACTGTCTACAATATGCCACTTTTTGTAAATGTGCCGCAGAATGTACAGGGAAACTTCCCTGAGGGCTTATTCTCACATGCGAGAAACTCGGATGAGTCTTGCACGTCAATACGGCACTGCACCCGGCACTCAGATCAGAGCGTACGGCCGCGTAGCAATACATGCAGCCGCACGCTCCGATCTGAGTTCGGGGTGCAGAGTCGGGTATTGACCTGCGAGACTCATACGAGTTTCTCGCATGTGAGTATGAGTCCTAAAAATAATAATCCACATTAGCAGGTTACTGTTGACCTTTCATATGAAATGTATATTTGCTCAGCATATTCTCATAGGCCCTTCATCATGTGCAGGGTAAACTTAATATTTGGCAGTGAGAATATTTATGCGTGAAGCAGCAGCAGTTACTGCTCTACAGTATGCTGTTACATAGGTAGAAAGATTCATAGTAAATGTCATTTTGCTTACAATAGAAGCATGCTATTAGTTTTTAAATTACACTTTTGATTTATCTATTTTTATTATGGTTATTGATGGTCTATATTAACTGAATGCCATAAGCTGATGTTAAAATTAATAATTAGTCACAGTATAACTCATGAAGTTGCAAGTAATGTCAAAAATTTGACTTAGAGGCTGCCTTTAAGCATCCAGTTAGACAACCTTTGTATGCAGAAGCTTGTGTATACTTTCCTGCAGCATGTCGGCTCACCTGGTTTTACAGAAAGTCTTAATACTTGTTCTGAAGGTGTTGGATAATGTTATGATAATTCCAAAATGTCTGTGTTGCCTTGACTTCTGTGTAAATGACCCTTTCATTATCAGCCTTAGGCTACTTTCACAATAGCATCGCTTGCTGTCTGTCGCAATGCGTCGTTTTGGAGAAAAAAACGCATCCTGCAAAGATGCCCGCAGGATGCGTTTTTTCTCCATAGGCTTGCATTAGCGACGCATTGCGACGTAAGGCCACACGTTGCATCTGTCGTGCGACGGATGCGTCGTGTTTTGGCGGACCGTCGGCACAACAAAAGTTACATGTAACTTTTTTGTGCGTCATGTCCGCCATTTTTGACCGCGCATGCGCGTCCGATCCTCCGCCCCCTCCTTCCCGGAACTCACAATGGGGCAGCAGATGCGTTGTAAAACTGCATCCACTGCCCACGTTGTGCTACTTTAACACACTGTCCGTCGGTATGTCGGGCCGATGGTTTGCGACGGCCCGTACCGACGGACTAGTGTGAAAGTAGCCTTAAATAGTGTATCAATCAGGTCTTTGGGCGTAGTTTTTAAGAAATCATTTATTGCCTATAGTATAAAAATTATGGAACACCTTTTCTTATAATCCAGTAAGAGAAAAGCCAGGACTTCTTCCTTCTTGAGGAAACTTCAATGCGTTTTGGAAGCTATGAATAAGGAAGTTTACTTACGAAAAGTGGTGTTAGCATGTATGGAATAAAGGTACAATAAGCTAAGATTTTTATCATGAAGAACGGAGTGCTGGCTTTTCAATTATTATGTTGACCAGCTCTTTCCAAGCTGCCAAGCACCCTGAATATACCCATTATAGGTGTTGTGAGCTGTTGGTTTTCTTAGGATGGATCTTACTTATAACCTTTTAATTTCATTCCTTTGGTATTCCTACTAGAAATACCAGATACTCTTCATCATTGAAATTGCAACAACAAGAATGTGGAATTATGGAAATCAGAGGATTGATATGCATGATATACAAAAGATAAAACATGGACATAAAATATTCATTAACGAGGATAAGAGTCACACCAATAATCACATGTACTTACACACCTAGGCATCACACCTAGGCATGTTATCAGTGAAGTTACCAAATGTTGTCTGAGGAATGTTCTGCAATGCATAATGCAATTAGGCATGCAAATCATGAAGATCAACTACTGGCAGCTCTTATTTGCAGTTGTTGATTAATGATCTCCCAGATGTACTCGATGAGGAACAAGTCCACAGAGGGTGCAGGCCATGGGTGCACGTTTAGACCACGCAGCCTGCTTAGAGTACCAAGAGCAATATGCTGCCTGGCTTTGTTGTGATAAAAAATGGCTCCAGGGACACGTTGGACAAATGGGTGTTCTGTTTATTGCATGAACAAATACATATATTGCACAGCCGTTAGTTTACCTGGAATGAAAATGACAGTGGTCCTGCTTCTATACATTATGCCACACCACACCCGTTTCCCTGTAGTGGAATCATTGTGATGTTCCCTTGTGACAGCCTCTTCATGGTGTTTCTCACTTGGTGTCCAAACCAATCGCCAGTATATCATTGCGTCTCAGGTAAAAGTGGGACATGTCGATAAAGAGTATATATCTGAATTCCCGACTCCATTACTGTCTTGCTCTGCACAATGATAGCCTTTGAATTGGTGACATGAGGTCAATGGAAGACCTGTAGCTGAACACTTGGCTCAGAACCCAATGTCTTGAAAACACCTTCTGATTGACGTTTAATCTTGGCATGTGATATCCAATTTCACTTGCTTTACAGAATGGATCACTGAATACCATTTATCTAAACTGATGATCAGTGGAGAGGTTCACCTGTGTGCACCTCTTACTGTTATTACAGTTAATTGTTCTCTCAACTACTGGGACACGCAACGTTGAACAGTGTTAACATCTTGACCTATGTGTGTAGGGATCTGCAAAAGAGATAAACCAAGATCTCTTAGTTCAGGAACTCTGTCCCTCTCAGTTTGTGAAAAGTGGCAATAACACGTACATCGATAAGCAGGAGGCATCGCACAATCACCACACAAGACTTGATATGATTTTTGTTTCATGTGCTAATTCCTCAAGTTGCATAATCTCGTGGCTTTCTTAGTGTTGCAATTTCAATGTTGAAGAATGTATATCAATAAATTGAAAACTAGGTGTTACCATTTGGGGATATTTTTACACAACCTATTGAAAAGGGTAACAGTGATACCGAGTTTTCAATACAGGAAAGATACAGTATATCTATGTATCGTGTTAGCCAGTAGTTTGAAAAAAAATAAAATTTGAGAGTCCTCAGCGGTTTTTACCTTTTAATAGTTAACTGAAAAGATGGTAACAAATTGCAAGCTTTCGAGACTACTCAGGTCTCTTCATCAGGCAAAGACTAATACAAAATCTGAAGTCACATATTTATCCACAACAAGACACAGAATAGTGCAGGAAATAAGACAAGTGATGTGACGCACAATTATCAATATGGGAAAGGGAGAAAACAGTTTTGAAAGACTTTAGACAGGACTTTGTAAGAGTTTTCTTGGAACAACTGCTCTAGTTAGATAGAATGGACTTCACTTCAGAATCGGATAAAGAAATATTCACATAACTAAATCAACCATACCATCTCCCTGCCTGTTTGTTGCCTGTCTTCTACATAGTTCTGCTTCTAGTGCTGATGGCCAATGTTTAGATTGGTATCTACTCTTTGTCTATCATGCCATCTACACTGTAATACTGCTGCTGCCAGGGCTACACAGCCAGACATCTCCTGGTCTGCACTGTTGTATCTTTATATCACGTGGCTTCTGCTGCTGGCACTGTCACAGCACAGCCATGCCAGCCGCACATCTCCTGATTGTCCACTGTGTATTATAATTATACTGTATTGCTGCTGGGCTGCGTATTATTTTGTGGGTACACAATCTTAAAACAGCTCCCAATATAGTGCTATTTTTTGTACGGCTTGTTGATAAGCCATTGCTTCTTAACTTTGAAAATAGTTAGCCTGTCACTGCTCCCTATAAAAAGGGATAATTTTTGGACAGCTTAATAAAAAGCCATAGCATTTATTTAGTCATTTTGATACTAGCAAACCTGTTGCAATTCCAGATTCACTCCTAGTTGGAAAGCCATTTTTTCTCTACTTTTAAAACATTTAACTTGTTCCTGCTCCCTATATAATGGGATACTTTATGGATGGCTTGTGAATAGCGATTGCTTCCAAAAAACAGAGATAATTTTTGCACCCACCATGTGACTGAGCACTGCCTGTGTATACATACATTTCTTTATGCACCACTTATGTAAAATTCCAGCATTTGCCTATAAAGTCTGATACTGCAAAATGTTGGAAGTTACTTACCTATCATTATCAACCATTTTACCTCAGCCAGTTAGGTTTAGGACACTTTGACATTAATAAAACTGTGTTTGCACTAAAGAGCTAAAAAAGTTCAATAAACTCTACTGAGATCTACAAGTGGCAAATTTATTTTTTTGAAATATTTTGTGAAGCTGGCAAATAAAAAAACAACAGCAGGCTTGGGTTCTTCTAAGCAGCTGCTTAGCACTTTGAATATAAAAATGTTGGAGGCCCACAAAGCAGGAGAAAGAATATTAAAAGATAGTAAAGCCTTTTCAAGTTGCCCTTCCCTCAGTTCAAAATTTAATTAAGAAATGGCAGTTAACAGGAACAGTGGAGGTCAAGATAAAGTCTGGAAAACAAAGCAATATTTCAATGAGAGCTGCTCATAGGATTTCTAGAGAGGCAAATCAGAACCCCGCTTTACTGCAAAAGACCTTCAGAAACATTAAGCAGACTCAAATTGTTGTACATTGTTGTACTGTTCAGAGACGCCTGCACAAATATGGCCTTCATGGAAGAGTCATCAAAAGAAAACCTCTCCTGTGTCCTCAGCATAAAATTCAGCATCAGACGTATGCAAAAGAACATTTAAACAAGGCTGATGTATTTTGGAAACAAGTCCTGTGGACCGATGAAATTCAAATAGAACTCTTTGGCCACAATTATCAAAGTTATGTGTGGGGAAAAAAGGGCACAGAATTTCAGGAAAAGAACATCTTGCCAACCATTAATCTTGGGGGTGGATCAATCATGCTTTGGGGTTGTGTTGCAGCCAACAGCTTAGGGAACATTTCATGAGTAGAGGAGAATTAGATTAAATGAAATTTCAATAAATTCTTGATGCAAACATAACACCATCTGTAAAAAAAGCTGAAGTTGAAAAGAGAATGGTTTTACAAATGGATAATGATCAAAACACACGTCAAAATCCACAATAGACTACTTCAAAAGCCACAAGCTGAAGGTTTTACAATGGCCCTCACAGTCCCCTGATATGAACATCATTGAAAATCTGTGGCTAGACTTCAAAATAGCAGTGAATGCAAGATGACCCAAGGAAGATTGGATTAAAATCCCTCAAACAAGAATTGAAAAACTCTTGGTTGGCTGAAAAAAGCATTTAGAAGCTGTGATGCTAGGTACCAATCATGCAGAGTGCCCAAACTTTTGCATCTGTGCATTTTCCTTTTTGTAATTTTTAAAATGTGAAAGATGAAAATATGTAATTTTTTTTGCTTAAAATACAATGGAAATGTGTCAGCATTAACTTTAGCCCTTTTAGAGATCATTTAATCTTCCACTTACTTAATTGTTCAACAGTAACCAGGGGTGCCCAAACTTTTACATGTATGTGAGATTTTATTAAGCAATATAAGAAATTAATCAAACTTTACCCTCATTTTTGTATTTTAGGAATTGCTAGCTGATGAGACAATCAGCAGTGTACCTATACTTCTTCTTGGCAATAAGATTGATAGACCTGAGGCCATAAGTGAGGAGAGACTTTTGCATACATTTGGAATTTATGGTCATACAACAGGAAAGGTAATGAATTGACTGTTACAAGTAAATTCTGTTAGGTTTGTAATTTAGAATGTATTAATGTCAGGGCTAGACTTTGACTTCAGCTTGCAAAAACCAAATTGTTACAAATTTCATATCTGTAAATGTGCCTGTCAATCTGAGGTTGTCTAGCAAAAACTTGAAGGATTGTTATTATACTCATAAGTGGGTATTGTAAATAAAAACAATTTTGAAGTGTACTGCTCATTAAAAATGTTAGCAATTTTTGAAATATTAACTTTTTTTTAATTGTTTTTGTTACTTGGAGACTTAACACCACTACTAGACAGTAGAATATGAGCAGTTATTGTATGCTCTTTTCTACTGAGCTTGTAAGCACTGTCTTAAAACTGTCCAGGATCACTGGAGTGCACTTATACGCCCTAAACTTAGAAACTTAGGCAACTTCTGCACAGTACAAATAACCAAGAAACAGATGATACTGGGTCAAGATGTATAATATAAAATATCAATACTTTATTATCAAAAATTAAAAATTGACATTAGGTATATAGAGGTGATACACAGAAGGTCTAAAGTAGTGCTATAAAAAAGAGATTGACAGAAGGCGTGTGAACAGGGGATCAATTAATAAAGGTACAATCCTAGACACAGCAATCATTTTCAATAATCTTAATAGACTGATTTAAATGACCCAAAATAAGGGAGTACCCTCATCAGATTATATATTACATTAATCAAACACAAGGTCCCTATCAGTCAGAAATATATACAAAAAACGCTGCATCCCAACGAGCAGTGGAAACCTGAATAGCAGTTAACCATCGCTGCTATACAGCCGTTGTAATAATAGTAGCAAACGCATAGCATAATAGTGCAATAATACGGCAATTATTAGTGTGTACCCACCGCAATGTAAATGGACCCTCCTGGAACATGCCTCCGCCCCAATGCGCGTTTCGGTAAAACAACCTTCGTCAGGGGGAATTAGAATCATTCTGAAATGTGTCTTAAAAAGGGTTGAACCCGGAAGTGATAGGCACGCATGTCCCGGAACTGAAGTAGCGCTGTCATGACAACCTAGAACGCTCGCGCACGCCGAGATGCTACGGCCAGGGAAAAGCGGGGCTATTGATACGTACCACCTGGGTCTTTTATGAGTATTAGTATAAGGAGCCCACTTACAGTAACCAAGATCTGTATCACATTTACAGCACCACTCCAGCATTATTATTTATTTCACTGCTGGAGCGGTGCTGACAATCCCCGTCCCCTATCTGATACTCACCTTTTGGCGTTTTCATCTGTTTTAGTCTCCGCTCGGCTCCGTCTCCTGCAGTTTGTGGCCTGTCCGCAGCTCCAGTGTTTCATGGAGCAGCGCAGAGGTCACTAATCATCAATGTAAGTCTGTGGGAGCCTCTTTCTCACTCTCAGGCTATGTGCACACGTTGCGGATTGGCCGCTGCGGATTCGCAGCAGTTTTCCATCTGGTTTACAGTGCCATGTAAACCTATGGAAAACCAAATCTGCAGTGCATATGATGCGGAAAATACCACGCGGAAACACTGCGTTGTATTTTCCACAGCATGTCAATTCTTTTTGCAGATTCCGCAGCGTTTTACACCTGCTCCTGTATAGGATTCCGCAGGTGGTAAAACGCAGGTGAAATCTGCACAAAAAACACAGGAAATCCACGGTGAATCCGCAACAAGTGCACATAGCCTCATAGTCTTACATTGAGCGCTTGTGACATAGCTTCTCACTTCTGGCCTGTCAGAAGCTGCGCTCACAAGTTTGAGCAGCGGCACTGCAGCAGTGCCACAAAATATTGAATACGCCGGAGGATGAGTAAATGACCAGGGCATCCAAACCATGACAGGGAGCTGTGAGTCCATCATACTGTGTATAAGGAAGCTGCGGGCTCATAATACTGTGTGTACGGGAGCTGTGCACACATCATACTGTGTATACGGGAGCTGCGAACCAATCATACTATGTGTAAGGGAGCTGCGGGTCCATCATACTGTGTATACGGGAGCTGTGAGCCCATCATACTGTGTATACGGGAGCTGCGAGACCATCATACTGTGTATAAGGGAGCTGCGGGTCCATCATACTGTGTATAAGGGAGCTGCGGGCCCATCATACTGTGTATACCGGAGCTGTGGGTCCATCATACTGTGTATAAGGGAGCTGCGGGCCCATCATACTGTGTATATGGGAGCTGCGGGCCCATCATACTGTGTACACGGGAGCTGCAGGCCCATCATACTGTGTATAAGGGAGCTGTGGGCCCATCATACTGTGTATATGGGAGCTGCGGGCCCATCATACTGTGTATAAGGGAGCTGTGGGCCCATCATACTGTGTATATGGGAGCTGCGGGCCCATCATACTGTGTACACGGGAGCTGCGGGCCCATCATACTGTGTATAAGGGAGCTGTGGGCCCATCATACTGTGTATATGGGAGCTGCAGGCCCATCATACTGTGTATACGGGAGCTGCGGGCCCATCATACTGTATATAAGGGAGCTGTGGGTCCATCATACTGTGTATACGGGAGCTGCGGGCCCATCATACTGTGTATACGGGAGCTGCGGGCCCATCATACTGTGTATAAGGGAGCTGCGGGCCCATCATACTGTGTATAAGGAAGCTACGAGCCCATCATACTGTGTATAAGGGAGCTACGAGCCCATCATACTGTGTATAAGGGAGCTGCGGGCCCATCATACTGTATATAAGGGAGCTGCGGGCCCATCATACTGTGTATAAGGAAGCTGTGGGCCCATCATACTGTGTGCAGGGGAACTGTGAGGGACATCATACTGTGTATAAGGAAGCTGTGGGCCCATCATACTGTGTATAAGGAAGCTGTGGGCTATCATACTGTGTACAGGGGAACTGTGAGGGACATCATACTGTTTGATGGGAGCTGCAGGCCCATCATACTGTGTATAAGGAAGCTGTGGGCCCATCATACTGTGTACAGGGGAACTGTAGGGGACATCATACTATTTGACGGGAGCTGCTTGCCCATCATACTGTGTATAGGGAACTGTGAAGGCATATTGTGCATATGGGAGCTGTTGGCCCATTACACTGTATATAGGGGAGCTCTGGGGGGCATTATACTTTCTATAGTGGAGTTCTGTCAGCATTATACTGTGTATAGGAGAGCATTGGGCTCATACTATCTATAGGGGAGCAGTGGGAACATCATACTGTGTAAAGGGGAGCAGTGGGAACATCATACGGTGTATAGGGGAGTTATAGAATCATCATACTGTGTATAGGGGAGCTGTGGGGGCCTTAGACTGTGTATAAGGAAGCTTTAAGCTCACCATACTGTGTATAATGGAGCAGTACATGGGGGAACTTAGGGGACATTATTAAATGTTAAGTGGGCACTTAAGCATTATTGTTATAGGGGCACTCAGAGTATTGTGACCATCAAAGTCGCATATGGTCACAATATGGTGGTAAAGTCAATGTTCGTTTTTGTATATAGATTTATTTTCAATAACAGTAGGGTCATATTCTGAGGTTCCCCTATATTCACATTTAGAGTGCGCAACCGTAGCTGTAATCAGGGTTAGCTGGTTAGGGGCCCACTCAGATGTTTCGCCCCCCCTAATTTGAAATCCTAGCTACGCCTCTGCTCCTATACTATTGATGCTGCATATGTAGCAATATGCAGCATCAATAGTAATGTTAAAAATAATAAAAATTGGTTATACTCACCCTCCAATGTCCGGATCTCCTCGGCGCTGCACGCGGCGCTCCGGTTCCAAAGATGCTGTGCCGAGAAGGACCTTCGTGACGTCACGGTCATGTGACCCGGGCGTCATCACGGTCATGTGACCGCGACGTCACCGCAGGTCCTGTTCGCACAGCAACTCTGACCGGCTGGCCGCGTGCAGCGCTGAGAGGTGAGAGTGCAGCGCCCCAGAGTCCTGGTCGTTGCAGTACTGTGGCTCCGCCACTATGGGGAGCTATGGTACGTCTGATTGCACTAAAGGAGTTTCTCTGACCAGGTAACACCTCACTACACTTCACACTCCGGCCACCAGGGGGGGTGGTCCTATCTAGTAGGCCACTCCTCACACTCTGGTAAAACTGGGGGTTGGACAGGAAGACAGGGAGAAGTAGCTGGGAAGAGCTAGTGAGAGGACCTGTCAGGGATGGGATCCTGGCAGACTTCTCAGAGCAGAACTAACCAGTGCACAACGGGAATACAGTAAAGAGGAATTAGGACCAGAAGGAGTCGTGCTGTTAGACCGAGGCAACATCCTTCTGAGGCGCAAACAGTCGGTGGCCGGAACGCCGAGCAAGTAAGAGACTTTAAGTACTACTGCAAACCACGGCAGGACAGCCAATTAAAGGTTGGCTGTCTCACACAAATCACCTAAGCAGACAACGGAGGCAGCTGTGGGAGAGGGGCGACTCTAGGGTCCCGGAAGAACTCCAGGCCTACCCCGTCATACGGGTGCGTCCTACCATATCATCTGGGGGATGGAGAGAACGAACATCAGAGACAGACAGAAGCAGTTGTGAGGACTATCCCGGGAGCTCAGCAGGGAAGGACTACAACACACAGCGCTAGATGGTAGACACTGATTCCCACCTGTAAAGAGAACTCCTGATGTGCCTTTGGACCGGCCGGTCTCAGACAGCCCTGTTGACAGCGCTCTGGACTGAGGACTCTAAAACCTTCAGTAAAGAGGTAAAGAGACTGCAACCTGGTGTCCTCATTATTTACCACTACAGCACCACCACTACCATCATCCATCATATCTATCACTGTACGCCCCTCAGCAGGGTCACGGACCAGGCCTAGCCACCGTGACAACCCCAGAGCAGAGACTCAGAGGCCCGGTACCGGGTACCCCTTGGCCCTGCGGCAGTGGGGGCGCTACAACTTGGCGTCACGAACAGGATCTACTTAAGCCTGAAGAATCAGGTCATGTGTGCCTTGGAACTGTGATTTATTGTGCTTGGACTGTGTACTGCCATTTACCGCCAAAATTCACCATTGCCGCGCACGGAGGGAGGAGCCTTAGCTTCGTGGGCGGAACCGACCAAAAGAAGCGCGGAACGGAAAGCGCGGTAAGGCGCCAATCCCGGAAGAGGAACTCCGACCTCCAGCAGGTTAGCGGGAGGAAGGGACAGCCATGTCCGAGTCGGGAGGAGAGGAGGTGGCGGCCGCAGCCGCGGACGCAGGGGCAGCTCCGGTCCCCGCAGCGAAAGAAGCCGTGGCCGTAATACCACCGGTAGCCGCAGAACCCGCTGTTCCCCTCAGCCAGTCGGACACTGCCGTTAACACAAAAGCCATAATGCCCTTCTCTATGCCGTACCTGCCCGGAGCGGCCTGGCTCCCGCGATACTCTGGGGAGTCGCATACATTCACTGACTTTAAGGAAGGGCTCTGCAGCCTGCTCGAGTTCTATCCCCTGACAGAGCCTCAGAAGGTTCATATGATAACCGGCCAACTCTTTGGGGCGGCTCTGAGAGAATTGAAGTCCTGGCCCGCCGAGGATAAGGGAACTGCACAACAGATATTTGCAAAGCTTAAAGCCACCTTCGATACTCGCACTGCTACAGAAATTAAACTGACTTTCTATGGATGCAAACAGAGACCGCAGGATAGCTTACGGGACTATGCCCTTAATCTCCAGGAGGCGATGCGGGCCATTAAGCAGAGTGACCCCGGCAGCATGCAGGATGAGGATAAAATCCTGAAGGAGCGGTTCATTGAGGGGCTCCTGTGCAGTCACCAGCGGGGCCAATTGCACTTCCTGGCCATGCAAAATCCAGACTTGACTTTTGCGCAATTCAAAGATAAAGCTATCCAGGCATTGCAGGAGCAGCAGCCCAGCCGTGCAACACCTCCCTGGCGTCCCGCTCTCACATACCACCAGGAGGTGGCGTCGGATGCCCCAGTCGCCGCCGAGGCCGATGCCCAGAGCCTAGAGGACGACTCCCCTGCAGGACTTCGCCTCCAGATGCAGGAGCTGACCAAGAGCGTTGCTGCCCTGACCCGGATGGTGCAGTCCCTACAGGAGGCCCCCAAGGAGAAGATCCGGTTGGCCTCCAGACCAGAGGATGTCCCTTGGATGCGACAGAGGAGGACTCCGCCGACCAGAGGCCGGAACGACGATCGCTTCCACCCGGACGGACGACCCATCTGCCGCCGCTGTCACCAGGTGGGGCACCTTGCAAGGTACTGTCCTTTAAACGAGCAACCCCTGGGGCAAAGGGCCAACCCCCAGGAGTAGGACGGTCAGGCCCGCAGCATTGGAGAACCAAGTACATTGGAGGACGACCAGTTCTCCCTGTAGTGGTTGATGGAATCCCATTGAACGCTTTGCTGGACACCGGTTCTCAGGTGACGACTATACCTTACGTGCTTTATAAACGGTATTGGGAGGACACCGATATTACTCGTGGCCCTGACGATGATTTCACCATAATAGCCAGTAATGGTCAGCCGTTGCCACAAGTGGGGTATAAGGAGGTCACCATCAAGGTGGGGCGGGTGGAATTGAAAGCCCAAGGGATTGTGATTGTTGATATTGATCGTCGAGAATGTAATCCCATGATGACTCTTGGTACTAATGTTATAGAAAATTGTCTTGCAGAAGTTATTGTTTTGTTGCAACAGGTGGCGGAAACCGCTGGCCACAGTGAGCAACGTGCCCTGCAGAAGGAAATCAGAGCTCTGATGCAGAGACAGCAGGTAGAGCTGACTGGGGGTGAGATTGGTCGTGTCACTGTGAGTGATTCAAACCCCATCGCGATACCCCCCAGGAGTGAAATGTTAATATGGTGTCGGGCAGCCATAGGCCTCCGGGGTAAGGACTACCAGGCCTTGGTAGAACCCGTATATTCAGACAATAGGCCTACTGTTCTGACAGCCCGGGGGGTGGTCGACGTCCGCCAGGGGAGAGTGCCCGTACGTGTCCTCAATTGTGGGGAGGAAGAGGTTCACCTCACCAAGTATACCACACTCGCCAAACTGTTCACTGTCAATAATAGTGTGATACAGACACCTGAACCCTTGGTCCCGTCAAACGTGGCGGAGAACAAAGGTTCTGCAGAGCACTCGAAAGACTGGTGTCGGGAATTGCATGTGGGCACTGACTCAACCCCATCCCATCAAAAACAGGGGGCCTACAGGGTGGTACACGAGTACGAGCAGGTATTCAGCAAACACCCCTTAGATTTTGGGCAGGTAAAAGGGATCCAACATCATATCCCCACGGGAGATCACCGACCCATAAAAGAGAGATATCGCCCTGTACCCCCAGCTCATTATCAGTGTGCCAAGGACATGTTGCGGGAAATGAAGGAGGCTGGGGTGGTGAGAGACAGCTGTAGCCCCTGGGCAGCTCCGTTAGTCCTTGTTAAAAAGAAAGATGGTACAATGAGGATGTGTGTTGATTATAGGCAGTTGAATCGCATTACACATAAAGACGCATACCCACTGCCCAGGATAGAGGAGTCTCTGGCTGCCTTAAAATCTGCTAACTACTTCTCTACCTTAGATCTCACCAGTGGGTACTGGCAGGTTCCTGTGGCAGAGGCGGACAAAGAAGACAGCCTTCACGACCCCAATGGGTCTCTGCGAATTCAACTACATGCCCTTCGGATTGTGCAATGCTCCCGGGACGTTCCAGAGGATGATGGAGTGCTGCCTGGGACACATGAACTTTGAAACCGTGCTGCTGTATTTGGATGATGTCATTATCTTCTCTAAGACCTACGAAGACCATTTGAAGCACCTGGCCAAGGTGTTTGAAGCCCTGTCCAACTTCGGCTTAAAGGTGAAACCGTCCAAGTGTCATCTGCTCAAACCTAAAGTGCAGTACCTGGGCCATGTGGTGAGCGCTGAAGGAGTGGCCCCAGACCCCGACAAGGTCACAGTGATCAAGGACTGGCCAAAGCCTAGTGACCTCCACGAAGTCCGGCAGTTCCTCGGGTTGGTAGGCTACTACCGGAGGTTCATTAAGGACTTCACCAAGAAGGCCGCACCCTTGCAAAACCTGTTGGTGGGCCAACCAAAGAAGACCAAGGGGAGGAACACCCCCTTTGATTGGAACGAGGAGCTGGAGGAATCCTTCACCTGTTTGAAGTCGGCACTGACGGGAGAAGAGGTACTGGCTTACCCCGAATACGATCAACCGTTTGTGCTGTACACAGATGCCAGCAATGTGGGATTAGGAGCCGTGCTGTCCCAGGTCCAGAAAGGCAAAGAAAGGGTGATCGTTTACGCCAGCAGGAAACTCCGTCCCACGGAAAGGAACCCTGACAACTACAGTTCCTTTAAGCTGGAATTCCTTGCCATCGTCTGGGCAGTGACAGAGAGGTTCAAACACTACCTGGCCTCCGCGAAATTCACCGTCTTTACGGATAACAATCCACTAACGCATCTGGATACTGCCAAACTCGGGGCCTTGGAACAGCGATGGATGGCCCGGCTGTCCAACTACGATTTCACCATCAAGTACCGGGCAGGACACCAGAATGCCAATGCCGATGCCTTGTCCCGAATGCCCAATTTGCCAGAAACGGGAGAAGACCCGGAGGCACTTGAAGAGGTGGAGCTGCCTGCATTCCATCGCCCCAAAGCCACTCAGAACTCTCATCATGTGAAGAACAGGCACAGGAACCAACCAGATGCCACGCTGAATCCCCTGCCTCATCACGGGTGGGCAGAAACCCAGGATGGTGACCCCGCGGTCCGTCGGGTGAAAGAGCTCTTGACGCAGGCAGGGTTGCATCCTGGCCCAGATGATCCACAAGAAACCCAACAGCTGTGGAAGGGGAGAAGCAAACTGTTTATCCATGATGGCAAGCTGTGCAGGAGGAGCATCGACCCACGTACTCATGAATTGGTGTGGCAGATAGTGGTGACAAGGCGAGATGCGCCCATGGTTCTGGGAGCCTACCATGATGGAGCCGGACACTTCGGATGGAGGAAGCTAGAAAGGCTACTCCGAGGGAGGTTCTATTGGATTGGCATGAAGAGAACCATTGAGAAGTGGTGTCGGGAGTGTGGTCCATGTAGTCTGCGCAGGAAGGACCGTGACAGTCAACGGGCTCCCCTGCGGCCTATCATCACCAAACGGCCGCTCGAACTGGTCGCGCTGGATCATGTGAAGCTGACACCTAGCCGGTCGGGCTATATCTACGCCCTTACCATCGTGGACCACTACTCCAGGTTTTTGGTGGTTGTACCTGTCAAGGATCTAACGGCCAGGACTGCCGCCAGGGCCTTCCAGCAGCACTTTTGTAGGCCCCATGGCTACCCAGAGAAGGTACTGACCGATCAGGGACCTGCATTCGAAGCAGAAGTGTTCCAAGAATTCTGCCAACTGTACGGGTGTAAGAAGATCAGAACCACACCGTACCATCCTCAAACCAACGGGATGTGCGAGAAGATGAACCAAGTGGTAATCGATTTATTGAAGACCTTGCCTGTGGAGGAACGGAACCTGTGGCCGATAAAGTTGCCTGACTTGGTGGATATGTACAATCACATCCCAGTAAATTCCACCAACTGTACTCCAGCATACCTCATGCGAGGAAGATCTAGTCGGTTACCCGTTGATCTGGACATGGGGGTCCTAGTACCCGAAGATACCTCGCCGGATGCAGATTGGGATGCAGAAAGGCAGCGAAGGTACCGCAAAGTACAGGAGTGTGTAGAAAGAAGTCTCGCCCAGGCTAGGCAGAAACAAGAAAGGGACTACAACCAACACGCTCCTGCGATTCCCCTGTCACCTGGTGAGCAAGTACTTAAACGAAAGAGGAGATTACACAAGCTCGATGACCAATGGGAAGCGGAACCGTATACCATCCTGCCATCCGACTTCGACAACACGAAGGTCTGTCTCATCAGCAAGGACAGAGGGGAGACCTTGACAGCGGTATCCAGGGATCACCTTAAGGTCTGCCCTGATAAGTTGAGAGAGAGGGACACGGCCCCAGAAATCTCCCCGCCGGTGGAAAAGGAGAAGATGATCCATACCGTCCTTGGTGACTTTCCCCAGTCCTGGACTCAGATAAATCAAGCCATCGTGGTACCTGTTCTAATGTTTCAACAGCCGGACCCACCAGAAACAATGGTGGTACCAGATCATCCGGTCCCGCAACCTCAACAAGCCTTACCTGAAGATGCCATGCCAACCGTTGAACCGGCAAATCCTCCCTCTGCTATCGGTGAATCTGCAGTACCCACTGTTGATAGCAGCAGCTCTGAGAGCCACAACCTGCCAGTGCTACCCAGACTCACTAGAAGTGTAGCTAGAAGACAGTGCACTACACCAGCGGTAGCAAGCATAGCGGGCCCTGTTAGGCCAATAGCAACCCCTGCGCTGCGAAGGTCCACACGCAGCACTCAAAATCAAACTCCCCTCCGCTACAAAACTTGGAGGTATTAATAAGGGCTGCTATTTAGTTGAGAATGTTTGTGTGTATATCTTTTGTTACAGGTTTTAAAATGGACAATAGAGTAATGGACGGTGAATTGCTCAAAAACTTTCAAGAAGGGGGACCCCTTTGTTTACCCGGGGTCCCCGCTGTTTCAACCACTGAACTGAGAGTCATAAACTGTGCATGACCTAACTTTCGCAACGTTCAAGAGTTCTCACCTCCCATAAAGGGAAGCACTGTTATGTTTAATTGTTATGCTATTTCAAAAATTTTGTGTGTTTCCTGTTAACATGTATTGTTGTTCTTGTTTTCCCAGTCCGGGAGTACTGGATTTAACCGGGGGGGAGTGCAGCGCCCCAGAGTCCTGGTCGTTGCAGTACTGTGGCTCCGCCACTATGGGGAGCTATGGTACGTCTGATTGCACTAAAGGAGTTTCTCTGACCAGGTAACACCTCACTACACTTCACACTCCGGCCACCAGGGGGGGTGGTCCTATCTAGTAGGCCACTCCTCACACTCTGGTAAAACTGGGGGTTGGACAGGAAGACAGGGAGAAGTAGCTGGGAAGAGCTAGTGAGAGGACCTGTCAGGGATGGGATCCTGGCAGACTTCTCAGAGCAGAACTAACCAGTGCACAACGGGAATACAGTAAAGAGGAATTAGGACCAGAAGGAGTCGTGCTGTTAGACCGAGGCAACATCCTTCTGAGGCGCAAACAGTCGGTGGCCGGAACGCCGAGCAAGTAAGAGACTTTAAGTACTACTGCAAACCACGGCAGGACAGCCAATTAAAGGTTGGCTGTCTCACACAAATCACCTAAGCAGACAACGGAGGCAGCTGTGGGAGAGGGGCAACTCTAGGGTCCCGGAAGAACTCCAGGCCTACCCCGTCATACGGGTGCGTCATACAATATCAGCTGGGGGACGGAGAGAACGAACATCAGAGACAGACAGAAGCAGTTGTGAGGACTATCCCGGGAGCTCAGCAGGGAAGGACTACAACACACAGCGCTAGGAGGTAGACACTGATTCCCACCTGTAAAGAGAACTCCTGATGTGCCTTTGGACCGGCCGGTCTCAGACAGCCCTGTTGACAGCGCTCTGGACTGAGGACTCTAAAACCTTCAGTAAAGAGGTAAAGAGACTGCAACCTGGTGTCCTCATTATTTACCACTACAGCACCGCCACTACCATCATCCATCATATCTATCACTGTACGCCCCTCAGCAGGGTCACGGACCGGGCCTAGCCACCGTGACAACCCCAGAGCAGAGACTCAGAGGCCCGGTACCGGGTACCCCTTGGCCCTGCGGCAGTGGGGGCGCTACAAGTATAACATGATTTTTGATTTTTATTCTTTTTTTTACCCCAAATATGGTTCCCAGGGCCTGGAGGAGAGTCTCCTCTCCTCCACCCCGGGTACCACCCGCACATTAACCGCTTACTTCCAGCAACGTGGGCACAGCCCCATGCGGGAAGTAAGCGGTTCAATGCATTCCTATGGGTGCAGAATCGCAGCGATTCTGCACAAAGAAGTGACATGCTGCGGGTTTTAAACCGCTGCGTTTCTGCGCGGTTTTTCCCGCAGCATGTGCACAGTGGTTTGCGGTTTCCATAGGGTTTACATGTAAATGGAAACGCTATGGAAACTGCTGCGGACCCGCAGCATCAAAATCGCCGCGGTTCCGCGGTAAAAACCGCAAAGTGTGAACATGGCCTTAATTGACCCCCTGTTCACACGCCTTCTGTCAATGTCTTTTTTATAGCACTACTTTAGACCTCGTTCTGTGTATCACCTCTATATACCTGATGTCAATTTTTAATTTTTGATAAAGTATTGATATTTTATATTATATATCTTGACTCAGTATTATCTGTTTCTTGGTTATATGTTCTATATATGATGATAGGTCTTAGGACAGTCTTATTCATGGGTAATAATTGTTAATTGTTATTGATGTACCATGTGGAAAAACGCTATAAGTGGCTATATAACTTCTGCACAGTGCATACAGGCTAGACAGCAGAAGTGGTCAGTGTCCTTGGCAACCATCTGTAAACAAGAAAAAGATAAGCCTGATTCATAATTTGCGATCTATTGAAGTCACTTTTCTTTTTTTGTTTTTAGTTGTTCAGAAATTGCAGATTTAGTCCATGGATTTGGGGCAAAATCAAAAAAATGTTCTCTTTCAAAAAAGCTATTTCTCATTTTTATGGGGTTTTTGTGACTTTTTAATACTAAAAGCCACAAATCCTTTAAAAAAAATGCAAAAATGTGCCAAATTTAAAATTCCTTTAGATACCTTACTCTAGGGGGGACTTGAGTGAGATTCACCACAAAAATGTGACATTTGTTAAGTCACATTTCATGAATCTTTCCAAGATTAGATAAGCAACATCGTGGAGGGAAAAATTGTAAAAATACAATAAAGAAAGACAAATTAAGGGTAAGTACACACAATGGTTTTCAATCTGAAGTCAGAGCTTTGTATCGCAAAGACAATAAAGGAAAAAGTGATCTTTTTTCCTAAAGCGGCCCCACCAGCATTGTTGCAGCTGTTTTCATGGCTTCTCTGCAGCCAGCATCCTTTACCGCTATCTTCTATAAAAAAGAGTAAAATTACGCTGCCTGAAGAATGATCATGTTACTTCTTTTAAGCACTCCAATCTTTCAGAACCCTGAAGAGGTAACATAAGCTGAAACATGTGCTCAGCAATGTAGTTTTTACGACAATATTGAATTGGGACTATATGTTTCTAGAGCATACATAATATTGTGGACGCTGGGAAATAACAGCATTTCTAATCCTTGTTTTCATTATTAGATATTATTATGTCATAATGATTTACTGTAATTGACTTAAATTGTCTATGATATGAAATTATGAAGGTTCTTACCATAATCATTTCTATTTCTAGGGTAAGGTACCTTTAAAGCAGCTAAATACAAGACCTCTTGAAGCATTTATGTGCAGCATACTGAAGCAACAAGGCTTCGGGGAAGGATTCCGCTGGCTATCACAATACATTGACTGACGACTGACAAGTTCTCTTCATTTAATTCTCTATTTTATTTTGTTGCTCAGATTTTGTAACTTAAGTTGATTTTAGTGTGTAAGTGGTACTTCAAGTAGATAATGGCTAGTGCAGACACATCAGAAGTCCAAAATGTCTTCCTTCATATAATCTATCCATTATTAAGTTATGATAGTTTAAATAAAACTAACACCTGTATTTGTACTGTCTATTATTGGTCAGCAGCACATGTACTATCACTAACCAATGACACTTTTCTCTCATAGCCAGCAGTGACTTGTTAAACAATTACAGTGGCTTTTTTGTGGCTTTCGATCAGACGGACTAGCTTTTGCTCCCCATGTATATCTAGACCCATGCCCTTGCTTGTTTTCCAGTTGTCCTTCTTTGAACTAACCAATGTATATTCAGAACATCCCAAAAAACATGATATTATTAAATGCTTAGATTTGTACACTTGCCCATTTTTCTTGCTTTCAACACATCAATTTCCGAATAATATACTTATCCAATCAGTATGGCAACAAGATTACAAAGCATATCTTTGCGTGAAATTTCCACCATCACCCAAGACCCTGCTACCCATTTGCTATTTTTACATGTTGGATTCAAATATAGAAGTGTTGTGATCTGATGAGGACCATTCTTTCATTTTTTTCAAGAGAATCATAATTTGTTTTTGAATTAAATCAACCCAATAATTATAGGAATGTAAGAAACCAGTGACTTGGACAGGGGCAGTAGCGTAGCTATCAGGAGGCAGAGGGTACGGTCATCCTGGGTGCCACACTCAGAGGGGCCCAACCGGTGCTATACTACCCATAACTTTATCGCAATGCACAGCACACACAGATGTAGTTAGGCCTGTGGTAATGCAGGGTAACTTTCTACGTTCTGTGTACCGCAGGTCACTTTAAGCCTGCAGTCTACAGAACAGCCAAGGCACCGATGAATGCATACTACTTCAGAGTCCTCACACTGGGACTCCCAGGTTCTGTGCATGCACCACTGCTATGACAGCACATTGGTCCCACAGGACTCCTCAGGATACTGGATTAGGTGAGCATATGATGTTTTTGGATTTTAATTAAAACTTGTGGCAGGCATCATAAACAATCGGGGACCTTGAATCACTGGGGGGACCTCATACAATATAGGGATTACTGTGGGGCCATTATACAATATACAGTGCCTTGTGAAAGTATTCGGGCCCCCTGGAACTTTTCAATCTTTTCCCACATATCATGCTTCAAACATAAAGATGACAAATGTAAATTTTTGGTGAAGAATCAACAACAAGTGGAACACAATTGTGAAGTTTTACGAAATTTATTGGTTATTTTAAATTTTTGTGGAAATTCAAAAACTGAAAAGTGGGGCGTGCAATATTATTTGGCCCCCTTAACTTAATACTTTGTTGCATGACATTTGCTGCAATTACAGCTGCAAGCCGCTTGGGGTATGTCTCTGTTAGTTTTGTACATCGAGAGACTGAAATTCTTGCCCATTCTTCCTCGGCAAACCGCTCGAGCTCAGTGAGGTTTGATGGAGATCGTTTGTGAACAGCAGTTTTCAGCTCTTTCCACAGATTCTCAATTGGATTGAGGTCTGGACTCTGACTTGGCCATTCTAACACCTGGATACGTTTATTTGTGAACCATTCCATTGTAGATTTTGCTTTATGTTTGGGATCATTGTCTTGTTGGAAGACAAATCTCTGTCCCAGTCTCAGGTCTTTTGCAGACTTCAACAGGTTTTCTTCAAGAATGGTCCTGTATTTGGCTCAATCCATCTTCCCATCAATTTTAACCATCTTCCCTTTCCCTGCTGAAGAGAAGCAGACCCAAACCATGATGCTGCCACCACCATGTTTGACAGTGGGGATGGTGTGTTCAGAGTGATGAGCTGTGTTGCCTTTACGCCAAACATATCATTTGGCATTCTTGCCAAAAACTTCGATTTTGGTTTCATCTGACCAGACACCTTCTTCCACGTTTGGTGTGTCTCCCAGGTGGCTTGTTGCAAACGTTAAGCGACACTTTTTAAGGATATCTTTGAGAAATGGCTTTCTTCTTTCCACTCTTCCATAAAGGCCAGATTTGTGCTTTGTACGACTGATTGTTGTCCTATGGACAGACTGTGCCACCTCAGCTGTAGATCTCTGCAGTTCATCCAGAGTGATCATGGGCCTCATGGCTGCATCTCTGATCAGTCTTTTCCTTGTTTGAGATGAAAGTTTAGAGGGATGGCTGGGTCATGGTAGATTTGCAGTGGTATGATACTCCTTCCATTTTAATATGATCACTTGCACAGTGCTGCTTGGGATATTTAAAGTTTTGGAAATCATTTTATATCCAAATCCACCTTTAAACTTCTCCACAACAGTATCACGGACCTGCATGTTGTGTTCATTGGTCTTCATGATGCTCTCTGTGCTTCAAACAGAACCCTGAGACTATCATAGAGCAGGTGCATGTATACGGAGACTTGATTACACACAGGTGGATTATATTTATCATCATTAGGCATTTAGGACAACATTGGATCATTCAGGGATCCACAATGAACTTCTGGAGTGAGATTGCTGCACTGAAAGTAAAGGGGCCGAATAATATTGCACGCCCCACTTTTAAGTTTTTGAATTTCCACAAAAATGTAAAATAACCATTAAATTTTGTTCAACTTCACAATTGTGTTCCACTTGTTGTTGATACTTCACCAAAAATTTACATTTGGTATCTTTATGTTTGTAGCCTGATATGTCGGAAAAGGTTGAAAAGTTCCAGGGGGCCGAATACTTTCGCAAGGCACTGTAGTAGCTAATGTGAGGTCAATTATACAATGTAGGCGCTAATGTGGTGGCCATTATACAGTTTGGGGTCTAATGCTGGGGCCATTATATAGCATGGAAGATAAAGCAGGGAGCAAAATACAGCTTAGGGACTAATATGGGGCAACTATACAGTTTGGGGTTCTAATGAGTGGGCCATTATACAGCGTGGAAGCTAATGTAGGGGCCATTATACAGTTTGGAGGCTTATGCAGTGGTAATTTTACACTTTGGGGGCTAATAAAATTATCATTTTACACTTTGGGGGCTAATGTGGTGGCCATTATACAGTTTGGGGGCTAATGCAGGGCCTATTATACAGCCTATTATACGGGCTGAACTTTCCTATCTCAGCCTGTATAAAAAACTTGGTATGTCATCCAGCTTTCCACACTGAACTTTCCTATCTCAGCCTATAGCAAAAACTTGGTATGCTTTTCAACTGACCCCTGCAATATCCCCAATGTTATTTATGACCTTGTTTACGCTACCTTGATCATGTACATCTGACTCTCTTAATTATCTGACCAAGATGAGTATGGACCACTCCCCTCTACTTCACACCTGAATGCACTTTGTTGCACATGTATTGTGTAGCATAAGTCTGCCAAGACAGCAGTCTGTCCCGTGTATCACAGAAGTGTATCATAGAAGGGTGATGCTCAAAATTAATTCCAGAATTGAACCAGAAGGGAACTGAATGTATAATCCTTCACTTTCTATTAACCCCCTAATCCCTACACCTAGTAAGGAACTGGTCATCTCTTCTTCAATCCTCCCCATCCATCTCACCTCCTCCTCTGAACTGTTTCTCAACATACAATCCTCTGTCTCCAAACACAGACAGTCTCCTCATGCTCTCTCCTGCTTCCACCTGCTAACACTTTCTCTGCTCCTCCTCACTGCCGGTGATATTTCTCCAAATCCTGGTCCTCCTCACTACATTCCCACAGTCATTTCTACCTCCCATCCACACTCTTTTACAACTTTCCGTAACCTCTCTAACCTTATACCCATTCACCCAGCCCCTGCTTCCCCAGTTTCACTAACAGGAGCACTATGGAATGCTCGCTCTGTCTGCAACAAATTTTCCTACATCCATGATCTTTTCATTACTCATAAACTTTCCTTCCTCGACATCACCGAAACCTGGCTCACCCCCTCTGACACAGCCTCTCCTGCTGCACTCTCGTATGGTGGATTCCACCTTTCCCACACACCCCGCCCTAGCAAGCATGGTGGAGAAGTTGATTTTCTCTTGTCAGATAACTGCTCCTTCACCCCAATCCCACTGCCACCCTCTGTTACCCTCCCTTCCTTTGAGGTGCACTCTGTGCACATCTATTCCCCCTCCAATTGGCTGTCATTTACCGCCCCCTAGGGCCAGCTGCCACATTTCTTGACCACTTCACCACATGGCTACATCATTTCCTTTCCTCGGACGTCCCCACTATCATCATGGGCGACTTCAACATCCCCAATGACACTTCCCGCTCAGCTGCCACTGAACTTCTATCTCTCACTTCCTCCTTCGGCTTCGCTCAATGGTCTTCTGCAGCCACTCACAAAGATGGCCACACATTGGACCTCATCTTCACCCGCCTCTGCTCCCTATCTAACCTCTCTAACTCACTTTTCCCTCTTTCTGACCACAACCTACTCACATTCTCTTCCCTCTCCACTCCTTGTCCACAATCCCCACCTGACAAACTTGCACACCCTCGCAGAAATCTTAAACACCTCAATCTACAGTCACTGTCTGAATCCCTTCTCCCTCTTACAGGCATAAGTTCCCTACACAATGTGTATGCCGCTGCCGCTCTGTATAACACTACAATAGCTGTAGCTCTGGAATCGGTTGCCCCTCTCACACATACCAAAGCTCACAAAATCAACAGACAGCCCTGGCACACCAGCCTGACCAAAGAACTGAGACGGGCTACCAGGGTTGCTGAGCGACGATGGAAAAGATCCCTCTCCAGTGAGCACTTCATCGCATTCAAACAATCCCTCACTACTTTCAAGGTCACACTCGCTGCAGCAAAACAAACCTACTTCTCATCTCTCATATCCTCCCTGTCTCACAACCCTAAACAGTTATTCAACACTTTCAATTCTCTCTTCTGTCCCCCAGCACCCCTTCCCTCTCGACTCATCTTGGCAGAAGACTTTGCCTCATGTTTCAAGCAGAAGATTGATAACATCAGAGACAGTTTTTGTCTACAACCCCCAGAGCCCTTCCTCTTAACTACCCAGCCCTCCTCCTCCAATTCAAACCCTAACCCATCTCTTCAACCTATCACTAGCAACTGGTATTTTCCCCTCAAGCTTTAAACATGCCTCAATCACACTTATCCTCAAAAAGCCCTCTCTTGACTCATCCTCTGCATCTAGCTATCGCCCCATATCACTTCTCCCCTATGCCTAAAAAACACGTCCATCTTGAACTGTCCTCCCACCTCTCTTCCTGCTCCCTCTTTCACCGCTTTCAATCTGGCTTCCGGCCACATCAATCCACTGAAACTGGCCTAACTAAAGTCACCAGTGACCTACTAATTGCCAAAACCAAGCGGCACTACTCTGTCCTCCTCCTCCTAGACCTATCCTCTGCCTTTGACACAGTGGACCATTCCCTACTATTAAAGTATGCCATAGAAAGTATTAATGCTCATACTGTGCTACATAGAAAAGCCCTGTCTGTTCCTTTGAAGAATATAATATCCCAAATGCCCCAATCTAGCAACAAATACCGTTGAATGTCCACTTAAAGATAACAATGCCCCCCCAAGAAAAAATAATAGAACCTGAGTGCCTCTATTAAAACTAATAATGTCCCGATTTATAACAAATAATGTCCTCTGAGTGCCCACACAGCTCTGAATATGCAGAATGATGGTCCTAGAAACCCCAAAACACAATATGATGGTCCCCAAAGCCCTTTATTATACATTGAGGATCCCAGAGCTCCCTATATGTAGTAAAATGGCTACACAACACCTATATAAAATATGATGTTCCCATTGCCTTTATATATAGTACTAGATGGTGGCCCAATTCTAACGCATCGGGTATTCTAGAATATGTATGTCCACATAGTATATTGCCCAGCCACACAGTATATTGCCCAGCCACGTAGTATATTGCCCAGTTACGTAGTATATTGCCCAGTTACATTCTATATTGCCCAGTGACGTAGTATATTGCCCAGTTACATTGTATATTGCCCAGTGACGTAGTATACAGTACAGAGCCACATAGTATATTGCCCAGCCACGTAGTATATTGCCCAGTGACGTAGTATATTGCCCAGTGACGTAGTATACAGCACAGAGCCACGTAGTATATTGCACAGCCCATGTAGTATATTGCCCAGCTATGTAGTATATTGCCCAGCCACGTATGACACAGGTTAAAAAAATAAAAAATAAACATATACTCACCTTCCGCAGGCGCGTTGTAACTCTGTCGCCTGTGTGGGGTGCAGGCGGCAGCTTCCGGTCCCAGGGTGTGATGACGTCGCGGTCACGTGACCGTGTCACGGTAACATGACCGTGACGTCACGGCAGGTCCTTGTCGCGCAGGACCTGTGATGACGTCGCTGTCACATGACCGTGTAGCGGTCACATGACCGCGACGTCACGGCAGGTCCTTTCCGCGCAGGCGCGCAGGACTTGTGATGACGTCGCGGTCACATAACCGTGACGTCATGGCAGGTCCTTCTGCCAGACCATCCTTGGCACCGGAACGTGCCGCTTGCATCGCGAGGAGCGGGAAAGGCGGCGTAGGTGAGTATATAATCATTTTTTATTTTTTTAATTATTTTTAACATTAGATGTTTTTACTATTGGCGCTGCATAGGCTGCGTCAATAGTAAAAAAAACTTGGTCACACAGGGTTAATAGCAGTGGTAACAGAGTGCGTTACCCGCTGCATAACGCAGTCCGTTACCGCCGGCATTAACCCTGTGTGAGCGGTGACCGGAGGGGTGTATGCGGGCGCCGGACAGTGAGTGCGGGGAGTAAGGAGCGGCCATTTTCTTTCGGACTGTGCGCGTCGCTGATTGGTCGTGGGTGTTTTGCCACGACCAATCAGCGACTTGGATTCCATGACAGGCAGAGGCCGCGACCAATGAATATCCGTGACAGACAGAAGGACAGAAAGACGGAAGTGACCCTTAGACAATTATATAGTAGATGATGGTCCCTACTGCCCCTATATACAGCATGAAGGTCCCCCTGCCCCTATATATAGTATGAAGGTCCCCAGTGCCCCCTGTATATAGTATAAAGGTCCCCACTGCCCCCTATATATAGTATGAAGGTCCCCACTGCCCCCTGTATATAGTGGCTAACAAAGTGGCTCAAGGATAACAATGTCAATGTTTTAGAGCAGCCATCACAAAGCCCTGATCTTAATCCTAGTGAAAATTTATGGGCAAAGCTGAAAAGGCCGGTGCGAGCAAGGCGACCTACAAACCTGGATCAGTTACACCAGTTTTGTCAGGAGGAGTGGGCCCAAATTCTGATTAACTATTGTGAGAAGCTTGTGGAAGGAGATCCCAAATATTTGACAAAAGTCATTCAGTTTAAGGGATATAGTACCAAATACTAATGAAATGTATAGAAACGTTTGACTTTGCAATAAGTAATAAAAATGCCTTAAAACGTTCTCTCTCTCTCTCATTATTCTGGCATTTGGCAAATATTAATAATTATGGTAATCCTGACCTAAAATGAGAAAGGTTTATTCTGATTTCATGTCAGATATTGAGAAAAACCTGCAGATGTGTCTTTTTATATAGGGTATGTAAACTTCTGGTTTCAATTGTATAGTATGATGGCCCCACTGCCCTATATATGTAGTATAAAGGTCCCTACTTCACCATATAAACAGTTTGATGGCTCCAGTTGCCCCATGCATATAGTAGGATGGTTCCAGTTCCCCCATATACAACCCCTGGCAAAAATTATATAATCACCGGCCTTGCAGGATGTTCATTCAGTTGTTTAATTTTGTAGAAGAAAAGCAGATCACAGACATGGCACAAAACTAAAGTCATTTCAAATGGCAACTTTCTGGCTTTAAGAAACACTAAAAGAAATCAAGAAAAAGTGTGGTAGTCAGTAATGGTTACTTTTTTAACCAAGCATAGGAGAAAAATTATGGAATCACTCAATTCTGAGGAAAAAATTATGGAATCATGAAAAACAATCAGTTTTGTACATCGAGAGACTGAAATTCTTGCCCATTCTTCCTCGGCAAACAGCTCGAGCTCAGTGAGGTTTGATGGAGATCATTTGTGAACAGTAATTTTCAGCTCTTTCCACAGATTCTCAATTGGATTGCGGTCTGGACTTTGACTTGGCCATTCTAACACCTGGATACATTTATTTGTGAACCATTCCATTGTAGATTTTGCTTTATGTTTGGGATCATTGTCTTGTTGGAAGACAAATCTCTGTCCCAGTCTCAGGTCTTTTGCAGACTCCAACAGGTTTTCTTCAAGAATGGTCCTGTATTTGGCTCCATCCATCTTCCCATCAATTTTAACCATCTTCCCTTTCCCTGCTGAAGAGAAGCAGACCCAAACCATGATGCTGCCACCACCATGTTTGACAGTGGGGATGGTGTGTTCAGGGTGATGAGCTGTGTTGCCTTTACGCCAAACATATCGTTTGGCATTGTTGCCAAAAAGTTCGATTTTGGTTTCATCTGACCAGAGCACCTTCTTCCACATGTTTGGTGTGTCTCCCAGGTGGCTTGTTGCAAACTTTAAACAACACTTTTTATGGATATCTTTGAGAATTGGCTTTCTTCTTTCCACTCTTCCATAAAGGCCAGATTTGTGCTGTGTACGACTGATTGTTGTCCTATGGACAGACTGTCCTACCTCAGCTGTAGATCTTTGCAGTTCATCCAGAGTGATCATGGGCCTCTTGGCTGCATTTCTGATCAGTCTTCTCCTTGTTTGAGATGAAAGTTTAGAGGGATGGCTGGGTCTTGGTAGATTTGCAGTGGTTTTATACTCCTTCCATTTCAATATGATTGCTTGCACAGTGCTCCTTGGGATGTTTAAAGTTTTGGAAATAATTTTGTATCCAAATCTGGCTTTAAACTTCTCCACAACAGTATCACGGACATGCATGTTGTCTTCCTTGGTCTTCATGATGCTCTCTGTGCTTCAAACAGAACCCTGAGGCTATCATAGAGCAGGTGCATTTATACAGAGGCTTGATTACACACAGGTGGATCATATATATCATTATTAGGCATTTAGGACAACATTGGATCATTCAGAGATCCGCAATGAACTTCTGAAGTGAGTATGATGCACTGAAAGTAAAGGGGCCAAATAATATTACACACCCCACTTTTCAGTTTTTGAATTTCCACAAAAATGTAAAATAACAAATAAATTTAATTCAACTTCACAATTGTGTTCCACTTGTTGTTGATTCTTCACCAAAAATTTACATTTGGTATCTTTATGTTTGAAACATGATAAGTATGATGACCCCAGTTCCCTCGTATATATAGTAGGATGGCTCCAGTTCCCCCATGTATATAGTATGATGGCCCCAGTTCCCCCCTTGTATATAGTAAGATGGCCCCAGTTCCCTCATATATAAAGTATGATGGTCCCACAGCCCCATATATATAGAGCAGAAGTAAAAAAAAGCAATTTATAACACCAAGGCCGAGAGAGAATCAAACCTTGCTCCCAAAGTAAATACATGAACACCAATAATAACTGATGGAATACTCCCAAAACTATGAAATCCAAAGAAAATGGAGTACAAGAAAACCATCAAAGGAAATAAAAGTCCAGAAAATTTTAGTAAGCAAAAATATTAAATTAATAAAATGTAAGCCATAGATAGTGGCACAAAGAGGTGAAAAAGTAAGGAGACATGGTGATACAGCAGGAAAAAGGAAGACAAAATGGTAACCAGAGGTAAGCAAGATCATAAACCATGTACAAGAGCAAATGCAAACACTAACAATAATAAGCACAGAAAGGCTGGTGAATAATCAGAGGTAAGTAAATATATATGACACCAGACTCATATGCCCACCAAGGTTAGTCCCGCTTACCCAGGGGTTTGCCGTCCCTTATTATACAGTGCCCTCTCTTGTTATGTACAGTACCGTCCCTTACATATTGGATTTTATAGAGCCCTGTTTTTTATTACATACCGTCCTGTCTTGTTAGCTATATAATGCAATGATGGCTGATGGAGCATGGGAAAGCTTCTTTTCTAAAGGAGGAGCTGATTGACTGGTCGTCTGGTCACCGGCTCCTCCATCAGTAGTCATTTTACATCTAACAAGAGAGGGGACTAAGTAATAAAAAAGGGCGCTGTGAATAACAAAAATAAAAAAATAACAAGAATACACTATGTAAAAGACAGCACTGTACATAACAGCAGAGAAAGCTATATAATATGGGATGGCACCATATATAACTAGAGAGGATGGTATGTAATAACGGACGGTGTTATACATAAAAAAAAGAGGAAACTATGTAACTAAGGATGGTGTTATACATAATAAGTGAGCACACTATACAATAAGGGACTGTGCTATACATAATTGAGTACACTATATACTAAGGGACTGTGCTATACATAATAAGTGTATAAGTCTATAATCACTGCACACTTTGCGACAAGATTTATGCTTCAAGATAACATGTGTTTTATTATAAGTGATGAGGCAACAAGCACAGAAGCGACAAATGCAGACGTTTCGGCCACTCTGTGGCCTTGATCACTGTGTCGCGTAGTAGAAGTGTATCACTAAGTTATGCTTGAGCGTCCTGGATAGGCCTGGGCCAAAATCTGTTACGTATAACCCCTGGGTTGGAGCTGCACCGGCACTTTTGTGCCAGCACTCCACCGCCTACATACGACTCCGGATCCGGCCATTATTGGCACCCACACGATCTTGGCTCATGCAGCTGTACCATTACGTCTAATCAAAAGGGGGCGCATTCACCGTCTTGGCCGGTGCAGCTCCAACCCAGGGGTTATACGTAACAGATTTTGGCCCAGGCCTATCCAGGACGCTCAAGCATAACTTAGTGACACACTTCTACTACGCGACACAGTGATCAAGGCCACAGAGTGGCCGAAACGTCTGCATTTGTCGCTTCTGTGCTTGTTGCCTCATCACTTATAATAAAACACATGTTATCTTGAAGCATAGATCTTGTCGCAAAGTGTGCAGTGATTATAGACTTATACGTATTGAGGGGATTACTTCCCGTTCACTAGCACCTTACTTCCCTCGGTCGTGTGCTAGCCATCTCTATACTATACATAATAAGTGAGTACACCTTATACTAAGGGACTGTGTTAGATCTAATAATCGATAATAACATCTTCCTCAACCTCCCCGTTCCTAAATTCATTATAAATCCCCCATCCTCCCATCCCAATCCCCCACACCCCTCATTGTCCTCCTCCCCCCACATCCCATTATTGCTTTCTCCCCCACCTCCATGATTGCCCTCTTCACCACCTCCATCATTTCTTTCTCCCTACCAGCCCATTATTGCCCATTCCACCACCTCCATCATTGCCTCCTCCCACCACTCCCATCATTTTCCTTTCCACTGCCACCATCATTTCCTCCTCCCCCACCATCCCGATCTTTGCCCTTTCCACCACCACCATCATTATCTTTTCCCCCACCACCCCATCATTGCCCATTACACTGCCTCCATCATTTCCTCCTCCCCACAACCCCCATTATTGCCCATTCACCACCTCCATCAATTCCTCCTCCCCACCACCCCCATTATTGCCCTTTCCACCACCCCATCATTGCTTTCTTCCCCATCATTGCCCTCTCTGTCAAACCAATCATTGCCTTCTGCCCCACCACCCCATCATTGCCCACTGCACTGCCACAATCATTTCCTCCTCCCCACCACCCACATTATTGGCCATTCACCACCTCCATCATTTCCTCCTCCCCCACCACCCCCATTATTGCTCTTTCCACCACCCCATCATTGCTTTCTCCCCCATCATTGCCCTCTCTGTCAACCCAATCATTGCCTTCTGACCCATCACCCCATCATTGCCCTCTCTGTCAACCCAATCATTGCCTTCTGACCCATCACCCCATCATTGCCCTCTCTGTCAACCCAATCATTACCTTCTGCCCCACCACACCAATCATTGCCCATTACACTGCCTCCATCATATCCTCCTCCCCATCACCCCATTATTGCCCATTCACTTCCTCCATCATTTCCTCCTCCCCCACCCCTCCATTATTGCCCTTTCCACCACCCCATCATTGCTTTCTCCCCATCACCACCCTCTCTCAAACCAATCATTGCCTTCTGCCCCATCACCCCCATCATTGCCCTTTCCTCCACCTACACACAGAGCACCATTCACCTGCCTGCATACACACACAGACACACACACAGCACCATTCACCTCTCTGCATACACATACACACACACACACAGACACAGCACCATTCACCTCTCTGCATACATTGTTGTGAACTGTGTTTCTGGGCTCCCTCTGGTGGTCACTAACGGTATTGTGTTAGGTATGTCTTGTTGCAGGCCTGAGCTCCAGCTGTGTCGTTAAGCAGCAGGTGTTTCCTATTTGAGTCTCCTCTGGACTCAGTCTCTTGCCTGGCATCGTTGTATCCAGACCTATTTGGTCTCCTCCGGATTCCTTTCAGTCTGCCTCATGCAAGAAAAGCTAAGTCTGTTTTGTACAATTTGAATCATTTGCATTATTCAGTGTTTTTGTCCAGCTTGCTTTACATTTGATTTTTGACTCGCTGGAAGCTCTAGGGGGCTGATATTCTCCCTCCACACCGTCAGTCGATGTGGGGGTTCTTGAATGTTCAGCGTGGATGTTTTGTAGGGTTTTCTGCTAACCGCATAGTCCACTATCTATTTTCTGCTATCTAGACTATTGGGCCTCACTTTGCTGAATCTAGTTCATCTCTACGTTTGTGTTTTCCTCTTGCCTCACCGTTATTATTTGTTGGGGGCTTTCTATATCTTTGGGGTTCAATTTCTCTGGAGGCAAGCGAGGTCTTGTTTTTTCCCTTTAGGGGTAGTCAGTTCTCCGGCTGGCTCGAGATGTCTAGAACCAACGTAGGCACGTTCACCGGCTACTTTTAGTTGTTTGTGTCAGGATCAGGTATGCGGTTAGCCCAGTTTCCACCTCCCTAGAGCAGTACTTATATTTTTGCTATCTTGCCGGAATATCAGAGATCCTCTGCCATTGGGATCATAACAGAATGCCAGGCCCAAAAGAAAATGTTTAATGCATCGCAGAAGCGGGATTAAAAAGAAGTTCTGAGTTTTGTTTTTTTTGCTGCAGTTTGCCTAGCTTCTTCCATCCCCTTTTTCTCTGAGTGGCTGAAACTCTGCTGCAGATATGAATGTCCAGACTTTGACTTCTAGTGTGGATCAGCTTGCTGCTAGGGTGCAAAGCATTCAGGATTTTGTTATCCATAGCCCTATGTCTGAACCAAAAATACCTATTCCTGAGCCGTTTTTTGGAGATAGATCTAAATTCCTGAATTTTAGGAATAATTGTAAATTGTTTCTGTCTCTGAAACCTCGTTCCTCTGGTGATTCCGCTCAGCAAATTAAGATTGTTATTTCCTTCTTGCGCGGCGACCCTCAGGATTGGGCCTTCTCTCTGGCGCCAGGAGATCCTGCATTGGTGAATGTTGATGCGTTTTTTCTGGCGCTTGGTTTACTTTATGAGGAGCCTAATCTTGAAAATCAGGCTGAAAAAATGTTGCTGGTTATCTCTCAGGGTCAGGACGAAGCTGAGGTATATTGCCAAAAATTTCGGAAATGGTCCGTGCTTACTCAATGGAATGAGTGTGCACTGGCCGCAAATTTCAGAAATGGTCTTTCTGAAGCCATTAAGGATGTGATGGTGGGGTTTCCTATCCCTACAGGTCTAAATGATTCAATGGCTCTAGCCATTCAAATTGATCGATGTTTGCGGGAGCGCAAATCTGATAATCCTTTGGCGGTGCTGTCTGAACGGTCACCTGGTTCTATGCAATGTGACAGAATTCTGACCAGAGCCGAGCGACAAAATCATAGACGTGAAAATGGGTTGTGTTTCTACTGTGGTGATTCAACACATGTTATCTCAGCATGCTCTAAACGTTTAAAGAAAAAGGTTAATCCTGTCGCCATTGGTACTTTTCAGCCTAAGTTTATTTTGTCTGTGACTTTAATTTGTTCATTATCTTCTTACTCAGTTATGGCTTTTGTGGATTCTGGTGCTGCTTTAAGTCTGATGGATTTGTCGTTTGCCAAGCGCTGCGGTTTTGTCCTGGAGCCTTTGGAAAATCCTATTCCTCTTAGAGGAATTGATTCTACGCCATTGGCAGAGAATAAACCTCAGTATTGGATGCAGGTGACCATGTGCATGACTCCTGTACATCAGGAGGTGATTCGTTTTTTGGTACTGCATAAAATGCATGATGTTGTCGTTTTGGGTCTGCCATGGTTACAGGCCCATAATCCAGTTTTAGATTGGAAAGCTATGACTGTGTCTAGTTGAGGGTGTCAGGGGATTCTGTTGTGAATTCTGTTTGTGGGCTCCCTCTGGTGGCTACTGGTGGTACTGGTTGACTTCTGTCTTTTATCTCCAGTGCACCTGTTTCCATCAGGAAATGGGAGTCTCCTATATAGTCTGGCTTCTCAGTCATTTACTTGCCGGCTATCAATGTTACCAGAGCTCTTCTGATACTGCTACCTGCTCTAAAGTCTGCTGATTCAGATAAGTTGGATCATTTGTATCTTTCTTGAATTTCTGTCCAGCGTTCATTTGGATCATTTGTATTTTTGTCCAGCGTGCTTTTGTTTGTATCTTGCTGCTGGAAGCTCTAGTGAACTGAAATGACCACTCCGGTGTCATGAGTTGGCACCGGAGTTTAAAGTTATTTCAGGATGGTA
Organism: Ranitomeya variabilis; assembly: GCF_051348905.1. NCBI lineage: Eukaryota > Metazoa > Chordata > Amphibia > Anura > Dendrobatidae > Ranitomeya > Ranitomeya variabilis. The sequence goes on from NC_135236.1 coordinate 602,384,598, forward strand.
TTTTGTAGGGTTTTGAGTTGACCGCGAAGTCCACTTTGGTATTTTCTGCTATCTAGTCAGTGGGCCTCTCTTTGCTGAACCTGTATTCATACTACGTATGTGTTTTCTTCTTAACTAACCGTCATTATATATTGGGGGCTACTATCACTTTGGGGTTTTCTCTGGAGGCAAGCCAGGTCTGTGTTTCCTCTATTAGGGGTAGCTAGATCTCTGGCTGGTGCGAGACGTCTAGGGATAAAACGCAGGCACGTTCCCCGGCTACTGGTAGTTGTGCATGAGGTTCAGCATCGCAGTCAGCTTAGATTCCATCTTCCTAGAGCTAGTCCTGTTTTTGCCTATGTCCCTGCCATTGGGAACCATGACAGGATTCATGGCGATTCTCCATTGGTGTCTATTGCTTCTACTCCTTCTGAGATCCCTTGATTTTTTGTCAGACTTTCAGGATGTATTTAATGAGACCAGGTCCAGTGCCCTTCCTCCTCATAGGGACTGTGATTGTGCTATAGATTTGATTCCTGGTAGTAAGTTTCCTAAGGGACGACTCTTTAATTTATCTGTGCCAGAGCATGCCGCGATGAGGAGTTATATAAAGGAGTCTTTGGAGAAGGGACATATTCGCCCATCCTCGTCCCCTCTTGGTGCAGGATTATTTTTTGTGGGCAAGAAAGACGGGTCTCTGAGACCTTGTATTGATTATCGTCTTCTGAATAAGATCACTGTTAAATTTCAGTATCCTTTGCCATTGTTGTCTGATTTGTTTGCTCGGATTAAGGGATCCAGTTGGTTCACCAAGATAGATCTTCGTGGTGCGTATAACCTTGTGCGCATAAAGCAGGGAGATGAATGGAAAACGGCATTTAATACGCCTGAGGGTCATTTTGAGTACCTGGTGATGCCTTTCGGATTATCTAATGCTCCTTCTGTGTTTCAGTCCTTCATGCATGACATCTTCCGGAAATATCTGGATAAATTTATGATTATTTATCTGGATGATATTTTGGTTTTTTCTGATGATTGTGAACCAGGTCAGGATGGTGTTTCAGGTTTTGCGGGAGAATGCTCTATTTGTGAAGGGCTCAAAATGTATCTTTGGGGTACAGAAGGTTTCTTTTTTGGGTTTTATTTTTTCCCCTTCTACTGTGGAGATGGACCCAGTTAAGGTCCGTGCCATTCATGACTGGACTCAGCCCACGTCTGTTAAGAGCCTGCAGAAGTTCTTGGGCTTTGCTAATTTTTACCGTCGTTTTATCGCTAATTTCTCCAGCGTGGTTAAACCTTTGACGGATATGACCAAGAAGGGTTCTGATGTTGCGAATTGGTCTCCTGCGGCCGTGGAGGCCTTTCGGGAGCTGAAGCGTCGGTTTACTTCAGCGCCAGTCTTGTGCCAGCCGGATGTCTCTCTTCCCTTCCAGGTTGAAGTTGATGCTTCTGAAATTGGTGCAGGGGCTGTTTTGTCGCAAAAAAGTTCTGATGGCTCCGTGATGAAGCCATGCGCCTTCTTTTCAAGGAAATTTTCGCCTGCTGAGCGGAACTACGATGTTGGTAATCGGGAGTTGTTGGCCATGAAGTGGGCATTTGAGGAGTGGCGACATTGGCTCGAGGGAGCTAGACATCGTGTGGTGGTCTTGACTGATCATAAAAATCTGATTTACCTCGAGTCTGCCAAGCGCCTGAATCCTAGACAGGCCCGTTGGTCGTTGTTTTTCTCCCGTTTTGACTTTGTGGTCTCGTACCTGCCTGGTTCGAAGAACGTGAAGGCTGATGCACTTTCTAGGAGTTTTGTGCCTGATTCTCCGGGAGTCTCTGAGCCGGCTGGTATTCTCAGAGAGGGAGTAATTTTGTCTGCCATTTCCCCAGATTTGCGACGAGGGCTGCAAAAATTTCAGGCTGATAGGCCTGATCGTTGTCCACCAGAGAGATTGTTTGTCCCTGATGGATGGACCAACAGAGTTATTTCTGAGGTTCATTCTTCGGTGTTGGCGGGACATCCTGGGATTTTCGGTACCAGAGATTTGGTGGCCAGGTCCTTTTGGTGGCCTTCCTTGTCGCGGGATGTGCGTTCTTTTGTGCAGTCCTGTGGGATTTGTTCTCGGGCTAAGCCTTGCTGTTCTCGTGCCAGCGGGTTGCTTTTGCCCTTGCCTATACCGAAGAGGCCTTGGACGCACATTTCCATGGATTTCATTTCGGATCTTCTGGTGTCTCGGAAGATGTCTGTCATCTGGGTGGTGTGCGATCGTTTTTCTAAAATGGTCCATTTGGTGCCCTTGCCTAAGTTGCCTTTCCTCCTCTGATTTGGTTCCTTTGTTCTTTCAGAATGTGGTTCGTTTGCATGGCATCCCTGAGAATATTGTAACTGACAGAGGATCCCAGTTTGTGTCCAGATTCTGGCGATCCTTTTGTGCGAAGATGGGTATTGATTTGTCTTTTTCGTCGGCTTTTCATCCTCAGACTAATGGCCAGACCGAGCGAACTAATCAGACGTTAGAGACTTATTTGAGATGTTTTGTTTCTGCTGATCAGGACGACTGGGTTACCTTTTTGCCACTGGCCGAGTTTGCCCTTAATAATCGGGCTAGTTCTGCCACCTTGGTTTCACCCTTTTTCTGCAACTCTGGTTTTCATCCTCGTTTCTCCTCGGGTCAGGTTGAACCTTCTGACTGTCCTGGCGTTGATTCTGTGGTGGATAGGTTGCAGCGGATTTGGAACCATGTGGTGGACAATTTGAAGTTGTCACAAGACAAGGCCCAGCGGTTTGCCAACCGCCGCCGCGGTGTGGGTCCCCGACTTTGTGTTGGGGATTTGGTTTGGTTGTCTTCTCGGCATGTTCCTTTGAAAGTCTCCTCTCCTAAGTTCAAGCCTCGCTTTATCGGTCCTTATAAGATTTTGGAAATCCTTAACCCGGTGTCTTTTCGCTTGGACCTTCCAGCGTCTTTTGCTATTCATAATGTGTTCCATAGGTCCTTGTTGCGGCGGTACGTGGTGCCTATGGTTCCTGCTTTTGAGCCTCCTGCCCCGGTTTTGGTTGAGGGCGAGTTGGAGTACGTGGTGGAGAAGATTCTGGATTCTCATATCTCTAGACGGAAACTCCAGTATTTAGTTAAGTGGAAAGGCTATGGTCAGGAGGATAATTCCTGGGTTGTCGCCTCTGATGTTCATGCGGCTGATTTGGTTCATGCCTTTCACGCTGCTCATCCTGATCGCCCTGGGGGTCTTGGTGAGGGTTCGGTGACCCCTCCTCAAGGGGGGGGTACTGTTGTGAACTGTGTTTCTGGGCTCCCTCTGGTGGTCACTAACGGTATTGTGTTAGGTATGTCTTGTTGCAGGCCTGAGCTCCAGCTGTGTCGTTAAGCAGCGGGTGTTTCCTATTTGAGTCTCCTCTGGACTCAGTCTCTTGCCTGGCATCGTTGTATCCAGACCTATTTGGTCTCCTCCGGATTCCTTTCAGTCTGCCTCATGCAAGAAAAGCTAAGTCTGTTTTGTACAATTTGGATCGTTTGCATTATTCAGTGTTTTTGTCCAGCTTGCTTTACATTTGATTTTTGACTCGCTGGAAGCTCTAGGGGGCTGATATTCTCCCTCCACACCGTCAGTCGATGTGGGGGTTCTTGAATGTTCAGCGTGGATGTTTTGTAGGGTTTTCTGCTACCCGCATAGTCCACTATCTATTTTCTGCTATCTAGACTATTGGGCCTCACTTTGCTGAGTCTAGTTCATCTCTACGTTTGTGTTTTCCTCTTGCCTCACCATTATTATTTGTTGGGGGCTTTCTATATCTTTGGGGTTCAATTTCTCTGGAGGCAAGCGAGGTCTTGTTTTTTCCCTTTAGGGGTAGTCAGTTCTCCGGCTGGCTCGAGACGTCTAGAACCAACGTAGGCACGTTCACCGGCTACTTTTAGTTGTTTGTGTCAGGATCAGGTATGCGGTTAGCCCAGTTTCCACCTCCCTAGAGCAGTACTTATATTTTTGCTATCTTGCCGGAATATCAGAGATCCTCTGCCATTGGGATCATAACAATACATACACACACACACAGTACCATTCACATCTCTGCATACACACACACACACATCACCGCACGGTATCCTGAAGCTGCACTATCATCACCGGCAGCTTCCTGTCTCGCACAGCCGTGGCGCTGATTGATGATGTAATTCAGCCGCTGCTGTGTGAGACATGAAGCAGGACGGATCAATTCCCTGCAGCTCCGCTCTGCTGCCATTTTCTCTTGCAGGCAGCGGAGCTGCAGGGATTGCTCCTTGCCCGCTGCACATGAGGGCAATCTGGCCAGGGGCCCCCCGGAGCCTCTGGGCCGGATAAACTGGCCAGATTGCCCTCATTAATATCCACCTTGCAGGGGCCCCCCAGAGCCTCCGGGCCCCTGTGCAGCCACACCGGTTGAACCGGCAGTATGTCCGCCCATGCGATTACCCATTGTACCTGGTAGTGTCCGCACGTCTCCCTGCTGGCCCCCTTGAAACACTTTGAAAAAGCTGCCACGCGAAACGCGCATCAAGGGGCCAGCAAGGAGACATGCGGACACCACCAGATACAATGGGTAAGCGGGACTCACCTTGCTGGGCATATGAGTCTGGTGTCATATATTTACTTATCTCTGATTGTTCACCAGCCTTTCTGTGCTTATTATTGTGAATGTTTGCATTTAGTCTTGTACATGGTTTATGATCTTGCTTACCTCTGGTTATCATTTTGGCTGCCTTTTTCCTGCTGTATCAGCATGTCTCCTTACCCTTTTCACTTCTTTGTGCCACTATGTATGGCTTACATTTTATTCATTAAATATTTTGCTTAATAAAATTTTCTGGACTTTTATTTCCTTTGGTGATTTTCTTGTACTCCATTTCCCATATACTGTATATAGTTGGATGGTCCCAGTTCCTCCCACATATATAGTATGATGGGCCCAGTTCCCCAATATATATAGTATGATGGGCTTAGTTCCCCCATATATATACAGTATATATATATATATATATATATATATATATATGTATATATATATATATATATATATATATATATATATATATATATATATATATATATATATATATATATATATATTATGATGGCCCCACAGCCCGTTCATATAAAAAATAATGAAGTTTATACTCACCTCATCCTGATGCCCGACACTGCAGCCTCCGTCTTCTCTTCCGGCCTGATTAGCGGCGTGAGACAATTACGTAACTGTGCCGCCTGCCTGCGCACACTGAAGTCTCAGCCATAGTCTGTGGCTTATGAGACAGACTGTGACATGCGCAGCGGCCGTGTCTGCTGTCGGACGCATCACAGGACAGTACAGCAGACACGGCCGCACGCAGTTTGCTGTGCATGGCCATCAGGCAGCTGGCCCTGCACAGCTGCTGGGAGAGCGGCCCGGGAGGCAAGATCCTAAGAAGCAGCCTCCTGGATTACAAACAGAGGGAGGATAACCATATTTACATCCTAAGTAAAATTGGTGCTTATCTTCAGCCCATAGTCCACAGGCACCACAGGCTGAAATAAATATTTCTACATCTACCAATTTTCTCCTTTAACCACCAAACTTAAGGAATCCCACAGGTGTCCTCTCATTACTATCAGAGACTGGGACATTCACCTGTAAAAGTAAAAAATGTAGGACCTAAACCCACATATTACTAACAACAAAACAGGACTCCTGGATGTCTACTTATGTACTTCCTGCAATGTCATGTTCTGCAGTTTCCTCAAATACTCCTAAGGCCGGTTTCACACGTCAGTGATTCCGGTACGTGAGGTGTCAGTTTCCTCACGTACCGAAGCCACTGACACACGTAGACACATTGAAATCAATGCATCTGTGCAGATGTCATTGATTTTTTGCGGACCGTGTCTCCGTGTGCCAAACACAGAGACATGTCAGTGTTCGTGGGAGCGCACGGATTACACGGACCCATTAAAGTCAATGGGTCCGTGTAAAACACGTACTGCACACGGACGTTGTCCGTGTGCAGTCCGTGTGCCGTGCAGGAGACAGCGCTACAGTAAGCGCTGTCCCCCCCCCACATGGTGCTGAAGCCGCCATTCATATCTTCTCTGCAGCAGCGTTTGCTGTAGAGAAGATATGAATAATCCTTTTTTTTTTTTGTTTCTCGTGTTTAACATAAAGATCCATGTCCCCACCCCCTGTGCGCCCGCCCGCTGTTATTAAAATACTCACCCGCCTCCCTCGCAGTGTCCTGTCCTGGCCGCAGCTTCTCCTGTATGCGGTCACGTGGGGCCGCCCATTACAGAAATGAATATGCGGCTCCACCCCTATGGGAGGTGGAGCCGCATATTCATGACTGTAATCGGCGGCCCCACGTGACCACTCATACAGTAGAAGGTGCGGCCAGGACAGGACACTGCGAGGGAGCCGGGTGAGTATTTTAATAACAGCGGGTGGGTGCACAGGGGGTGGGGACAGCGATCTTTATGTTAAACACGAGAAACAAAAAAAAAAGGATTATTCATATCTTCTCTCCAGCAAACGCTGCTGCAGAGAAGATATGAATGGCGGCTTCAGCACCACGTGGGGGGGACAGCGCTTATCTCTAGCGCTGTCTCCTGCACGGTGCGTGTGGTACCCAGTCGGCACACGGGCAGCACACGTGTGCCGCACGTGTGCCACACTGATGTGCCACAGAAACGCACGGGCACTTGGACACGGATAATTCCGGTACCGATTTTTCCGGTACCGGAATTATCTGGACGTGTGGGACAGGCCTAAGACATAGCGATAGGATTGTGAACCCCACTAGGGACAGTGATAATGATGTCTGTGAAGCAATATGGAATTAATGGTGCTATATACTGTACCTATAGAAATACCCTGGCTTAGGGAAAGAGGGAAAAAAGTGAGACAAGTGCGGTGCTTCCTCTGAGCGTAACACGTTTTTACCAACAGTAAAAAAAATTCTTTTAGTTGTGGTTATGCTCACCTTCTGTCGGTAAGAAATGCACATTGAGATTCTCAAGGAATCAATTCTTTAGGCAACTCTTCTCCGTATGTTGTATAATCCAATAAGGTGTGCAGCTCACTTTGGAGAACTATGTGTTGATCCTGTTTCAGATCCACATAGGTGGCGAATTCAAAGGGAAAATAAACTCCAAGCAAATGTGGCGATAAGCACCTTAGGATTCTTTTAATGCATCCACTTCCAGTGAAAAATGTTAATAAAAATTCATTTATTTTCTCAAAACAAAAAATGGAAAAAAAAATATATATATTTTTAAAATATTTTTAAAATACAGTACAACGTGTTTCGGCTGCTATTTTTACAGTGCAGCCTTCATCAGGTAGCAAAAAAAAAAACAGGCATACAGTACAATAAGCACTATAAAGAGATGTTACAACCTCCAAGTTTTCATATTTATGAGGGTTTCTAGAAGGGATTAGCAGGGCGGGACCGGGGGTCAGGTTCTCCTTTCCTGACGAATATCTACATGGTAGCGTCCATGTACCTGATAGAGAGAATCTCCCTTGCCTCCAAGCGTGACATCACCCTCCCCGAAAGGAAGGCAACATCTCTGTAACAACCGGTTACCTGGGGTGTTACACTCCCTCCCCGTTAACTCCAGTACTCCCAGACTGGGAAAGGAAAACATAAACAACAGGTTATAATAAGACATGCAAAAAAGATTTTTGGAATGCTTAAGAACAGGTATAGCAAATTAATATAAACTTTGAGTTCTCTTTTCGGAAGGAGTTAATATTTGAACGTTGCAAACATATTTAAACCAATATATTAACTTTCAAAAATATATAACCATACTATCACAGACTATGCAGTGCAAATACCCTCTAAGGGTATACTATCTTCACAATTTACAGTGCTCCACTTCTCATTACCATCGATAACCTTTTCAGGTATACTACATCATATAGATTTGATTCGAAAGTGCAAAATTTTAACTGACTAAATGTTAAAAATTTAATCTATTAAACTCTCTAGCATATCAAAACTGATTCTAACTTTCTAACTTTACTCAATACTGAGGTAGTGCAATTGCATAATTCAAATTAGTATTCAAATCCATCAATCACATTCTTGAACAGCAGCAACGATGCGAGGGACCCGTTATCAACCCCCAACGTAGGCTTGGGCGGGCTGCAAGGCGTATCCAGACCCGGTGTTCTACAGCTCCAACGGGTTTTTCTTCAGGTCTCTATGTAAACATATCAACAATTAAAGGCAGCATTGGAACAGTCTCTTTAAGGGTTCCAAGTAAAACCAGTAGGAAGCACCTAAGGAGGTGCCAACTATTTACAACACAGTCTGTGACTCATTCACCGTCCATGATTCTATTGTCTTTTAATGATCAACTAAATTTTCAAAACAAAAACCTGTTAGAGTTTAACGAAACATTCCAAATAGAACAATAAAAGTAGAACTTTTTGCAGTCATATTCAAGCTTTGAAAACTGTCTACTTCCTTTTCCAGGGTAACAGGGAAGGATTGCTACTCCCTGGCTGGGAATATTCTGGATCGTATATTTCCATGAGTACTGCACACCAGGGCCTGCTGGCTAGTTCCACCACTGGTGTCTGAGTGGATTGGTCACATTTGGGCGTTGGCCTGGCCTGCTGCGTTTGCAAGGACTAAGAGTGGCACACGTCATTTTCAATCTAATGCATACCACCCCTTTTCCCCAATGTGACGGGTATAGGTCACATGGTCATCAGCATTTAGGTCCCTGTCAGGATGTCCTTCCATTAGATGGGACTCCACATCCCTCTGGTTGATGAAAATCTCATTAATCATCCCAGCTTATTTAATAAATCTCCAGCCTTGCTGCTTGTTGAATACCACTACTTCCCCCAGCTGCAGTGGTCCTCTTTCTGCCCGTGGGATCTTATGCATATGGGCCTTCCCTGCCAGATTTTTCTCTTCGAACGCCATTTCACGGGCCAAGGATTCCTGTCTCTCCCTCTCCTTTCTGCACTTGCAGTGCTCCCGCCAGGTAATCATAGGGATTTCACCCTGGAGCGTGATCATGTTCTCCTATGCAGGTCTCTCTGCAAATATCATGGGCTCTGGGGAGTTAGCCTGGGGCCCACTAATGGGGATTAGCGGAGCTGTCATCTGCCTCAGGCCGCTGGTGCTCCACAGTAGCCGGTGACATGTCTGTCCGGGCGGCGGTGCTGGCGGGATCGGAAAGAGGCCTAGCAAGGTGTCGTCGGGCCCAGAGGTTGGTGTCGAGCTAGCGGCCGGGATACCCTTGAGGTGCGGTGGTGTGTCATTGAGGGCCTCGTAACCCTGGTCGGGTTTATACAGTGGGGGAGGTGAGTCGGGAACGTCTCTTGGGCCTTCCACCATTGGGACTGTCAGGGTCATGCCACTTACCTCTGCCTCCGGAGCACCGGAACTCCTCTTCGGTCCCGGACCGGTTAGGGTAATTAGCGGTCATCCGGTAAGACTTCCAATCAAGGCCTCTCTCCACCCGGTCATGGTTTCTTCTGTAACCGCATGAGTTGTCGGGTCAGTTCCTCCACTTCTCTCTGCAGGTGGTCCGGGTTCATCATCGATGACGGGTGCAGTTCTTGCAGGTCCCAGCTGGGAGAGTCCTCTTGCTCTCTCCGGTGTCTGCTCATCTCCCTCTGCCATGTTGATTCCAGGTTCTACCTCCTCGGTGTTGTTTCCAGCGGTTTTACTGTACCACGACAGTCTTTGTGGGTGGTTCCTTCTTTTCTCCCCGCCATCCCATATCAGGAGGCGGACCTCTCTAGTTGATGGGCATATTTCTCGGACATAGTAATACTCATGAGGGGCGGCCATGGTTTTCGCGCCGTTCCTCCAGGTGCCACCCACGACAACACACCCATTTCCTCCTGCACGCCACATAGTGCTATAATGGCAGCGGTTCTGGTGCAATTTATAGTACACAGTCTCTCAGCAAATCACAGTCTCTAAGGCGCACATGATCCAGTTCACTGGACGCCAAAGTTGAGTCAGCCACCAGGGTCAGGTATTTAAAGGGGATGTCATGGTGGCTGTGACCCGGTCCGTGACCCTGGGAACCCACTTAAAGGGGAAAGGTCTTTAAAGGGGTATTGTGGATAAAGTCTATTGTTCGTGACTCCACCTATGGTGTTTGGTCAGTGAGGACCAACACTGCTTAAAGGGGTCCTCTGGGGTGATGGTATGCAACAAGATGGTGATGCTTCACACAGGTGAAGCGGGGTCCTCAGGGCTTCCCAGGTGTATGGCACCGATGGTGTGGTGGATGGTATGGCAAAGAACAAGGAAACAGGTTTGCAGTCTTTACCTGGTTTACTGATGATAGCAGTCCTCAGTCCAGGGTACCCAATGCAGGGTAGCTGTGGTCCGGCCGGCTTGGAGACAAGAGGAGACTCCTCTCCCAGGTGAGGTCCGTAAGCCTTTCCTACTTGCGCTATTTTAGTTGGTGAGGTCCCTGCCGCTTGAAGCTTAGTTGCAAGTCCCCTCTCTCCTGTTCTAAGACAGATGTCTGTACGATAGTTAGTGCAAGCCTGTTTATAGGGTCTCTACCATGACCTGGGCTCTCAGGTTACTGCTTCACCTCAGACTTGATGTGGGCAATTGACATACAGTCCTATGCCCTCCGGTTCTGTCGCACGTCCTGGAGAACAACACGACCTCGGGCTCCCGATACCCGGTTTCTGCGCTCTGGCTCCTAGGGTGTCCTTCCACTGTTCACCTACTGAGCCTCTTCCTCCTCTGTGCTTCTTCCCTCTAAGCGCCTCCACTATTCAACTCCTTCAAGTTCTCACTCTTTCCAGGGGCCACAGCGCCTATGCGGTTGTGCAGCCCCTCCGTCTCTTCCAGACGTCCTTCTCCTCTCCTCAATCCTCTACAACTCTCTACAACTGGCTGACTCCTCCTCCAGACCAGGATACATAAAGTCTAAGGAAGCTCCCCTGAATCCGGGTCCTGAGCTCCCCCTCCTGGCCTAGATTCAGAAGTGTTGAATGTGAGTGCCTTGCCTGATAGAGAGAATCTCCCTTGCCGCCATGCGTGACATCACCCTCCCCAAAAGGAAGGCAACATCACTGTAACAACCGGTTACCTGGGGTGTTACACAAACATCTTGCAACATATTCTAAATATTGTGCTCTTGTCTCTGTCATTGATTTGTAAACCTACCTGATGAAGGGGCTTCTCTGATTCAAAAGCTTATAAATAGAATTTTTATGGTTAGCCAATAAAGATATCACCCCAAGAATACTTTGTTCTTTTTGGCATAAAATTAGTTACATAACTTTAAATAAACATTTTTAATTTTATTGTAAGAGATGATTGCCAAGAGAGGGTCACTTTACAATCAGTTACACAAAATCGGATCTGCTCACAGAAGGACACGTATTAAAAAACATCACAGAAAGGGTGGTTGCCTAGTATTAAAAATGCACACAGATAAGGCTTGAATAGGGCGCCAGTCACACAGGTCCGTGTGATGCATAGTGTCTGACTTACAGCCGATTGACCTTTGTTCTTGTTACGCTGTTTACTGATTAGGTTAATAAATTTTATGTTCTGATAGATCGCACTTTGAGGACGTGGAGATACCATGTGTATTTTTTATTTCTTTATTTTTAATGGGTGAAAAGCTCGGTGATTCGAACTGTTATTTTTTTATATTTTTAAAAACTTTTGTTTTACTTTTTACTGTATTTTGTAGGAGCTTGAGGTGACTCGAACCTGCAGTATTGTTGTGTATAGCAAAAATCGAAATCTCATATAAACGCCAGCCATTGGAGGAACATGATGACAGGCACAGGGTCTTAAGCAAAACGCAAACATCATGGTAACACATCATCGGGTGTGACCTGTAACATCAAGTGACAAGAGGTGCACCGACACAGATTAACTATTTAAATCATTAAAAAAACTTTTCAAACTCACATTCACATTTCAGACCTCAAGTCATCAGACTATCGGCTCCAAGATTCCAGCCAATCACCCAAAGCAAAATAAAAAAAAGAATCAGGAGCTTTGCCTAGATTGCGGCATGGATGAAGTGGTTGAGCCTTGTACACTTCCGCAGTGGAGACTCAAATCAGCAACAGTCAGTCTTGGGTTAGAGTAAGCGCTTTGTTAACATGAAGGCCATCTTAATCCCTTTTCGACATTTGTTGTACATGTACGTCATGATCGGGAAGGACTTCCCGACTGATGCAGTATACATACTGTATGTCATGAAGAATCACCTTCGCACAGGGGGCTGTGCACCGACGATCGCCGCCATGTGCCAGCTGACACCTCGCTCTCAGTGCAAGGAGCAGCCCCACATCGCTAACGGCACTTTAACCCCCTAAATGCTGCAATTGAACTTGATCGGAGCATATTGCGAGTGGGCAAAGAGGCGCAGAAAGCCCCTCTGCCCTTGGATTGGAGACTGTTATGACCCCAATGGCAGAAGGTCTCAGAAATAATTACTAAGTCTGCAAACACAAAAAAACAGCTCATAGGGCAGTGGTAACTGAGCTGACCATATATCTAATCCTAGCACCACAAATAGCAGTAGCCGGGGAACGTGCCTACGTTGGTTCTAGACGTCTCGCGCCAGCCGGAGAACTAACTAACCCTAGAAGGGAAAAGAAAGACCTTTCTTGCCTCCAGAGAAAAGACCCCAAAAGTTGGATACAAGCCCCCAACAAATAATAACGGTGAGGTAAGAGGAAAACACAAACGTAAGAATGAGCTAGGTATTTAGCAAAGAGAGGCCCACTAGCTAATAGCAGAATATAGTAAGATGACTTATATGGTCAGCAAAAACCCTATCAAAATATCCACGCTGGATATTCAAGAACCCCCGAACCGTCTAACGGCCCGGGGGGAGAACACCAGCCCCCTAGAGCTTCCAGCAAGGTCAGGAATCACATTTAGTACAAGCTGGACAAAAATGAGAGCAAGCAAATAACCAAAAAACAAAGAAGCAGGACTTAGCTTAATTTTGCACGAACCAGGACCAGCAGACAGGAGCAAACAGAAAGGATCTGATTACAACGATGCCAGGCACTGGACTAAGGATCCAGGAAGCTTATATAGCAACTCCCCTGGACTAACGACCCAGGTGGGTGCCAAACTGAGGAAAGACAATCCCAGAGTCATATCACTAGTAACCACAAGAGGGAGCCAAAAAGTCTAATTCACAACAGTACCCCCCCCCCCTTAAGGAGGGGTCACCGAACCCTCACCAAGACCACCAGGGCGATCAGGATGAGCAGCGTGAAAGGCACGAACTAAATCGGCCGCATGCACATCAGAGGCAACCACCCAGGAATTATCCTCCTGACCATAGCCCTTCCACTTGACCAGATACTGCAGCCTCCGTCTGGAGAGACGAGAATCCAAGATCTTCTCCACCACGTACTCCAACTTGCCCTCAACCAACACCGGAGCAGGAGGCTCAACAGAAGGAACCACAGGCACAACGTACCGCCGCAACAAAGACCTATGGAACACGTTGTGAATGGCAAACGACACCGGAAGATCCAAGCGAAAGGACCCAGGATTAAGGATTTCCAATATCTTGTAAGGACCGATGAAGCAAGGCTTAAATTTAGGAGAGGAGACCTTCATCGGAACAAATCAAGAAGACAGCCATACCAAATCCCCAACACGAAGTCGGGGACCCACACCGCGGCGGCGGCGGTTGGCAAAACGCTGAGCCTTCTCCTGTGACAACTTTAAGTTGTCCACCACATGATTCCAGATCTGCTGCAACCTATCCACCCCAGAATCTACCCCAGGACAGTCAGAAGGCTCCACATGTCCCGAGGAAAAACGAGGGTGGAAACCAGAGTTGCAGAAAAATGGCGAAACCAAAGTAGCGGAACTAGCCTGATTATTAAGGGCAAACTCAGCCAACGGCAAGAAGGTCACCCAATCATCCTGATCTGCCGAAACAAAACACCTCAAATAAGCCTCCAGAGTCTGATTAGTTCGCTCCGTTTGTCCATTAGTCTGAGGATGAAAGGCAGACGAAAACGACAAATCAATGCCCATCCTAGCACAAAAAGATCGCCAGAACCTGGAAACAAACTGGGATCCTCTGTCAGACACAATATTCTCAGGAATGCCATGTAAACGAACCACATTCTGAAAGAACACAGGAACCAGATCGGAAGAGGAAGGCAGCTTAGGCAAAGGCACCAAATGGACCATTTTAGAAAAGCGATCACACACCACCCAGATGACAGACATGCCCTGAGACACCGGGAGATCTGAAATGAAATCCATGGAAATGTGTGTCCAAGGCCTCTTCGGGACAGGCAAGGGCAAGAGCAACCCGCTGGCACGAGAACAGCAAGGCTTAGCTCGAGCACAAGTCCCACAGGACTGCACAAATGACCGCACATCCCGTGACAAGGAAGGCCACCAAAAGGACCTAGCCACCAGATCTCTAGTGCCAAAAATTCCCGGATGCCCTGCCAACACCAAGGAATGAACCTCGGAAATGACTCTGCTGGTCCACTTATCAGGAACAAACAGTCTGTCAGGTGGACAAGAGTCAGGTCTACCAGCCTGAAATCTCTGCAACACACATCGCAAATCGGGAGAAATGGCCGACAAGATAACTCCCTCTTTAAGAATACCAACTGGTTCTGCGACTCCAGGAGAGTCAGGCACAAAGCTCCTTGAAAGAGCATCAGCCTTCACATTCTTTGAACCTGGTAAATACGAGACCACAAAGTCAAAACGGGAGAAAAACAATGACCAGCGGGCCTGTCTAGGATTCAGGCGTTTAGCAGACTCGAGATACATCAAATTTTTGTGATCAGTCAAGCCCACCACACGATGCTTAGCACCCTCGAGCCAATGACGCCACTCCTCAAATGCCCACTTCATGGCCAGCAACTCCCGATTGCCAACATCATAATTCCGCTCAGCAGGCGAAAACTTCCTAGAGAAGAAAGCACATGGTCTCATTACCGAGCAACCAGGGCCTCTCTGCGACAAAACGGCCCCTGCCCCAATCTCAGAAGCATCCACTTCGACCTGAAAGGGAAGTGAGACATCAGGCTGGCACAAAACAGGCGCCGAAGTAAACCGGCGCTTCAACTCTTGGAACGCCTCCACGGCTGCAGGAGCCCAGTTAGCAACATCAGAACCTTTCTTGGTCATATCCGTCAAAGGTTTAACAACGCTAGAAAAATTAGCGATAAAACGACGGGGTAGAAGTTAGCAAAACCCAAGAACTTCTGAAGACTCTTAACTGACGTGGGTTGAGTCCAGTCATGAATAGCTCGGACCTTGACTGGGTCCATCTCCACAGCAGAAGGGGAAAAAATAAACCCCAAAAAGGGAACCTTCTGTACTCCAAAGAGACACTTTGAGCTCTTAACAAACAAAGCATTCTCACGCAAAACCTGAAACACCATCCTGACCTGCTCCACATGTGAGTCCCAATCTTCAGAGAAAAAAAGAATATCATCCAGATAAACAATCATAAATTTATCCAGATACTTCCGGAAAATATCATGCATAAAGGACTGAAACACTGAGGGAGCATTAGAGAGCCCAAAAGGCATCACCAAGTACTCAAAATGACCTTCGGGCGTATTAAATGCTGTCTTCCATTCATCTCCTTGCTTAATGCGCACAAGGTTGTACGCACCACGAAGATCTATCTTGGTGAACCACTTGGCACCTTTAATCCGGGCAAACAAGTCCGACAACAGAGGCAGAGCACTGGACCTGGACTCGCTGAATACATCCTGATAATCAGACAAATACTCAGGAACTTCCGAAGGAGTAGAGGAAGCAATAGACACCGGCGGGGAATCAGCATGAATTCCCTGACAGCCCCAACTTGACACAGACATTGCCTTCCAATCCAAGACTGGATTGTGGGTCTGTAACCATGGCAGACCCAAAATGACCAAATCATGCATTTTATGCAGAACAAGAAAACGAATCACCTCTCGATGTTCAGGAGTCATGCACATGGTTACCTGCGTCCAAAACTGCGGTTTATTTTCCGCCAATGGCGTAGCATCAATACCTCTAAGAGGAATAGGATTTACCAACGGTTCAAGAACAAAACCACAGCGCTTGGCAAATGACAGATCCATAAGACTCAGGGCAGCACCTGAATCCACAAACGCCATAACAGGGTAAGAAGACAATGAGCAAATTAAAGTCACAGACAAAATAAATTTAGGTTGCAAATTACCAATGGCGACAGGACTAACAACCCTTGTAAGGCGTTTAGAGCATGCTGATATAACATGTGTAGAATCACCACAGTAAAAACACAACCCATTCTCACGTCTATGATTTTTCCGCTCATTTCTAGTCTGAATTCTATCACATTGCATTAAATCAGGTGTTTGTTCAGACAACACCACCAGAGGATTAGCGGTTTTGCGCTCCCGCAAACGCCGGTCAATTTGAATAGCCAGCGCCATGGAATCATTCAGACTTTTAGGAATGGGGAAACCCACCATCACATTCTTAATGGCTTCAGAAAGGCCATTTCTGAAATTTGCGGCCAGAGCACACTCATTCCACTGAGTAAGCACGGACCATTTCCAAAATTTTTGGCAATACACTTCAGCCTCATCCTGGCCCTGAGAAATAGCCAGCAAGGCTTTTTCTGCCTGAACTTCAAGATTGGGTTCCTCGTAAAGCAATCCGAGCGCCAGAAAAAACGCATCAATATTTGCCAATGCCGGATCTCCTGGCGCTAGCGAGAAAGCCCAATCCTGAGGGTCGCCCCGTAAAAAAGAGATAACAATTTTAACTTGCTGAGCTGAATCTCCAGATGAACGGGGTCTCAGAGATAGAAACAATTTACAATTATTCCTGAAATTCCTAAACTTAAATCGATCTCCAGAGAACAGTTCAGGAATAGGTATTTTAGGTTCAGACATTGGACTACTGGTAACAAAATCTTGTATGCCCTGCACACGAGCAGCAAGCTGGTCTACACTTGTAATCAAGGTCTGGACATTCATGTCTGCAGCAAGCACAAGCCACTCAGAGGTAAAGGGGAGGAAGAGAGGAAAAAAAAAAAAAAAAAAAAACTCAGAATTTCCTTTCTTATAATCCCACTTCAGCAATGCATAAACATTCAATGTTGGCCTGGCATACTGTTATGACCCCAATGGCAGAGGGTCTCAGAAATAATTACTAAGTCTGCAAACACAAAAAACCAGCTCATAGGGCAGTGGTAACTGAGCTGACCATATATCTAATCCTAGCACCACAAATAGCAGTAGCCGGGGAACGTGCCTACGTTGGTTCAAGACGTCTCGCGCCAGCCGGAGAACTAACTAACCCTAGAAGGGAAAAGAAAGACCTTTCTTGCCTCCAGAGAAAAGACCCCAAAAGTTGGATACAAGCCCCCAACAAATAATAACGGTGAGGTAAGAGGAAAAGACAAACGTAAGAATGAGCTAGGTATTTAGCAAAGAGAGGCCCACTAGCTAATAGCAGAATATAGTAAGATGACTTATATGGTCAGCAAAAACCCTATCAAAATATCCACGCTGGATATTCAAGAACCCCCGAACCGTCTAACGGCCCGGGGGGAGAACACCAGCCCCCTAGAGCTTCCAGCAAGGTCAGGAATCACATTTAGTACAAGCTGGACAAAAATGAGAGCAAGCAAATAACCAAAAAACAAAGAAGCAGGACTTAGCTTAATTTTGCACGAACCCGGACCAGCAGACAGGAGCAAACAGAAAGGATCTGATTACAACGATGCCAGGCACTGGACTAAGGATCCAGGAAGCTTATATAGCAACTCCCCTGGACTAACGACCCAGGTGGGTGCCAAACTGAGGAAAGACAATCCCAGAGTCATATCACTAGTAACCACAAGAGGGAGCCAAAAAGTCTAATTCACAACAGGAGACCCCACAAAGTCATAGCGGGGTCCTGATCGTTGACATGGTGACCTGAGATGTCGTCATGATCTAACTAACTTGTGTCTTCAGGGCTGACAGGTTATAAGGTATAGCAAGTTCCTGCATTGCTATACCTTATAACTGCGTTCAAACTGCAAAAAGTGAAAATATGATAGTGAGACCCAGTAAAAAGTAGTGAAAAAAAGTTGTAAAAATCTTTGTAATAAAATAATAAATATCTAAATGTATATATATTGTATATATATACACCGTGTTCCAAATTATTATGCAAATTGGATTTAAGTGTCATAAAGATTTAATTGTTTTGTTTTTCAAATAAACTCGTGAATGGTATTGTGTCTCAGGTCTCAATGGATCACTGAAATCAATTGTAAACATGTGATAATCAGTTGTCCAGGTGATTCTAATTAAAGGAAAACTACTTAAAAATGATGTTCCACATTATTAAGCAGGCCATAGTTTCAATTAACATGGGAAAGAAAAAGGATTTCTCTGCTGCTGAAAAGCATCAAATAGTGCAGTGCATTGGTCAAGGGATGAAAACATTAGATATTTCCTGAAAACTTAAGAGTGATCATCGTACTGTTAAGAGATTTTTGTCTGAATATGAACACACACGTGTTCGTGCTGATAAAGGCATAATGAGGAAGGTTTCTGCCAGGCAAGTTCGTCAGATTATGAGAGCAGCTGCTAAAAAGCTATTACAAACCAGCAAACAGATATTTGAAGCTGCTGGTGCCTCTGGAGTCCCTCGAACCTCAAGGTGTAGGATCCTTCAAAGGATTGCTTTGGTTCATGAACCTACTATTCGGCCACCCCTAAACAGTGTTCACAAGCAGAAACAGTTGCAGTGGGCCCAGACATACATGAAGACTAATTTTCAAACAGTCTTGTTTACTGATGAGTGTTGAGCAACCCTGGATGGTCCAGATGGATGGAGTAGTGGATGGTTGGTGGATAATCACCATGTCCCAACAAGGCTGCGACGTCAGCAAGGAGGAGGAAGAGTCATGTTTTGGGCCGGAATCATGGGGAAACAGCTGGTAGGGCCCTTTAAGGTCCATGAAGATGTGAAAATTACCTCTGCAAAGTTTATAGAGTTTCTGACTGACAACTTTTTTCCATGGTATAAAAAGCAGAAACATGCCTTCAGGAGAAAACTCATCTTCATGCATGACAATGCACCATCTCATGCTGCAAAGAATTCCTCTGAGTCATTGGCTGCTATGGGCATAAAAGGAGATAAACTCATGGTGTGGCCACCATCTTCCCCTGACCTCAACTCTATAGAGAACCTTTGGAGTATCATCAAGCAAAAGATCTATGAGGGTGAGAGTCAGTTCACATCAAAACAGCAGCTCTGGGAGGCTATTCTGACTTTATGGAAAGAAATACAAGCAGAAACTCTCCAAAAACTCACAAGTTCAATGGATGCAAGAATTGTGAAGGTGATATCAAAGAAGGGTTCATATGTTAACATGTAACTTGGCCTTTTAGCATGATTTGGAGTTAAATGGCTTTTTTGCTCAGTGTGACCTCCTAATGCTGCAAATTCAACAAATGAGCATTTTCAGTTCTTTAAAACATATCAAATGTTTAGAAATTCTACTGTGACTAATAATTTGGAACAGTGCATTTTCAGTTTGTATTCATTTTGGAGATTATACTGTTATGATTGGGAGGTTTCTTCAATAAAATTCAATGTATACTCTAACGGGTGATGACTTTTATTAGACTCACTGTCATTTGCACCGACCATTTAGGAAAATCCGAGAAAAATGTCATTTGCATAATAATTTGGAACATGGTGTATATATCGTACCCATAATAAATATTATTATGGAGAAAAAACAATACATATATTTGGTATCGCCACATCCGGAATGACCCAACCTATAAATCTGTCCCACTAATTAATCCCTTTAGTGAACACCGTTAAAAAAAGTAAAAAAAAAACATGCTTTGTCAATTATCATACAGCCGAACAAAAAGTGGAATAAAATGAGATAAAAAAGATAAATGTAAATAACCATGGTACCACCGAAACAATCATCTTGTCCAGCAAAAATAAAGCTGCAATACATCTACATCAGGCAAAAAATAAAAAAGTTACAGCTCTCGTAAAGTCATGCAAAAATAATTATTTTTTCTATAAAATAGTTTTTATTGTGTAAAAGCGGCAAAACATAAAAAGTACATAAATGTGGTATCACTGAAATTGTACTGCCCCGAAGAATAAATCTGTCTTCTAAATTTTACCACACGCGGAACGGCATAAAAAAAAAACGAAAAACAATTCCTGCATTACTATAATTCCTGTAATACCATAATTTCCCCCCAGGATCAATAAAGTGTATTGTATCGAATTATTAGTTATTGTTTATTCTGCCTCCCAAAAATCGGAATAGAAAGCGATCAAAAAATGTCATGAGCCCGAAAATAGTACCAATAAAAATGTACCTGCGTTCAATAGAAGGCAGGGCTTTAGATGCAGCGAACATACGCTGCGTCCAAAGCGCTGCTATTTCCAGGTCGTGGGCACCCGGCCTAACTCTAACTCTGCTGCTTCATTATAGTGAGTGCCTCCCTCTGGCGTTTCATCAGAATTACATCTCTCGAAGACTTATAGGGAAACCCCGATTTGAATGCTCAGCGTAGAGCGCAGGATAAATGTGATTGATGTTAGTCATCTGTTAACGGAAATAAAGGGGGGTTCCATGTTACTTTTAGCACAAAGGCTCTAGAAAAGCAAAATGGCTCTCACCCCCCAAAAGAAATTCAGCAAATTCTGTTTACCCAAATCCAAATGCCCCCTCCCTTCTGAGCTCCAGTGTGCCTAAACCACTTATAGCGTACACATGTTTGGCATTTCTATAGCAATGACAGCCTGCCTAATTTACAAGTGCATGAGCTGGGCACAATGTATGGGCACTACAACATACTGTTCACTACTATAGCAATTTGCAACAGCAACAGCCACTGCTGCTTGTTTCTGGAAAACTCCCATGGAGTCAAAATCATCATGACGCCTATGGATAAATTCCCAAAGGGGTATAAATTCCAAAATGGGGTCACTTTAGGGGCGATTCTGCTCTTCTAGCACTTAGGGGCTCTGTATATGGAGTCCACAAACTTTTCTAGGAAATTTTGCACGCCAGGATGCCTTCTGTATAACAGTACTGCTTAGCTTTACAGGGAGCCTCAGGAGGGATGGAGCACTTATTTGCCAATAGCGCCCTATCCCTCCCAAATATCGACGTACAGTACAGACCAAAAGTTTGGACACATCTTCTCATTTAAAGATTTTTCTGTATTTTCATGACTATGAAAATTGTACATTCACACTGAAGGCATCAAAACTATGAAATAACACATGTGGAATTATATACTTAACAAAAAAGTGTGAAACAGCTGAAATTATGTCTTATATTCTACGTTCTTCAAAGTAGCCACCTTTTTCTTTGATGACTGCTTTGCACACTCTTGGCATTCTCTTGATGAGCTTCAAGAGGTAGTCATAGGGAATGGTTTTCACTTCACAGGTGTGCCCTGTCAGGTTTAGTAAGTGGGATTTCTTGCCTTATAAATGGGATTGGGACCATCAGTTGTGTTGTGCAGAAATCTGGTGGATACACAGCTGATAGTCCTACTGAACAGACTGTTAGAATTTGTATTATGGCAAGAAAAAAGCAGCTAAGTAAAGAAAAATGATTGGCCATCATTACTTTAAGAAATGAAGGTCAGTCAGTCCGAAAAATTGGGAAAACTTTGAAAGTGTCCCCAAGTGCAGTGGCAAAAACCATCAAGTGCTACAAAGAAGCTGGCTCTCATGAGGACCATCCCAGGAAAGGAAGACCAAGAGTCACCTCTGCTTCTGAGGATACGTTTATCCGAGTCACCAGCCTCAGAAATTGCAGGTTAACAGCAGCTCAGATTAGAGACCAGGTCAATGCCACACAGAGTTCTAGCAGCAGACACATCTCTACAACAACTGTTAAGAGGAGACTTTGAGCAGCAGGACTTCATGGTAAAATAGCTGCTAGGAAACCACTGCTAAGGACAGGTAACAAGCAGAAGAGACTTGTTTTGGCTAAAGAACACAAGGAATGGACATTAGACCAGTGGAAATCTGTGCTTTGGTCTGATGAGTCCAAATTTGAGATCCAACCACCGTGTCTTTGTGTGACGCCGAAAAGGTGAACGGATGGACTCTACATGACTGGTTCCCACCATGAAGCATGGAGGAGGAGGTGTGATGGTGTGGGGGTGCTTTGCTGGTGACACTGTTGGGGATTTATTCAAAATTGAAGGCATACTGAACCAGCATGGCTACCACAGCATCTTGAAGCGGCATGCTATTCCGTCCGTTTTGCATTTAGTTGGACCATCATTTATTTTTCAACAGGACAATGACTCCAAACACACCTCCAGGCTGTGTAAGGGCTATTTGACCAAGAAGGAGAGTGATGGGGTGCTACGCCAGATGACCTGGTCTCCACAGTCACCAGACCTGAACCCAATCGAGATGGTTTGGGGTGAGCTGGACCGCAGAGTGAAGGCAAAAGGGCCAACAAGTGCTAAGCATCTCTGGGAACTCCTTCAAGATTGTTGGAAGACCATTCCCGGTGACTACCTCTTGAAGCTCATCAAGAGAATGCCAAGAGTTTGCAAAACAGTCATCAAAGCAAAAGGTGGCTACTTTGAAGAACCTAGAATATAAGACATATTTTCAGTTGTTTCACACTTTTTTGTTAAGTATATAATTCTACATGTGTTAATTCATAGTTTTGATTCCTTCAGTGTGAATGTACAATTTTCATAGTCATGAAAATACAGAAAAATCTTTAAATGAGAAGGTGTGTCCAAACTTTTGGTCTGTACTTTATGGCTAAGCAGTAATGTGCAGCCGCATTTGGGGTATTTCTATATTCAGAAGAAATTGTCGGACAAGTTTTAGTGCCATTTTTACCAATTTGCCTGTGTAGAAATGTAAAATCTGGGGCTAAAACTAAATTTTGGTGGTAAAAATATAATTATTTTTTTTCATTGCCCAATGGTATAAAATTCTGTGACACACCTGTGGTGTAAATATGATCTGCGCACCCCTAGATGAATTCATTGAGAGGTGTAGTTTGTAACATGAGGACTCTTATGGGGGTGTTCTACTGTTCTGCCACCTCAGAGGCTCTGGCAATGTGACATGGCACCTTCAAACCAGTCCAGCAAAATGTGAACTGCAATATGGTGCTTATTCCCTTCTGAGCTTTGCACTGTGCCTCAAAAGTAGTTTTCGACCACATATGAGTTATCGGCGAACTCAGGAGAAATTGCACAAGTTTTGGGGTCCTTTTTCTCCTGCTATCCTTGTGAAAATATTTTTTTTCTTCAGAAAAATGCGATTTATTTTATTTTAACGGCTCAACGGTATAAACTTCTGTGAAGCACTTGAGTGTTCAAGGTGCTCGCCACATATCTAAATACATTCCTTAAGTGGTCTAGTTTCCAAAATGGTGTCACTTGAGGGGTTTTTACACTATTTAGGTACATTAGGAGCTCTCAAAATGAGACATGACACCAGCAGACCATTCCATCAAAGTATGCATTCCAAAACGTCACTCCTTTTCTGAGCCCTTCAGTGAGCCAACTTTACCCAACATATGGGGAATCTCTGTGCTCAGGAGAAATTGAACAACAAATTGCATAGTGCAATTTGTCCTGTTACCCTTGTGAAAATGCTAAATTTGGGGCTACAAAACACTTTTGTGGGGAAAATTAGATTTTTTTTCTTTTCACTGCTCAATGTTATAAACTTCTGTGAAGCAATTAGGGGTATAAGGTGTTCACCACCATACATCTAGATAAGTTCCCTGAGGGGTCTAGTTTCCGAAATGTTGCCACTTAGGGTACTGTCACACAGTGGCACTTTTGTCGCTACGACGGTACGATCCGTGACATTCCAGCGATATCCATACGATATCGCTGTATCTGACACGCAGCAGCGATCAGGGACCCTGCTGAGAATCGTACGTCGTAGCAGATCGTTTGGAACTTTCTTTCGTCGCTGGATCTCCCGCTGTCATCGTTGGAACGGTGTGTGTGACACCGATCCAACGATGCGTTCGCTTGTAACCAGGGTAAACATCGGGTTACTAAGCGCAGGGGCGCGCTTAGTAACCCGATGTTTACCCTGGTTACCATCGTAAAAGTAAAAAAAACAAACCGTACATACTCACATTCCGGTGTCCGTCAGGTCCCTTGCAGTCTGCTTCCCGCTCTGACTGACTGCCGGCCGGAATGTAAGAGCAGAGCACAGCGGTGACGTCACCGCTGTGATCTGCTTTCACTTTACGGCGGCACTCAGTCAGAGCGGGAAGCAGACTGCAAGGGACCTGACGGACACCGGAATGTGAGTATGTACGTTTTTTTTTTTTTTACTTTTACGATGGTAACCAGGGTAAACATCGGGTTACTAAGCGCGGCCCTGCGCTTAGTAACCCGATGTTTACCCTGGTTACCCGGGGCCTTCGGCATCGTTGGTCGCTGGAGAGCGGTCTGTGTGACAGCTCTCCAGCGACCACACAACGACTTTCCAACGATCACGGCCAGGTCGTATTGCTGGTCGTGATCGTTGGAAAGTTGCAGAGTGTGACAGTACCCTTATGGACAGTTTCCACTGTTTAGGCACATCAGGGGCTCTCCAAATGCGACATGGCGTACGCTAATTATTCCAGCAAATTTTCCATTAAAAAAGCCAAGCCCTGCTGTGTGCACAAACAGTAGATTTCCCCACATGTGGGGTATCGGCGTACACAGGAGAAAATGCACAAAAAATGGTATGGTGCAATATCTCCTGTTACCTTTGTCAAAATGTAAACTTTGGGGCTAAAATTAATTTTTGTAGGGAAAATGTGATTTTTTTTATTTTCATGGCTCAATGTTATAAACATCTGTGAAGCACCTGGGGGTTCAAGGTGCACCTGGGGGTTCAAGGTGCTCACCACATATGTAGATAAGTTCCCTGAGGGGTCTAGTCCAAAATGGTGTCAATTGTGGGACGTTTCCACTGTTTAGGCACATCAAGTGGACTCTTAAGGCAACATGGTGTCTGCTAATTATTACAGCAAATTTTTGCATTCAAAAAGTTAAATGGCTCTTTCCATTTCAAGCTCTACTGTGTGCCCAAACAGTAGTTTCCCTCCACATATGGGGTATCGGCATACACAGGAGAAATTGCACAGCAAATTTTATGGTGCAATTTCTCCTGTTACTCTTGCGAAAATGCAAAATTTATGGTTAAACATCATTTTTGTGGGTAAAATGTGATTTTTTAAAATTTTGACCGCTCAATGTTATAAACTTCTGTGAAGCGCCTCATTGTTCTAAGTGTGCATCACACATCTAGATAAATTCCCTGAGGGGTCAGGAGTTCTCCAAATGCAACATGGCATCCGCTAATTAATCCAGCAAATTTTACATTAAAAAAGTCAAATGGCGCTCCTTCTCTTCCGAACCCTGCCGTGCGCCCAAACGGTGGTTTTCTCCCACATATGGTGTATTGGCATTCTCAGGAGAAATTGTACACTAAATTTTGGGGTCCAGTTTTTCCTGTTACCCTCGTAAAATTAAAAAAAATTGGCGTCTAAAGTAAAAATTTTGTGACAAAAAATTCATGTGAAGCACCTGAAGGGTTAATAAACTTCTTGAATGTTGTTTTGAGCACCTTGAGGAGTTTTTAAAATTGTGTCACTTTTGAGTATTTTCTGTCATATAGACCCCTCAAAGTGACTTCAAATGTGAGGTGGTCCCTAAAATAATAGTTTTGTAAAATTTTTTTGGAAAAATGAGAAATTGCTGGTCAACTTTAACCGTTATAACTTCCTAAGAAAAAAAAATATGTTTCAAAAATTGTGCTGATGTAAAGTAGACATGTGGGAAATGTTATTTACTCAGTAGGATATACAGTGCCTACAAGTAGTATTCAACCCCCTGCAGATTTAGCAGGTTTACACATTTGGAATTAACTTGGCATTGTGACATTTGGACTGTAGATCAGCCTGGAAGTGTGAAATGCACTGCAGCAAAAAAGAATGTTATTTCTTTGTTTATTTTTTTTTTAAATTGGGAAAAGATTTTTCAGAGGGTCATTTATTATTCAACCCCTCAACCCACCAGAATTCTGTTTGGTTCCCCTAAAGTATTAAGAAGTAGTTCAGGCACAAAGAACAATGAGCTTCACATGTTTGGATTAATTATCTCTTTTTCCAGCCTTTTCTGACTATTTAAGACCCTCCCCAAACTTGTGAACAGCACTCAAACATGGTCAACATGGGAAAGACAAAGGAGCATTCCAAGGCCATCAGAGACAAGATCGTGGAGGGTCACAAGGCTGGCAAGGGGTACAAAACCCTTTCCAAGGAGTTGGGCCTACCTGTCTCCACTGTTGGGAGCATCATCCGGAAGTGGAAGGCTTATGGAACTACTGTTAGCCTTCCACGGCCTGGACAGCCTTTGAAAGTTTCCTCCCGTGCCGAGGCCAGGCTTGTCCGAAGAGTCAAGGCTAACCCAAGGACAACAAGGAAGGAGCTCCGGGAAGATCTCATGGCAGTGGGGACATTGGTTTCAGTCAATACCATAAGTAATGTACTCCACCGCAATGGTCTCCGTTCCAGACGAGCCCGTAAGGTACCTTTACTTTCAAAGCGTCATGTCAAGGCTCGTCTACAGTTTGCTCATGATCACTTGGAGGACTCTGAGACTGACTGGTTCAAGGTTCTCTGGTCTGATGAGACCAAGATCGAGATCCTTGGTGCCAACCACACACGTGACGTTTGGAGACTGGATGGCACTGCATACGACCCCAAGAATACCATCCCTACAGTCAAGCATGGTGGTGGCAGCATCATGCTGTGGGGCTGTTTCTCAGCAAAGGGGCCTGGCCATCTGGTCCGCATCCATGGGAAAATGGATAGCACGGCCTACCTGGAGATTTTGGCCAAGAACCTCCGCTCCTCCATCAAGGATCTTAAGATGGGTCGTCATTTCATCTTCCAACAAGACAACGACCCAAAGCACACAGCAAAGAAAACCAAGGCCTGGTTCAAGAGGCAAAAAATCAAGGTGTTGCAGTGGCCTAGTCAGTCTCCTGACCTTAACCCAATTGAAAACTTGTGGAAGGAGCTCAAGATTAAAGTCCACATGAGACACCCAAAGAACCTAGATAACTTGGAGAAGATCTGCATGGAGGAGTGGGCCAAGATAACTCCAGAGACCTGTGCCGGCCTGATCAGGTCTTATAAAAGACGATTATTAGCTGTAATTGCAAACAAAGGTTATTCCACAAAATATTAAACCTAGGGGTTGAATAATAATTGACCCACACTTTTATGTTTAAAATTTGTAAAAATTTAACTGAGCAACAAAACTTTTTGGTTTGTAAGATTTATGCATCTGTTAATAAATCCTGCTCTTGTTTGAAGTTTGAAGGCTCTAACTTATTTGCATTTATTAAACCTGCTAAATCTGCAGGGGGTTGAATACTACTTGTAGGCACTGTATTCACGCTAAAAAAAATTCTTTTTGGGAGAAAGGAGTGCCCCTTAAGGTGCAGAGTGCACTAAAAAACATACAAATCGATGATTTTTAATTGTAACCAATGGATATTAAAACATGGTACCTATAAAGTGCATTTTGATTAAGGTTAAGCAGAGATGCCGTGACAAAAAATATCTGAATGTAAGTCTAATTAGCCTATTACCGTTCCTGTAGTAGATGTAATGTCCCAGTGCTGAAGTTTCCTGAGCGATGATAAGAAGCTTCTTGAGGACAACAGGATATCGCTAGGCAGCTGGTGGGTAAATAGGTGAATTCAGTAGTAGCTCTGTCCGGGCTGGTAACATCTGCTCCGTGCGGCTCTTCCGGCAGTCGGTGGGGATCCGGTCACTCTTTGGAATGTTTAAATAAAAATGAACATTTAACTTTTTTCACAAAAAATTTACTTCAGCTCCAATTTGTTTTATTTTACCAAGGGTAACAGGAGAAAATGGACCCCAAAAGTTGTTGTACAATTTGTCCTGAGTACGCCGATACCCCATATGTGGGAGTAAACCACTGTTTGGGCGCATGGCAGAGCTCGGAAGCGAAGTGTTAGGGCTAGCGGAACGCACCGAGGAAAATAGTTTTTATTGTTATTGGTGCGTTCGCAGCCCGGCGTCCACCGTGCAGGAGAACCTGCTGCTAGACAAATGGCAGCACTATATGGCGGTATTGGCTAGCTTGGTTAACTCACAGAGCAGTCGTGAAAGCAAAGCTCTGCGCCCTGTTAACTTCACAGGAGCACAGGCTAACTACCCAAGAGAGAGCAGTCAGTGGTCATGCATGCACACGGAACTCCTCGCCGGAGGTGCCAGCATTCTAGGGGCTTATTTCAGCCGGGTCCCTGAACACAATCACACATGACCACACTGGCGCAAAGCACATAATTTAGAAAGACACTAGCGCATGGCCGTGCGGCCATGCAAGCCTTTTATAGCTGCAGCCCGAACAGGACCTTCCAAGAAGGACCAATGGGCTTTGCTGCAGTATCCAAGCATGTGACCCTCGATCTCCAATGAGAGATCTTACCCTGGGCATGCTCAGAAGGAGAAAAGCAAGACTTAGTCCCAAAAGCGTCTGCTCACCGCTGCCCAGCACTGACTACAATAGCAGAAGCTGGAAGAGCAGCAGTAATCCTCCTCACAGAGTCAGATTGAGCGAGATGCTAAGACGGACGTCTCCGCTGAGCAGCCTCCACTGCGGCAGGAGAAGAATGGGAGACCGCAGCGGAGATGGCCCGAGATTCCCCCTGTGCAGAGGTGGGAACTCGACCCCTAACATTACCCCCCCCCTAGGGCCTCGCCACGCTCGAAGGCAGCAATGAGCTGTGGAGCCCTAATGTGCTCAGCAGGCTCCCAAGACTGTCCTCAGGACCATAACCCTTCCAGTCCACCAAATAAAGTTTTTTGCCACGTACCACCTTACACCCCAAAATAGCGTTCACCTCGTAATCGTCCGTAGATGAACCCAATGTCCCAGCAGATGACTCAGAAAACCGGGACATGTGTACAGGTTTCAAGAGGGACACATGAAAGGTGTCGATGATACCCAGGCGTGGCGGAAGGGCTAAACGATAGACCACAGGGTTAACCTGCTCGAGGACTGTTGTGAATTCTATTTTTGGGCTCCCTCTAGTGGTCTCAAGCGGTACTGTGTAGTGTTGTCTTTCTGCAGGTTGGCTGCATCACCTGGTTCGTTATCCTTGGTTGGTTTCCTATTTAGCTCACCTGGAGACTCAGTTCCTTGCCTGCTATCAATGTATTCAGTGCTCTTCAGATTCCTTGTGGCTACCTTGCTCCCAGTCTCTCCAAGACAAGCTAAGTTTTTGTTTGATCATTTTTTGATTATCAGTGTTCATTATGTTTTTAGTCCAGCTCGCTAAAATGTGATTTCCTTGCTTGCTGGTTGCTCTAGGGGACTGAGTTTCTCCCCCCACACCGTTAGTTGGTGTGGGGGTTCTTGAAATCTCAGAGTGGATATTTTGTAAGGGTTTTTTACTGACCGCATAGATTCCCTTTTCTATTTTCTGCTATCTAGTATTAGTGGGCCTCATTTGCTGAATCTGCTTTCACCCCTGTGTATGTGCCTTCCTCTTACCTCACCGTTATTATCTGTTGGCGGCTTCTATATCTTTGGGGATTATTTCTCTGGAGGCAAGAGAGGTCTTTCTTTCTCTCTAGGGGTAGTTAGTTCCTCAGGCTGGCTCGAGACGTCTAGGATTTTTAGGCACGTTCACCGGCTACTTCTATTGTGTTTGAATAGGTTCAGATTTGCGGTCAGTCCAGTTTGCCACCTCCCTAGAGCTTGTCCTATGTTTGTTACTTAGCTGGAGTAATTTGTGATCCTCAACCACTAAGGATCATAACAGAGGACCTTGAAAGGACCCAAGTAGCGAGGTGCAAACTTAGTGGACTCAACTCGCAGCCTGATGTTACGGGCGGAGAGCCACACCAAGTCACCAGGAGCAAAGGTCGGAGCGGGGCGCCGATGTGCATCGGCGGAAGACTTCATTCTCTCCTTGGAGGCCCGAATGGCATCCTGAGTGCGGTCCCAAATATCCCGTGCCTCCACAGCCCTGTCTGCCACCCTGGAGTCGGCGGAAGACACGGGCATAGGCACAGGTACCCGCGGATGCTGACCACAGTTGAGGAGGAATGGGGTTTGACCAGTGGAGTCGGCTACAGCATTGTTCAGCGCAAACTCCGCCCACGGTAGCAAGGATGCCCAGTCATCCTGCCTGGCTGAGACAAAATGTCGCAGATATGTGACCAAGGTCTGGTTGGCCCTCTCTACCAACCCATTCGTCTCAGGATGATATGCGGAAGAGAGATTTAACTCAATGCTGAGAAGACGACAAAGCTCTCTCCAGAACCGAGATGCAAACTGGGGACTCCGGTCACTGACAATTTTGTCCGGCATACCGTGTAGGCGGAAGATGTGTTTTATGAACAACGCTGCCATAGCCCGTGCAGAAGGTAGCCGTGGTAGCGGCACCAAATGCACCATTTTCGAGAAATGATCAGTGATAACCCAAGTGATGGTACAGCCACGAGACTTTGGCAAACCCACCACAAAGTCCATCCCAACCATTTCCCAGGGCCTGTCTGCCACCGGCAAGGGATAGAGTAACCCAGCAGGCCGTTGTTGAGGAGACTTATTTTTGGCGCAGGAGACACATGCCTGAATATAATCTCTGACATCACGGACCATATGTGGCCACCAGTACGTTCTCGCCAACAGCTCAGACGTCCTCTATGTCCCAAAGTGTCCACCCACCCTGGACGAATGAGCCCAAGAGAGAACCTCCGGTCGCAAATTGATGGGCACAAAAGTCTTGCCCGGAGGCACAGACTCTAGCGAAACCGGAGCTATGGTTCTCAGACTCTCGGAAGGGACAATAAGCCGAGGCTCTCCTTCCTCCTCCTCAGATGACACAACAGAGCGAGAAAGGGCATCAGCACGAATGTTCTTCTCCCCAGCGAGATAATGGAGGGTGAAATGGAACCGGGAGAAGAACAAGGACCATCTGGCCTGGCGAGAATTTAGCCGCTGAGCTGTTTGCAAATATAATACATTTTTGTGGTCCGTTAAGACTTGAAAGGGAAAACGAGCCCCCTCCAAGAGATGTCTCCACTCAGAGAAAGCCAACTTCATCGCTAGCAACTCCGTGTCCCCGATGGAATAATTTTTCTCCGCAGGTGTAAAGGTCTTGGAGAAAAAGAAGCAAGGATGCTTCTGGCCTTGAGCATCCTTTTGGAAAAGGACTGCTCCTGCACCAACGGATGAGGCATTCACCTCCATTATGAACGGCTTATCAACATCGGGACGATGTAGGATGGGAGCGCTAGCAAAATGAGACTTGATAGAAGAGAAGGCCCTGGAGACCTCTTCTGACCACAATTTGGGATTTGCTCCCTTCTTGGTGAGGGCTACAAAGGGAGCTACTAAAGTTGAGAAGTGGGGAATGAACTGGCAGTAATAATTAATGAACCCCATAAAGCGCTGCACCGCTTTAAGAGAATGAGGTTCTTGCCAGTCCATCACAGCTTGTAGTTTGGCAGGATCCATAGCCAATCCCTGGGCTGAGATGATATAGCCCAGGAAAGGTAAAGACTCCTGCTCAAACATACACTTCTCCAACTTAGCATACAGGGAATTTGCACGTAAGAGGTCGAAGACTCTGCCAACATCTCTCCGATGGGAGTCAATATCAGGAGAAAAGATGAGAATATCATCCAGATAGACTACAACCGAGGTGGAGAGCATATCCCGGAAAATGTTGTTGACAAAGTCTTGGAAAACGGCTGGGGCATTACAGAGCCCGAAGGGCATCACTAGATATTCATAGTGCCCATCTCTGGTGTTAAACGCCGTCTTCCATTCATCACCCTCAGGGATGCGAATCAGGTAATACGCACCCCGCAGATCCAATTTGGTAAATACCCTTGCTCCCCATAGCCTATCAAAAAGCTCAGAAATCAAGGGCAGCGGGTATTTATTTTTAACGGTGATGGCGTTAAGACCCCTGTAGTCTATGCAAGGACGTAACTCTCCATTTTTCTTCAGGACGAAAAAGAATCCCACCCCTGCCGGTGACACTGACTTCCTAATGAACCCTCTTGCCAAGTTCTCCTGGATGTATAGGGACATAGCCTCAGTCTCCGGGAGAGAGAGGGGATAGACACGTCCCCTAGGAGGTTCTGCTCCAGGCAAGAGATCTATAGGACAGTCATAGGGACGGTGAGGCAGAAGGGTCTCAGCAGCCCTCTTGGAGAAAATGACTGCATAGGACCGATAGCATTCGGGAAGAGAAGACAGATCTGCGGGTATCTCAGTGGTGTAAACCTGAATGCACTCTTTCACACATCTGCCCTTACAAGACTCACTCCTACCCAATATCCTCCCAGAGGACCACTCAATATGTGGAGAGTGAAAACGGAGCCAGGGTATTCCCAGCAAAATCTCATCCATTCCCTCGGGAAGAACAAGAAGGGAAATAATCTCCTGGTGGGATGGAGACATGTCTAATGTGAAAGGGATAGTCTGGTGTGTGATCTGTAATGGAAGTGTCGACCCATTCACCACTCTAACAGTTACTGGTTTAGTGAGCATCACCAGAGGTACATTGTGGCGCAGAGCAAAAGTAGAGGACATGAAATTTCCCTCAGCTCCTGAATCCACACAAAGCTCAACTGCAAGAGTGAATGAGTCCAACAGAATTGTCCCTTTAAAGGACAACTTGGAGGAAAAGGCTGCTGTGTCCAGTGAACCTCCTCCTATAGTCACTAGACGCGATCGTTTACCCGACCGCTGTGGACACTTCTTAGCATAATGTCCCAGTTGCTGACAACTTTTACACACCACAGGTACTCGAACGGTCTGAGACTTAGGTCCCGCTCGAGAAACCTCCATGGCCTCATGGGAGTCGGACACCAGGACGGGAGATTCTAGAGGTTTGGCGAAGGTGGGAGCCAGCCGAAACCTCTGCCTACACTGCGTCCGCTCCAACCTCCGCTCGTTAAAACGGAGGTTGATGCAGGTAGAAATTGTAATGAGCTCCTCCAGTGTGGCGGGAATCTCCCTGGTGGCCAAAGCGTCCTTTACATGATCAGCCAGCCCTCTCCAAAATACTGGGATAAGGGCCTTTCCAGTACACCGGAATAAGGACTTTATCCGGCCATTCTAACTCAGAGGCTAGAGTCCGGAATTGAACGGCAAACTGGCTGACCATGGACGAACCCTGAGAAATTGCCAACAATTGGAGCGCGGTATCGTGAGTGACACGAGGTCCTAAAAAGACCTGCATCAGAGCGTCCAGGAAGAGAGGAGCACTCTGCACTACACGATCATTGCGCTCCCAAAGCGGCGTTGCCCACTCCAATGCCCTGCCCGACAAAAGAGACAAAAGGAATCCCACTCTCGCCCGTTCCGAAGGAAAACGTGCAGCCAGGAGCTCGAGATGTATGGAGCACTGGCTCATGAATCCGCAACATAGTTTACTGTCACCAGAAAACTTGTCAGGAAGCGGGAGACGGGATATAGTCAGAGCAGGGGTGGTTGCGGACAAACTGGCTGCAGCTGCACTTGCAGCCTGAACAGCGACAGCCGTGACGTCCACAGCTGAGGTTGTACGCTCTAGAGCCGCCAACCTTCCCTCCAGCTGCTGGACGTACCGCTGTAAACGCTGATCGTCCGCCATTTACTAGCCAGACCCTGGCGCTAGTGTACTGTTAGGGCTAGCGGAACGCACCGAGGAAAATAGTTTTTATTGTTATTGGTGCGTTCGCAGCCCGGGGTCCACCGTGCAGGAGAACTGTTATGATCCTTAGTGGTTGAGGATCACAAATTACTCCAGCTAAGTAACAAACATAGGACAAGCTCTAGGGAGGTGGCAAACTGGACTGACCGCAAATCTGAACCTATCCAAACACACTAGAAGTAGCCGGTGAACGTGCCTAAAAATCCTAGACGTCTCGAGCCAGCCTGAGGAACTAACTACCCCTAGAGAGAAAGAAAGACCTCTCTTGCCTCCAGAGAAATAATCCCCAAAGATATAGAAGCCCCCAACAAATAATAACGGTGATGTAAGAGGAAGGCACATACACAGGGGTGAAAGCAGATTCAGCAAATGAGGCCCACTAATACTAGATAGCAGAAAATAGAAAAGGGAATCTATGCGGTCAGTAAAAAACCCTTACAAAATATCCACTCTGAGATTTCAAGAACCCCCACACCAACTAACGGTGTGGGGGGAGAAACTCAGTCCCCTAGAGCAACCAGCAAGCGAGGAAATCACATTTTAGCGAGCTGGACTAAAAACATAATGAACGCTGATAATCAAAAAATGATCAAACAAAAACTTAGCTTGTCTTGGAGAGACTGGGAGCAAGGTAGACACAAGGAATCTGAAGAGCACTGAATACATTGATAGCAGGCAAGGAACTGAGTATCCAGGTGGGCTAAATAGGAAACCAACCAAGGATAACGAACCAGCTGATGCTGCAACCTGCAGAAAGACAACACTACACAGTACCGCTTGTGACCACTAGAGGGAGCCCAAAAATAGAGTTCACAACAGTACCCCCCCCTTCAGGAGGGGTCACCGAACCCTCATCAAGACCCCCAGGGCGATCAGGATGAACCGCGTGGAAGGCACGAACCAAATCGGCCGCATGAACATCAGAGGCGACAACCCAGGAATTATCCTCCTGACCATAGCCCTTCCACTTAACCAAATATTGCAGCCTCCGTCTAGAGATACGAGAATCCAAAATCTTCTCCACCACGTACTCCAATTCGCCCTCGACCAGCACCGGAGCAGGAGGCTCAACAGAAGGAACCACAGGTACCACATACCTCCGCAACAAAGACCTATGGAACACATTATGAATGGCAAACGATGCTGGGAGATCCAAACGAAAAGACACCGGGTTAAGGATTTCCAAGATCTTATAAGGACCGATGAAGTGAGGCTTGAATTTAGGAGAGGAGACCTTCATAGGAACATACCGAGAAGACAGCCACACCAAATCCCCAACACGAAGTCGTGGACCCACACCGCGGCGGCGGTTGGCAAAGCGCTGAGCCTTCTCCTGTGACAACTTCAAATTGTCCACCACATGGTTCCAAATCTGCTGCAACCTATCCACCACAGAATCCACCCCAGGACAGTCAGAAGGCTCAACCTGACCCGAGGAAAAACAAGGATGGAAACCAGAATTGCAGAAAAAAGGCGAAACCAAAGTAGCAGAACTAGCCCGATTATTAAGGGCAAACTCGGCCAAAGGCAAAAAAGTCACCCAATCATCCTGATCAGCAGAAACAAAACATCTCAAATAAGTTTCCAACGTCTGATTAGTTCGCTCGGTTTGGCCATTAGTCTGAGGATGGAAGGCCGACGAAAAAGACAAATCAATGCCCATCTTAGCACAAAAAGTCCGCCAAAACCTGGACACAAACTGGGATCCTCTATCAGACACAATATTTTCAGGAATGCCGTGCAAGCGAACCACATTCTGAAAAAATAGAGGAACCAAATCGGAGGAAGAAGGCAACTTAGGCAAGGGCACCAAATGGACCATCTTGGAAAAATGATCACACACCACCCAGATGACAGACATTTTCTGAGATACTGGAAGATCCGAAATAAAATCCATGGAAATGTGCGTCCAAAGCCTTTTCGGAACAGGCAAAGGCAAAAGCAAACCGCTGGCACGAGAACAGCAAGGCTTAGCCCGAGCACAAATCCCACAAGACTGCACAAAGGAACGCACATCCCGCGACAAGGAAGGCCACCAGAAGGACCTAGCCACCAAATCTCTGGTACCAAAAATCCCAGGATGACCTGCCAACACCGAAGAATGAACCTCGGAAATTACTCTGCTGGTCCATCTATCCGGGACAAATAGTCTCTCTGGTGGACAACGGTCAGGTCTATCCGCCTGAAATTTCTGCAGCACTCGTCGCAAATCTTGGGAAATGGCAGACAAAATAACTCCCTCTCCGAGAATACCAGCCGGCTCAGAAACTCCCGGAGAGTCAGGCACAAAACTCCTAGAAAGTGCATCAGCTTTCACGTTCTTCGAACCGGGCAGGTATGAGACAACGAAGTTGAAACGGGAGAAAAACAACGACCAACGAGCCTGTCTAGGATTCAGGCGCTTGGCAGATTCAAGGTAAATCAGATTTTTGTGATCCGTCAAGACCACCACACGATGTTTAGCTCCTTCGAGCCAATGTCGCCACTCCTCAAATGCCCACTTCATAGCCAACAACTCCCGATTACCAACATCATAATTCCGCTCGGCAGGCGAAAACTTTCTTGAAAAGAAAGCACATGGCTTCATCACAGAGCCATCAGAGCTTCTCTGCGACAAAACAGCCCCTGCTCCAATCTCAGAAGCATCAACCACGACCTGGAAGGGGAGAGAGACATCTGGCTGACATAAGACTGGAGCTGAAGAAAACCGGTGCTTCAGCTCCCGAAAGGCCTCCACGGCCGCAGGAGACCAATTAGTCACATCAGAACCCTTCTTGGTCAAATCCGTCAAAGGTTTAACCACGCTAGAAAAATTAGCGATGAAACGACGGTAAAAATTAGCAAAACCCAAGAACTTCTGAAGACTCTTAACAGACGTGGGCTGAGTCCAGTCATGAATAGCCTGGACCTTGACTGGGTCCATCTCCACAGTAGAAGGAGAAAAAATAAAACCCAAAAAGGAGACCTTCTGTACTCCGAAGAGGCATTTTGAGCCCTTCACAAATAAAGCATTAGCACGCAGGACCTGAAACACCATCCTGACCTGCTTCACATGGGACTCCCAATCATCAGAAAAGACCAAAATGTCATCCAGATAAACAATCATAAATTTATCCAGATATTCTCGGAAGATGTCATGCATGAAGGACTGAAACACAGAAGGAGCATTAGAGAGTCCAAAAGGCATCACTAAGTACTCAAAATGGCCTTCGGGCGTATTAAATGCTGTTTTCCATTCATCTCCCTGCTTAATGCGCACAAGGTTATACGCACCACGGAGATCTATCTTGGTGAACCAACTGGCACCCTTAATCCGAGCAAACAAATCAGACAATAGTGGCAAAGGATACTGAAATTTGACTGTAATTTTATTCAGAAGACGATAATCTATACAAGGTCTCAAAGAACCGTCCTTCTTGGCCACAAAAAAAAATCCTGCACCAAGAGGGGAAGAGGATGGGCGAATATGTCCCTTCTCCAAAGACTCCTTTATATAACTCCGCATCGCGGCATGCTCTGGTATAGACAAATTAAAAAGTCGTCCCTTAGGGAATTTACTACCAGGAATTAAATTTATAGCACAGTCACAATCCCTATGAGGGGGCAGGGCACTGGACCTGGGCTCATCAAATACATTCTGGAAGTCAGACAAAAACTCAGGGACCTCAGAAGGAGTGGAAGAAGCAATAGACACCAACGGAGTATCGCCATGAATTCTCTGACAACCCCAACTTGACACAGACATATCTTTCCAATCTAAAACTGGATTATGAGCTTGCAGCCATGGCAGACCCAAAACGACAACATCATGCAAATTATGCAGAACAAGAAAGCGAATCACCTCCTGATGTACGGGAGTCATGCACATGGTCATTTGCGTCCAATACTGAGGCTTATTCTCAGCCAATGGCGTAGCATCAATTCCCCTCAGAGGAATAGGAAATTCCAAAGGCTCCAGGACAAAACCACAGCGCCTGGCAAACGACAAATCCATCAGATTCAGGGCAGCACCCGAATCCACAAAAGCCATAACCGGGTAGGACGACAAAGAACAAATCAAAGTAACAGACAAAATAAATTTAGGCTGTATAGTACCAATGGTGACAGGTTTAGTGATTTTTTTTAAGCGTTTAGAGCATGCTGAGATAACATGAGTAGAATCACCACAGTAAAAGCACAACCCATTTTGACGTCTATGACTTTGTTGCTCAATTCTGGTCAGAGTTCGGTCACATTGCATAGACTCAGGTCTCTGTCCAGAAAATACCGCCAAAGGATGAGCAGATTTGCGCTCCCGCAAACGCCGATCAACCTGAATGGCTAAAGCCATAGAATCACTCAGACTTGTAGGGGTGGGAAACCCCACCATAACATTCTTAACGGCCTCAGAAATACCTTCTCTGAAATTTGCAGCCAGGGCACACTCATTCCATTGAGTAAGCACCGACCATTTCCGAAATTTTTGACAATACACCTCTGCTTCATCCTGACCTTGAGAGATAGCCAGCAACGCTTTTTCTGCCTGATTCTCAAGATTAGGCTCCTCATAAAGCAGTCCAAGAGCCAGAAAAAATGCATCTACATTAAGCAATGCAGGATCTGCTGGCGCCAGAGAGAAAGCCCAATCTTGAGGGTCGCCACGCAACAAGGAGATAGCAATTTTAACGTGCTGAGCGGAATCACCAGAGGAACGAGGTCTCAGAGATAGAAATAACTTACAATTATTCTTAAAATTTAGAGACCTAGATCTCCAGAAAACAACTCAGGAATGGGTATCTTTG
Organism: Ranitomeya variabilis; assembly: GCF_051348905.1. Taxonomy (NCBI): domain Eukaryota; kingdom Metazoa; phylum Chordata; class Amphibia; order Anura; family Dendrobatidae; genus Ranitomeya; species Ranitomeya variabilis. The sequence continues at coordinate 602,423,110 of NC_135236.1, forward strand.
GTTCTGACATAGGGCTATGAATAACAAAATCCTGAATACTTTGCACCCGTGCAGTAAGATGATCCACACTAGAAGTCAGAGTCTGAACATTCATGTCTGCAGCTGTGCTCAAAACCACCCAGAGTTCAAGGGGATGAAAGAAGCTAAACAGACTGCAGCAAAGGAAAAGCGGGAGGGAAAAAAAAAAAATGTACTCAGGTCTTCTTTTTATCCCACTTCTGCGATGCATTAAACACTTTTTGGCCTGCTATACTGTTATGATCCTTAGTGGTTGAGGATCACAAATTACTCCAGCTAAGTAACAAACATAGGACAAGCTCTAGGGAGGTGGCAAACTGGACTGACCGCAAATCTGAACCTATCCAAACACACTAGAAGTAGCCGGTGAACGTGCCTAAAAATCCTAGACGTCTCGAGCCAGCCTGAGGAACTAACTACCCCTAGAGAGAAAGAAAGACCTCTCTTGCCTCCAGAGAAATAATCCCCAAAGATATAGAAGCCCCCAACAAATAATAACGGTGAGGTAAGAGGAAGGCACATACACAGGGGTGAAAGCAGATTCAGCAAATGAGGCCCACTAATACTAGATAGCAGAAAATAGAAAAGGGAATCTATGCGGTTAGTAAAAAACCCTTACAAAATATCCACTCTGAGATTTCAAGAACCCCCACACCAACTAACGGTGTAGGGGGAGAAACTCAGTCCCCTAGAGCAACCAGCAAGCGAGGAAATCACATTTTAGCGAGCTGGACTAAAAACATAATGAACGCTGATAATCAAAAAATTATCAAACAAAAACTTAGCTTGTATTGGAGAGACTGGGAGCAAGGTAGACACAAGGAATCTGAAGAGCACTGAATACATTGATAGCAGGCAAGGAACTGAGTATCCAGGTGGGCTAAATAGGAAACCAACCAAGGATAACGAACCAGCTGATGCTGCAACCTGCAGAAAGACAACACTACACAGTACCGCTTGTGACCACTAGAGGGAGCCCAAAAATAGAGTTCACAACAGAGAACCTGCTTCTAGACAAATGGCAGCACTATATGGCGGTATTGGCTAGCTCGGTTAACTCACATAGCAGCCATGAATGCAAAGATCTGCGCCCTGTTAACTTCACAGGAGCACAGGCTAACTACCCAAGAGAGAGCAGTCAGTGGTCATGCATGCACACAGAACTCCTCGCCGGAGGTGCCAGCATTCTAGGGGCTTATTTCAGCCAGGTCCATGAATGTACTCAGACACACAAACTCCTCGCCGGAGGTGCCAGCATTCTAGGGGCTTATTTCAGCCGGGTCCCTGAACACAATCACACATGACCACACTGGCGGAAAGCACATAATTTAAAAAGACACTAGCGCATGGCCGTGCGGCCATGCAAGCCTTTTATAGCTGCAGCCCGAACAGGACCTTCCAAGAAGTACCAATGGGCTTTGCTGCAGTATCCAAGCATGTGACCCTCGATCTCCAATGAGAGATCTTACCCTGGGCATGCTCAGAAGGAGAAAAGCAAGACTTAGTCCCAAAAGCGTCTGCTCACCGCTGCCCAGCACTGACTACAATAGCAGAAGCTGGAAAAGCAGCAGTAATCCTCCTCACAGAGTCAGATTAAGCGAGACGCTGAGACCGACGTCTCTGCTGAGCAGCCTCCACTGCGGCAGGAGAAAAATGGGAGACCGCAGCGGAGATGGCCCGAGATTCCCCCTGTGCAGAGGTGGGAACTCGACCCCTAACACGAAGGAGCGCCATTTGACTTTTCAATGCAAAATTGACTGGAATTGAGATGGGACGCCATGTTGCCTTTGGAGAGCCCCTGATGTGCCTAAACATTGAAACCCCCCACAAGTGACACCATTTTGGAAAGTAGACCCCCTAAGGAACTTATCTAGATGTGTGGTGAGCACTTTGACCCATTAAGTGATTCACAGAAGTTTATAATGCAGAGCCGTAAAAATAAAAAATCATATTTTTTCACAAAAATGATCTTTTGCCCCCAAATTTTTATTTTCCCAAGGGTAAGAGAAAAAATTGAACCCCAAAAGTTGTTGTCCAATTTGTCCTGAGTACGCCGATACCCCATATGTGGGGGTAAACCACTGTTTGGGTGCATGGCAGAGCTCGGAAGCGAAGGAGCGCCATTTGACTTTTCAATGCAAAATTGACTGGAATTGAGATGGGACGCCATATTGCGTTTGGAGAGCCACTAATGTGACTAAACATTTAAACCCCCACAAGTGACACCATTTTGGAAAGTAGACCCCCTAAGGAACTTATCTAGATGTGTGGTGAGCACTTTGACCCATTAAGTGATTCACAGAAGTTTATAATGCAGAGCCGTAAAAAAAAAAATCATATTTATTCACAAAAATGATCTTTTCGCCCCCAATTTTTTATTTTCCCAAGGGTAAGAGAAGAAATTGGACCCCAAAAGTCGTTGTTCAATTTGTCCTGAGTACGCTGATACCCCATATGTGGGGGGGAACCACGGTTTGAGAGCATGGCAGAGCTCGGAAGGGAAGGAGCGTCATTTGGAATGCAGACTTAGATGGATTGGTCTGCAGGTGTCATATTGCGTTTGCAGAGCCCCTAATGTACCTAAACAGTAGAAACCCCCCACAAGTGACCTCATATTGCAAACTAGACCCCCCAAGGAACTTATCTAGATGTGTTGTGAGAACTTTGAACCCCCAAGTATTTCACTACAGTTTATAACGCAGAGCCGTGAAAATAAAAAAATCCTTTTTTTCCACAAAAATTATTTTTTAGCCCCAGTTTTGTATTTTCCCAAGGGTAACAGGAGAAATTGGACCCGAAAATGTGTTGTCCAATGTGTCCTGAGTACGCTGATACCCCATATGTTGGGGTAAACTCCTGTTTGGGCACACGGGAGAGCTCGGAAGGGAAGGAGCACTGTTTTACTTTTTCAACGCAGAATTGGCTGGAATTGAGATCAGACGCCATGTCGCGTTTGGAGAGCCCCTGATGTGCCTTAACAGTGAAAACCCCCCAATTATAACTGAAACCCTAATCCAAACACATCCCTAACCCTAATCCCAAAGGTAACCCTAACCACACCCCTAACTCTAACACACCCCTAACTCTAATCCCAACCCTAATTTCAACCGTAAATGTAATCCAAACCCTAACCCTAACTTTAGCCCCAACCCTAACTGTAGCCTTAACCCTAGCCCTAACCCTAGCCCTAACCCTAACCCTAGCCCTAGCCCTAACCCTAGCCCTAACCCTAGCCCTAAACCTAGCCCTAAACCTAGCCCTAACCCTAGCCCTAACCCTAGCCTTAACCCTAGCCCTAACCCTAACCCTAGCCCTAACCCTAACCCTAGCCCTAACCCTAGCCCTAACCCTAGCCCTAACCCTAGCCCTAACCCTAACCCTAATGGGAAAATGGAAATAAATACATTTTTTTAATTTTTTAATTTTTCGCTAACTAAGGGGGTGATGAAGGGGGGTTTGATTTACTTTTATAGCGGGTTTTTTATCGGATTTTTATGATTGGCAGCCGTCACACACTGAAAGACGCTTTTTATTGCAAAAAATATTTTTTGCGTTACCACATTTTGAGAGCTATAATTTTTCCATATTTTGGTCCACAGAGTCATGTGAGGTCTTGTTTTTTGCGGGACGAGTTGACATTTTTACTTGTAACATTTTCGGGCATGTGACATTTTTTGATCGCTTTTTATTCCAATTTTTGTGAGGCAGAATGACCAAAAACCAGCTATTCATGAATTTCTTTTGGGGGAGGCGTTTATGCCGTTCCGCGTTTGGTAAAATGGATAAAGCAGTTTTATTCTTCGGGTCAGTACGATTACAGCGATACCTCATTTATATCTTTTTTTATGTTTTGGTGCTTTTATACGATAAAAACTTTTTTATAGAAAAAATAATTATTTTTTCATCGCTTTATTCTGAGGACTATAACTTTTTTCTTTTTTCTTTGATGATGCTGTATGGTGGCTTGTTTTTTGCGGGACAAGATGACGTTTTCAGCGGTACCATGGTTGTTTATATCCGTCTTTTTGATCGCGTGTTATTCCACTTTTTATTTGGCGGTATGATAATAAAGCGTTGTTTTTTGCTTCGGTTTTTTTTTTTCTTTACGGTGTTCACTGAAGGGGTTAACTAGTGGGACAGTTTTATAAGTTGGGTCGCTACGGACGTGGCGATACTAAATATGTGTACTTTTATTGTTTTTATTTTTTTATTTAGATAATGAAATGTATTTATAGGAACAATATATATATATTTTTTTGCATTTTTTGGGGGAATCTTTTTTTTTTTTTTACACATGTGAAAAATTTTTTTTTTACACTATAACATTGCCCCAGGGGGGGGGCATGATGTTATAGTGTAAGATCGCCAATCTGACACTTTGCTGTGCACTGTGTCAGATCGGCGATCTGACGTGCACAGCTCCTGGAGGCTTCCCGGCGCCTGGTCTGAGCAGGCGCAGTGAACCCACCTCCCTGCAGGACCCGGATGCCGTGGCCATCTTGGATCCGGGCCTGCTGCAGGGAGGAGGCAGTAAGAGACCCTCGGAGCAACGCGATGTAATCGCGTTGCTCCGGGGGTCTCAGGGAAGCCCGCAGGGAGCCCCCTCCCTGTGCGATGCTTCCCTATACCGCCGGAACACTGCGATCATGTTTGATCACAGTGTGCCGGGGGTTAATGTGCCGGGGGCGGTCCGTGACCGCTCCTGTCACATAGTGCCAGATGTCAGCTTCGATAGTCAGCTGACACCCGGCCGCGATCGGCTGCGCTCCCCCCGTGAACGCGGCCGATCGCGCTGGACATGCTATCCCGTAGGTGGTCATACGGGCCCACCCCACCTCGACGGGATAGTACGTCCAATGTCAGAAAGGGGTTAACATGGCTCTATGTAAATGTTAATGATGGCTGAGTATTCCATCATCAAGACTACTACTTGACCCTCTTATCCCCTGATGATTTCCTTTTCTTGGAATGAAACGCGTAGGGAGGTGGTCCTGAATAGGAAAGGTCTATGGAGTTATGCATCAATTTGTTGGATCTCCTGATTGATTGAATGGTGGAGTGCATTCTTTATATGGCATCTTCAGGAATGGGTGAGATTGTTCCATATTATATTATGCACTCTTTGTATTGACTTTTGCAAGCACAGTGATAATCAGTGATACTGATGAGTGTCACATATTCTGAGCAAAAGTATATGGGTACAAGCAGCAGCATTGGTATATTTATTTCTTCAGTCATTTTTTGCTGAGTTCTGATAAAGACATGCTAGCTGAATAAGCAGTTGTGAATTGGAGAGCAGCTTCTGCTTTGAGTACCATTATCTTGATTTCTTCTATTATTAGATAATCGTTTGACCAAACTGTTGGTAATATACATGTTTGTCTATACGTGTTGTGTCATGTCATTTTAATAGGTATATTAAATGTTATGTTTCCTTCTCTGATACCTCATTCCCCGACCAGCTTTGACTTCTGGCTTGTACCCTGACTTTGTCTTACATCTCACGTTTTGGATACCGCACTCTCGTTTGGCTCTGACTTTTGGCTTGTCTCTGACTTTGTGTATTGCTGTGACCTCTGGTACTTCTGCTCCTGACAGGTTCTGACTCTGCTCGTCTGACCACTCTTTCGTTACCTGTAACACCTGTGCGGCTGCTCAGTGCTGCTACGCTGTGAGTGTGCAACCTCTCTTCCCTCACCAGCTCCCCCTGGTGGAGGTTGCACTGAACTGCACTGCAGCCACAACACAGTAATGGTTTACAGTTCACATGGGGAATCCACGGCCAACACAGTTCAGGATTAAATTCTGACACAGAATTGAGGTTCTGGAACTTTAAGAACATGTATTAGTTAGAAGCAGTACTTGCAGGTAATTATAAGAGAGTTCAAAGTCTTTTGGGGCATATGAATAGAAAAGGAGATATATCATCAGGGTATTTACAGACCTGGTATCCTGCTTCCATTTCATAGCTTGTCGCGGACCGTGCAAAAATATACTTGAAGTAAATAATGGATAATTTGCGGTGAGGCGGGAGACCCTCAATTTCCTCCACAGGCGAGGCAATAGGTTCTTCTGTGTACTTCAGTATGACCTAATGCTGGAGAAGCATGGGTAAATCTGTCCAGCGCAAGACTCAGGGTAAAATGAAAAATTTAAAAGTCTTTAGCCATCTTGGCTGTAGAAGCCAAGGGAAAAATCCTAGGCATTAAGCCTGGTTGTAAAAGTCTTAAGATGAATAACATGAAAAGAATGAACCTCCAGGCATGGGGCCTGGAGAGGGTGAGGAGACCCCTCAACTGGGGTCTGCTCTGGGTCACATCTTGTACCATACTCCCCAGGGACTTTCCGGATCTCTGTCTTGTCTACACAGAGACTCGAGGTAGCTCCTCCTATTGAATCTTGGTGACAGGGTCACTGACCAATAGGATCTATACCCTATTCTGTGTGAGATCGTACATTGAGAATAATATAAATCATGCATTTCACCAGCAAATGGTGCTGGAACCCACCAAATTAAAAGTGCACTTAATAGAACTCTAAAACACATACCTGAGGAATATATGAGATTAGTGAGTTTTGGATTCATTTAAACCATATATCAGTGAAAGGATAACTTGACAGTGAGTTGCAGTCTAAAGAAGCTACTCACGGTCCAGGGTTACTTAAAGGGACATACATAGTCTGGACCGGGTCACTACAATAGACCTTGTGATGAGCAGACTTGCTGACTCCAATATTTTGCCTGGATGTCCACCTCTTGACTTTTGAATGGATGGTTGAACTTAATTTCGTATTCTTCTAACTGCCATGTCACTCACATGATGCAGTTTTGCAATTTTCTTCACAATTAAAACAGTAGGGTATGGTGAGATATGGAGGCTGAAAGTCAAGAGTTCAAAAAGTTTTTACCCTTTTGCACCTCACTGTCAGTGTAATATGCTCGTGCACATGTACATCTATTTTGAGGCCTGTTAACACATAGTAAGGTGAGTTACTAGTTAGGGACCATCCTGATTCAGTACACTTTGTCAGACTGAGATGGTTTTTACACTTTTTGATAAAAAAATGTTAACAAAGTGTTCCATATTATTTACATTTGTTAACATTTGTTTCTTAATGCAGTGTGCCTACACATTATGTTTTTATTCATTCCAGGTTATGTTTGCTAATGGCCACAGTGTACATGTGCACCTGCATATTACACTCATACTGGCAAGTGTGCGGGCACTTGTTTCTGCTTTAGTTTCTTGTACTCTATGCCTTTGGGGGTCCCCCATGCCTTCCCTACCTGGGCTGTGCACATTTATCTACTCATCTTACAGCAGGCAGATTCTAAACACAGTCAGGCGACGGTCCTGCTTTGCACCCACCTATTTTGAGGCTTGTTGGCACATAGTGGGTTGCTAGAGTTAAAGACCATTCTGATTGGGTACACACCTTGTTGTAGTGGGAAGGTGATAATGCTTTTTTAAAATGCTTTTTTTTAACCAAAATTGTTAACTAAGTACTCCATGTTTTTTTGCATGTGTTCCTATTTATTTAATTATTGCAGTGTGCCTACACATTACAATATGTTTTTATTGTAGGTAATAGAAATATATTTTACTGAATGCATATCACATCGATCATTGTCAATCATAACCCCAATCATCCCTGGAAAATATAATAACTCTTGATAAATTATTTTAATCTACTTATAGGAACTCCTCACCAGAAACAAACCACTATTAGGGTAAGTTCACACAGGGCGTTTTTGCTGCGTTTTTTTTGCTGCGTTTTTTTTTGCTGCTTTTTTAATACTAATTTTCAGCTGCTTTTTACAGTACCAGCAAAGCCTATGAGATTTCAGAAATCTCATGCACACACATTGGTTTTTTGTGTGATCAGTGTTTTGTGATTTGCTGCGTTTTTTGGACATAGAGCATGTCACTTCTTTCAGCGTTTTTGCTGCGTTTTTTCAGCGTTTTTCACCCATTGACTTGAATGTGTGTTAAAAAAACGCAGGTATCATTATTTGCTGCATTTTTGCTGCTGAAAATACAAGGACATTAGCATGGACAAAGAGAAAAAAACGCAGCAAAAAAATGCGCCAAAAACGCACCTAAACCTGCGTTTTTGACTCAGCTTCTTTCCTGCCAAAAAGATCAGGTTTTGCTGAAAAAATGCCCTGTGTGAACTTACCCTGAGACTGCAAATATTAGCGATATTAACCTGCACGAAGCCTGCACTTTTCAGAATACTGTGGCGAGAAAATGAACTTTATTCCCCTCTGGCAGCATTTGGCTTCAGTCACGGATGCGGCGTAGGTTCAGTCACTGCTCCGAGTAAAGAGAGCAGTGGCTGTAACTGTGGGCGCAGCAATGAGTGACACTGGCTCTGCATTGGGGCCGACTGCCAGCCAGGGTCTGAGGCACAGTTACAGCGGTGCACTATGGACTGAATGAACCCACACCGACGCCGCCCCCATGACTGCAACCTACTAAACTGCAGATTAACCCATACATGCATGTTAATAGCGTTTTTTTCTGGTGACAGGTTCCCTTTAAATACTATCTCTCTAACACCACCACCTGATTTCTAATAAGCTATTGGAGCTTGACTACTTGGAATAAATTACTATTTATTTCGCCAAAACTACTAACAGAACTATCTACCTTATAAGAATTCTATTATACAGTTTTCTGTTGATTCACTATAAAAGTACAAGAAGAGCCTGAATGTATTTCTTGATAATTATAATATCACAGGTAGAGATGAGAGAACTCGTGAAGGTTGACCTTGAACTTGACACCGGACTTGAACCCATTAGAAGACAATGGGGACCTGAACTATGGTGCTTTAAAAAGTCTGTAAAATGGTCATAGTAAAGGTAAGGGGGCGGGAAAAGGAAGCTAAATGGGGGTAAGAGCAGGACAAATGCCCTGCAAACAAATGTGGATAGGAAAATGATTTAAAATAACACATAATTAAAAAAAAAGAAAAAAATAATCTTGAACTAGGAGACGGAGGTCCAAGTGGTGGAGGTAAACGTGTAAGTAGAAGAGGCAGGGAAGGAGGTATCCAACATTGGTTTGTGTTTTTTTTTTTTTTTTGTTAGGGAACTGACTTAAAAGAATATAGAATAAAAAAAACAACAATTTAGAACCAAGAGGCGGAGGTCCAAGTGGAGGAGGAGGTTGAGGTGAAGGTGTAGGTGGAAGAGACATAGGAGGAGGAGGAAGCCAACACTGGTTTTGGGTTTGGTTTTTTGTTTTCTTTTTTTTGGGGGGTACTCTAAAAACAAGCAGTGTAATAATCTGCGGCCACTATCTCTCTGTATATAGGCCGTGTAATACTCTCAGCACACAGCGTCTCAAAGGACGGGACTTATAATCTGGCCTTTATACAGGTCGGGTCACATGCTGCGTTGGCCAAGCACAGCCATGGCATGATTTTGATGGCTTCAGAAGTACCCACAGTCTATGAGTTTGTTGATTGGCTGTTCTGCAGCCTTTCAAAAAGCTTTACTAGACTGGTGGACCCAAACAAGAAACAAGACATATAGTAAAAAGTCCGAGTTCGGGGTTTGGCTCGTGTTCAGTATGAACCCCAAACTTTTCATGTCGGATTTACCTATCCCTAATTAAAGGTTATGGGCATTAGATTCTGTGGTGGGGCCTTGATTCAGAGAACTAGTCTGATTGCCTTTTGTGCAGTGGAGAAGAAATTTTTGCCCCATTATGGGGCAATTACCATCTACTGTACATCATGAGGGTTTTGCTGTGCTCTGGATCAACATGTTAGCGCAAGAGTGGGCAATTAATTTTCTTATGAGGCCACATGAGATATTGTGACTATTAGGCCGGGGTCACACTAGACCGTAATACGGACGAGTGCTATGCGATAAAAAATCGCATAGCACTCGGCCCAATGTTAATCTATGGTTCAGCTCCCATCATCCGATATTTTCTCCACCGTATTTCGGATCCGAGGGAACTCGCAGCAGGCTGCGATTGTCAGCGTATCTCGGCCGAGACTCGCTAATGCAAGTCTATGGGTGCGAGAAAAAATCGGATTACACACGGACCATGCGTGTGCATTGCGAGAAATATGCAGCGGTGTTCTATAGAAAAGCCGGTAATTCAATTGCAGGCTTTGCATTTCTCCTTCGCAAACCCGACAGGATATGAGACATGGTTTACATACAGTAAACCATCTCATATCCCCCTTTTTTTTGCATATTCCACACTACTAATGTTAGTAGTGTGTATGTGCAAAATTTGGCCGCTGTAGCTGCTAAAATAAAGGGTTAAATGGCGGAAAAAATTGGCGTGGGCTCCCGCGCAATTTTCTCCGCCAGAATGGTAAAGCCAGTGACTGAGGGCAGATATTAATAGCCAGGAGAGGGTCCATGGTTATTGGCCCCCCCGTGGCTAAAAACATCTGCCCCCAGCCACCCCAGAAAAGGCACATCTGGAAGATGCGCCTATTCTGGCACTTGGCCACTCTCTTCCCACTCCCTGTAGCGGTGGGATATGGGGTAATGAAGGGTTAATGCCACCTTGCTATTGGAAGGTGACATTAAGCCAGATTAATAATGGAGAGGCGTCAATTATGACACCTATCCATTATTAATCCAATTGTATGAAAGGGTTAAAAAACACACACACACATGATTTAAAAGTATTTTAATGCAATAAACACACATGTTGTTTTAATAATTTATTGATCTCTCAATCCATTTTCAGACCCTCGCTTGGCAAAACAATAAACACACAAGATACATACCTTCTGATGTCAGATCACATCCCACGAGGTAATCCATCTGGAGGGGTTAACTAATATTACAGGCACGAGCTGCGATAAACCACTCGCTCGTGCCTGTAATCCCCGGGTGCTGAAAGGAAAGCAGTGATCTATACTTACATTCAGTCGCGGTGATGCGCCCCTGCTGGATGTTCTCATGAACTGCAGCCTGGGAACTTTTTCCCACGCTCCAGGTCATATGAGGACATCCACCAGGGGGCGCATCACCGCGACTGAAGGTAACTATAGGTCATTGACCTACATTTCCTTCAGTCGCGGTGATGCGCCCCCTGGTGGATGTCCTCATATGACCTGGAGCGTGGGAAAAAGTTCCCAGGCTGCAGTTCATGAGAACATCCAGCAGGGGCGCATCACCGCGACTGAATGTAAGTATAGATCACTGCTTTCCTTTCAGCACCCGGGGATTACAGGCACGAGCGAGTGGTTTATCACAGCTCGTGCCTGTAATATTAGTTAACCCCTCCAGATGGATTACCTCGTGGGACGTGATCTGACATCAGAAGGTATGTATCTTGTGTGTTTATTGTTTTGCCAAGGGAGGGTCTGAAAATGGATTGAGAGATCAATAAATTATTAAAACAACATGTGTGTTTATTGCATTAAAATACTTTTAAATCATGTGTGTGTGTGTGTTTTTTAACCCTTGCATACAATTGGATTAATAATGGATAGGTGACATAATTGACGCCTCTCCATTATTAATCTGGCTTAATGTCACCTTACAATAGCAAGGTGGCATTAACCCTTCATTACCCCATAGCCCACCGCTACAGGGAGTGGGAAGAGAGTGGCCAAGTGCCAGAATAGGCGCATCTTCCAGATGTGCCTTTTCTGGGGTGGCTGGGGGCAGATGTTTTTAGCCACGGGGGGGCCAATAACCATGGACCCTCTCCTGGCTATTAATATCTGCCCTCAGTCACTGGCTTTACCATTCTGGCGGAGAAAATTGCGCGGGAGCCCACGCCAATTTTTTCCGCCATTTAACCCTTTATTTTAGCAGCTACAGCGGCCAAATTTTGCACATACACACTACTAACATTAGTAGTGTGGAATATGCAAAAAAAAAGGGGGATATGAGATGGTTTACTGTATGTAAACCATGTCTCATATCCTGTCGGGTTTGTGAAGGAGAAATGCAAAGTCGGCAATTGAATTACCGGCTTTTCACAGATATCGCGCTGAATGAAATATAAATACAGAATATATATATGTGTGTCTCAATGACATATATATATATATATATATATATATATATATATATATATATATACTGTATATATGTTTTCCCGAACATTTGAGCACATAAATCCATTAGATGTCGGTTTTGCAAGCTTGCGAGAAAATCTCGGCATACGGATGCCATACGGATGTCACACGGATGTCACACGGATCATTTGATGCGAGGAAATTGCATCCTCGCACTGCACACGGATCACTGTTTTTGAAACATTTGTGCGATTCTCGGCCGTGAAAAACGGACCGTTTTTTTATACGTTAAGTGTGTCCCCGGCCTTATGCAGAGCTGAACCAACTGGCCAAACGTAATTCTCCTTATTATCATTGTTTTATATAAATTTGTATCCCTTTATATTATGCATAATTATGTATGTTGGCTTGCTGCTCCTGCTATAATATTTTAGAATAGGACTTGCAGCAGCTAATCAACACCACATAATTTACTGCTTTTTATAAAGTTTATATAAAGCAGTAAATCACACTGCTCCTGTTATTCGGGTCTTGTATTTTGATCAACAGCTCCCAACATAATATGATGCCCCCCACAGTCTCCACACATAGTAAAATGTCCCCCACATGGTGTGATGTCAGGACACAGCCTCTCAAACAGTGTGAGGTCCCCTCAAACAGTATTATGTCTTTACTCAGCATCCCTGCACAGTATGACATCCCCACAATGCCTCACTACACAGTATTATGTCCCCCACATAGCCCCTTTACACAGTATTATGACTCTCACACAGCTCTCTTACACAGTATTATGTCCTCCACACAGCCCTTTTACACTTTATTATATACCCTCACAGCACCCCTATTCAGAATGATGTCCAGACACAACCCCCTTACACAGTATTATGTTGCCCACATATCTCCCTTACACAGCGCCCTTACACAGTATTATGTCTCCCACATGGCCCCATTACACAGTATTATGCTACCCACACAGCCCCCTTACACAGTATTATGTACCATACACAGCTCCCCTACTCAGAATGATGTTCAAACACAACCCTCTTACACAGTACTATGAAATCCACACAGCCCTCTTACACAGTATTGTCACCCACACAGCCCTCTTACACAGTATTGTCACCCACACAGCCCCCTTACACAGTATTGTCACCCACACAGCCCTCTTACACAGTATTGTCACCCACACAGCCCCCTTACACAGTATTGTCACCCACACAGCCCTCTTACACAGTATTGTCACCCACACAGCCCTCTTACACAGTATTGTCACCCACACAGCCCTCTTACACAGTATTATATCGCCCACCCACATCCCCTTACACAGAATTATGTACCACACACAGCCCCCCTACTAAGAATGATGTCCAGACACAGTGTCGGACTGGGGTGCCAAGGGCCCACCAGTAACTGACTTTGGACGGCCCACTTTTCAATTGCATACAAATATTACACTACCCTTGTCACAAATTTACTTCTGTCTCTATTTATTAATAAACTGGGTAGTTTGGTTAATGAATGATGAGATGCTGCTTTTTTTTGCACAGAGTGAATCAAGTGAATTATGCCAAGTACTGCCCATACAGTGAGGTTGAGGGCACAGGTCTGCACAGGGGCCCACCAGGGGATTCCCGTTACCCTGTGGGCCAGTCCGAGCCTGTCCAGATACAACCCCCTTACACAGTCAGACACAACCCCCTTACACAGTATTATGTCAACCCTCCTTCTCCACCCCCACTGCAGAATGAACAGCCAAAGGGTTGCAGGTGACCCACAGGCCACACTATACCCAGGTCTGTGTTAGGCTACTTTCACACTTCCGTCTTTTAGAATCAGTCACAATCCGTCAAAGTGTTGAAAAGACGAATCCTGTGCAGATTGTAAAAAACGGATGCACTGGATCCTGTTTTTTGACGGATCCGTCGATGCAGCAGCTGCAGGAAAAATGGGTTAAATTAAAGGAATAGAAATCCTTCCAGGCATGCTCAGTGTAAAAAAACGGAATCTGTTGCTGGATTCCGTCATTTGACGGACTGCAACGGATCCTGCGCCCATAGGCTTCCATTCTAGCCAACAACGGACGCCGCAGGATCCGTCGCTGTACGTTTTTTCGACGTAGACAAAAAACGTTACATTGAACGTTTTTTCCAGATGACAGTCTGCCAAAACACAACGGATCCGTCGCCCGTCGGATGTGCCATGTGGCCATCCGTCGCGATCCGTCGCTAATACAAGTCTATGGGAAAAACTGATCCTGCGAGCAAATTTGCAGGATCCGTTTTTTTCCCAAAACGACGCATTGCAACGGATCTGAAAAGACGGAAGTGTGAAAGTAGCCTTAGGGAAAAGGTTTAACTAAGACTATATCTATCTTCAACCTATTATCATCTATTTTCTTAAAATACTTCCATAAGTTAATAAGGCTTTTTTATAAGCCATCTCTCATTACTTTTTTTTCAATAAAAAAAGACAAATAAATGATAATCCTCTTTCTTCCTAGTACACCACTAGTTGTTATTATAGCAGCAATTGGAGAAGACTACATGAATGATATGCTGCTGCCATCTACTGTTCTGAAATGGTATTGCAATTACTCTTCTGACCAAAAAAAAGAAAATTTTAAAGCACCACTCCAGCATTACTTTTTATTGCAGCTCTGGAGTGGTGTTTCTAATGCAAGGTCCGTCTTGTGCTGCCATCTTGTCACCACAATTTTTGACTGATCGGAAGTCAGAGGTAACGGTCATAGGCTTTCAATGGAAGTCTGCGAGAGCCCCGTCCTAGCCTTGTTCTGGCTCTCATAGACTTACATTGTGTTGTGCCTTCCGCATTAGCCAGCAAACGCTGGCTCCGGAAGATCACAAACTGGAGCGGCGCCGATAGCAAATGAAGTCGGTGGCTGGTGAGTATGAGACTACCTACAGGGACCTTACATTAGTGGCACCACCTCAGTGTTGCGATAAAAAAAACGCTTTAGTGGTGCTTTAAGCACCCCAGTGCTGGGCTTTGAAAATCTGAAATAAAAATAACTAGGAATCATATATTTCTTACTTAAGCACCTTATTAACAACAGACATACAATCTTACATTGCTACACTTTGGAGAGCAATCTCCCACTACTGCTAAATTGTATAACTCCAATCTTTTTTTACACTCAGAGAAATTACATTAAGATCAGGCAACATAACGGGCATAACACCAAAAACATCAAATGAAGAAGCTAATATAACTAGAAAAACACCCCAAAAATCCTCAAAATGAACACAAACCAAATGAAAAAGCAAACATTAACCTTCCTAAGCAACAAAATGGCAATTACTTTTAATGAACATAAAAGCAATATGGTCACAACATAATGGTCAGACTGTGATGAAGAAGAAGACTCCACATAAGAAGGTACCAACCTCAGAGACTACATGAAGGCACAACTGACTGTATAAAGGATCTATTCAAATAGTTCACACAAACCATGAATGAAATAAAGCAAATCATAGAAGTGATCTCAAACAGGTCTACACAAAGGCCCAAAGAGTGTAGGCGCCCGAACCCAAACCACTACCCTCTCTACAAAAGTAACAGAAACAAGAAGAAATGTTCTTCTAAAATCTCCACATAGACGACCTTGAAGATAGGTTGAGGAAAAGCAACACCATACCTGATGGAGAAATACTTCTAGGAAAGGAGGATAATCATGACACAGGCCTAGAGATAGTATACGCCGTAGATCGAGATCAATAAGTACAAGGAGACAACCTGTGTTACCTACAAAGTTTCAAAATAAAAGAGAAACTCTATAAAAAGCTAGATATGCAAAAATAAATAAATACGAGATTGAGATATAAATTTACCAGGATCTTGTAAAACTAACTCTTGATTTAACCTCTAAGGCCGGGGTCACACTAGCGAATGGCATCAGATGCGATATGCTGATGACCCTCGGCTCCTGCTCTGCTGCTGGAGGGAGCCGAGTGTTATGTGTCTGTGCTCCGAGCCTCTCGCATAGAGATAATCGGAGCACAGCTGCGGAGGAGGCGGAGAAAGTAATTTCTCCATCTCCTCCACTGCCGGCGTTGGCGTGTATCACACAGCACTCAGATGATATCCGAGTGATGTGCACTGTGTCACTCGCCCCCATAGGCTTATATGAGTGCGAGTGAGCTGAGACTCGGCCTAGTCTTGGAGACAATCGCAGCATGCTACGATTGTTCTCACATTCCGATTCGGCATGAGAAAATAATCCCAGATCTGTCTCATAGATTAACACTGGGCCGAGTGCTATGCGATGTTTTCTCGCATAGCACTCGCCCACACTCTACGCTAGTGTCACCCTGGCCTTAGTGACAGAGCCAATTTGGAACTAAATGACCAAGTCCTGTTTTTTAAATCTGATGTCTCACTAATGTGGAACTCTTCAACATATCCCAATGATTGTGAGAGAGTTTTTTCATGACCCATTGTAATTTCAGTTAGTTATTTTAGTCAATATTTTTTTGCATTTGTTAATAAAAAATATCTGAAATTTACAAATCTTATTTTTTTATGGACCCTTTCAATTTTGGGAATATAAAAAAAATACCAGAAATGACACTATTTTAAAAACTGCACCCCTCAAAGTAATGTTTTCGCTGCAATTTTTTTTATTTATTTATTTTTTTTTCCCAAGTGGAAATATGAGAAAATGGACCCCAAAATGCATTACACAATTTCTCTTACACAAGTCAATATCCCATATGAGGTGAAAAACTACTGTTTGGGGACATAAGGCTCAGAAGGGAAGGAGCACTATTTGATTTGTGGAATGTAAATGTGGCTAGAACATATTTCGGATGCCATGTTACATTTGCAGAGCCCCTGAAGGGTCAAAAAAGATGAACCCCCCAAAGTATCTCCATGACACCTGTCTTTAAATTCATCTACTGTGACAGTGACTATTTTCGTCTAATAGGCGTTTTCACTCTGCCATCTCTAGTCCAAGTTTTTTTTCTTAGAAATTGAAAATATACTATCTTAGTGCCCATTCATTATGCCCAGCTTGTGATCCTGAAGGCATGTGCCATGTCAATTGTTAAGTGAGTTCTGTCTACTACAACAGTGTGGTTAATAAGTATGCAAATGCCACATTACAGACAATGAGGAGACAGTGGTACTTCACAAGCACCTATTTATTCGACTAACACGAGTATCTATATATGTAAGGAGGCACAGTGTTATGGGTAACAGTAAACAATAACAGTATAATGAATTATGACACACGGCAATGCAACGAAGCAGATTATCAGATTATCTACACAATGTTATACAACACAGCCCCCTGAGGAAGCTTTTATTGTAATGCCTTAGGCCAGTCTCACACGTCCAGATAATTCCGGTACCGGAGAAATCGGTACCGGAGTTATCCGTGTGCTCACGTGGCACATCAGTGTGGCACATGTGCGGCAGCCGTGTGCCACCCGTGTGCCGACTGAGGACCACACGAACCGTGCAGGAGACAGCGCTACAGTTAAGCGCTGTCCCCTGCTTTTGGTGCTGAAGCCAGCATTCATTCCTTCTCCCCAGCAGCGTTTGCTGGAGAGAAGGAATGAAAAATCAAGGTTTTTTAAATTTTTTTTGTTAAAAATAAAGTTTGGGGTCACCTCCCGCCTCCCACCCTCTGTGCGCCCGCCCGCTTGCATAGGGGTGGAGCCGCATATTCATCCCTGTAATGAGCGGTGCCACGTGACCGCTCACACAGGACAAGCTGCTGGCGCTGAGAGGAGGCATCGCGGGAGCTGGGTGAGTATTTTAATGCAAGCGGGCGGGCGCACAGGGGGTGGGAGGCATTAGGTGACCCCGAACTTTATTTTTAACATAATTTTTTTTTTACAAACCTTGAATTTTCATTCCTTCTCTCCAGCGAACGCTGCTGGGGAGAAGGAATGAATGCCGGCTTCAGCACCAAAAGCAGGGGACAGCGCTTAACTGTAGCGCTGTTTCTCCTGCAGCAGTACGTGCACACGGAGGAGAGTGCACACTGTTCTCCGTGTGCACATGTGCGGGACGCTTTGCGGACCATGCTGCCGGAGAAACGTGGACATGTCTCCGTGTTTTGCACACGGACACACGGTCTGCGAAAAATCACTGACATCTGCAGAGACACATTGATTTTAATGTGTCTACGTGTGTCAGTGTCTCCCGTACGTGAGGAAACTGTCACCACATGTACCACTGACTGATGTGTGAAACAGGCCTTAGGACGGTGATCACCTTCCAATATAATGGTCAGCATACTTGAACCATGGTTATCCTGATGCAAAAATGTGATGGGCGTATCATGTGAACAATGTTCTTTTACCCTAGCACCATCTGATGGCCACACTATGTTACTGCCTGTCATATATATTTTTTTTTAATTAGGTATTTGTCTTGCATCTTTATAATGACTATGTCTATCTATATATATAATTGTCTAAGGGTTTTTCCGTCTGTCTGTCTGTCTGTCTGTCCTGGAAATCCCGCGTCTCTGATTGGTCGAGGCCACCAGGCCTCGACCAATCAGAGAGAGGCACAGCATGGCGACGATGATGTCATAATGGAAATCCCACGTCTCTGATTGGTCGAGGCCGCCAGGCCTCGACCAATCAGCGACGGGCACAGTATCGACATAGATGTCATAATGGTTGCCATGGCGACGATGATGTCATAAAGGTTGCCTCGACCAATCAGCGACGGGCACAGTCTGCCGCGAATTCTGGAATCATCATTGTCCATATACTACGGGGACATGCATATTCTAGAATACCCGATGCATTAGAATCGGGCCACAGTCTAGTGGATATATAATTAGCTACCCTTACTTATTGACTTTATACATCATTGTTCTTGGTAATGTCTTGTTTTTTGTGTCCTCACCACTTACTTACCAGTTTTATTATGCACCTGTATATACTGTGTCCATTGTTATAAATATGTCTTTTTTATCCTTTAGATATCTAATATATAAAGCTGAATGTGTGTGTGTGTGTATGTATGTATGTATGTATGTATGTCCGGGATTGGCATCTGAACCGTAGCAGCTACAGCCACAAAATTTTGCACAGTCACAGGTCTGGACCCCGAGAGCGTCATAGGCTATGTTGTGAGGTGAAATTTTAACCCCGCGCTTTCCAATTCACCAAACAATTTTGCCCCTATCTACATAATGGGGAAAAAGTGAAAGGAAAAGTGTTGGAGGCGTCGCAGCTACAGGCACAAAATTTTGCACAGTCACACGTCTGGACCCTGAGAGCGTCAAAGCTATATTGTGAGGTGAAATTTTAACCCCGCGCTTTCCAATTCACCAAACAATTTTGCCCCTATCTACATAATGGGGAAAAAATGAAAGGAAAAGTGTTGGAGGCAAATTAACAGCTGCCAGATGTGAACAAGGGGGACTTAAAGAATGACAGCGATGGCACCAAAGAGTATATACTGTACAGTTGCTAAGGTGGGGCCCCAACATGGGATAATCACACCACCACGGGGATATGAACACACACACAAAATGCGCCACACACTACCACGTGCTCGAACACATATACCACCCTCAGTGCACATTTCACCACACATACACCAACCTCGCCACATAAAAGTAGAAACACAAAAGTCGCCGCTCAAAACTCGCCACGCGCAAAACTCTCCACATGCAAAACTCGCCACACGTGCAAAACTCGCCACACGCAAAACTTGCACACGCAGAAAAATTGCCACACGCAGAAAAATTGCCACATGCACAAAAGTTGCAACACATGCAAAAGTTGCCTCACACAAAACTTGCACATACTCAAAAGGCACCACACATAAAACTCGCCACGCGCAAAACTCGCCATGCGCAAAACTTGCTGCACACAACTTGCTACACTAACCTGTCACATGCAACTCGACACACAAAAAGTTGCTACACGCATGTCGCCACACAAAACTCATCTCACAAAAGTCCCTACATGCATGTCGCCACACGCAACTCAACACACACAACTTGACACACGAAACTCGCCCTAAAACACACACAAGTCTGGTATCCTTCAAAAATAAAAATCTGATTAATAAGCAGACAAACTACAAGAGCAACAAATGTACCATATAGGAATCCGGCAGCTGTCAGTCACATGACCAGTCTATTATGTGTATGTGTGAGCTAATATATACTGCCAGGGGGTGGGCTTACTGTTGGCTGGGGATTTATCAGGCTGCCATTTTAGCTTACAAATACTGAGGTAAAAATACTGACCAAATAACGTGTGAACGAGGGCTAATACAGGAGGAGATGACATACAGCTATATACTATATACAGGAGATGACACACAGGTATATACTATTTACAGGGGAGATGACACACAGGTATATACTATATACAGGAGGAGATGACACACAGATATATACTATATACAGGAGAGATGACACACAGGTATATACTATATAGAGGAGGAGATGACATACAGGTACATACTACATACAGGAGGAGATGACATACAGGTATATACTATATACAGGAGGAGATGACACACAGGTATATACTATATACAGGAGCAGATTACCTACAGGTATATAGTATATACAGGAGGAGATGACACAGGTATATGCTATGTATAGGAGGAGATGACATACAGGTATATACTATATACAGGAGATGACACACAGATATATACTATATATAGGTGAGATGACACACAGGTATATACTATATACAGGAGATTACATACAGGTATATCTAATATATAAAGCTGAATGTGTGTATGTATGTATGTGTGTATGTCCGGGATTGGCATCTGTACCGTCGCAGCTACAGCCACAAAATTTTGCACAGTCACACGTCTGGACCCCGAGAGCGTCATAGGCTATGTTGTGAGGTGAAATTTTAACCCCGCGCGTTCCAATTCACCAAACAATTTTGCTCCTATCTACATAATGGGGAAAAAGTGAAGGGAAAAGTGTTGGAGGAAAATTGACAGCTGCCAGATGTGAACAATGAGGACTTAAAGAATGAGAGCGATGGCGACAAAGAGTATATACCGTACAGTTGCTAAGGTGGGGCCCCGACATGGGATACTCACCACACACGGGGATATGAACACAAACACAAAATGCGCCACACACTACCACGTGCTTGAACACATATACCACCCTCAGCACACATTTCACCACACACACACACCAACCTCGCCACATAAAAGTCGAAACACAAAAGTCACCACTCAAAACTCGCTACATTCGAAACTCGCCATATGCAAAACTAGGCTCACGCAAAACTCGCCACACGTGCAAAACTCACCTCATGGAAAACTCACCTCATGCAAAACTTGCACACACAGAAAAATTGCCACATGTACAAAAGTTGCACCACATGCAAAAGTTGCCTCACACAAAACTTGCACATACTCAAAATGCACCACACATAAAACTCGCCACGCGCAAAACTCGCCATGCACAAATCTTGCTGCACACAACTTGCTACACTAACCTGTCACATGCAACTCAACACACAAAATGTTGCTACACGCATGTCGCCACACAAAACTCATCTCACAAAAGTCGCTACATGCATGTCGCCACACGCAACTCAACACACACAACTTGACACATAAAACTCGCCCTAAAACACACACAAGTCTGGTATTGTCCTTCAAAAATAAAAATCTGATTAATAAGCAAACTACAAGAGCAACAAATGTACCATATAGGAAATACGGCAGCTGTCAGTCACATGACCTGTCTATTATGTGTATGTGTGAGCTAATATATACTGCCAGGGGGGAGGGCTTACTGTTGGCTGGGGATTTATCAGGCTGCCAATAGCAACCAATCACAGCTCAGCTTCTATTTTGCTACAGTTAATTAACCTGAGCTCTGATTGGTTAATATAGGCAACAAAGACATTCTCAGTATAACAAAGCTAATATATGTTGTGAAATGCTTCTATTTGCTTAGTTTTTGCCTTTTAATAATTACATTTCTATCTATTTGTTTTGTGGTTTTTGTGTGCAGAATAAATTTTTGTTAACACATTCTATTTTGCTAACAGCAGTCATTAACCCGGGCGAAGCCGGGTAGTACAGCTAGTTTGTAATAAAATTGATATATTTTTATCTTCACAACGGCTGATTATTGAGTGTATTCTGTTTTTGGGGGATTTATCACACCATCATATTGTAGGATATATATGGGGTATATGGGGTATCTAGATAGAGGTAGCACCTCTGGTGGAGTGCTTGCCGTGTCCTTTTTGGACAGCTCTTCCATCTTTGGTCCTCATCTGATGCTCAACTCTCACCTGTACCTCCAAGTAGCTGCTAGCATGCGTGTTGTGATTTTGCTTTTTGCTCCCTCTAGTGGTCATTAGTGATTTGACTCTGGAGCGTCTGTCCTTTCCTATATCCTCACCTGGGCCGTTAGTTCAGGGGCGTTGCTATATAAGCTCCCTGGACCTTCAGTTCAATGCCTGGCATCGTTGAAATCAGAGCTAATCTGTTGTGCTCTTGTCCTCTGATCCTGGTTCCTGTTTTTCAAGCTAAGTCTGCTTCCTTGCTTTTTGCTTTTGTTTTGTTTGGTATTTTTGTCCAGCTTGTTCCTATCTGTATCCTGACCTTTGCTGGAAGCTCTAGGGGGCTGTTGTTCTCCCCCCGGACCATTAGACGGTTCGGGGGTTCTTGAATCTCCAGCGTGGATTTTTATAGGGTTTTTGTTGACCAGATAAGTTATCTTGCTATATTCTGCTATTAGTAAGCTGGCCTTTCTTTGCTGAACCTGGTTCATTTCTGTGTTTGTCATTTCCTCTTACCTCACCGTTATTATTTGTGGGGGGCTTGTATCTTGCTTTGGGGTCCCTTTCTCTGGAGGCAAGAGAGGTCTTTGTTTTCTTCTCCTAGGGGTAGTTAGATTCTCCGGCTGGCGCGAGTCATCTAGCGATCACCATAGGCATGATTCCCGGCTACTTCTAGTGTTGGCGTTAGGAGTAGCTATTTGGTCAACCCAGTTACCACAGCCCTATGAGCTGGATTTTTGTATCTTGCAGACTTACACGTTCCTCTGAGACCCTGTCCACTGGGGTCATAACAGTATGCCAGGCCAGTATTAAATGTTTAATGCATTGCAGAAGTGGGATTATAAGAAAGAAAATTTTGAGTTTTTTTTTCCCTCTCTCATTTTTTTTTTTCTTTTCCCCTTTACCTCAGAGTGGCTTAAGCTTGCTGCAGACATGAATGTCCAGACCTTGATTACAAGTGTGGACCAGCTTGCCGCTCGTGTGCAGGGTATACAAGATTATGTTACCAGAAATCCTAGGTCTGAACCCAAGATTCCGATTCCTGAACTGTTTTCAGGAGACCGATTTAAGTTTAGGAATTTCAGGAATAATTGTAAATTATTTTTGTCCCTGAAACCTTGTTCGTCTGGAGACTCTGCTCAACAAGTAAAAATTGTTATTTCATTCTTACGGGGTGACCCTCAGGATTGGGCTTTTTCGTTGGCGCCAGGAGATCCGGCATTGGCTGATATTGATGCGTTTTTTCTGGCGCTCGGTTTACTTTATGAGGAACCCAATCTTGAGATTCAGGCAGAGAAAGCCTTGCTGGCTATGTCTCAGGGCCAGGACGAGGCTGAGGTGTATTGCCAAAAATTTCGGAAATGGTCCGTACTGACACATTGGAACGAGTGTGCACTGGCCGCTAATTTTAGAAATGGCCTTTCTGAGGCCATTAAGAATGTTATGGTGGGTTTTCCCATTCCCACAGGTCTGAATGATACCATGTCCCTGGCTATTCAAATTGACCGGCGGTTGCGGGAGCGCAAAACCGCAAATTCCCTCATGTTGTTGTCTGAACAGACACCTGATGTGATGCAATGTGATAGAAAAACCGCAAATTCCCTCATGGTGTTGTCTGAACGGACACCTGATTTGATGCAATGTGATAGAATCCTGACTAGAAATGAGAGGAAAATTCATAGACGCCGGAATGGCTTGTGCTACTACTGTGGTGATTCTACACGTTATCTCAGCATGCTCTAAACGTATATCTAAGGTTGTTAGTCCTGTCACCGTTGGTAATTTGCATCCTAAGTTTATTCTGTCTGTAACTTTGATTTGCTCACTGTCATCTTATCCTGTCATGGCGTTTGTAGATTCAGGTGCTGCCCTGAGTCTTATGGATCTCTCATTTGCTAAGCGCTGTGGTTTTATTCTTGAACCATTAGAAAATCCTATCCCTCTTAGGGGTATTGATGCTACGCCATTAGCAGAAAATAAGCCGCAGTATTGGACACAGGTTACCATGTGCATGACTCCTGAACACCGCGAGGTGATACGTTTTCTCGTTCTACATAAAATGCATGATTTGGTTGTTTTGGGGCTGCCATGGTTACAGACCCATAATTCAGTCCTTGACTGGAAGGCTATGTCAGTGTCTAGTTGGGGCTGTCGTGGTATTCATGAGGATTCCCTGCCTGTGTCTATTGCTTCTTCTACGCCTTCGGAAGTTCCGGAGTACTTGTCTGATTATCAGGATGTCTTTAGCGAGTCCAGGTCCAGTGCATTGCCTCCTCATAGGGAATGTGACTGTGCAATAGATTTGATTCCAGGCAGTAAATTTCCTAAGGGAAGACTGTTTAATCTGTCGATACCTGAACATACCGCTATGCGTTCATATATCAAGGAGTCTCTGGAGAAAGGACACATCCGTCCGTCTTCTTCCCCTCTTGGTGCGGGATTCTTTTTTGTGGCTAAAAAGGACGGATCTTTGAGGCCTTGTATTGACTATCGGCTTTTAAATAAGATCACTGTCAAATTTCAGTATCCTTTGCCGCTGTTGTCTGACTTGTTTGCCCGGATTAAAGGTGCCAAGTGGTTTACCAAGATAGACCTTCGTGGTGCGTACAACCTTGTGCGCATTAAGCAAGGGGATGAATGGAAAACTGCATTCAATACGCCCGAAGGTCATTTTGAGTACTTGGTGATGCCTTTTGGGCTCTCTAATGCCCCTTCAGTTTTTCCGTCCTTTATGCATGACATTTTCCGGAACTTCTGGATAAATTTCTGATCGTTTATCTGGATGATATTCTGGTTTTTTCTGATAATTGGGACTCGCATGTGGAGCAGGTCAGGATGGTCTTTAAAATTTTGCGTGAAAATTCTTTGTTTGTCAAGGGCTCAAAGTGTCTTTTTGGTGTACAGAAGGTTCCCTTTTTGGGGTTCATTTTTTCCCCTTCTGCTGTGGAGATGGACCCAGTCAAGGTCCGAGCTATTCTTGATTGGACTCAGCCCTCGTCAGTTAAGAGTCTTTAGAAGTTCTTGGGTTTCGCTAACTTCTACCGTCGTTTTATCGCTAACTTTTCTAGCATTGTGAAACCTTTGACGGATATGACCAAGAAGGGCTCCGATGTGGTTAATTGGGCTCCTGCTGCCGTGGAGGCTTTCCAGGAGTTGAAACGTCGGTTTACTTCGGCGCCTGTTTTGTGCCAGCCTGATGTCTCGCTTCCCTTTCAAGTTGAGGTGGATGCTTCAGAGATTGGAGCAGGGGCCGTTTTGTCGCAGAGAGGCCCTGGTTGCTCTGTTATGAGACCTTGCGCCTTTTTCTCTAGGAAGTTTTCGCCTGCGGAGCGAAATTATGATGTGGGCAATCGGGAGTTGTTGGCCATGAAATGGGCATTTGAGGAGTGGCGTCATTGGCTCGAGGGTGCTAAGCATCGTGTGGTGGTCTTGACTGATCACAAAAATCTGATGTATCTCGAGTCTGCTAAACGCCTGAATCCTAGACAGGCCCGCTGGTCATTGTTTTTCTCCCGTTTTGACTTTGTTGTCTCGTATTTACCAGGTTCAAAGAATGTGAAGGCCGATGCTCTTTCCAGGAGCTTTGTGCCTGATGCTCCTGGAGTCGCTGAACCTGTTGGTATTCTTAAGGATGGTATTATCTTGTCAGCTATTTCTCCAGATCTGCGACGTGTGTTGCAGAGATTTCAGGCTGATAGGCCTGATTCTTGTCCACCTGACAGACTGTTTGTGCCTGATAAGTGGACCAGCAGAGTCATTTCCGAGGTTCATTCCTCGGTGTTGGCAGGTCACCCAGGAATTTTTGGCACCAGAGATCTGGTGGCCAGATCCTTTTGGTGGCCTTCCTTGTCTAGGGATGTGCGGTCATTTGTACAGTCCTGTGGGACTTGTGCTCGAGCTAAGCCTTGCTGTTCTCGTGCCAGCGGGTTGCTCTTGCCCTTGCCTGTCCCTAAGAGACCTTGGACACATATCTCCATGGATTTCATTTCTGATCTTCCGGTGTCTCAGGGCATGTCTGTTATCTGGGTGATATGTGATCGCTTCTCCAAGATGGTCCATTTGGTTCCTTTGCCTAAACTGCCTTCCTCTTCCGATCTGGTTCCTGTGTTTTTCCAGAACGTGGTTCGTTTGCACGGCATCCCTGAGAATATTGTGTCAGACAGAGGATCCCAGTTCGTTTCCAGATTCTGGCGATCCTTTTGTAGTAGGATGGGCATTGACTTGTCGTTTTCGTCTGCTTTCCATCCTCAGACTAATGGACAGACGGAGCGAACTAATCAGACTTTGGAGGCTTATTTGAGGTGTTTTGTCTCTGCTGATCAGGACGATTGGGTGACCTTCTTGCCGTTAGCTGAGTTTGCCCTTAATAATCGGGCTAGTTACGCCACCTTGGTTTCGCCGTTTTTCTGCAACTCTGGTTTCCACCCTCGTTTTTCTTCGGGTCATGTGGAACCTTCTGACTGCCCTGGGGTGGATTCTGTGGTGGATAGGTTGCAGCGGATCTGGAATCTTGTGGTGGACAACTTGAAGTTGTCACAGGAGAGGGCTCAGCGCTTTGCCAACCGCCGCCGCGGTGTGGGTCCCCGACTACGTGTTGGGGATTTGGTGTGGCTTTCTTCCCGCTTTGTTCCTATGAAGGTTTCCTCTCCCAAATTTAAACCTCGTTTTATTGGTCCTTACAAGATATTGGAAATTCTTAATCCTGTATCCTTTCGCCTGGATCTACCTGTGTCGTTTGCTATCCACAACGTGTTTCATAGGTCCTTGTTGCGGCGGTACGTTGTGCCTGTGGTTCCTTCTGCTGAGCCTCCTGCTCCGGTGTTGGTTGAGGGCGAGTTGGAGTACGTGGTGGAGAAGATCTTGGATTCTCGTCTCTCCAGGCGGAGGCTTCAGTACCTGGTCAAGTGGAAGGGCTATGGTCAGGAAGATAATTCCTGGGTGGTCGCCTCTGATGTTCATGCGGCCGATTTAGTTCGTGCCTTTCATGCCGCTCATCCTGATCGCCCTGGTGGTCGTGGTGAGGGTTCGGTGATCCCTCACTAAGGGGGGGGTACTGTTGTGATTTTGCTTTTTGCTCCCTCTAGTGGTCATTAGTGATTTGAGTCTGGAGCGTCTGTCTTTTCCTATATCCTCTCCTGGGCTGTTAGTTCAGGGGCGTTGCTATATAAGCTCCCTGGACCTTCAGTTCAATGCCTGGCATCGTTGAAATCAGAGCTAATCTGTTGTGCTCTTGTCCTCTGATCCTGGTTCCTGTTTTTCTAGCTAAGTCTGCTTCTTTGCTTTTTGCTTTTGTTTTGTTTGGTATTTTTGTCCAGCTTGTTCCTATCTGTATCCTGACCTTTGCTGGAAGCTCTAGGGTGCTGGTGTTCTCCCCCCGGACCGTTAGACGGTTCGGGGGTTCTTGAATCTCCAGCGTGGATTTTTATAGGGTTTTTGTTGACCAGATAAGTTATCTTGCTATATTCTGCTATTAGTAAGCTGGCCTCTCTTTGCTGAACCTGGTTCATTTCTGTGTTTGTCATTTCCTCTTACCTCACCGTTATTATTTGTGGGGGGCTTGTATCTTGCTTTGGGGTCCCTTTCTCTGGAGGCAAGAGAGGTCTTGTTTTCTTCTCCTAGGGGTAGTTAGATTCTCCGGCTGGCGCGAGTCATCTAGCGATCACCGTAGGCATGATCCCCGGCTACTTCTAGTGTTGGCGTTAGGAGTAGCTATTTGGTCAACCCAGTTACCACAGCCCTATGAGCTGGATTTTTGTATCTTGCAGACTTACACGTTCCTCTGAGACTCTGTCCACTGGGGTCATAACAGGTACTGTTGTGAATTCTGTTGTGGGTTCTGCTCTTGGGCTCCCTCCGGTGGTTGTAAGTGGTAGTGCTGCTGTTTGTCCTTCACAACAGTCATCAGCTGCTTCCACTTTGGACGGGGCTATTTAGTCTGGCTCCTTCCTTTAGTGAGTGCCAGTTGTCCATTGTTTTCTAGGGATCCACATCTCTGCTTGGTTTCTCCTTCTGGATTGTCCAAATCATCAAAGATAAGTCCTGGCTCTGTTTTTGCAGTCCACATGCGGTGGACTTAATAGTTCTGTGAATTGCTATGTTTTTTCTTGTCCAGCTTTGTCTGTATAAAGATTTATTCAGCCAAGTTGGAAGCTCTGGAGTCACAGAGTTACCCTCCATGCCTTTAGTTAGGTGTGAAGATTTTTGTATTCTCTGTGGTGGATTTTGTAGTATTTTTTATACTGACCGCACAGTACTCTGTCCTGTCTTTTCTTTCTAGGTAGCGTGGCCTCCTTTGCTAAATTCTGTTTTCAGTCTGCGTTTGTAATTTCCCTCTCCTCTCACAGTCAATATTTGTGGGGGGCTGCCTTTCCTTTAGGAATTTTCTCTGAGGCAAGATAGTATTCCTGTTTCTTTCTTTAGGGGTAATTAGTCCTCCGGCCGTGACGAGGTGTCTAGGGAGTGACAGGAACATCCCACGGCTACTTCTAGTTGATGTGTTAAGTTCAGGGTCTGCGGTCAGTATAGAGGCCACCTACTCCAGAGCTCGTCCATGCTGCTCCTAGGCCACCAGTTCATAACAGAATCCCACTGATTCTGAGACTGGGTTTTTTTGTGACATATTGCACTTCATGATAGTGATAAAATTTGTTCAACATGACTTGCGTTTATTTGTGAAAAAGTCAAAAACTTGGCAAAAATTTTGAAATTCTCAAACTTATAATTTTTAAACCCTTAAACCAGAGTTATGTCACACAAAATAGTTAATAAATAACATTTCCCACGTGTCTACTTTACATCAGCACAATTTTTGAAACATAATTTTATTGTTAAAAAAACTTTAAAAATTGACCAGTGATTTCTCATGTTTCCAACAAAATTTACAAAACCATTTTTTTAAGAACCGCATCACAATTAAAGTTACTTTGAGGGGCCTATATGAAAGAAAATAACATTTACACCATTCTAAAAACTGCACCCCTCAAGGTGCTAAAAACCACATTCAAGATGTTTATTAATCCTTCAGGTGCTGTGACGACACAGCATTTTATCTTAATTAATCACATGTCTATTTTCATTAAGCCAGGAAGAATAGACTGTTATCTATATGTTGGCTATTGAATTTATGTGCTTGTTCTTCAGATGGTCAAGAATCATACACTGCTGTCATGAGTCTTAAATGTTGATTTTTGAGTGGCCAATGTTTGCCTCTTATATCAGCTCCTACAACTTATTGTCTGCTATCTTTGCAAGACAGTCATGCAGGGTCATTGAACAATGGATGTTTTCTTAATATATTGAATGACCATTGTGTGAGTCCTATGGCTTGTTGACCTGCAAATCAGAGGAGTAAAAACTATACAAATTGATTGAATAGTCAAACAATGCAAGTTAATCTCATCATCAGCTATATAAGTGGGATATGCCTCAGTAACAGATGAGTCAAGATGTCCAGAGATCCAAAGAACCAGAGACTCATTACAAAACCACAGCCAGGGACACGCTACAGGACAGCTGTCAGATCATGGCTCCATCACAAGGGACACAGATTTGACATTTTACAGGATGCTTAGGGGACCACGGCCCCGGATGAAAGAATACAGACCTGCTCCACTGACCATCACTGAATCCATGGATTTGTTTGGGGTAGTCATGATTTGGACCCACCGGTCACCTGAGCACCATGGATACATTTGGGAAAGCCAGGATTGAGACCCACCAGTCACCTGGCTCCATGGAGATGTTCGAAGAAGCCAGGATGTGACCAGCCAGTCACCTGGCTTTGTACTTCAATGGACTGTCAGCTTCCTAAGCTTATCATTACCTCCTCTCTGTATGTGACACAGGTGGGGGTAGTTGGCCCTGGAAGCTCTGAAGTCACAGCTGCTCTTATTCCCTCGAGTAAGCGGAAGGATGTCATTTTGCACCATCTTGGGTATTTTGCTGGGACTGTTCTTTGTGTTATTTGCCTTTTTTGTGGTTCAATCAAGTATTGCCACACTGTTTTACCCTCGCCTTGTGTTGTTTTCTTTTAATTAATTTACCCTAGCCACTTCACTTCCTCAATTTGATGGCAGAATTCAGTGCATACAATGGCCTTTCCAATTTTAAAATCAACTTCTCCAAATCTGAGAGACCCTGAACATCAACACCCACTCCCTCTATCTTAGTGCCCCTGAAATAAACTGGTCAAGATGGATAAGGAATACTTCTACGTAGTTTGGTAGAAGCGCTATTTTTAAAATGAACATTCTCCCATGGATTCTATATGTCATTTAAGCCCTTCTGATTGGGGTCCCGGTGTCATTTTTCAGGAGTCTGGTTTTGGTTCAAACCAAGTTCATATGGTCTGGTAAACCCCCGGTATCAGCAGATCCATATGTAGTTTTAAGTCCTCAGGAGGTATAGCCTTGCTCGATTTCAGATCTTATTACATAGCGGCCATCCTCTCTGAAATCCTGGACTGGTGTTGTTTATGGTAGCTTGGGTCGAGATCCTTTACAAACATCCCTTTAGCTGATCCTTTTCTGAAATTGATTAAATCTCATCCCACAATTGGGGCTACCTTTGCCTGATATGCTCATCCAACGTTCCGGTCTCATATCTTACCACTATCGTCCTCCATGTCTCCCATTTTAGGCAATCCGCATTTCCCCCCGGGGTTAGAGGATAAAGTCTTTCATAACTGGCAGTAGGGGGTGTCTTATTTTGGAGATTGACATAGTTGGCCCTCAAAGGAACATCTTCTTGGTCTTTCTACTGCCGCTCCCCTGGGAACCTGGAGAGTTGGTCAATAGTGATGAGTGAGAACATTTGCCACTGCTGGATACTCGATGCTAGGGCACAATTGGTACTGCTGTTGCAGTTAAAACATCATATTTTTTTCCATATTAATATACCATAACATTTTCAGGCATATATAAAAAATTTAAAATGTGCAAGCTGTGTGGTAAGGGACAGAGAAGTGGATGTGCTGCTTAGTCTGAGGAGCTCTTTACATTTCCATTTATTGATACTGGCCTCTCGCCCTGCACGTTTCAAGAGGGACATGAGGAGCTCATGTGTAGTGATGCCAAAATATTTGGGCAGCCACGGTCAGTAGAAGACAGTGGGGAATTGCAATTAGTGTCTCAAAAGGTAGATAATGATGAGACACAGTTGCCAACAAGTGATGCTGTTAAGTCAACAAGTTAGGAGGACCAGAGTGCGGAAGTGGAAGACGAAGTAGTGGACGATGAAGTCACTTACCCAACCTGGGTGCCATGCAGAGCGAGGTCAGCAGCGCAGAAGGGGAGCACTGCAAAAGGCAAGAAGATGCAGTGGGGTGATCAGAAGGTGAAGGTGAGCAACTGTTCACAGAGTACGCTCACATGTCAAGTTACCAGGCCAAGTGTCATGGGTTTTAACGCAACAGAGAGAAGCCAGGAGAGCCTGATTTGTCCTAGTCCTGCATGCATTAGAAGCACTTCACCTTATTAAATGGTGTAAATTTCTTTTGGCAGTGTAGTGGTTAATCTGCTCTGTTGAGAGCTACTGGACCTAAGGCTATCAGCGGTTAAAGGGAACCTGTCACCTGAATTTGGCGGGACAGGTTTGCGGTCATATGGGCGGGGTTTTCGGGTGTTTGATTCACCCTTTCCTTACCCGCTGGCTGCATGCTGGCCGCAATATTTGATTGAAGTTCATGCTGTGTCCTCTGTAGTACATGCCTGCGCAAGGCAATCTTGCCTTGCGCACGCACAGTATGCTTTGCCCAACTGTAGGCAAAGCCGAAAAGCATTAGTGCGCATGCGCCAGCGCACTATGTCCCGGAAGTATTTTGCTGTGTTCCGAGACATAGTGCGCCGGCGCATGCCTTGCCTTGCGCAGGCGTGTACTACGGAGGACACAGCATGAACTTCAATCAAATATTGCGGCCAGCATGCAGCCAGTGGGTAAGCAAAGGGTGAATCAAACACCCGAAACCTCGCCTGTTGTGAAATTGGATTTTGGGCTCCCCCGGTGGCCACTGGTGGAATTGAACTGGTGTGCATCATCCCCTCTGTTCACCTGTTTCCATCAGGATGTGGGAGTCGCTATTTAACCTTGCTCCTCTGTCACTTCCATGCCGGTCAACATTGTAATCAGAAGCCTTTCTGTGCATGTTCCTGCTACTAGACAACTCCCAGCTAAGTTGGACTTTAGTCCTCGTTTGTTTTTGCATTTTGTTCCAGTTCACAGCTGTAGTTTCGTTTCTGTGTCTGGAAAGCTCTTGTGATCTGAAATTGCCACTCTGATGTTATGAGTTAATACTAGAGTCTTAAAGTAATTTCAGGATGGTATTTTGATAGGGTTTTCAGCTGACCATGAAAGTGCCCTTTCTGTCTTCCTGCTATCTAGTAAGCGGACCTCAATTTTGCTAAACCTATTTTCATACTACGTTTGTCATTTCATCTAAAATCACCGCCAATATATGTGGGGGCCTCTGTCTGCCTATCGGGGAAATTTCTCTAGAGGTGAGCCAGGACTATATTTTCCTCTGCCAGGATTAGTTAGTCCTCCGGCCGGCGCTGGGCGTCTAGGGATAAAAACGTAGGCAACGCTACCCGGCTACTGTTAGTTGTGCGGCAGGTTTAGTTCATGGTCAGTTTAGTTTCCATCCTTCCAAGAGCTAGTACTCATGTTTGCTGGGCTATGTTCTCTTGCCATTAAGAACCATAACAGTTTGACCGGCCCGCAAAGGGTTAAATTAATTGACAGAGAAAGGAGAGAAAAGAGAAGTCTGCTGAAGATTTTTTTTTTTTTTTTCCCTTCCCTTCAGTTCTGAGTGTGCTTGTAATTGAATCTCTTGCAAGTCTGCCTATATTGCAGCCTTTCTCTCTCTCTCTCTCCTTCTAATCCTGGAATGGCTCTGTGTTCACCTGTTTAAAATGGATATTCAGAGTTTAGCTGCAGGTTTGAATAATCTCACCACGAAAGTTCAAAATTTACAAGATTTTGTTGTTCATGTTCCTATATCTGAACCTAGAATTCCTTTGCCTGAATTTTTCTCGGGGAATAGATCTTGCTTTCAAAATTTCAAAAATAATTGCAAGTTGTTTTTGTCCCTGAAATCTCGCTCTGCTGGAGCTCCTGCTCAGCAGGTCAGGATTGTGATTTCCTTGCTCCGGGGCGACCCTCAAGATTGGGCTTTTGCATTGGCTCCAGGGGATCCTGCGTTGCTCAATGTGGATGCGTTTTTTCTGGCCTTGGGGTTGCTTTATGAGGAACCTCAGTTAGAGCTTCAGGCGGAAAAGGCCTTGATGTCCCTATCTCAGGGGCAAGACGAAGCTGAAATATACTGCCAGAAATTCCGTAAATGGGCTGTGCTTACTCAGTGGAATGAGTGCGCCCTGGCGGCGAATTTCAGAGAGGGTCTCTCTGATGCCATTAAGGATGTTATGGTGGGGTTCCCTGTGCCTGCGGGTCTGAATGAGTCCATGACAATGGCTATCCAGATCGATAGGCGTCTGCGGGAGCGCAAACCTGTGCACCATTTGGCGGTGTCTACTGAGAAGACGCCAGAGAATATGCAATGTGATAGAATTCTGTCCAGAAGTGAACGGCAGAATTTAAGACGAAAAAATGGGTTGTGCTTCTATTGCGGTGATTCAACTCATGTTATATCAGCATGCTCTAAGCGTACTAAGAAGCTTGATAAGTCTGTTTCAATTGGCACTTTACAGTCTAAGTTTATTCTATCTGTGACCCTGATTTGTTCTTTATCATCTATTACCACGGATGCCTATGTCGACTCTGGCGCCGCTTTGAGTCTTATGGATTGGTCCTTTGCCAAACGCTGTGGGTATGATTTGGAGCCTCTTGAAACTCCTATACCCCTGAAGGGGATTGACTCCACCCCATTGGCTAGTAATAAACCACAATACTGGACACAAGTAACTATGCGGATTAATCCGGATCATCAGGAGATTATTCGCTTTCTTGTGCTGTATAACCTACATGATGTGTTGGTGCTTGGATTGCCATGGCTGCAATCTCATAACCCAGTCCTTGACTGGAAAGCTATGTCTGTGTTAAGCTGGGGATGTAAGGGGACGCATGGGGACGTACCTGTGGTTTCCATTTCATCATCTATTCCCTCTGAGATTCCTGAATTCTTGACTGAATATCGTGACGTTTTTGAAGAACCTAAGCTTGGTTCATTACCTCCGCACCGGGAGTGCGATTGTGCCATAGATTTGATTCCGGGTAGTAAATACCCTGAGGGTCGTTTATTTAATCTGTCTGTGCCTGAACATGCTGCTATGCGAGAATATATAAAGGAGTCCCTGGAAAAGGGACATATTCGTCCTTCGTCATCTCCCTTAGGAGCCGGTTTTTTCTTTGTGGCTAAGAAAGATGGCTCTTTGAGACCGTGTATTGATTATCGGCTTTTGAATAAAATCACGGTTAAATATCAATATCCGTTGCCACTGCTGACTGATTTGTTTGCTCGCATAAAGGGGGCCAAGTGGTTCTCTAAGATAGATCTCCGTGGGGCGTATAATTTGGTGCGAATTAAGCAGGGGGATGAGTGGAAGACCGCATTTAATACGCCCGTGGGCCACTTTGAGTATTTGGTGATGCCTTTTGGTCTTTCAAATGCCCCTTCAGTCTTTCAGTCCTTAATGCATGACATTTTCCGTGATTATTTGGATAAATTTATGATTGTGTATCTGGATGATATTTTGATTTTTTCGGATGACTGGGACTCTCATGTCCAGCAGGTCAGGAGGGTTTTTCAGGTTTTGCGGTCTAATTCCTTGTGTGTGAAGGGTTCTAAGTGCGTTTTTGGGGTTCAAAAGATTTCCTTTTTGGGATATATTTTTTCCCCCTCTTCCATCGAGATGGATCCTGTCAAGGTTCAGGCTATTTGTGATTGGACGCAACCTTCTTCTCTTAAGAGTCTTCAGAAATTTTTGGGCTTTGCTAACCTTTATCGTCGATTTATTGCTGGTTTTTCTGATGTTGTTAAACCATTGACTGATTTGACTAAGAAGGGTGCTGATGTTGCTGATTGGTCCCCTGCTGCTGTGGAGGCCTTTCGGGAGCTTAAGCGCCGCTTTTCTTCCGCCCCTGTGTTGCGTCAGCCTGATGTTGCTCTTCCTTTTCAGGTTGAGGTCGACGCTTCTGAAATCGGAGCTGGGGCAGTTTTGTCGCAGAGAAGTTCCGATTGTTCCGTGATGAGACCTTGTGCCTTTTTCTCGCGTAAATTTTCGCCCGCCGAGCGGAATTATGATGTTGGGAATCGGGAGCTTTTGGCCATGAAGTGGGCTTTTGAGGAGTGGCGTCATTGGCTTGAGGGGGCTAGACATCAGGTGGTGGTATTGACTGACCACAAAAATCTAATTTATCTTGAGTCCGCCAGATGCCTGAATCCTAGACAGGCGCGCTGGTCGTTGTTTTTCTCTCGGTTTAATTTTGTGGTGTCCTACCTGCCGGGTTCTAAGAATGTTAAGGCGGATGCCCTTTCTAGGAGTTTTGAGCCTGACTCCCCTGGTAACTCTGAACCTACAGGTATCCTTAAGGATGGAGTGATATTGTCTGCCGTTTCTCCAGACCTGCGGCGGGCCTTGCAGGAGTTTCAGGCGGATAGACCTGATCGTTGCCCACCTGGTAGACTGTTTGTTCCTGATGATTGGACCAGTAAAGTCATTTCTGAGGTTCATTCTTCTGCGTTGACAGGTCATCCTGGAATCTTTGGTACCAGGGATTTGGTGGCAAGGTCCTTCTGGTGGCCTTCCCTGTCTCGAGATGTGCGAGGCTTTGTGCAGTCTTGTGACGTTTGTGCTCGGGCCAAGCCTTGTTGTTCTCGGGCTAGTGGATTGTTGTTGCCCTTGCCTATCCCGAAGAGGCCCTGGACGCACATCTCGATGGATTTTATTTCGGATCTTCCTGTTTCTCAGAAGATGTCTGTCATCTGGGTGGTGTGTGACCGTTTCTCTAAGATGGTCCATTTGGTTCCCCTGCCTAAGTTGCCTTCTTCTTCCGAGTTGGTTCCTCTGTTTTTTCAAAATGTGGTCCGTTTGCATGGTATTCCGGAGAATATCGTTTCTGACAGAGGAACCCAATTCGTGTCTAGATTTTGGCGAGCATTCTGTGCTAGGATGGGCATAGATTTGTCTTTCTCGTCTGCTTTCCATCCTCAGACAAATGGCCAGACCGAGCGGACGAATCAGACCTTGGAGACATATTTGAGGTGTTTTGTGTCTGCAGATCAGGATGATTGGGTTGCTTTTTTGCCTTTAGCGGAGTTTGCCCTCAATAATCGGGCCAGCTCTGCCACCTTGGTGTCTCCTTTTTTCTGTAATTCGGGGTTTCATCCTCGATTTTCTTCTGGTCAGGTGGAATCTTCGGATTGTCCTGGAGTGGATGCTGTGGTGGAGAGGTTGCATCAGATTTGGGGGCAGGTAGTGGACAATTTGAAGTTGTCCCAGGAGAAGACTCAGCTTTTTGCCAACCGCCGGCGTCGGGTTGGTCCTCGGCTTTGTGTTGGGGACTTGGTGTGGTTGTCTTCTCGTTTTGTCCCTATGAGGGTTTCTTCTCCTAAGTTTAAGCCTCGGTTCATCGGCCCGTACAAGATATTGGAGATTCTTAACCCTGTGTCCTTCCGTTTGGACCTCCCTGCATCTTTTTCTATTCATAATGTTTTTCATCGGTCATTGTTGCGCAGGTATGAGGTACCGGTTGTGCCTTCCGTTGAGCCTCCTGCTCCGGTGTTGGTTGAGGGCGAGTTGGAGTACGTTGTGGAAAAAATCTTGGACTCCCGTGTTTCCAGACGGAAACTCCAGTATCTGGTCAAATGGAAGGGATACGGTCAGGAGGATAATTCTTGGGTGACTGCCTCTGATGTTAATGCCTCCGATCTGGTCCGTGCCTTTCATAGGGCTCATCCTGATCGCCCTGGTGGTTCTGGTGAGGGTTCGGTGCCCCCTCCTTGAGGGGGGGGTACTGTTGTGAAATTGGATTTTGGGCTCCCCCGGTGGCCACTGGTGGAATTGAACTGGTGTGCATCATCCCCTCTGTTCACCTGTTTCCATCAGGATGTGGGAGTCGCTATTTAACCTTGCTCCTCTGTCACTTCCATGCCGGTCAACATTGTAATCAGAAGCCTTTCTGTGCATGTTCCTGCTACTAGACAACTCCCAGCTAAGTTGGACTTTAGTCCTCGTTTGTTTTTGCATTTTGTTCCAGTTCACAGCTGTAGTTTCGTTTCTGTGTCTGGAAAGCTCTTGTGATCTGAAATTGCCACTCTGATGTTATGAGTTAATACTAGAGTCTTAAAGTAATTTCAGGATGGTATTTTGATAGGGTTTTCAGCTGACCATGAAAGTGCCCTTTCTGTCTTCCTGCTATCTAGTAAGCGGACCTCAATTTTGCTAAACCTATTTTCATACTACGTTTGTCATTTCATCTAAAATCACCGCCAATATATGTGGGGGCCTCTGTCTGCCTATCGGGGAAATTTCTCTAGAGGTGAGCCAGGACTATATTTTCCTCTGCCAGGATTAGTTAGTCCTCCGGCCGGCGCTGGGCGTCTAGGGATAAAAACGTAGGCAACGCTACCCGGCTACTGTTAGTTGTGCGGCAGGTTTAGTTCATGGTCAGTTTAGTTTCCATCCTTCCAAGAGCTAGTACTCATGTTTGCTGGGCTATGTTCTCTTGCCATTAAGAACCATAACACTCGCCCATATGCCCGCAAACCTGTCCCGCCAAATTCAGGTGACAGGTTCCCTTTAAGTGTTAGCCACTCCCATCACCTATATAATCTGGGATCTGGCTATCACTCATTGTCAGAGGTAGCTTATGCTGCATGACTGGAGATTATTGTTGGTGGTTATTGGAGAAGGCGGTTGTTGGGTTTATCTGAGACTTTTGCTAAGTTTTGAGTGTATGATAATTCCCTTTCTTCTCCTACTTTGGTTTAAACCCAACCTCCACTCCTCGGTGTTTTACTTTGTTACATGTGTGATTATATTTGTATGTTTGGTATTTTTCGTTACCCCTGCTCGTATTACCTGATAAGTCTGGTTGGTGTATTACAGTACAACATTAAAGTCTGGTTGGTGTATTACAGTACAACATTACCTCAATCTTTCCTGGGTGGGGAAGGGTACACACTGAGGGCGGATGCAGGAGCTAAGGCAAGGTATGTGGCCCCGACATCTTCACCTTCAGAAGTAATGTGGGGAACAGAGCGAGCTAGGGCACCCCTAGAGTTAGGTACAGGAAAGGAGCCCCTGGTCCTGGGACAACCAACAGCAGAGTCATAACATTAGCTCTGACTGAAACCATTTTTGATCCATTATGGATCCTATCACTACTCTGACAAGGCAACTGGAGCAGCTCATCCTGAAGGAGGCAGATCTATGCACTGTCACTTTGCAGCACCCTAACACATCAGGTTTGGGAACCATAATTCCAAGGCTACCCTTAGTGGAGCCCAAGATCGCTTTGCCTGACAGGTTCTCTGGGGAGGTGACATGTTTGTTGTTTTCAAGGAGGCCTGTAAACTATACTTCAGGTTATGTCCTTGTTCCTCAGGAACCGAGGAGCAGCATGTGTGGATAATAATCTCTCTCCTTCAGGGTGACCCCCAAGCATGGGCATTCTCTCTCCCGTCTGACTCCAAGGCACTCAAGACGATGGAGGAATTTTTTCTGGCACTGGGTTATGTAGATGATGACCCCGACTACGTCTCGCTGGCCACACTATGTGCACACTATGAGGAGCATTGCTCCGAGTTTCGGATGTGGTCCACTGACACTAAGTAGAATGACCCCATGCTCCGTAGCCAGTTCTGTGAAGGGCTATCAGTAAGGGTGAAAAATGCCTTAACCCAGTATGAGACTTCAGTTTCCTTTGAGGCGGCCATGTCCCTGGTCTGAATCATTTGAAGAGCCTATGCAGATGGCTGGGGCTTCTCGTTCTGGAAAGCAGTCTGTTGTTCGACGCAAAAAGGAGTATGTTTTTCTGTGGTAGAAAGGGCCACTTCGTGGGCATGTGTCCTTCCTTATCTCACTGTAAATAACCTCTGGAAAACTAATTAGTAGTGATGAGTGAATATACTCGTTACTCGAGATTTCTCGGCATGATGTGCTTGGGATCATTATCATGCTGAAAGACCCATCTTTCGTTTCATCTTCAATGCCCTTGGTGATGGAAGGAGGCTTGCACTCAAAATCTCACTATACATGGCCCCATTCATTCTTTCATGTACATAGATCAGTTGTCCTGATCTCTTTGCAGAGAAACAGCTCCAAAACATGATGTTGCCATCCCATGCTTCACAATAGGTATAGTGTTCTTTGGATGCAATTCGGCATTCTGTCTTCTCCAAACACGACAAGTTTTGGTTCTACAAAAAAGTTCTACTTTGGTTTCCTCAGACCATGACATTCTCCCAATACTATTCTGGATAATCCAAATTCTCTGAAACTTCATACGGGCCCGGACATGTACTGGCTTAAGCAGGGGGACATGTCTGGCACTGCAGGATCTGAGTCCCTGGCAGCGTAGTGTTAGGGTATGTGTCCACGGTCAGTAAATGCTGCGTGTTTGACGCTGCAGCGTCAAACACGCAGCGTCCAGATGTTCCAGCATAGTGGAGGGGATTTTTTGAAATCCCGTGTCCACTATGCGTGGAAACCCGCACGCGGCGGGCCTGCGACTCCGGACATGCTGCGCATCTTTTCAGATCGCAGCATGTCCGTACACCTTGCGGGGACGCAGCGTCCCCGCAAGGCATAACACAGGGCCCTATGGGAGGGGGGCGATGATCCCGGATGTGTACAGTTAACACATCCGGCATCATCGCGTCCAAAAAGGGGGCGGGGCTTAGCGCCGAGCGGCTTCGACGCTCCGGCGATACCGCCGGCCATCCTGAACGTGGACACGCAGCCTTACTGATGGTAGCCTTTGTTACGGTAGTCCCAGCTCTATGCAGGTCATTCACTAGGTCCCCCTGTGTGGTTCTGGGATTTTTGCTCACCGTTCTTGTGATCATTTTGACCCCACGGTGTGAGATCTTGTGTGGAGCCCCAGATCTAGGGAGATTATCAGTGGTCTTGTATGTCTTCCATTTTCTCATTATTGCTCCCACAGTTGATTTCATCACACCAAGCTGCTTGCCTATTACAGATTCAGTCTTCCCAGGATGGTGCAGGGCTACAATTTTGTTTCTGTTGTCCTTCGACAGCTCTTTGGTCTTCACCATAGTGGAGTTTGGAGTGTGACTGAGGTTGTAGACAGGTGTCTTTTATACAGATAAGTTAAAACAGGTGTCATTACTACAGGTAATAAGTGGAGGACAGAGGAGCCTCTTAAAGAACAAGTTACAGGTCTGTGAGAGCCAGAAATCTTGCATGTTTGTAGGTGACCAAATACTTATTTTCAACCATAATTTGCAAAATAAATCTTGCCAAATAAGACAAGGTGATTTTCTGGATGTTTTCTCATTTTGACTCTCATAGTTGTAGTCTATGTATGATGTCAATTACAGGCCTCTCTCATCTTTTTCAGTGCGAGAACTTGCACAATTGGTGGCTGATTAAATACTTTTCCCCCCCTGTATTTATTGTCTTCACTTGGAGTCCTTTCCTTTGGATGAAGAAATGACTGAATTGGATTTCTCCTTGTTTTCCCTTTCCCATTTCATCCTCCACTTTTTATGTCCATATAGTCACCTCATCATTTTTTTTTATATTTTGGCCTATTATTCATGTTTACTATAACTTTTGAATGAGATTATTTCTATACAAGTATGCTATGTATAATCACCCTTTTTTATACATAATATATATTATGGTTATATTTATCCATATATGAATGTGTATAGTGATTTAAATATAGATTTGTGCATGCACTTATTGATTTTTTTTATATACCATTGGGGTAATCACATTTTAGGAGCTAAATGGTTTTCTAAACTGGATCTCAGGGGGGCATATAATCTCATTCCTATTACAGAGGGGGATGAGTGGAAAACAACTTTCAATATGCCTGAGGGACACTATGAGAACCTTGTGATGCCATTTGGGTTGATAAATGTTCATGTTTTTCCATTACTTTGTAAATGACATCTTTAGTCACCTGGTAGGTAGACATGTGCTAATCTATCTTAATGATATATATATTTATTTACCTGACCTTGAGTCACATCAGGTTCATGTCAGGCAGGTCTTACAGATACTTAGAGACTATAAGTTATTTGTCAAACCAGAGAAATGTATGTTATCAGTTGAGGAGATCCCTTTTCTAGGATATATGTTATCATCCACTTGTTTCGTATGGATCTAGCGAAAGTCTGGGTGATACTGGATTGGGACCATCCTGAGGATTTAAAGGCATTACAAAGGTTTTTGGGTTTCACCAACTACCACTGAAAGTTCATCAAAAACAACAAGAGTAGTGACACCAAGGGTTAGGTGTTCACCTCTCTGGTGCTTTTTTTCTCTTATTAAAGTATTATTGAATTTTTTTCATGAACAAACAAGGAATACAAAAAGAATAAACAATTTCATCAGAATTACAATTAATGGAAAGGATCTGGCATGTACCCGGTGAAAGGCAGCATACTGATAACATGAATAGGGGAAGAAAAATAGGTTATTACATGAGAAACAAATGGAGGGACAAGAAAAGGAAGGGAGGGGATGGAATGAGAGAAAAGTAGAGGAGGGGAAGAAAAGGTTAGTAGGAGACTTCGGACTTGGGTAACATGTAGCACCAACCATTAACTGAATAGTAAAGCGAACAAAAATGGTGTGCCTATGGATAAAATGGACTATTTCAGAATATATCTGTATAGAGGAAAAGAAAGAAAAACCCAATGAAACCATTTTGTAGCTGTAATATGCTTTTCAGATTGAGACAGAACGGGAAAGGATTCTTTGCAGTGGATCAAGACTATTTCAGCGAGCCATTCCTCCAAAGAGGGGGTGGTCGATTTCCAATGGCGTGTAATAACCGTTTTGACAGATTGTAAAAGATGACATATTTTTTTTAAAAGAGGACTGGACATGGGGAACATGTACAGGATTAATGCTTCTGGAGTAGAGGGCATCAGTACTCCAGTAATTTATTTTATGACTTTCAGATCTCCCTCCCAAAAGGCTTCCAGAACCAGCATGACC
The DNA here is from genome assembly GCF_051348905.1 of Ranitomeya variabilis. NCBI lineage: Eukaryota > Metazoa > Chordata > Amphibia > Anura > Dendrobatidae > Ranitomeya > Ranitomeya variabilis. Next base: position 602,465,567 of record NC_135236.1, read on the forward strand.
TCCATATGTGAGAAAAATTCCTTCCCCCACACAGCGACCCTATTATATGTTAGATACATTCAGGTACCCACTGTGTAAGGAAGAGGGGACACGGTACCATCTGGAAACTATTTTCTTGCGTTTGGATGTAATTACTGATTTGTGGGACAAGGAAAAACATTTAGACCACTGATCAACTGTGAAAGTTTTGTGTAATTCTCTTTCCGACACCTAACAGAACGATGAAAAGTTGAGATGTATCTGGTTCCGATAATTTATAAATTAGTGTAATGTCATGTGGCATAGAGGAGGGAGACAAGCATAATCTTTCAAAGGCCAACAGGGGGCGGAAGCAGCAAGGTCTGAACACCAAAGAGGCGTGGAAGTGTTCAAGTTGAATGTACTCAAACGTATGCCGTGGCAATATAGTGCGACTCCCCAAAATAGAGGAGAGATGAAGAAGTTCCCCATCTGGGGCTATATGGGTAAGTCTAAGGAGAGATTTCCCAGAACCCTTCAGAAAGGAATGAGTTGACAGACCCGGGGGAAAACCACGGTTGTCAGTTATAGGTAACAAAGGACCCCCAGGATCTATAAAAGCACACAAAACCGATGGTAGGTAAATTGTCTTTAATCCCTTAACACCCGCATTTTTGCTCCCATTCTTCCCAGAGCCATAACGTTATTATTTTTTTGTCAAAATGGCTATGTGAGGGCTCGTTTTTTGCAGGACACCTTGTACTTTTGAACGATATCATTGGTTTTAACATATTATGTACTGGAAAACGGGAAAAAAATCCAAGTGTGGTGAAATTGCAAAAAAGTGCAATTCCACGTTTTATTTTTGCCATGTTCACTAAATGCTAATACTGCCATTATGATTCTCCAGGTCATTATGAGTTCATAGACACCAAAAATGTCTAGGTTCTTTTTTATTTACCAAACTTTGGTAAAAAAAACCAAAATAGTGTCATTTTCGAAGATCTGTAGCACCTCCATTTTTCGTGAATTCGGGCTGGGTGAGGGCTTATTTTTTGTGCACCAAGTTGATGTTTATATTGATACCATTTTGGTGTAGATACGATCTTTTTATCGCCCGTTATTGCATTTTATTCCAATGTAGTGACGACCAAAAAAAGTAATTCTGACATTTTGGCTTTTTTTCTCATTACGCCGTTTAGTTTAGTTTGGTGTCACCAATGGGCGAGATTTCTGGTGTGTTGCCGGAAGCGCGAGCTAAATGCCACTGTCAGAGATTAACAGTGGCATTTAAAGGGTTAACAGCCCCGGGTGGATCGCGATATCACCCGCAGCTGTTGGAGGCACATGTCAGCTTTTCAAAACAGCTGACATGTGTTGGGAAAGATGTGGGCTCAGCGCCGGAGCCCATATGAAAGGCAGGGAGTCCAACATAGGTGTATTATTACGCTCAACGTAAGAAAGGGGTTAAAGTTTATTTGACACTATACAATACAGGGATTTTATTTTGTGAAAGAGACCACCAGGGACGAGTGGAAACAGACTAGACAGATGTCTTGGGCAATACAAACCCAAATTTTTGAATTATAACAATATCCTTGCATGTGCTGCAGCTAAGTAATAATGTAGACACCAGCCTCCTTTTGACGAGGTAATATACTTCCCGTAATGCGTTTAGTGGCCCCAAAAAAAGTGATTAAAATTCCTTCAAATTCTGATCCAAAATGAGGATGGTAGTTGTAATGGAACAGTTTGAAATAAATATAGTAGTTTTGTCATTCTGGTCATTTTAAAGAATATTAATCCTGCCGAACCAGGAAAACAGGTTTTATTCCAGGAATTGAGGCTTTCCTCGAGTTTAGATATAAATGGGAGTAAATTAACTGAAAACGGCTTTGAGAAATCCAAGGGGATATGAGTGCTTAAATAGTTGATGAAGCCATATGATGGCCATTTAAAGGGAAAGTTAGCTCTTAAAGTGTCTACCAATCGTTGGGGTAAGGAGACGCCAAGGGCTTCCAACTTATCAACATTTATTTTAAAATTTGACCAGTTGCCAAAATGCTCCAACTCACACATAAAGGAGGGTAGTGAAACGTGTATTTATGATGTAAAACAACAAATCATCAGCGAAAGCCTAGCCATTATATTAATTTCCCCCAATTTTAATTCCCAGTATGTCTGGGTTGGAGCGTATCGCCTGCATAAGACGTTCCATTATTAATATATATAGGAGGGGAGATAAAAGGCAACCCTGTCTAGTCCCATTATTTATGGAAAGGGTTCTGAAAGTGAACTATTGATTTTTAGCCTAGCAGAAGGGGAACTGTATAGGGTGAGAATTTTAGACATGAAAGATGGGCCTAATCCAAGGTGTTTTATGGATTGAAGGAGGAAAGACCAGAAAATCCTATGAAAGGCCTTCTCAGCCTTATAAGGTTATGTGCACACGTAGAATGGTCCACCGCGGATTTTTCCGCAGTGGATTTGATAAATACCCAGGGCAAAAACACTGCGTTTTTCCTGCGGATTTACCACAGTTTTTGTGCGGATTCCACTGCGGTTTTCTATTATGGAGCAGGTGTAAAACCGCTGCGGATTCCGCACAAAGAATTGACATGCTGCGGAATGTAAACCGCTGCGTTTCTGCATGTTTTTTTCCGCAGCATGTGCACTGCGGATTGCGTTTCCCATAGGTTTACATTGTACTGTAAATGCATGGGAAACTGCTGCGGACCCGCAGCTGATCCACAGCAAAATCTGCAGCGTGTGAACATAGCCTTAGGGGAATTTTATGATTAGCATAATCAATAATATCACCATTTTTAGGGTATTGTCCCGGGATTCTCTTCGGGGGGGATCAGGGTAGGTAGATGAGGGTTTAATCTGTTAGAGAGTATTTTGGCATAAAGTTTTAGATCCACATTTAACAGGGAGATTGGGCGAAAACTTTTTGGGCGAAAGTGAGCATCTTTTCCTTGTTTAGGTATAACCACTATATGAGCAATTGTGGATGGTCTGGGGCAGGGGTCAGGAACCTATGGCTCGCGAGCCAGATGTGTCTCTTGATGGCTGCATCTGGCTCGCAGACAAATCCTTAATAGAGATGGGCGGAAACCTGGATGTTCGGGTCGGCGGGTTCGGCTGAACAGTTACAAAAAGTTTGGGTCTTGAATGGAGGGCCCTCACATCCGGTGTTTGCTGCGCTGTCATGTGCATGACAGCATGGCAAACACCGCTTCTGATCATGTTTGTTTGGTGTTTGTACGTTTGTTGCTTTCTGTTATCCCTGTTTTGTCTTTGTGTCTTATTTTTCCGTCCCAGGCCTCATGGGGTGGGGAGGGGGCAGATCAGGGGATAACAGGAGCACAGTAATGTGCGTTGCTGCTAGTGAGCGGTTACATTAGTATTGCACTATATATGTGCCCTTATTTAAAATACTAGAATGTATTATTGATAGGTTTTTCCGTATACAAATGTCCTTTATCTTGCCTTTTTGCATGCCCATTATTACTATGGCCGCTGCTCATCTTTAGTTATGCGCTTGCGCGCCACTGCCAGTGGCGTCGCGCCGGCCCTCCTCTTCTGATGGTGTTCCGGTCATGTGGGGCCCCACGTGTTCCGGATGCCAGCGGATGGGGGAGGTTCCGGATGCGGCGGATCTGGTATGTGGCAGCGCTGTTAGAAGGGGTATAAATATTTTGTGTTAGTGCATCCCTGCATGCCCCCTGAGGAAGGAGTGGTCTCGTACACTCCGAAACGCGCGTCGGGGATAGGATTCGTGGCCCCCCGCTCCCGCACCTTTTAGGTATGTTCTATGTGGCTATATGCCGCGTTTGTTATTGACACTTTTTTCTACTATTGTATGATACATTGTTAGAGCAGCATTGCTATTATTGTGAGGCGGGGGTGCGTGGGTCACTTGAGTCCGCATTGTATGTCGGTGTTCCTTGGTGGACACATTTCATTTCCCCCTGTGACATTTATCTAGTGTTTGTACTGTTTTAATGGTTATTTAATAAACTTTAATACTTTTATGGGTCCTTTTGACTGCATTTTCTTGTGGTTTTTGTGCATCAGAGACTCGGGTCTCTCTACCTTCAATAGTACCCCCGAAACATGAATAGTTAGGATCCCAGTTTCAGGGACAGTTTGAGGCTCCCTTTATTCCTGAAGACCGTCATAGCATGACAAAAAGATCTAAAAACACTGCACTGAAGCAGTAAACTTTGTGAAAACCAAAAGGTAACAAGTCTCAAAACAACCACAACTGTAATCAGTATATGTAATGCACAGGGACTTTTAGATAAACATTTTGGATTGAGTGCTTCCTTATTTATGTAACACCACATATTGGATGCCTGCTTCAGCAGTATGTTTCAGTTTTTTCATTTTATTTATAGTATGTAATGCTGCACTCATATGATGTTGTTCTCAATGCCTTGAGATCTCAGAACTTTGTATAGAAAGCACTGTCTTTGTGTTTGTACAATATTAGTAGTGTTCCCAACTTGCACTTATAAATGCATATATTGAACTTGTACCAATTATAGTCTATGGGGTCATTTATATGTCCATGTATTTTTACGGATCAAGTGGTCTGCAAAAAAGCAAATGAGACGTCTCATTTTGATCTAAGCCATGGATCAATTTCGGCAATGCAAGTCTATTGGTTCTATGGGTTTATAAAAATAATCGGACAGGACTTGGATGCTATCCATGTCATATCGCATTTTCATTTTTGCTTCATATGAGAAACTTGAGAAAACGCAAAAGAAATTATGAAACTCTGATGGCAAAAACATAAACATACTAGAAATAGGAGGAAACCAATATGGCTAAATAGAGCTGTAAGGGGCACAATAAGGGACAAAAAGAAAGCATTTAGAGAATTAAAGGAAGTAGGTAGTGAGGAGGCATTAAATAAATACAAAAAATTAAATAAATTATGTAAAAAGCAAATCAAGGCAGCAAAGATTGAGACAGAGAGACTCATTGCTAGAGAGAGCAAAAATAACCCCAAAATATTCTTTAACTACATAAATAGTAAGAAACTAAAAAATGATAGTGTTGGCCCCCTTAAAAATAGTCTGGGGGAAATGGTGGATGAGGATGAGGAAAAAGCCAATATGCTAAATGACTTTTTTTCATCAGTATTTACAAAAGAAAATCCCATGGCAGCCAATATGACTAGTGATAATAATTCCCAATTTAATGTTACCTGCTTAACCCAGCAGGAAGTACGGCGGCGTCTAAAAATCACATAAATTGACAAATCTCCGGGCCCGGATGGGATACACCCCCGAGTACTGCAGGAATTAAGTACAGTCATTGATAGACCATTATTTTTAATCTTTAAAGAGTCCATAATAACAGGGTCTGTACCACAGGACTGGCGTATAGCAAATGTGGTGCCAATATTCAAAAAGGGGACAAAAACTGAACTCGGAAATTATAGGCCAGTAAGTTTAACCTCTACTGTGGGTAAAATCCTGGAGGGCATTGTAAGGGATGCTATACTGGAGTATCTGAAGAGGAATAACCTCATGACCCAGTATCAGCACGGGTTTACTAGGGACCGATCATGTCAGACTAATTTGATCAGCTTCTATGAAGAGGTAAGTTCCGGTCTGGACCAAGGGAACCCAGTAGATGTAGTGTATATGGACTTTTCAAAAGCTTTTGATACGGTGCCACACAAAAGGTTGATACATAAAATGAGAATAATGGGGATAGGGGAAAATATGTGCAAGTGGGTTGAGAGTTGGCTCAGGGATAGGAAACAAAGGGTGGTTATTAATGGAGCACACTCGGACTGGGTCACGGTTAGTAGTGGGGTACCACAGGGGTCAGTATTGGGCCCTCTTTTTTTTAACATATTTATTAATGACCTTGTAGGGGGCATTCAGAGTAGAATTTCAATATTTGCAGATGACACTAAACTCTGCAGGGTAATCAATACAGGGGAGGACAATTTTATATTACAGGCTGATTTATGTAAACTAGAAGCTTGGGCTGATAAATGGCAAATGAGCTTTAAAGGGGATAAATGTAAGGTCATGCACTTGGGTAGAAGTAATAAGATGTATAACTATGTGCTTAATTCTAAAACTCTGGGCAAAACCGTCAATGAAAAAGACCTGGGTGTATGGGTGGATGACAAACTCATATTCAGTGGCCAGTGTCAGGCAGCTGCTACAAAGGCAAATAAAATAATGGGATGCATTAAAAGAGGCATAGATGCTCATGAGGAAGCATAATTTTACCTCTATACAAGTCACTAGTGCGACCACACTTAGAATACTGTGCACAGTTCTGGTCTCTGGTGTATAAGAAAGACATAGCTGAACTGGAGCGGGTGCAGAGAAGAGCGACCAAGGTTATTAGAGGACTGGGGGGTCTGCAATACCAAGATAGGTTATTACACTTGGGGCTATTTAGTTTGGAAAAACGAAGACTAAGGGGTGATCTTATGTTAATGTATAAATATATGAGGGGACAGTACAAAGACCTTTCTGCTGATCTTTTTAATCATAGACCGGTGACAGGGACAAGGGGGCATCCTCTACGTCTGGAGGAAAAAAGGTTTAAGCATAATAACAGACGCGGATTCTTTACTGTAAGAGCAGTGAGACTATGGAACTCTCTGCCGTATGATGTTGTAATGAGTGATTCATTACTTAAATTTAAGAGGGGACTGGATACCTTTCTGGAAAAGTATAATATTACAGGGTATATATATTAGATTCCTTGATAAGGCGTTGATCCAGGGAACTAGTCTGATTGCCGTATGTGGGGTCGGGAAGGATTTTTTTTCCCCATGATGGAGCTTACTCTTACCACATGGGTTTTTTTTGCCTTCCTCTGGATCAACATGTTAGGGCATGTTAGGTTAGGCTATGGGTTGAACTAGATGGACTTAAAGTCTTCCTTCAACCTTAATAACTATGTAACTATGTAAAACTGACACAGACCAAACAATTTGATCCAAAGCAGGGAAGAAAAGAATTCAGTTTTTTTTGCATACCACAATAATCACCGTTGTCTGTATGAGCCCTAGGACTGATATTCTTTAGGTTCTTTGTGAAACAAGGAGGAAATTCATGAAGATAAGGAATTTTTATACACCAGTCTTGACCAAGATCCCACTAGTGTAGGTGCACATCTGTATAAATTTGCCACATCTTTTTTCTGTGAATGCACCATATACTGAAATCTTTGCAAGTTAAGATATTAAATAGACTTCTGATAAAATCCACACTAATTTTTAGAATGAATTTTTAGAAAATCTCTCAGGTCACATATGGCCGCACCTTTCTGGCGAAGCATCACCCTGTTAGAGGCGGCGGAACGTACCAAATCTATAAATATAAAAACGAGTGTATGTGTGTGTATCAACGATGATGTCATAATGGTTGCCATGGTGACGATGATGTCATAAGTTGCCATGGCGACGACGATGTCATAATGGTTGCCATGGCAAAGATGTCAGAATGGTTGCCATGGCAACGATGTCATAATAGGCTGCAATGGTGACGGTGATGTCATAATGGTTGCCATGGTGACGATGTCAGAATGGTTGCCATGGCGAAGATGTCATATAGGTACGGGACTATGGGATGGAGGATGTGCGATGGGTATATGGGCACGGGACTATGGGATGGAGGATATGTATTATGGGTATATGGGCATGGGACTATGCAGTGGAGGATGTGAATGATGGGTATATGGGCACAGGACTATGGGATGGAGGATGTTTATGATGGGTATATGGGCACGGGACTATGGGATGGAGGATATGTATTATGGGTATATGGGCATGGGACTATGCAGTGGAGGATGTGAATGATGGGTATATGGGCACAGGACTATGGGATGGAGGATGTTTATGATGGGTATATGGGCACGGGACTATGGGATGGAGGATATGTATGATGGGTATATGGGCACGGGACTATGGGATGGAGGATAATCATTATAATTTGTTATAACTAACCACAGTTAGTTACTATGCCCGGCAACGCCGGGCTCTTCACCCTGTTTAATATAATGATAAGGTGTGTTTGCAAACCAGGTTAGACTGTGCAGAGATGGAATACTGCTGCTCAGTAATGGTGGGCACTATATGGCGGTATAACACCTGGGTACACACAGGTTAACAGACACCCGGAGTGAACTGCAGCGGAGTCTGTTGCTTCACAGAACCACTGTAAAGAAATATATGGAATCCGTACCCTGTTAAATGTCACAGGGCACAGAACTGAGGATATTTAGCAGACACTGGCGAACGCCACTAACCAATCGTAGCTAGTACATTTAGCGCACAGAGTGCGCACGGCGTCGCACTGGCGAACGCCACTACAAGACACTAACAATCGGGTTTGTGCAAAGTGAGTGCACGGCGTAGGGCTAGAGATGCCACAACCAGGTGCTGTCTCAGACTCAAATCATCCAGACACAAACAACACGAGGGTAGGGGATTATTAGGAGCTTTCACCAGAGACATTCACACTTGCACTCACACCACGATTTTCGGATATACTAGCACACAGCCGTGCGATCCTTTTATTGTCGCAGCTTTCTGGGACCTTGCTGATGGCCAAATCTGAGCTGCTTGAGGACCTGAGCATGTGACCTCCGACCACCAATGAGTGGTCGTCTCACGGGCATGCTCAGATGGAGAGAAGCAGGACTTAGTCCCAGGAGCGTCTGCTCACCACTGACTAATGCTGGTTGCTATAGCTGGACCTGAAGCGGCAGCAGCAACCAGATGCACAGCATTAGCCTGAGCAAGACCCTGGGACCGACGTCTCTGCTGAGCAGGAGTCTCTGCAGCTGAAGAAAAATGGGAGACCGCAGAGAATATGGCTTAAGATTCCCCCTGTGCAGTGGTGGGATCTCGACACCTAACACACCCACTTTTTTTTTTTTTTTTTTTAAAGGGTTGGGAACGTTGCAACACCAGAAATCACATTATTTTTTGCAACTATAGGTCCTGTAAAAATTGGTTAATTTAGGATCTAAAGAAATGATGTATGGTGTTTGATGAATTTCCCCCATAGGGTATTCGGGATCTAGGCAGTGGGCCACATTAGCGGCTCATAATCGGTGGACTCTTGAACAAACACCGAATGTGGATAACACCTTTAGATTAGTCCTAAACATGTTCATTCCAAATATAACATTGATAACCCAAACTAAATGATTCATTCTTATTCAATATGAATGACATAAGTCACAAGTACACATAAAACATTGCTTTATTAACTGCATTTGCAATCACATTGAAGGAACGTAAAAAGAGTTCTCATGAGCAATGGGCTGTGGTCCCATGTGTCTTAAAGCAAAAGCTGAACTCTAAACAAGAAGAAAACAATGGCTGACAAAACTATTCCAAGCAACACAAACTGCATGCATATACAGTAACACTGAACAAGTTCCATATATTATATTGCTGTAAGGATCGCCTAACATGGAAAATGTACAAAAAGGAGAAATAGGTCTTTGCATTAATGAAAAATACATTTTTTTCGTCTACAAAGGAATTTCTAATACAAGAAAATAAATATTGCAACATAAGCCAAAAATAATTTATAATTGCTCTTTTCAATATATTTTCAATATTTCTCTTTATATTAACAAATGGCACATCACTTTTATTTTTCTTATAAAACAAAGACAGGAGTGTTGTCCTCCTGTGACATTCATAGAAGTTTCTGCATCTGATGTGATATTGTTTTACTTGTACAATGAAGAAAGTAGGCAGAATTTTCTTTAAAGAACAACTGCAAATTCCATGCTGTTTCTGTAGGGATACAAAGGTGATTGCAGTATGGACTTGCAAATCTTATAGACATGTTTGACAAGTAGAAATTTCTTAATGTGCTACAAATTAGTTTAACGATCATGAAATAAGATGGTTGCTCCATGGGTTATTGTAGGCAATTGTGAACTATTAACTATCTGAAGACTTACAGATTTGGTTTACAAATCAATGACAATCATAAGAGGAACGAATGTGAAATCCATGACCTCAATTAGTAAGTGCTTAAAGGTTCCTCAGATATATACATATCAGTAAACATATCTGGATTAAACATTTGATATAGAAGGTTAGAATCTACCAGACATCATCAATGAACACATAACCTCATGCTGCCTGCTCAAAATGAAAATCAAGCCCTACAACAGGTACAGTATTACAGCCCTATACACATTACATTTGTAATGTTTATGGGGGCCTCCTGCCTCAACCCCAACAGATGATGTTGGGGAGTGAAGGATAGGGCCTTTGGAAATATCATGGCTGAGCTACTCACATACACATCTCTGTTGGCTTCTATGTCATGGGAACAAAGGATTTGGAATTCTGCATGCCTTATCCAGCTTTCCTGCAATCTGTTGGGTGAGAACTGGGCGCACAGGTTTGGCCAACATTACCTTATGTTGTAAACTCCTTTCGATGGTTTATAATGTACACATTATCTATTTGGAACATTCTTAACTCAAGAGATGGTAGTTCCAATGTGGTCCTGACATACACTGCAGGCAGTCACCTGTGAGCTGAACTTTTAGTTTACGACTAGTGATGAGCGAATATACTCGTTACTCGAGATTTCCTGAGCACGCTCGGGTGTCCTCCGAGTATTTTTTAGTGCTCTGAGATTCAGTTTTCCTTGCCGCAGCTGAATGTTTTACATCTGTTAGCCAGCATAAGTACATGTGGGGGTTCCCTAGCAACCAGGCAACCCCCACATGTACTTATGCTGGCTAACAGATGTAAATCATTCAACTGCGGCAATAAAAAGTGAATCTCCGAGCACTAAAAAATACTCAGAGGACACCCGAGCGTGCTCAGGAAATCTCGAGTAACGAGTATATTCGCTCATCACTATTTATGACACACTTGAGCAAGTAACAAGAAGAAAATGTAGAATCCTCAGGTCTAGTGAGGTTAGTGACCTTGGCCCACTTTCTGAACAGAGCGGACCCCTTGTGATGACATATGTTGTAAGCCAGTTGTTCTTTAAAGAAATTCTCAGAATGTTTGTTTCCTGTACTGATCAGGCAAGTAACACTACGAGCACAAAGCAGTGGATTGTGGATAGATCTTAACCATAGTTTAACTGAAGCACACGGACGCAAGAACAATTAAATGCAGCATATTACTTATTGGTTTGGAATCTATACTAGTAACTGTATCTATAAACTACCAAGCATGTAAAGTTCAACTAGTCCTACACTGTATTTAACATTGTTTTAACACACATGCCCTTCATTGGCTCCTTCACCAATGAAGACAGGAGCTTTATAGAGCTTTCCAACCTTGGTGAATTCTGTGAGTTATTAACAGTAACGTAAATTTGCTCACCCTGCATGTTTAGTTGACTTCTTACATAACAATGTCAGTGTTAGGGGTATAATTCTTGTTATACTGATCCAAAGCATTGGCTGGTTTATTAGGTCAGTGTATCTGTAGATAAAAATGGTGGAAATGACATTTGACAAGGGTACGGCTGTGACCCCTTAAGCTGCTGGTATGGTTGCTAATGAAAAGCTTCATCGCTGATGAAATAAAGCTGTGGGTGTGACACACCTAATCCAGTAGGAGGCGCAGTCATCCCAGACTTCACGTATCCCTTATAGTAAACTTGTATTTCCGGGTGTTGTGAGCTCATTTGATCCAAGTTTGCAACAACTGCTATTTGTGTTTGTTAGCAAATATTCGCTTAAGATCCATATTGGTGTGATGTAATTCTTAGTCACGTACAAGCATTCTTTGGCATCTGTGGAGTGAATTCTGTCGATATACGGAGTATCTGGTGGATCCTTTGCTTTCGTGGAAAGCTACAGGTTTTTGGGCTGCAGAAAAGCCCTAAGTTTTGCAGTTTTTGCTGTTACTGATCATTTGACCTGTGGTTTTCCCTGAGCTCACCCTGGGGTCACATTAATTGAATTATATCAAATTTTTTAGTGACCAGTGAATGGTGGAATGAGACGATTAAGTGCATGTCTGGTTATCACTGAAAAATAAAGGATTACTTTTTAAGGCTTAGGAGGGACTGAATTAGTCGTGTGGAAGCTGATGAGCTAATAGTCCCCCATAGATGCGGAATTTTTTGTCATGACGCTGTAAAAAGAAACCAACAGACTCTTATATTATGTGGGTGTGAGGGTGTGTGTATAATATATATATATATATATATATATATATATATACACACACACACACACACATACACATCTGCTGCTGACAGTAATGGATATTCTTGGTGCTCCCAAGGCTGGGGCCTTCTGACAGCATAGAGTTCACCGATACCTGTTCGCGAAGGAAAAAACCTTGTCATACACTAAATTGATCACTAGTACTATGCAATTATAGGAGGGTAATTTTTTACAACATTACTGGATTGTAGAGCACAAACAGGTTACATAAAACCAGGACTTGAATTTTTACAGATCTCTCAAAAATTTGAAGTGCAAACGAGGTAAGGACCTGAGACATGTACATCTATACATCTGAAGCCAACACAGATACAATAAGAAACAATGTTTGAAGCTGGTAGTTGGAGCTAGCCCTGTGAAATGATCAAGAACATTTCACAATTACGACATGACCCTAAAGTGTATGCTCAATCTAAGAAGGGTTTTCAGAATTGGAAGCGCTGTATGACCTCTCAGTTTCTAGGTTGGTAATGTTATCGTGGTACATAAGCACAAAGGCGTCCATTTTCCATCTCAGTAAATACAGATAATAATCATTCAGGAATATGTACAGTCAGGACCACATGTAGCCCCTCGGCTGAGAGTAGGACAGAGCTGGATTTGGAGTGGAGGAGCTACTCTGTTCCTTGAGTTACTAGGAAGCGCCACTGAAAATCAGCATTATGTTAGCAGGTCAGGATGCCACAGTTTATGTACAGTGCAATCGTCAGCATCAGGTCTTGTGAAGAGGGTTTAGGATAAACCGCTGTCAGAAAAGCTGCCTAAACTGTCCCAAATCATTAAGTAACTGCAAGACCTTTGCATAATGTTCCTAGGATTACTAGAGCATTGCCATAGTAATAACATTAAGATTGAGGATCTGCAAAACAATCGAAAAATAAAGGAAAATTAACTTTCCACTTTTGTCATCAGTCTCTGTGAAAATGTATATTATATGCTACTGGATACAGGATTCTTGAAACATTATTCTCTCATGACAATCTGTAGACATTCCATACTTCAAATAGTAAGTGCATGTATAGTTTTTGTGGCGCCCCCTGTGCTGAATAGAAAAATACTATAAAAAAACAAAAACTGTACAGTCACCTGTGTTAAAAGGTTTCTCTTGGTTCTTTTTTTTTTTTTTTTTTTTTAAGGAGTGAAAAATAAAAACCATAGAAATCCTTTATCAATGGAGATGTAAGCATTCATTCTCTGTTAGGCATTTCTGTGGATTGAACCTTACCGTAAAGCCACCCCAAACGCATTAAGCTAATGTCGATACTGACGGATTCGTCTGACAGTCTAATGTGAATGGGAGCCCTGGGCAATTGATTGTCGGGGAAAATATTAATGCGGCATGTCTGATTTCGACCAATCGTATTGTCTCTTCGAGATCAGCCTTTTACAGACATGTTTGTCAGCTGCTCTCTCAGAGAACACAGGAGCGCTCAACAAAACGAGAGCTCCTGTGTATGGGAGATCCGGCCGAGGTGGTCGCCACCAAGATGATCGTCTTAACCATTGCTTGGTCGACAGTCATCTATGTGTATGGTGGGCTTAACTGAACTAAAACTCCTCTGACAGATTCATATCATGAGGCAGATAGCTTAACAACAGGAAGAATGCAATCAGTCACCCATTATGATATTATGGCATTTACAGTTTTTGTAATAAGATACATAATAATGAAACATATGAGAACCCTAAAACTTCATGTCCCAGTGTAGATGTTTATGTATTTCTTTATGACCACATATGGTTCATTGAAAATATTTTGTTACAAAACGAATGCCTACGTTTTCCCCTCTTGGCCAAACCACAGAGGTGAAGCCTAGTTTGTCCACCTGAGCAAGTAAATCCAACCGACTGTTAGAGGGCTTAACATCAATATCTTCCAATAGCTGTTTGCATATTCCACTCCCAGACGCAGCAGATGTATTGATAAGGAGAGCCAAGACTGGCTCATAGTGCTGCACACTTCTGCTGTTTGGTGTCTGTTCATGGCCAACAAATAAAGCCCTGGATGGAAGATAATGAGTTCATATAAACCTTTACAATAGCAAAAGTTGCCTTCCTCTACATATAATAAGTGCTTTCTTCAAATAAGCAATGTATTTGTGCTTTAAACTACTAGTAACAATTTTGCTTATTTTACTAAATGTTTCGTATCATTAAATGATGAAAGTTAAACTCATAAACTACTTGTGTCTTGTCCAAATTTAATGCCCAATACCGATACAGCTGTAGCCACGTCATCTTTTAATGGCCTGCTGTGGAACAAGAAGCACGGGTCCCTTGATGCACATGCTTGCATTTAACTGGGAAATGCACGTTAGCTACAAAGGGACATCTACAGTACAAGTAGCTATGTCTGTGAGGCTTAAATATGACTACAGGTAGAGAAAGACAACTCTGCTGGAAAGACATGTGTTACATATATGTGGGTATATGTAAAACACATTATATATACATACGACAGACACCTCTGCTGTACATGGCAGTCATATTATGGTTTAGGCATCATGAAACGTTCCTGTTTCTTTCCAGCTGGAAAATTATGATGCCAAAATACTCATTCGGACAATGTCATCGTTTGAGGCATCAAACGGCTTAAGCTGCGTTCTTCCTTGACTTGATTCCTCCTCAGAGTCCGTCATTTCTACATCTGAATAGTAGCCATCAGTTTCTATGTCTAAATGGGAGTTTGCTTTGGGCATTTCTTTTACTTGACGTCCATTTGCCCTTTCAGAATTCTCACTCTGTGACCCCAAACTGGCCTTTCTGCCCTTTGGTAATCGAAATCTCACCATTGACTTTGCACAACCTAGTGAGTCAGGCACTTTGACAAGAGAATTAGACTCCGGTTGAACATATTTTACTGAAATGTCCCCATTGTCTACTTTACTGATATCCGAAAGGTTTTGTGAGTCATCGGTCTTTGACCCTTGCAAAAGAGCAGAACCTTTCTTTACGTTTTTTTTTTCACTGTGCCCTCTTCTCTCCACTTGTACCTTGGCATATACTTTTCCAGTTCTGTTGGGTCTGTGGCTGTTAGGCATTTTTGACTCATCTGTTAAGCACTTCAAATCATTCCACAGGGCAAGTTGGTCATCCTGTGAAATGGTGCCATGGCTGTTTCTGAGACCTTTTTTCTTTCCATTTGTTCGTGTTTTGCTTTTCACCTTCTTTACAGTCTCCATCTGCTTGAGAGGGGACTTGAGCGAGTTATCCATCATGATGCTTAACAAGGTCTCTTCATCCTGTAATAGTTCTTCAGAAAGAAGACCGGAAGCATCATTCTCCCTGTGGCCATTGTTTAAGGACCATTGAGTCATTGTCATGTTCTCAGTGGTGATTTGAACTGGCTGAGCCAACCAGCTGCTAAAAAATGTTCCATCTATTGGGAATGATGATGTCAGATCTGTAAAAAGAAGAAACAAGACACTTTGAATCATAATTTTTATAAAAGTCATCTTATTCTTGGACATATAGAAAGAGAATGAAATATTAAGCTGAAGACTGAAGGCTAGGATCTTCACATATCCATCCCATTGTAAGCCCTGTCTAATGTTTGTTGTATGTAAAGGAAGATCTAACACAAGAGTGGACAGAGCGTTAGGTCGTAGCAGAGCTCCGAGAATTAAACACACTTGATATCAACATTACGTACTGAAATTGTTGTGAGTTATGTATTGATCATGGAGGTGAGCGGAAACAGACACCAGTAAAATGGTCAAGAATTACCATAGTGTCTTTCAATTTTCCAGAGTGTCATGTAGATACACAAATTATAAAAAATTATATTGTGGTATCAGAGCTAGAAAAACCTATGTAAATACTTGTATGCCCTCCCAAAATACAAACATTTTATAGGACTATTGGCTAGCCAAAAATTAATTTTTGGCTAGCCAATAAAGGTGTTGCTCCATTACTACTAAAATACTTTTGTCTCTTTTTTGGGCATAAGAGTATTTACATAAATGTCCCAGAGTGAATCTAGCAGTCATATATTCTCCAGTACGTTTAGCTCACCAAACAGGGGAAGAAGAGTGACAATTATTGTTTTATTACTGTCACATAACAGCTCCCATGTTTTTTTTTTTTGCAGCCCCCAGTTGTCAGTTTTGCCTGGATGGTTATAGAAAATACAGGGGCACCCATGCGGATTTTGTATTTATTTATAGCGCAGTCGGCAGGTGATGAATACTCCCATCAGCCGCTCCTGATGTCACTGTTATTAGCGGGAGCAGGTGTAGGCTGATGGGAGTAGTAGTCCCATCAGCCACCGCCTGCTGTCATTGTTATCACTTGAATATAACTCATCATTCTCCCCTGCTAACGCTGATCACCAGCAAAACAGGGGAGAATGATGAAAGCCGCCTTCACCACTCGGCACTGGGGAACAGCGCTTACTGTACCACTGCGTCTCAAGCGCCGGTAAGTGTCACATGGATGAAATCCCAGTGTGTCATCAGTGCGCACGTGTGTGGGACGTTTTGCGGCCCGTGCTGTTGGTAAAAAACGGACATGTCTATGTGTGGGTTACATAGACACACGGTCCGTGGAAACACACTGACATGTGCACAGCAATGTAGATTTCAATGTGTCTACATGGGTCAGTGTCTCCGGTACGTGTGAAAACTGACACCACATGTACTGGAGACTCTGACGTGTGAAAGAGGCCTTACATGATTTCAGGACATAATTACAGATTGGTAACGGTTTGTTGCCAGATGAGCAATGAATAAAGAGCTATAGGAGAACACCCACAAAATAAGAGAAATAACTAGTTCATCGTTAGGAAGTCTGCTAGTTGATATAGGATAAAGCAGGAAGAGGTTGCAAAAAAATACCTCAGGATTACAAATGTAAAAGCATGAATTTGAACCATGCAATGCATGTGTGCGTGCGGCTGTCACCATTTTAAAGCTTGTAGTAACATTCATATTTCATTATTTGGAACAACCAAGCATTTTTCCAGACACCTTACAAATCAACATTGTCTGATCACTGGCATCAGAAGATTTTGCCATTATAGATTAGTTCATATTTTTAGTTTATTACAAATTTTGTAAATATATTTGAAATAGATCTGTCATCATATTAACAGTTGTGAACAGAAGTTCATGAGGGCATTGCGCCAACATATGGTATAGTCCTGTCTCTGACATTTAATATCGGTGTAAATAGGAAAGACACAAAACTGTACATAGGAATAGATCAAAAAATTGAAGATAATACTAAAATCTCCTGCTTACATATTGTACATATGATATGTACATATGATATGTACATATAATGTACAGCATAGACCTGAATATTACATGAAGTGCGAGATTACCTAAGTGTCCCAAAACAGATTGCTTTCCTCTTCTCGTTCTTTCCTTTCTTTCAAGACAACTTGTTTTTTTTCCTTTTGTCTTCTTTCTGGATTCCACTGGAACAAAATATTTAGTTTAGTAAAATGCAAAAAAACAACAAAAACTTAACTCTAAAATCCACAATTGTGATCGTAAATTCAAAGTGTGAATTCTTGCACAGTGGTGGAGTTTCCTGATAAAGAGGACTATATTGGTAGAAATGTGGGCATGCCGACAGACCAGGCACTGATGTAGCAAATTACATGTTTATATCAAACTTTTCAAGGGACAGATGCTGAGAGAGCGGTCTTGAATACCGTACATTTTAGTTCAATCCAAATGTCCACATAGTTAATTAGAATGGAAAGCGTTTGTAAGGTTCCTGCAGAGTGATATGTGTAGAAAAACTGTATTTACAAAGTTTTTGTTCAGAATCTTTAGTGAAAAAGTATTATTGCTGTCCTACTGAAGATTTAGTTTAAAAGAAGTCAGTCACCCCTAAAATCAGGGCCGGTGCCAGTGGTGGGCCGCTCAATCCGCCGCCCCCGCCGTCGCATTCAACTATACCGGCGTATAGACGCCGGTACAGTTGAATGCAATGATGGAGGAGAGAGCGTCTACAGACGCTCCTCTCCCATCATTCCCCGCTCTGCCTCTGACACTGCGGGTGCGCGATGATGTCATATCATCGCGCACCTGCTGTGTCCCGGGCAGACTGCAGCTGCTGAGACAGGAGCAGGAACCAGGAAGCAACGCTGGGCACGAGGAGAGGTGAGGAGAGTTTTTTTTTTTTCTGGACTGTGGGGCCATTCTCGGAGGAGGGGAGGGGAGGAAGAGAAGAGATGTGGGCTGTATATAGTTCTCTGTGGGCTGTGCTCTGTGCTGTATACTGCTGTGGGCTGTATATAGTTCTCTGTGGGCTGTGCTCTGTGCTGTATACTGCTGTGGGCTGTATATAGTACTCTGTGGGCTGTGCTCTGTGCTGTATACTACTGTGGGCTGTATATAGTACTCTGGGCTGTGCTCTGTGCTGTATACTACTGTGGGCTGTATATAGTTCTCTGTGGGCTGTGCTCTGTGCTGTATACTACTGTGGGCTGTATATAGTACTCTGTGGGCTGTGCTCTGTGCTGTATACTGCTGTGGGCTGTATATAGCTCTCTGTGGGCTGTGCTCTGTGCTGTATACTACTGTGTGCTCTGTGCTATATATAGTTCTCTGTGGGCTGTGCTCTGTGCTGTATACTGCTGTGGGCTGTATATAGTTCTCTGTGGGCTGTGCTCTGCTGTATACTACTGTGGGCTGTATATAGTTCTCTGTGGGCCGTGCTCTGTGCTGTATACTACTGTGTGCTCTGTGCTGTATATAGTTCTCTGTGGGCTGTGCTCTGTGCTGTATACTACTGTGTGCTCTGTGCTATATATAGTTCTCTGTGGGCTGTGCTCTGTGCTGTATACTACTGTGGGCTGTATATAGTTCTCTGTGGGCTGTGCTCTGTGCTGTATACTACTGTGTGCTCTGTGCTGTATATAGTTCTCTGTGGGCTGTGCTCTGTGCTGTATACTACTGTGGGCTGTATATAGTTCTCTGTGGGCTGTGCTCTGTGCTGTATACTGCTGTGGGCTGTATATAGTTCTCTGTGGGCTGTGCTCTGTGCTGTATACTGCTGTGGGCTGTATATAGTTCTCTGTGGGCTGTGCTCTGTGCTGTATACTGCTGTGCGCTGTATATAGTTCTCTGTGGGCTGTGCTCTGTGCTGTATACTGCTGTGGGCTGTATATAGTTCTCTGTGGGCTGTGCTCTGTGCTGTATACTGCTGTGGGCTGTATATAGCTCTCTGTGGGCTGTGCTCTGTGCTGTATACTACTGTGGGCTGTATATAGTTCTCTGTGGGCTGTGCTCTGTGCTGTATACTGCTGTGGGCTGTATATAGCTCTCTGTGAGCTGTGCTGTATACTACTGTGTGCTCTGTGCTATATATAGTTCTCTGTGGGCTGTGCTCTGTGCTGTATACTGCTGTGGGCTGTATATAGCTCTCTGTGGGCTGTGCTCTGTGCTGTATACTACTGTGTGCTCTGTGCTATATATAGTTCTCTGTGGGCTGTGCTCTGTGCTGTATACTGCTGTGGGCTGTATATAGTTCTCTGTGGGCTGTGCTCTGTGCTGTATACTGCTGTGGGCTGTATATAGCTCTCTGTGGGCTGTGCTCTGTGCTGTATACTACTGTGTGCTCTGTGCTATATATAGTTCTCTGTGGGCTGTGCTCTGTGCTGTATACTGCTGTGGGCTGTATATAGTTCTCTGTGGGCTGTGCTCTGTGCTGTATACTGCTGTGGGCTGTATATAGTTCTCTGTGGGCTGTGCTCTGTGCTGTATACTGCTGTGGGCTGTATATAGTTCTCTGTGGGCTGTGCTCTGTGCTGTATGCTACTGTGGGCTGTATATAGTTCTCTGTGGACTGTGCTCTGTGCTGTATATAGTTCTCTGTGGGCTGTGCTCTGTGCTGTATACTACTGTGGTCTGTATATAGTTATCTGTGGGCTGTGCTCTGTGCTGTATGCTTCTGTGGGCTGTATATAGTTCTCTGTGGGCTGTGCTCTGTGCTGTATATAGTTCTCTGTGGGCTGTGCTCTGTGCTGTATACTACTGTGGGCTGTATATAGTTCTCTGTGGGCTGTGCTCTGTGCTGTATACTACTGTGTGCTGTATATAGTTCTCTGTGGGCTGTGCTGTATATAGTACTCTGTGGGCTGTGCTGTATATAGTACTCTGTGGGCTGTGCTGTATATAGTACTCTGTGGGCTGTGCTGTATATAGTACTCTGTGGGCTGTGCTGTGTATAGTACTCTGTGGGCTGTGCTGTATATAGTACTCTCTGGGCTGTGCTGTATATAGTACTCTCTGGGCTGTGCTGTATATAGTACTCTCTGGGCTGTGCTTTATATAGTACTCTGGGCTGTGCTGTATATAGTACTCTGGGCTGTGCTTTATATAGTTCTCTGTGGGCTGTGCTGTATATAGTTCTCTGTGGGCTGTGCTGTATATAGTTCTCTGTGGGCTGTGCTGTATATATTACTTTGTGGGCTGTGCTGTATATATTACTTTGTGGGCTGTGCTGTATATATTACTCTGTGGGCTGTGCTGTATACTACTGTGTGGACTGTGCTGTATACTTCTACGTGGGCTGTGCTGTATACTACTATGTGGTCTGTGCTGTATACTACTGTGTGGTCTGTGCTGAATACTGCTGTGTGGGCTGTGTTATCTACTACGCGAGCTGTGCTATAGTATGCAGGCTGTGCTGTATACTATGCGGTTTGTGCTATATAATATGCGGGCTTTGCTATATACTATGGGGAGTATATTATATTCTATGGGGAGGCCATGTTATGTACTATGTGGCTGTGTTATATACTATTGTGGGGGTATATTATATTCTATGGGGGAGGCTGCGTTATATACTATGGGGGGCTGCATTATATTCTATGGGGGGCTACATTATATATTATGGGGAGGTGGGCTGTATTATATTCTATGGGGTTACATACTCTGGGGTGGCTGCATTATACTCTGTGGGGTGGCTGCATTATACTCTGTGGGGTGGCTGCATTATACTCTGGGGTGGCTGCATTATACTCTGGGGTGGCTGCATTATACTCTGGGGTGGCTGCATTATACTATATGTGGGCTGCATTATACTGTATCGAGGACTATGGGGAATACGTTATACTATATGAAGAACTATGGGGTGCATTATACTATGGGAAGTGAATTGTACTACATGGATGACTGTGGCGGTGCATTATACTATATGGAGCACTATGAGGATTGTATTATGCTATATGGAGGACTATGAGGATTGTATTATGCTATATGGAGGACTATGAGGAGTGTATTATACTATGTGGAGGACTGAGCAGTGTATTTTAATATATGGAGGACTATAGGGAGTGTATTATACTATATGGAGGACTATGGAGCACATTATAATATATGGAGGACTATGGGGTGTATTTTACTAAACAAGTAAAATGCTGCATATTCGGATTGTTTTTGCTGGAACAAAAAGCCTTGTTGTCAGCAGCACATTGCCAGTGTAAACTGTAGATGTGCTGCTGAAAACATGATACTGTATGGTGATCTATTAGTGATCGTTCTGTCTCATCATTATTCCTCAGCTGGTGGAAAGAGGCCGGGAAACAAGCGTTGAACAACTTCAGTATTGTCGATCAAACTCGTTTAGCGGCCTGAACTCAGCGCACGTAAATACAACAGAAAGGCTTCTGTGTGATGTGCAATATGTTAGCATTTGGGGACCCATTTTAAACTTTGCCTAGGGCCCCACTTTGCCTAAAACCGGCCCTGCCTACAAGTGTACAAAGATATTATACAGTCACCATGTGACAAGTGGGCCTGTGTAACTTCAAATGCCAGGGCTGAATTTTAGTCCCAGTCCGGCCCTGCCTAAAATGCAAATTAAACAGTTATATAGGGAACATAGCTCCATGTAAAAGCCACACCTGCCTGACATATTTCATTGTAGTAGTTACTTTTAAAACTCATTTTATTCCATATGCAAATGTGGTAGCTTCAGTGCACCCTTGGTGTGCCAAAAGGGCTCAGTGCACAATTCTGCTGCCTTTATTTGCAATATGAGATGATCCCAATTTCGCTTGGACAGAATGAGCGCTGTTTAACTCAAACCATGGCCCTATGCGTGCACACAGACTCTAAAGTAGCCAGCAATGCATACACTATACGGGGCTAAGCATCACTGTCATCAATGCCTCCAGTCAGCGGCCACTGCTTGCTATAATAATACACCGGGAAGTGTAGCAACTGGCATCAGTAAGTAGGAGACAGTGCTACGTGGCTCAGTTACATGCTCCTCACATCTTATTATGGATCACAGAATAGGTCAATATAGGGCCTCTGACTGAGTTCAAAGCCATGATTTGAGTTGAAACAGCACTAGCTCTGACCAAGCAAGCACTAATCAGAATAATAACAGCTCATAATGCAAATTGAGAGGTGTAACGGAGTATTGAGCCTTTGGTTTGGCCACACCAATGGTGCACAGAACCTTTGATAGTGAGAAGTAAGCCAAACACAAATTCTAATTTGAAATTGAAGCCAAACAGAGGTTCATGTGTGCATAATGTGCATGTCCATGTATGTATAATACTGTATGTGTACCTCTGTATAAAGCGTGCATAACATGTATGTGTGCATAATAAGTATATGTATACAGCGAATTAAATAAGTATTGAAACCGTCAACAATTTGCTAAGCAAATACATTTCCAAAAGGTACTATTAACATGAAATTCTCATCAGATGTTGGTAACAACCCATCCAATCCACACAGGCAAAGAAATCAAACCATAGGTGTTTATAACATTAAGTTATGAGAAGAACACAGGAAAAAAGTTTTGAACACGCTTACTGAAATTTATTAATACTTTGTAAAAAAAAGCCTTTGTTGGTGATAAATTCAAGATGCCTCCTGTATGGTAAAACTAGTCACATGCATTGCTCAGGTGCGGTTTTGGTCCATTCTTCTACACAAACATAATTCAAATCCCGAGGGATCAGTGGACTTCTAATGAACTCAACCCTAACACACCTCTTCAACCTCTCACTCACAACTGGTGTCTTCCCCTCATCCTTCAAACATGCCAACATCACACTCATCCTCAAAAAGCCCTCCCTCGACCCATCCTCTGTGTCTAACTATCGACCGATATCTCTTCTCCCTTATGTCTCAAAACTACTGGAACAGTATGTCCATCTTGAACTGTCCTCCCACCTCTCCTCTCCTCCTGCTCCCTCTTTGACCGGTTACAATCTGGCTTCCGACCCCATCACTCAACTGAAACTGCCCTAACTAAAGTCATCAATGACCTACTAACCGCCAAGAGCAAGCGACACTACTCTGTCCTCCTTCTCCTGGACCTCTCTTCTGCCTTTGACACCGTGGACCACTCCCTCCTGCTACAGATTCTCTCATCTCTTGGCATCACAGACTTGGCCCTATCCTGGATCTCGTCATATCTAACAGACCGAACTTTCAGTGTCTCCCTCTCCCACACCACCTCCTCACCTCGCCCCTTGTTTGTCGGTATCCCTCAAGGCTCAGTTCTAGGACTCCAACTCTTCTTCATCTACACGTTCGGCCTGGGACAGCTCATAGAATCCCACGGTCTGCAGTATCATCTCTACGCCGATCACACGCAGATCTACCTATCCGGACCTGACCTCACCTCCTTACTCACCAAAATACCACATTGTCTCTCTGCTATCTCGGCCTTCTTTTCTGCTCGCTTTCTAAAACTGAACATGGACAAAACAGAATTCATCATCTTTCCCCCACCTCACTCTACCCTTCCACCAGACCTATCCATCAAGGTCAATGGCTGCTCACTTTCCCCAGTCCCGCATGCTCGGTGCCTCGGGATGATCCCCGACTCTGCCCTCTCTTTCAAGCCACATATCCAAAGCCCTTGCCTCCTCCAGCAGTCTGGAACTCAAAAATATTTCCCAGATCCATGCATTCATCGACAACGAAACCACAAAAACACTAGTGCACGCCCTTATCTCCCGCCTTGACTACTGCAACCTCCTACTCTCTGGCCACCCCTCGAGCACTCTGGCACCACTCCAATCCATCCTACACTCTGCTGCCCGACTAATTTACCTGTCTTCCCGGTACTCCCCAGCCTTTCCCCTATGCCAAGCCCTTCACTGGCTTCCTATCATCCAGAGACTCCAGTTCAAAACCCTTACTAAGATATACAAAGCCATCCACAACCAGTCTCCTCCATACATCTGTGACATGGTCTCCCGGTACTTACCTACATGCAACCTTCGATCCTCACAAGATCTACTTCTCTACTCCCCTCTGTAACTTCTACCTCAACACATCAGACTCTCGCCTACCATAGAAACCTTCAAAAAGAACCTGAAGACTCACCTCTTCCAACAAGCCTACAGCCTGCAGTGATGCTCAACCTACTGAACCGCCGCACAACCAGCTCTACCCTCTCCTAGTGTATCCTCACCCATCCCCTACAGACTGAGCCCTCGTGGGCAAGGTCCTCCCCTCCTTCTGTACCTGTTAGTGCCTTGTTTTTTGCTCATGTTTATTGTATTTGTCTATATTTGCCCCTTTTCACATGTAAAGTGCCATAGAATAAATGGCGCTATAAATATGTATAACAATAATAATAATAATAATAATGAACTCTGATCTTTAGTTCCTTCCTTAAATTTTCTATTGGATTCAGGTCAGGTGATTGGCTGGGCCATCCTACAGGCTTTATATTGTTTTTCTGAAACCAATTGAGAGATTCCTTGGCTGTGTGTATGGCATCATTGGCTTTTTAAAATGTCCACTCTCGTTTTATCCTCATCATGCTGGTAGCAGATTTTTATTGAGTATGTCTAGGTAAATTTGCCCATTCATCCTTCCTTCAATTATATGAAGTTTGCCAGTGCTATATTCTGAAAAAACAGCCCTCCAAACTTCATTAATAGTATGGTGTCTTTGGAATGATATACAGTGCCTTTTGGCCTACAATCATGATGTATATTTGTAAGTTGTGTACCGGGGTGTGTTCCTCAGGATACAGTGAAGTCATGGGCAAGAAAACAAACTCCTAAACAGTTCACTAACTAATTATTTTACTTAGTTATGTGGATGACTCAACAAGAAAATAGGAAAGATTCAAAACATAATACAGACATTCAACCAGGAGGCTGAGGCCCTTGCGCTGTGCAGCGTGAGCACCCAATTTGTACCTACTATCCTTTCTATAAATTTATCTACTGGTGTGCCTGTCAAAGCCGGCTGCCTGTTACTACCCTGGGAAATGGGACAATTATATAAGTGTAACGTATAGGTTCTTCTGCAGTACAGCACAAGTTTACATTCTTAAAATCAAATGCCTCTATTCCCCAACCAAATATCTCTCTCCCACCCGATGTGACTTCAATGAACTCAGGGAACAGTCTGGCCTCAACTACAGTTGAAACCAGAATAAAAATGCCTTAAAACATTCTCTCTCTCATTATTCTGGCATTTGGCAAATAATAATTATGGATATCCTAATTGACCTAAAACAGGAAAGGTTCATTCCGATTTCATGCCAGATATCAAGAAAAACATGCATATGTGTCTTTTTATTTAATGTATGTAAACTTTTTCTTTCAACTTTATATCGAAAATATCCTAACAGTTAACCAACTGTGACGACTATTTTGCCGTAAACAGTCTATCGACGTTAAACAATTATCCCGTATTACAATGTTTCTCAGAAATATTCTCCTAAAAAAAAAAAAAGTTATTTGGTTTGAAGTCCGATGCGTGCAGTGTTGGCACCTAGGCATGGATTAGGATTCTTAACTACGAAACAAACCGAAAATGTGACAGCAAATCTGGAAGAGCCAGAGGCAAATTTTGGCCATAATCGTGGCCTGAAACAGGCATATCTATCGAACTACGGGTTCTATCTCAGCCTTGAATATTTTGGCGCCAGAATTTAGGGAGGTGCGTGCATGGTTATCCACTGTGGAACCGTGGAAGTGCCAGGGCTCTGGCCTGTCGCAAAATGTCGGCAGAGCCGGACACCCACACATCACCGCTGGGCACCGGGGACACCTGCAGCACCGGCCAGCAACCGCCGGGCACCCGGAGACCCCCACAGCAGCACAAGACCCCGCAGCAGCACGCCGCACATCGGAGCCCCCCTCATCCCTGCCTGCGGCCTGCAGCATCACCCCACTCCTGCCTCCTCCAGCAGGGACCCCGCTTCACCGCAGCCACCACCCCCGGTAAGCAATAAGATGCAAGGATTATAAGAAGCACCATCATTTTATTAAAAAATATTTTTTTTCTTATTTTTCCTCCTCAAAATTTGGGGTGCGTCTTATAATCCAGAGCGTCTTATAATCCGAAAAATACGGTATGTTGTAAAGTGCAAATGGTGTGAGACATGTCTGCTGCTCCTGTCAGCACTACTAAGCATACACAGATGTTAATTTCACCACACTCCAATTTCTAGTATATATATATTTATATATATTTGAATATATGTATTCAATGCCACGACGTCATAGTTTAATCTTAATAGGAGAAAAAGGAGTTTCTTAGTGGAGCCTATGCTCTAAATCCATCCACTGCACCTGTAGTAGATGAAATCTATGGCAAAGGCTAAACAAATAAAAGTTCTATAACTTTATACTTTGTTACAAATACTCTTAGAACTCTTATGAAAACAGTATATATTTTACTTTCATGGCACAAGTATATTGTAGAAAGCTGATGGTTTCACACAATTCTTTGTGCAGAATGTCAGGAACCTCAGTGCGTATTAATATCACAATTATTTAGGCAAGTATAATTGTGTAGCATGACAATCCAGACAAGCAGTGGATGAGCTGGCTACAGATGAGCAGCCTAACTACGAGTCTACAAACGGGAGAAATCATTAAGTAGGCCTAAACTCTATCCAAGTATATGGTTTATAGTCCCAGTGTGAGAAGCTGATATGTCCAATGTTTCCCTTGACATACTCAATTTCAGTACTAATAACTGTTGGCAAAGTGCAGGAGATAATAGAAAGAACATGCGTTATGCACACTGGAGCCAAGCGGTTGACTAGTCTTGGCTTGACTTCGTATTTCAGGGCAAGTCATTGGCTTGGTCTCAATATCCTGTGAATCTGTCTACCAATGAAATCAGAAACCTTATTTAAGTTAAATGGAAATTTAACTGAACAGCTCCTCAGACTTCCTGAGACGAGGAAAGGCAGATTTACAGTTTTTTCCCAAACAGATACAATTTTTGGTAAGGTTATGAGTAATCTTATATGAGCAAAAATAGCAAATATATAACAAAAATGAAGTTTAGGAATGTGCAGAAGGTTAGTCAGGGCCGTTAAAGGGGATATATTATGATTATTACAGAGTTTGGGATATAACTTATGAAAGTATTACTTCTGGAGCAGGTCGCCTTGAAAGATATAACTTCAGACATGTCCGAGGTGAATGGAAACATCCTCGCTACATATATGTATATGTAAAACAGAAAATCACTTTGTATGATCTTTCAATAATTAAATTGCATTTTATTGCATGAAGTACAGTGGGAAAAATAAGTATTTGATCCCTTTGTGGATTTTGTAAGTTTGCCCACTGACAGACATGAACAGTCTATAATTTTAACCCCTTAACCCCCAAGGGTGGTTTGTGGAGCGCCCCCACGATAGGGCAATGGGGTACTCGGTACCGGGTCCTTCGGTTCGGGGAATGTCACGGTGGCTGACCCGGTCGGTGATCCTTTGAGGGGTGTCCAATAAAAGGAAGAGTTTTTATGGGATAATGTTCGTGACGCCACCTGTGGTATTCAGTCAGGGTGACCGACGCTGCTTAGGGGTCCGCTGGGGTGATGTTATGGCAGCTAGATGGTATACCTTCCCACAGGTGAAGTGTATCCCCGGGGCTTCCCAGAGGTGTAGATGGTGGATGATGTAGGGTGCAGTGAATAACGAGGACACAAGGTTGCAGTCTCTTTACCTTTACTGAAGGCTTCAGCATCCACAGTCCAGGGTACAGGCCACAGGGTAGGCAGAGTCCGGCCAGTCTGAAGGCAAATCCAGAGTCCCTTTATCCAGGTGGAAATCAGTAGCCTTCCTCTAGCGCCTGTGTGTTGTAGTACCTCCCTGCTGAGCTTCTCGGTAAGGTCCTCACAACTATTGTAGATGTAATGTCTCTTTCTCTCTGTCCCCCAGATGGTATGGATAGGACAAACCCGTATGACTGGTGGCCTGAGGCTTTTTACAGGGACCCTACGACGCCCCAGCCCCCACAAGTTGCCACCGTGCCTCCTGGGTATATGGTCGGGCAGCCAACGTGGAATTGACTGTCCTGCCGGTCTCTGAAGCAAGGCTTGGAGACGATTGCTCCCTCGGTGTTCCGGCTACCGGATTCTGTGCCTCAGAAGGAGGCAGCCTTTTGCATGGCAGAACTCCCTCTGGTGTTATCTCCTTGTGCTATGACTTCGTTTCTCACCCACTACAATACAATTCTCTTCCGTGTCATTTCTTAGGATGCTGCTGCACGTGGGGCAGGCGCAGCTCCGTGGCCCTCTGTCTAGGCCTCTGACAGGATCCCACCCCTGTCAGGGACCTCTCTGTCTGCAGCTCTGTGATGTTCCTCCTTCCCTCTGGCTGCCTGACAGGGTGCCGTCTGGGTGAAGCCCAGTCAGCATCTCTCTAACTTTCTATCCAAACCACCAGTTTTACCTAATTGTGAGGAGTGTCCTAATAGATAGGAGCATAGCTCCCCCTGGTGGACTGGAGTGTGAAGTGTGTTGTGTGGTTTGTGATATCTGGTAAAGAGATCTCCTTTATTGCCCTCAGACGTAACATCACTCCCTCTGGTGGAAGAACGACATTACTGCAACGACCAGGACTCTGGGGCGCTGCAGTTTGCACGTTAATGACCGGGCCAATTTTTACAATTCTGACCACTGTCCCTTTATGAGGTTATAACTCTAGAACGCTTCAACGGATCCTGATTATTCTGACAATGTTTCCTTGTGACATATTGTACTTCATGATAGTGGTAAAATTTCTTTGATATTACCTGCGTTTATTTGTGAAAAAAACAGATATTTGGCGAAAATGTCGCAATTTTCCAACTTTGAATTTTTATGTCCTTAAATCACAGAGATATGTCACACAAAATACTTAATAAGTAACATTTCCCACATGTCTACTTTACATCAGCACAATTTTGGAACCAACATTTTGTTTTGTTAGGGAGTTATGAGGGTAAAAAGTTGACCAGCAATTTCTCATTTTTACAACACCATTTTTTTTTTTTTTTAGGGACCATATCACATTTGAAGTCACTTTGAGGGGTCTATATAATAGAAAATAACCAAGTGTGACACCAAAGATCTAAAAACTGCACCCCTTAAGGTGCTCAAAACCACATTCAAGAAGTTTATTAACCCTTCAGGTGTTTCACAGGAATTTTTGGAATGTTTAAAATAAAAAAACGAACATTTAACTTTTTTCACAAAAAAAATTTCTTCAGCTCCAATTTGTTAACCAAGGGTAACAGGAGAAAATGGACCCCAAAAGTGCTTCACAGAAGTTTATAATGCAGAGCCGTAAAAATAAAAAATCGTATTTTTTCACAAAAATGACATTTTCTCCCTCAATTTTTTATTTTCCCAAGGGTACGAGAAGAAATTGGACCCCAAAAGTTGTTGTGCAATTTGTCTTGAGTATGCTGATACCCGATATGTGGGGTAAACCACTGTTGGGGCGCATGGGAGAGCTCGGAAGGGAAGCAGCGCCATTTGACTTTTCAATGCAAAATTGACTGGAATTAAGATGGGACGCCATGTTGCGTTTGGAGAGCCCCTGATGTGCCTAAACAATGAAACCCCCCACAAGTGACACCACTTTGGAAAGTAGTCCCCCTAAGGAACTTATCTAGATGTGTTGTGAGAGCTTTGAACCCCCAAGTGTTTCACTACAGTTTATAACGCAGAGCCGTGAAAATAAAAATTCATTTTTTTTACAAAAATTATTTTTTAGCCCCCAGTTTTGTATTTTCCCAAGGGTAACAGGAGAAATTGGACCACAAAAGTTTTTGTTCAATTTGTCCCGAGTACGCTGATACCCCATATGTGGGGGGGGGGGGGGAGAACCACCGTTTGGGCGCATGGCAGAGCTCAGAAGGGAAGGAGCGCAGTTTGGAATGCAGACTTAGATGGAATAGTCTGCAGGCGTTACATTGCGTTCGCAGAGCCCCTATTGTACCTAAACAGTAGAAACCCCTCACAAGTGACCCCATATTGGAAACTAGACCCCCCAAGGAACTTATCTAGATGTTTTGTGAGAACTTTGAACCCCCAAATGTTTCACTACAGTTTATAACGCATTTATTTTCCCAAGGGTAACAAGAGAAATTGGACCCCAAAAGTTGTTGTCCAATTTGTCCTGAGTACGCTGATACCCCATGTTAGGGTAAACCCCTGTTTAGGCGCATGGGAGAGCTCGGAAGGAAAGGAGCATTCTTTTACTTTTTCAACGCAGAATTGGCTGGAATTGAGATCGGATGCCATGTCGCGTTTTCAGAGCCCTTGATGTGCCTAAACAGTGGAAGCTCCCAATTCTAACTGACACCCTAACCCAAACACACCCCTAACCCTAATCCCAACCCTAACCATACCCCTAACCCGAACCCGAACATGCCCCTAACCCTAATCCCAACCCTAACCCTAACCACACCCCTAACTCCAACACACCGCTAATCACAACCCAAACCACACCCCTAACTCCAACACACCCCTAATCCCAACCATAACCCTAACCACACCCCTACCCTGACACACCCCTAACCCTAATCCCAACCATAAATGTAATCCAAACCCTAACTTTAGCCCCAACCCTAACTTTAGCCCCAACCCCAACCCTAATGGGAAAATGGAAATAAATACATTTTTTAAAATTTTATTATTTTTCCCTAACTAAGGGGGTGATGAACGGGGTTTGATTTACTTTTATAGCGGGTTTTTAAGTGGATTTTTATGATTAGCAGCCGTCACACACTAACTATTATTGCAAAAAATAGTTTTTGCGTCTCCACATTTTGAGAGCTATAATTTTTCCATCTTTTGGTCCACAGACTCATGTGAGGTCTTGTTTTTTGCGGGACGAGTTGACATTTTTATTGGTAACTGATTCGGGCACGTGACATTACTTGATCGCTTTTTATTCCGATTTTTGTGAGGTAGAATGACCAAAAACCAGCTATTCAAGAATTTATTTATTTTTTTTGGGGGGGGGGGACGTTTATACAGTTTCACATTTGGTGAAAATGATAAAGCAGTTTTATTCTTCGGGTCAGTACGATTACAGCGATACCCAACTTATATCATTTTTTTGTGTTTTGGCGCTTTTATACGATAAAAACTATTTTATATAAAAAATAATTATATTTGCAATAATTATATTTGCATCGCTTTATTCTGGGGACTATAACTTTTTTATTTTTTCGTTGATGCTGTATGGCGGGTCGTTTTTTGCGGGACAAGATGACGTTTTCAGTGGTACCATGGTTATTTATATCCGTTTTTGATCGCGTGTTACTCCACTTTTTGTTCGGCAGTATGATAATAAAGCGTTGATTTTTGCCTTTTTTTTTTTTATTACAGTGATCACTAAAGGGGTTAACTAGTGGGATAGTTTTATAGGTCGGGTTGTTACGGACGCGGCGATACTAAATATGTGTACTTTTATTATTTTTATTTTTTTTAGATAAAGAAAAGTATTTATGGGAACAATATATATATATTTTTTTCTTTATTTAGCAATTTTTTTTTTTTTTTTACATATGTGAATACTTTTTTTTTAACTTTACAACATTGCATCATGTTTTAGGGTCTGATCGCTGATCCGACACTTTGCAGAGCACCCTCGGAGCAACACGATCACATCGTGTTGCTCCAGGGGTCTCAAGGAAGCACGCAGGGGAGCCCCCTCCCTGCGTGATGCTTCCCTATGCCGCCGTAACACTGCGATCATCTTTGATCGCAGTGTGCCAGGGGCTCCTGGCACATAGCTGACACCTGGCAGTGATCGGCCGCGCTCCCCCCATGAGCGCGGCCGATCGCATATGAAGTACTATCCCGTCACTGGGAATTAAGTCCCAGGTCACCTCGACGGGATAGTACGTCATATGGGATTAAGGGTAGGTTAATTTTAACATTGAGAGACAGAATATCAAAAATAAAATCCAGAAAATCACATTGTATAAATTATATAAATGTATTCATTTTGAAGTGAGAAATAAGTATTTGATCCCTATGACAAGCAAGACTTAATACTTGGTGGCCAGCACAGCAGTCAGATGTTTTTTGTAGTTGATGATTAGGTGTGTGCACATGTCAGGAGGAATTGTGGTCCACTCCACTTTGCAGATCATCTCTAAATCATTAAGATTTGAGGCTGTTGCTTAGCAACTCAGAGCTTCAAGTTTTTCTATGGGATTAAAGTCTGGAGACTGGCTAGGCCACTCCATGACCTAAATGTGCTTCTTTTTTAGCCACTCCTTTGTTGCCTTGGCTGTATGTTTTGGGTCATTGTCTTGCAGGAAGACCCAGCCACGACTCATTTTTAATGTCGTGGCGGAGGGAAGGAGGTGATCACTCTGGATTTAAGGTACATGGCTCCATCTATTCTCCCACTGATGCGGTGCAGTAGTCCTGAGCCCTTAGCAGAGAAGTATTTGATCACCTACCAAACATGCAAGAATTCTGGCTCACAGACCTGTTAGTTTTTCTTTAAAAAAGCCCTCCTACTCATAACTCATTACCTGTATTAATTGCACCTGTTTGAACTCGTTACCTGTATAAAACACATCTGTTGATGAGATTTTGGCCATCAACCTCCTTCCCTCAGTAGGAGCATTGAAGATGGGTGGTGGTTGGGTTTTCCAACACGAAAATGACCCAAAACACACAGCCAGGGCAACTGAGGAGAGCCAGTCTCAAGACCTGAATCCAATAGAAAATCTATGGAGGGAGCTGATACTCAATGTTGTCAATGCGGTCAGTGACAGCCCCGAAACCTGAAATATCTGGAGAAGATCTGTATGGAGGAGTGGGTCAAAATCCCTGCTGCAGTGTGTGCAAACTTGGTCAAGAACTGCAGGAAACGTTTGACCTCTATAATTGCAAAGAAAGGTTTCTGTACCAAATATTAACTTCTGTTTGCAATTGCATCAAATACTTATTTCGCCACTATTAGCTCTCTTAAAAAGAAATGGGAGAGACTTCTTCCCGATACAATGGGAGAGGAATGGGAAGATATTCTAGAGTCTCCAACTAAAGTTTCTCCTTCAGTTAATAACAGGATGACCCAGCTATATATTATATATCAGACCTATTTGACCCCAACGCGGCTCTTTAAAATGGGTCGCCTCCATTCGTCAGATTGCTTGCGATGTCATGCACAAGATGCAGATTTTATCCATATGATTTGGAGGTGCCCGGTAATCTCGCACTATTGGAAAGAGGTCACGACATTATTAACATCTTTATTGTCAATCCCTGTTCCACTTGAGCCATTGACCTGCTTATTCGGGGTGTGGGATGCAGAGGCCTGGGATCACTGTACTGGGATCTTTCTTAGAGAGACGCTCTTCTTGGCACGGAAGATACTGGCGCTGAGGTGGATGGGTGGTTCCTCCCCGTCTCTCAGAGCTTGGATCGATTTGGTGAACTCGGTCGTCCCATATGAGAAAACACTGTACCAAAATAGAGGATGCCCAGGTAAATTCGAAAAAATCTGGGGTAGATGGAACTCCTCTCGTCATACTCTGTAGTCTGCGCTGATTAGATACATGCACGGGAGGATGGGCTTGTGGTTCTGGGACATCGCTTGTGAAGTAGGATTCAACTCTGTTTTTTTTTTTTTTTCTTTTGGCGACTTACTGTTTAATGTTAACGGTTAAAGTTGTATAGTAGGTAGATTTTAGATGCTAGTGATTTAACATGCACAGTTTATCACCTCTGTAAGTTCTGGATATGATGATATTCTATGACCTTTTGTATCTGATGGTATAATTGATGATGATACATGCTAATGTGTGCATTATTTGTTTATTCTGAAATTAATAAACGAATTTAAAAAAAAAAATACTTATTTCGTAAAATGCAAATTAATTACTGTATATACTCGAGTATATGCCGAGATTTTCAGCCCATTTTTTTAGGCTGAAAGTCCCCCTCTCAGCTTATACTCGAGTCATACCCAGGGGTCGGCAGGGGAGGGGGAGCGAGGGCTGTCTAATTATACTCACCTGCTCCTGGCGCGGTCCCTGCAGGTCCCTGGCGCCCCAGCTTCTTCCTGTACTGAGCGGTCACATGGTACCGCTCATTACAGTAATGAATATGGGGCTCCACCTCCCATAGAGGTGGAGCCGCATATTAATTAAGGTAATGAGCGTTAACGGTGACCGCTCAGTACAGGGAGAAGCTGCGGCGCCGTGGAAGCAGGGACTGCACTGCGCCAAGAGCAGGTGAGTATAACGGGGAGGGGAGCGCTGCGAGATATTCACCTGCTCCCCGTTCCGGGCGCAGCTCCATCTTCAGTGTCTTCTGCAGTGACGCTCAGGTCAGAGGGCGCGGTGACGTGGTTAGTGCACGCCCTCTGCCTGAACGTCAGTGCAGAAGATGCTGAAGATGGAGCGGTGCCGGAACGAAGTCAGGTGAATATTGACGGTGCCGGGGGCCTGAGCGACGGAAAGGAGAGTATGTGATTTTTTTTTTATCGCAGCAACAGCAAATGGGGCAAGTGTCTGTATGGAGCATCTTATGGGGCCATAACGTTTGTGCAGCACTATATGGGGCAAGTGTCTGTATGGGGCCATAATCAATGTTTGTTCAGCACTATATGGGGCA
Organism: Ranitomeya variabilis; assembly: GCF_051348905.1. Lineage (NCBI taxonomy): Eukaryota > Metazoa > Chordata > Amphibia > Anura > Dendrobatidae > Ranitomeya > Ranitomeya variabilis. The sequence goes on from NC_135236.1 coordinate 602,500,573, forward strand.
AGTGTCTGTATGGAGTATCTTATGGGGCCATAATCAACGTTTGTGCAGTACTATATGGGGCAAATATCTTTATGGAGCATCTTATGGGGCCATAATTAACGTTTGTGCAGCATTGTATGGGGCAAATGTCTGTATGGAGTATCTTATGGGGCCATAACGTTTGTGCAGCACTATATGGGGCAAATATCTTTATGGAGCATCTTATGGGGCCATAACGTTTGTGGAGCATTATATGGGGCAAGTGTCTGTATGGAGCATCTTATGGTGCCATAATCAAGGTTTGTGCAGCATTATATTGGGCAAATGTGTCTATGGAGCATCTTATGGGGGCATTATTAACCTTTATGCAGGATTATATGGGGCATATTTTAAAATGGAGCATCTTATGGGGCCATCATAAACTTTATGAAGCATTATATGGGGCTCCTGATTCAATATGGATATTCAAAAACACTTAACCCACTGATGTCTCAATTAATTTTACTTTTATTGGCATCTATTTTTATAATAATAATAATAATTTATATAGTGCCAACATATTCCGCAGCGCTTTACAACTTATAGAGGGGACTTGTACAGACAATAGACATTACAGCATAACAGAAATCACAGTTCAAAACAGATACCAGGAGGAATGAGGGCCCTGCTCGCAAGCTTACAAACTATGAGGAAAAGAGGAGACACGAGAGGTGGATGGTAACAATTGCTTTAGTTAAGTAGTTTATTTTTACTTTTGACATTTACTGGTAGCTGCTGCATTTCCCACCCTAGGCTTATACTCGAGTCATTAAGTTTTCCCATTTTTTTGTGGCAAAATTAGGGGGGCCGGCTTAAACTCGAGTATATACGGTATGTAAAAATCATACAATGTGATTTTCTGGATTTTTATTTTTAGATTCCTTCACAGTTTAAGTGTACCTACGATAAAAATTACAGACCTCTCCATTCTTTGTAGCTGGATAAACTTGTAAAATCGGCAGTGTATCAAATACTTATTTTCCCCACTGTAAAGGATTTTGCAAAAGACAAGTGGATCATTGGGATTCAACTCAACATTGGCTGTTGAATCTGCCTAGCAATTGGTTTTCTAACCAGTATCATTCAAAAGGCTTGTTATCAAGACCTTCCTTAACATCAGTTTCATCTTCCTCTAGAGAAGGTAGCACTGGAGAATGTTAGGTGTAGATCACAACTCAAAGTATTGCCATCAGCACGCCATTCCTTGCTGTCAATACTGTGACAGAACTTGAGTGGCAGCCTCTGACAGCAGAAGCAGCCAGCATAAGGGTAGAGATCGGAAAATTTGTTAAGGAAACGAGTTATGAGGATTTTCAGACATATGCATACAGTGGTATGTGTCAACCATGTTAAAAAAAAATACATACAGTTGTGCTCAAAAGTTTCCATACCCCGGCAGAATTTTTGCTTTCTTTGCCTTTTTTCAGAGAATATGAATTATAACACCAAAATGTTTACCCCACTCATGGTTAGTGGTTGGGTGAAGCCATTTACTGTCAAACTACTGTGGTTTCTCTTTTTAAATCATAATGACAACCCAAAACATCCAAATGACCCTGATCAAAAGTTCACATACCCCATTTCTTAATACCGTGTATTACTCCCTCTAACATCAATGACAGCTTTTTATCATTCATATCTCTGAAAAAAGGCCAAGAAAGCAAAAATTCTGCCGAGGTATGTAAACTTTTGAGCACAACTGTATATATCATTGGTATACTTTTTTGTTAGTTGTTCTTTTCTATACAGTAAAAAAAAATAATAATTAGATATTTTGTTGAAACAATGGATACTAACAAAAAACTTTGCAATGCAAATTATCAGAGAATCATGCCACTGGCTCTCTTAGGCAGAAGATTACAGTTGTATTTCCAAGTCTATAAGACTGTGCTGCTGTTCTCTACTACGTGATTATTTTACTGCCTTTCTGGATTCACAGTAACACTGCTCAGTATCGCTGTATAATGCTGCTGTTTCTGAATATGTGCAAAGAAACAAGAGAGCAGGTGTTCCTCATGTCTGTGTGTACTGTGTATCAGACATCACAGCAGTAGGACCCTTATCTGAGTCGATTTCGTCCCTGGAACTACAAATGCACGTGTCGAAGAGGCATGTGACATGACTGCTACAGGCTATGGGGTCCTAATGAGCCAAAAAACACCAATGCGTTTCGAAGGAACACAGTCCTTCTTCCTCTTACTTCATCAAGTGCATTGGTAGCTAGTGTCCATGGAACCACAATTTGTATATTTAATAGTCTATTTTTTGCATATGCATTTCTTACCTGTCTGAACCTACACTATAAACTTTTAATGATTATGTAAGACGCATTTCCTCACATAAGTCTAAGTCCACTGTATTCAGCATTGTCATATTCAGCTGTAGTACAGTTAGAAGCACAGTAGTGGGTTTAGCATATTGGTATTTATGAAAAAATGCTGCAAAGTAAGAAAAAAAATTAAAAAATAGGAGTGATGGCAGTTTATTTTTATTTTTTTTTATCAGTTAACTAAATGCAAAGTGAATGAACAAAACAGAAATCCAACTCATTTCACAATTTGGTATGACCACCATTTGCCCTCAGAACAGTATCAAAGCATACATTTTTCTAGATATAATCACATAGTTTTTGAAGAAACTAAACAGGGAACTTGTTCCAAACATTTTGGAGAGCAAACCACAGATCTTCTGTGGATGTAGGCTTGCACAAATCCTTCTGTCTCTTCATGTAATCCCAGATAGACATGATGATGTTGAGATCAGAGCTCTGTGAAGGCCAGATCATCACTTCAAGACTCTTAGGCTATGTGCACACGATGCAGATTTGCTGCGGATTTTTCCGTGCAGAAACACTGCACACTGTAATGTACAGTACAATGTTATAAAATGGGAAAAAAAAAGCTGTGCAGACGGTGCGGAAAAATCAGTGCAGAATTGCTGCGGATTTCAAAGAAGTGCATGTCACTTCTTTTGTGCGGATCTGCAGCGTTTCTGCAACCCTCCATGTTAAAATTCCGCAGTGGCAAAAACCGCAGAAAATCCGCACAAAATCCGCGGCTGCGGATTCTGCCAGGAGATGCGGATTTTGCAGAAAATTCTGCACCTCTTTTCCTACGTGTGCACATAGCCTAAGTTCCTCTTTCTGTTGAATATAGTTCTTGGCTGCGTGTTTGGGGTCATTATACTGCTGTAGAATAAATTTGGATCCAATCAGACTAGTCCCTGATGGTATCACATGTTGGATAATTATCTAACTATTTCTCAGCATTGAGAACACCATTAATCATGACCAAATTCCCATATCCATTTGCTAGGTAGCTAGAAGGAATATAGAGCGCACATAGGGTCTTATCCAAGATAAAGGGAATATTTGTGAGAGATATTATAAATTCACTCACCTATTATGGTTGTGTGAGACACAACCACTGCACTTAGCATTGGCGGCTGCTGCAAGCCCCGATGTGATGATCCTTTGCTAGGTGAAGAGAATGGGGCATCAGACTGCGCTGCTCGCCTGTCAGGATAATGTACCAGAGAAGTCCAAGTAGATGTAATAGATTAATAGACTATTACATTACCCTATTCTCTATTACATCTACTTGGACTTCTCTGGTACATTATCCTGACAGGCGAGCAGCGCAGTCTGATGCCCCATTCTCTTCACCTAGAAAACAATCCATTTGCTGAAATGCAGCCGCAAACTTGCAAGGAACCACCAGCATGCTTTAGTGATGCCTGCAAACACTCACTGTACTGGTTCAGCAGCAAACTGTCTTCTGTTATGGCCAAATATTTCACATTTTGGTTAATCAGTCCAGAGTTTTCGCACACAGTTGAGTCACTTGGCCTTGTTTCCACGTGAAAGGTAAGGTTTTTGGCCACAATACTTCCATGAGAAAATTTCTGGTCAGACTTCTCCAAACAGTAAATGGATGTCGCTGGGTCCCACTGGTTGCTGCCAGTCCTGAGCTGATGACACTGATCGGCATCTTCGTTTTTAGAAGAGACGTACGCTTGATGTGTCTGGGAGGCGTGGTCCAGAGAAGCATGGAGGAGGACGCAGCACTGAAGGCTCCCGCTCTATACTTGTCATTTTATCCTGATACCCGCGCTGCAACACTAAGCGAACGCCGGGAGAAGGGGAGTGAACAACTCCAGTGGCTACAGACTATTTCCAAAACACCCAGCTGGGACAATGACCAGTAGGAGGCAGAAAGATCCTGGGGCCGCAGTAAGCACACATGTCCAAGATGGCATCGGCACCATAGCAGAGGCAGAGCAAGCTAGAAGTTGCGATGGAACTAGAGAAGAGAAGTAAGTTTACTAAGGTCTACCAATATTCCTGCTATTATACAACTCATAACTCCCTTTCACGCATTGACATAGCTTTGGGTAACTCCTTGGTGTATGTGACCTTTTTTTGAGGAAGGGGAAAGAGTTGAGCATTTATTATTGTTTGTCACATATGCCCAAAAGGATTCCTCCTATATTTATAGTCTATATTCGGATAATGGTGTCTTGGTAAATTCTACAGGTGAGACTTTACAAGTTTTATACTCATTCTATGAATCTTTATACTCCTCAAAGACTCAGTCTACAGAAGGAAGTTCCTGGATATAGCCAAATTGCCCTCATTGACTGAAGAAGATAAATGTTCGCTAGATAGACCTATACTTTTGGAGGAATTAGAAAAATGCTCATCAGATATGCCAGAATATGAAGCTCCTGCAGTAGATGGGATCCCAGCTGAGGTGTATAAACGCTAAAGTAATAAATTTCTTTCTAACTTACTAAACTTATTCAATCATTCCTTATCAGAAGGTTCCCTTCTGCCTTCTATGCAAGAGGCATAATTACTGTACTTCCCAAAAAAGGCAAAGACCCTCTATTATCCAAGTCCTATAGGTCGATTTCATTATTAACAGTAGACATTACAATGTTAGCCAAAGTTTTATGTTTCTGGAATTATATCCACAATAGTCCATCTGGACTAGACAGGTTTCATGGCTATTAAATCTATTGCAATTAACCTCTGTGGCTTACTCCTAAATATGCAACTTTCAGCTGACAATAAGGAACAACAGGCAGTGTTATCTATAGACGCTGCCAAAGCGTTCGACAGTGTACAATGGAGGGTCTTATGGGCGGTTTTACAAAAAAATGGGGTTTGGGCCTGTTTTTATCCTGCATACAATTGTTATATCCTTCTCTTACTGCTAAAATTAAATCAAATGGTGCTTTAAGCAGTACAGAGGAACAAGGCAGGGGTGCCCTCTGTCACCACTACTATTTGCCATCACCAATGAACCTTTGGCGGCAGTGATAAGGAATTCTCCAGTGGTGGGGTTTAGGCACAGATAGAGGATAGGATAGAGAAAAAGAAAAAGAAAAAAAAATAAATAAATCGCACTATATTCAGATGATGTCTTGCTTTTCCTTGGTGATTGTAATAGCTTACGGTTTAATGTTATGGATATCTTTAAGAACTTTGGGAGTTTATTGGGTCTTAACATCAATTGGGGAAAATCTGTGTTATGGCTACTAGATGACCCGGTTAGTCATTCCAAAATACAACAAATGCAGGTGAAGATGGTTTCCTAATTCCAACATTTGGGAATTATAATATCACCTTCTCTTACAGACTATGGAAAAATAAGTTACCGTAGTTATTCCCCTCAATGGAAAAAATCTAAATGAAAATAGCGGCATGGTGCAAATTGCAACTCTCGGTGGTAGGAAGATTGAATCTTATTAAAATGGTACCGATGTCTCAGATTTTGGACACACTTCACAATGCACCTGTCTGGCTATCACTGAATACATTCCACAAGATAAACATACTTTTTTGAGATCCAATCTGGTGTAAGGGACTTTCTGAATCAAATTAGAGACTCTACAGAGACCCAAGATGAAGGAGGCCTGGCATTACCTAATCCATGGCTATATTTTTTAGCAGCTCAATGCCAACACCTAAGAGGGTGGAAAGATGTTACGAAAAGACTCAATAAGCAACATTATCCAAAATATGGTAGGTGTGGAACCTCTGATGAGCAGTATGGAGGCGGGGAAATGTAGTAGCCTACTGAAATTCCCAATGTTGGGCCTTATTAGTAAAGTTTGGCCTAAGGTTAAACAAATTAGTGAAATAAAATGATTTACGATATAAATTCACCCATATAGAATAACGAATATATCTCAGAATTTGTGAAGTTATCTGAATTTGTAAATTGGAGGTCCATGGGATTTTTATATGTTAATCAGTAATGATGTACTCACAACCTTTGAGTATTTACAGGAGGAATTTCCCCTTTCTGAAAGCAGTTTATTTCAATACTTCTAACGTAAACATGCATATAAAGCTCAATGTACCGTAAGTTAAATTTTGTGGTTCAGAAAGATATTACTTTAGACACTATATGCTCAGCAGGGGTTACCAAGGGAGTTATTTCCGCATACATGATGACTTGCTATTTTTCTGAAAAAATTTCTTTTGCTGGTTAAACAAAAGTGGGAATTGGAGTTGGGGGTCATTTCTGAGGACAGGTGGTCATCTATACTAGAAAATGTCCCCAGTCTCTCACTAAGTGAACCTGGTAGATTCTAACGGCTGTATGTGATTCATGGAGTATACGGATCACCAGTGGTGTTGTTCAAAATGGGCTTGAGACCAAACTCTAATTGCCTGCAGTGCTCTGGGGAAGAAGCAGGAATATTTCCCATGGCATGGTCTTGCCCGCAATGATATACATTTTATACTGTGGTTCTTAACCTTGTAGAACTGGCATAACAATGTACAGTGCCTAAAGACCCCCAGATTTGTATTCTGGGATACGCTGATGAGTTGTAAGTGGAAGACGTGGGGAAAATTGCTATTGCACGCCTGTTGTTCACCACTAGGAAACGATTTGCTAAAAATTGGATCTCAGAGAGACCTCCATCCCTCAGGGAATTCATCAAACACGTGAAGTCTCTTTTCTTCATTGGAAAAGGAGTTTATTCCAAAAGGAACAGAAGTGCATATTTTGACAAACTTTGGTCTCCTTGGGTGGTCCATAACTATTAATTATTGTTGTTTAATGTTGTGCTAAAGAGACTCAATAGATGCTCTAAATGTAAGGACTGCGAGCTTGTTAGCTGGTCCTGACAAAGTGTGAAAAGACATGTAAATGTTTTGGACTTTATATTTCTATGTGTACTGTAGTTTAGGCTCTGGTCGAGTAGGACTCGTGTTTGAAAAGGTGGGTTGGTTGTTGGGGAGGTTGAGTTGGGGTTCAAATGTACCGATTTGGATATCCTGTTTTTTCCTTCTGTGTAAAATGTTTTTAAATTAATAAAAATTTACCTGATTTTTTAAAAAAACCTTAACTGTGTGAAGTGTACCTAGAAGAACTGATGCTTTGATGTTGGTCCGTGAGCAAAGGATGGTCACACCAAATATTGATCTGATTTAGATTTTCCTTTTGCTAATTGATAAAAATAGACAGTCAACACTTATTTTTGAAAACTCTTTGCAGCCTTTTTTCCACACCTGCCCAAAATGTTTCAGCAGTACTGTATATACAGTATGTGAGCGTTTTCCAAGACTGCAGTGTAAAAAGAGCCTTTTTGAACTTGAGGTTTTAAAACTTTTCCACAGTCCAGAAAACTTGGCAGTGTAGCACAGCCAATGTGTTAGAAAAACACTCTGGGAAAATTCACATGCAAATGTAACTTTCTATATTGATGTCTGCCAAAGGAGGCAGTGTTACATGCAATTTATAACATGCTAAATTTACAACAAGGTAGATTTTCAAACCAGCAAATACATATTATGTACACACAAACATGTATACACTGACATACAGTATATACATTTTATACACAGATATAACCAAGGATTCTCAAGGGAGAGTTCATTTTTAATACACAGCAGTTTACCTTGAAAATGTTAAGAGCTAAAAGCAATAGGCTTGCCAAAAGCTCATGCCAATGCACCAGATGCATTTTTTCAGGAAAATAAAAAATAATATATAAACTTGGCATCTGACATCTATAATTACCATCCAAACATGGAGAGAAGATGTAGGAATGCAGAAATGAGAAGTAGGAAATAGCAAGTGGCCGCAGTGAATATTTTTTGAACCACTGTAGCATTCCCTGGAAAGTCTAAAAAAGAAAATTATTTGAAAAGTTCTGATCATTTTCTTACTTAACACACTTGTCTGCTAATAAATTACTCAAGTGAAATAATGAATAGATGATATTGTGCCCTATGTGAATGCAGCACCCCAGCCTGTGTAGAAAATAGGACATTAAAGGAGAAGGCTGAATAAATTGACTAAAGCACATATGTATAGAAGAAATCAGTTTTTACTCCTTATCAATCTGTCTCTCCAGGGGCAAAACAAAAAGACAAAGTAAACTACCGTAAATACTTTCTAAACCCTTTGACAATGACTATATAAATGTAAATGTCATCCTACGTGTTCTATGGTGGTGGTGTAAATTGTGTCATTGTGTGGTGGTGTAAATTATGATAAATGTGCCGGCTATGCTCCGACATGCTGCCTCCATTTTTGCAAAACTATGCGTTGTTCTGGAATTTTGCAACATTTCAAGAAGTTTTATGACAGAATTCTGGCAAAAAAATGATGAGTCAAAGTCTATAAATCTGGCAGTAGTAATATATGAAACCTTTAACATCTGGCACTACTGTCTGAGCATAATCATGAAGAGAACCAATATCTGATTTCTATCATCACACTTTTAACCCCTTCATGACCAGAGCTTTTTTCGGTTTTGCATTTTCGTTTTTCGCTCCCCTCCTTCCCAGAGCCATAACTTTTTTTTATTTTTCCATCAATATGGCCATGCGAGGGCTTATTTTTTACAGGACGAGTTGTACTTTTGAACGACACCATTAGTTTTAGCATGTCATATACTTGAAAACGGGAAAAAAATTCCAAGTGCGGTGAAATTGCAAAAAAGTACAATCCCACACAATGCTAAAACGGACCTCTCATTATGATTCTCCAGGTCATTTACAAAATTTGATAAAAAGAAAAAATAAATTCTGCAATTTTCCGATACCCATAGCGTCTCCATTTTTCATGATCTGGGGTCGGGTGAGGGATTATTATTTGCGTGCCAAACTGACGTTTTTAATGATACCACTTTTGTGCAGATACGTTCTTTTGATCGCCCGTTATTGCATTTTAATACAATGTTGTGGCGACACCAAAAATTTAATTCTGGCGTTCAGATTTTTTTCTCACTACGCCGTTTAGGGATCAGGTTAATTTTTTTTTTTTTGATAGATCGGGCGATTCTGAACGCGGTGATACCAAATATGTCTGTTTGATTTTATTTTTATTGTTTTATTTTGACTGGGGCGAAAGGAGGGGGCGATTTGAACTTTAAAAATATGAAAAAATTACTTTACTTTTGGCATGCTTCATTAGCCTCCATGGGAGGCTAGAAGCTGCCACAACTCGATCGCCTTTGCAAAATAAAGGCGATGCTCAGATCGCCCCTACGTAGTAGAATTACAGCATTGCTATGAGCGCCAACCACAGGGCGCCAGCTCATAGCAATCTGGCATCAATAACCATAGAGGTCTTCAGGAGTTCTCTGGTTGTCATGCCGACGCACTGCTGACCCCCGATCACATGACGGGGGTCAGCAGTGCACGTATTTCCGGCCCCATGGCCAGAAGCGCTTGTTAAATGCTGCTGTCAGAGTTTGACAGCAGCATTTAACTAGTTAATAGGAGTGGGCGGATCGCAATTCCGCCCGCCCCTAATGCGGGCTCATGTCAGCTGTTGAAAACCCCTTAAGTATCTATACAAACCCTCTTAAGTATCTATCTATCTATCTATCTATATATATATATACTTAAGAGGCCTAAAGAGATATATATAATATATATATATATATATATATATATATATATATAGTTACCGTATTTTCCGGCGTATAAGACGACTGGGCGTATAAGACGACCCCCTAACTTTACCAGTTAAAATATAAAATCTTCTTAAGTCGGGGGTCTTCTTATACACCCTATGTCGTCTTATAGGGCCGGTGAATATGTGCCTTTTTGGGGGGGGAGGGAGTGATCCTGATGCCGAGGGGGCGTCTCACAGGAAAGTGAGTATCCCCCATTACCTTATCGTAGCGGTGCAGCGTGGGGGTCTCAGTGCTGGGAGTGGCGGCGGCGGCTGCTGTGCTCTGGTGCGGCGGTTGCTGTGCTCTGGTGCGGCGGCTCCTCTTCTGTGTGGGGCCTCTGTGCTGTGCGGTGGCGGTGGCGGCGGCATATCTTTATCCAGTTGGGGCTCCTCCGGCATCTCCTTAGCCCTGGAGGCCCCGCCGCAACTCCATGAGTGCAATGCAGCGGCCATTTTCCCGGAGGCAGCTCAATAGGTGCGATGCGGTGGCCTCCGGGAAAATGGCCGCTGCTCAGATTCAGATCTCGTCCCGAAATCTCGGGACACGAGATCTGAATCTGAGCAGCGGCCATTTTCCCGGAGGCCACCACATTGCACCGATGGAGTTGCGGCGGGGCCTCCAGGGCTAAGGAGATGCCGGAGGAGCCCCAACTGGATAAAGATACGCCGCTGCCGCCGCCACCTCACAGTACAGAGGCCCCACACAGAAGAGGAGCCGCCGCACCAGAACACAGCAGCTGCCGCCGCTCCCAGCACTGACACCCCCACGCTGCACCGCTAGGATAAGGTAATGGGGATTACTCACTTTCCTGTGAGACGCCCCCTCGTCATCAGGATCACTCCCCCTCCCCACCCACCATATACACCGGCGTACAAGTCGATTCCCGGCGTATAAGACGACCCCCGACTTTTAAGAAGATTTTCGGGGGTTAAAAAGTCGTCTTATACGCCGGAAAATACGGTACATACTATAATATATATATATATATATATATATATAGTTACATACTATAATATATATATATATATATACATACATACATATATACACATATACTTTGTGCAGAATTGTTAGGCAAGTTGTATTTTGATCACATGATACTTTTTATACATGTTGTCCTACTCCAAGCTGTTCAGTCTTGAGAGCCAACTACCAGTTAAGTAAATCAGATGATGTGCATCTCGGTAATGAGGAGGGGTGTTGTCTAATGACATCAAAACCCTATGTAAGGTGTGCTTAGTTATTAGGCAACTTCCTTTCCTTTTGCAAAATGGGTCTGAAAAGTCCAAAATTGTGACATGTCTTGCAGAGGGATACAGCAGTCTTGAAATTGCCAAACGTTTGAAGCGTGATCACCGAACAATCAAGCGTTTCATGGCAAATAGCCAACAGGGTCGCAAGAGGTGTGTTGTGCAAAAAAGCGCAAAATAACTGCCCATGAATTGAGGAAAATCAAGCGTTACTGGAGTAACAAAAAGCACAAGGTGTGCGATAGGTACATGGCCAAGGTAAGGAAGGCTGAAAAACGACCATCTTTGAACAAGAAACATAAGACAAAACGTCAAGACTGGGCCAAGAAATATCTTAAGACTGACTTTTCAAAGGTTTTATGGACTGATGAAATGAGAGTGACTCTTGATGGGCCAGATGGATGGGCCAGAGGCTGGATCTGTAAAGGGCAGAGAGCTCCACTCCGACTCAGACGCCAGCAAGGTGGAGGTGGGGTACTGGTATGAACTGGTATCAAAGATGAATTTGTGGGACCTTTTCGGGTTGAGGATAGACAAAAGCTCAACTCTCAGACCTACTGCCAGCTTCTGGAAGACAACTTCTTCAAGCAGTAGTACAGGAAGAAGTCTGTATCGTTCAAGAAAAACATGATTTTCATGCAGGACAATGCTCCATCACATGCCTCCAACTACTCCACAGCGTGGCTGGCCAGTAAAGGTCTCAAGGAAGAAAAAATAATGACATGGCCCCCTTGTTCACCTGATCTGAACCCCATAGAGAACCTGTGGTCCCCCATAACATGTAAGATCTACAGGGATGGAAAACAGTGCACCTCTCGGAACAGTGTGTGGGAGGCTGTCGTGGCTGCTGCACGCAATGTTGATCGTAAACAGATCAAGCAACTGACAGAATCTATGGATGGAAGGCTGTTGAGTGTCATCATAAAGAAAGGTGGCTATATTGGTCACTAATTTTTTTGGGTTTTGTTTTTGCATGTCAAATGTTTATTTATAAATTTTGTGCAGTTATATTGGTTTACCTGGTGAAAATAAACAAGTGAGATGGGAATATATTTGTTTTTTATAAAGTTGCCTAATAATTCTACACAGTAATAGTTACTTGCACAAACAGATATCCTCCTAAGATAGCCAAATCTAAAAAAAAAAAAAACCACTCCAACTTTCAAAAATATTAAGGTTTGACATTTATGAGTCTTTTGGGTTGATTGAGAACATAGTTGTTGATCAATAATAAAAATAATCCTCTAAAATACAACTTGCCTAGCCTAATAATTCTGGACATATAATATATATATATATATATATATATATATATATATATATATATATATATATATATATATACATACATACACACACACATACAGTGCCTACAAGTAGTATTCAACCCCCTGCAGATTTAGCAGGTTTACACATTTGGAATTAACTTGGCATTGTGACATTTGGACTGTAGATCAGCCTGGAAGTGTGAAATGCACTGCAGCAAAAAAGAATGTTATTTCTTTGTTTATTTTTTTTTTTAATTGTTCAGGCACAAAGACCAATGCGCTTCAAATGTTTGGATTAATTATCTCTTTTTCCAGCCTTTTCTGACTATTTAAGACCCTCCCCAAACTTGTGAACAGCACTCATACATGGTCAACATGGGAAAGACAAAGGAGCATTCCAAGGCCATCAGAGACAAGATCGTGGAGGGTCACAAGGCTGGCAAGGGGTACAAAACCCTTTCCAAGGAGTTGGGCCTACCTGTCTCCACTGTTGGGAGCATCATCCGGAAGTGGAAGGCTTATGGAACTACTGTTAGCCTTCCACGGCCTGGACAGCCTTTGAAAGTTTCCTCCCGTGCCGAGGCCAGGCTTGTCCGAAGAGTCAAGGCTAACTCAAGGACAACAAGGAAGGAGCTCCGGGAAGATCTCATGGCAGTGGGGACATTGGTTTCAGTCAATACCATAAGTAACGTACTCCACCGCAATGGTCTCCGTTCCAGACGAGCCCGTAAGGTACCTTTACTTTCAAAGCGTCATGTCAAGGCTCGTCTACAGTTTGCTCATGATCACTTGGAGGACTCTGAGACTGACTGGTTCAAGGTTCTCTGGTCAAGGTTCTCTGGTCTGATGAGACCAAGATCGAGATCTTTGGTGCCAACCACACACGCGATGTTTGGAGACTGGATGGCACTGCATACGACCCCAAGAATACCATCCCTACAGTCAAGCATGGTGGTGGCAGCATCATGCTGTGGGGCTGTTTCTCAGCCAAGGGGCCTGGCCATCTGGTCCGCATCCATGGGAAGATGGATAGCACGGCCTACCTGGAGATTTTGGCCAAGAACCTCCGCTCCTCCATCAAGGATCTTAAGATGGGTCGTCATTTAATCTTCCAACAAGACAACGACCCAAAGCACACAGCCGAGAAAACCAAGGCCTGGTTCAAGAGGCAAAAAATCAAGGTGTTGCAGTGGCCTAGTCAGTCTCCTGACCTTAACCCAATTGAAAACTTGTGGAAGGAGCTCAAGATTAAAGTCCACATGAGACACCCAAAGAACCTAGATAACTTGGAGAAGATCTGCATGGAGGAGTGGGCCAAGATAACTCCAGAGACCTGTGCCGGCCTGATCAGGTCTTATAAAAGACGATTATTAGCTGTAATTGCAAACAAAGGTTCTTCCACAAAATATTAAACCTAGGGGTTGAATAATAATTGACCCACACTTTTATGTTTAACTTATGTAAAACTTTTTGGTTTGTAAGACTTATGCATCTGTTAATAAATCCTGCTCTTGTTTGAAGTTTGAAGGCTCTAACTTATTTGCATCTTATTAAACCTGCTAAATCTGCAGGGGGTTGAATACTACTTGTAGGCATTGTATATATATATATATACACACACACACACACTCACACACACACATACATATGTACATGTATAGATACCACTAATACGAGTGTCAAAATGGGAAAACGAAACCAGAAAATCACCTTGTCTAATTTGGCAAGATTTATTTAGCAAATTATGATGGGAGATAAGTATTTGGTCATTAACAAAAGTTCATCTCAATATTTTGTTATATATCCTTTGTTGGCAACGACAGAGGTCAAGCGTTTTCTGTAAAACTTCACAAGGTTTGCACACACTGTTAGTGGTATGTTGGCCCATTTCTCCATGCAGATCTCCTATACAGCAGTGATGTTTTGGGCCTGTCGCTGGGCAACGCAGACTTTCAACTCCCTCCAAAGGTTTTCTATGGGGTTGAGATCTGGAGACTGGCTAGGCCCACTCCAGGACTTTCATATGCTTGTTATGAAGCCACTTCTTCATTGCCCTGGTGGCTCGGGATCCTTATGCTGAAAGACCCATCCACGTTTCATCTTCAATGCCCTTGCTGATGGAAGGAGGTTTGCACTCAAAATCTCATGATATATGGCCGCATTCATTCTTTCATGTTCAGTCGTCCTGGTCCCTTTGCAGAAAAACAGCCTTAAAGCATGATGTTGCCACCCTCATGCTTCAGAGTAGGTATGGTGTTCTTTGGATGCAATTCAGCATTCTGTCTCCTCCAAACACGACAAGTTTTGTTTCTACCAAACCGTTCTACTATGGTTTCATCAGACCATTTAACATTCTCCCAATACTCTTCTGGATAATCCAAATGCTCTCTAGCAAACTTCAGACGGGCCCGGACATGTACTGGCTTAAGCAGGGAGACACGTCTGGCCCTGCAGGATTTGAGTCCCTAGTGGCGTAGTGTGTTACTGATGGTAGCCTTTGTTACAGTGGTCCCAGCTCTATGCAGGTCATTCACTAGGTCCCCCCTGTGTGGTTCTGGGTTTTTGTTCACTGTTGATCATTTTGACCCCATGGTGTGAGATCTTGCGTGGAGCCCCAGATCGAGGGAGATTATACGTGGTCTTGTTTGTCTTCCATTTTCTTATTATTGCTCCAACAGTTAATTTCATCATACCAAGATGCTTGCCTATTGCAGATTGAGTCTTCCCAGCCGGGTGCAGGGCTACAATTTTGTTTCTGGTGTCCTTCGACAGCTCTTTGGTCTTCACCATAGTGGAGTTTGGAGTGTGACTGTTTGAGTTTGTGGACAGATGTCTTTTATACTGATAAATTCAAAAAGGTGCTATTACTACAGGTAATGAGTGGAGGACAGAGGAGCCTCTTAAAGAAGAAGTTAAAGGTCTGTGAGAGCCAGAAATCTTGCATGTTTTTAGATGACTAAATAATTATTTTCCACCACAATTTGCAAAATAAATTTAGCCAAATCAGACACGGTGATTTTCTGGATTTTTTTTCTCATTTTGACTCTCACAGTTGTGGTCTACCTATTTTACAGGCCACTCACATCTTTTTAAGTGGGAGAACTTGCACAATTGGTGGCTGACTAAATACTTTTTTCCCCCACGGTGTGTGTGTGTGTGCGCATGTGTGTATATGTGTGTGTGTTTTATATATATATATATATATATATATATATATATATATATATATATATATATATATATTACAGGTCCTTCTCAAAAAATTAGCATATAGTGTTAAATCTCATTATTTACCATAATGTAATGATTACAATTAAACTTTCATATATTCTAGATTCATTATCCACCAACTGAAATTTGTCAGGTCTTTTATTGTTTTAATACTGATGATTTTGGCATATAACTCCTGATAACCCAAAAAACCTGTCTCAATAAATTAGCATATTTCACCCGGCCAATCAAA
Organism: Ranitomeya variabilis; assembly: GCF_051348905.1. Classification (NCBI taxonomy): domain Eukaryota; kingdom Metazoa; phylum Chordata; class Amphibia; order Anura; family Dendrobatidae; genus Ranitomeya; species Ranitomeya variabilis. The sequence goes on from NC_135236.1 coordinate 602,516,499, forward strand.
TAAAAGTGTTTTTTAATACCAAACAAAAAAACCATCAAATAATAATGTTCAGTTATGCACTCAATACTTGGTCGGGAATCCTTTGGCAGAAATGACTGGTTCAATGCGGCGTGGCATGGAGGCAATCAGCCTGTGACACTGCTGAGATGTTATGGAGGCCCAGGATGCTTCAATAGCGGCCTTAAGCTCATCCAGAGTGTTGGGTCTTGCGTCTCTCAACTTTCTCTTCACAATATCCCACAGATTCTCTATGGGGTTCAGGTCAGGAGAGTTGGCAGGCCAATTGAGCACAGTAATACCATGGTCAGTAAACCATTTACCAGTGGTTTTGGCACTGTGAGCAGGTGCCAGGTCGTGCTGAAAAATGAAATCTTCATCTCCATAAAGCATTTCAGCCGATGGAAGCATGAAGTGCTCCAAAATCTCCTGATAGCTAGCTGCATTGACCCTGCCCTTGATGAAACACAGTGGACCAACACCAGCAGCTGACATGGCACCCCACACCATCACTGACTGTGGGTACTTGACACTGGACTTCAGGCATTTTGGCATTTCCTTCTCCCCAGTCTTCCTCCAGACTCTGGCACCTTGATTTCCGAATGACATGCAAAATTTGCTTTCATCAGAAAAAAGTACTTGGGACCACTTAGCAACAGTCCAGTGCTGCTTCTCTGTAGCCCAGGTCAGGCGCTTCTGCCGCTGTTTATGGTTCAAAAGTGGCTTTACCTGGGGAATGCGGCACCTGTAGTCCATTTCCTGCACACGCCTGTGCACGGTGGCTCTGGATGTTTCCACACCAGACTCAGTCCACTGCTTCCTCAGGTTCCCCAAGGTCTGGAATCGGTCCTTCTCCACAATCTTCCTCAGGGTCCGGTCACCTCTTCTCGTTGTACAGCGTTTTCTGCCACATTGTTTCCTTCCAACAGACTTACCATTGAGGTGCCTTGATACAGCACTCTGGGAACAGCCTATTTGTTGAGAAATTTCTTTCTGGGTCTTACCCTCTTGCTTGAGGGTGTCAATGATGGCCTTCTTGACATCTGTCAGGTCGCTAGTCTTACCCATGATGGGGGTTTTGAGTAATGAACCAGGCAGGGAGTTTTTAAAAGCCTCAGGTATCTTTTGCATGTGTTTAGAGTTAATTAGTTGATTCAGAAGATTAGGGTAATAGGTCGTTTAGAGAACCTTTTCTTGATATGCTAATTTATTGAGACAGGTTTTTTGGGTTATCAGGAGTTGTATGCCAAAATCATCAGTATTAAAACAATAAAAGACCTGACAAATTTCAGTAGGTGGATAATGAATCTAGAATATATGAAAGTTTAATTGTAATCATTACATTATGGTAAATAATGAAATTTAACACTATATGCTAATTTTTTGAGAAGGACCTGTATATACATACTCAGTACAGACCAAAAGTTTGGACACATCTTCTCATTTAAAGATTTTTCTGTATTTTCATGACTATGAAAATTGTACATTCACACTGAAGGCATCAAAACTATGAATTAACACATGTGGAATTATATACTTAACAAAAAAGTGTGAAACAACTGAAAGTATGTCTCATATTCTACGTTCTTCAAAGTAGCCACCTTTTGCTTTGATGACTGCTTTGCACGCTCTTCGCATTCTCTTGATGAGGTTCAAGAGGTAGTCACCAGGAATGGTTTTCACTTCACAGGAGTGCCCTGTCAGGTTTAAGAAGTGGGATTTCTTGCCGTATAAATGGGGTTGGGACCATCAGTTGTGTTGTGCAGAAGTCTGGTGGATACACAGCTGATAGTCCTACTGAATAGACTGTTAGAATTTGTATTATGGCAAGAAAAAAGCAGCTAAGTAAAGAAAAACGAGTGGCCATCATTACTTTAAGACTACTGGGACTCTACACTCTGGAGTGATGAGACTAAAATAAATGTTTTTTGAACTGATGACTTCAAAAATGTATGGCGTCAAAAGGAAAAATTCATGGTGCCAAAGTGAAACATGGTGGTGACAAGGGCCGGACTGGCCGGTGCCAGTAGTATGACGCCGGTACAGTTGAATGCAATGATGGAGGAGAGAGCGTCACCTGACGCTCCCTCTCCCATCATTTCCCGCTCTGCCTCTGACACTGTGGGTGCGTGCGCACTCACTGTGTCCCAGGCAGTGCAGCGGCAGACGCCGAGACAGGAGCTGGGAGCAACCCGGGCTCGAGGTGAGGTGAGTGTGTTTTTTTTTTTTTTTTTACTGGACTGTGGGGCCATTCTAGGGGGGCTGTGCTGTATACTACTGTGTGGGCTCTGCTATATACTACTGTGTGGGCAGTGCTGTATACTACTATGTGGGCTCTGCTATATACTACTGTGTGGGCAGTGCTGTATGCAACTATGTGGGCTCTGCTATATACTACTGTGTGGGCTGTGCTATATACTACTGCGTGGGCTCTGCTGTATACTACTATGTGGGCTGTGCTGTATACTACTGTGTGGGCTGTGCTGTATACTGCTAAGTGGGCTGTGCTTTATACTGCTAAGTGGGCTGTGCTGTATACTACATGGGCTGTGCTGTATACTGCTGCGTGGGCTGTGGTATCTGCTATGCGGTTTGTGCTATATACTATGGGGGGTATATTATATTCTATGGGGGAGACCGTGTTATATACTATGTGGCTGTGTTATATACTACTGTGGGTGTATTATATTCTATGGGGGAGGCTGTGTTGTATACTATGGGGGGCTGCATTATATTCTATGGGGAGGTGGGCTGTATTATATTCTATGGGGTGGCTGCATTATTTTCTGGGGTGGCTGCATTATATTCTGTAGGGTGGTGGCTGCATTATACTATATGTGGGCTGCATTATACTGTATTGAGGACTATGGGGAATACGTTATACTATATGAAGAACTATGGGGTGCATTATACTATGGGAAGCGAATTGTACTACATGGATGACTATGGCGGTGCATTATACTATATGGGGCACTATGAGGAGTGTATTATGCTATATGGAGGACTGAGCAGTGTATTTTAATATATGGAGGACTGTGGTGCACATTATAATATATGGAGGACTATGGGGTGTATTTTACTAAACAATTAAAATGCTGCATATTCAGATTGTTTTTGCTGGAACAAAAATCCTTGTTCTCAGCAGGACATCGTCGGTGTAAACTGTAGATGTGCTGCTGATAACATGATACTGTATGGTGATCTGTTAGTGATCTATTAGTGATCGTTCTGTCCCATCAATATTCCTCAGCTGGTGGAAAGAGGCAGTGAAACAAGTGTTGAACAACGTCAGTATTGTCGATCAAACTCATTTAGCGGCCTGAACTCAGCGCATGTACCGTATTTTCCGGCGTATAAGATGACTTTTTAACCCCTAAAAATTGTCCCAAAAGTCGGGGGTCGTCTTATACGCCAGGTACGGCATGTGCAGGGAGCGTTCCTGGATGTTCCCAGGGTCTGAAGGAGAGGAGACTCTCCTTCAGGCCCTGGGATCCATATTCATGTTAAAAATAAAGAATAAAAATAAAAAATATGTATATGCTCACCCTTCCGAGAAGCCTGGCTGTCACTGCTGCAAGCGTCTGCCTCCGTTCCTAAGAATTGCAGAGCATGAAGGACCTTCGATGACATCACGGTCAGGTGACTGGTCACATGAGCGGTCACGGACCAATCACAGGCCAGTCACCTGACCGTGACGTCATCGAGGGTCCTTCATGCTCTGCAATTCTTAGGAACGGAGGCAGACGCTTGCAGCAGTGACAGCCAGGCTTCTCGGAAGGGTGAGTATATCCATATTTTTTTATTTTTATTCTTTATTTTTAACATGAATATGGATCCCAGGGCCTGAAGGAGAGTCTCCTCTCCTTCAGACCCTGGGAACCACACGCCGTATAAGATGACTGGGCTTATAAGATGACCCCCGTCTTATACAGCGGGCATATCCCAAATTCCATATTTTATATGGAAAAGTTGGGGGTCGTCTTATACGCCCAGTCGTCTTATACACCAGAAAATACGGTAAATACAACCGAAATGCTTTTGTGTGATGTGCAATGTTAGAATTTGGGGCCCCATTTTAAACTTTGCCTAGGCGTAGGGCCCCACTTTGCCTAAAACCGGCCCTGCCTACAAGTGTACAAAGATATTATACAGTCACCGTGTGACAAGTGGGCCTGTGTAACTTCAAATGCCAGGGCTGAATTTTAGTCCCAGTCCGGCACTGGTGGTGACAGTGTCCTGTGGGACTGCAAGATTCCTGCTGGTGTCAGGGAACTACATTTCATTAATGGTATGGTATCATGAATTCACAGATGTACTGCTCTATATTGAAAGAGAAGATGCTACAATGACTCCGTGCCCTCAGTAGATGTGCACTTTTCCGACATGACAATGATACTAAATACACATCTAAGGCCACTGTTGCATTTCTGAAGAAGTAGAAAAGGGCGAAAGTGATTCAGTGGCCAAGGGTGTCTACTGATCTGAACCCAATTCTTCATCTATAGGGGAATATTGAAGAGACAAGTTGAGCATCACTCTCCATCCAGGCTATAAAAGAGGATGTTCTTGTATAATGGAGAAATATAGATGTTATAATATGTCGCAAACTTGTTCAATGAAAGGCTACTTTCACACATCAGTTTTTTGTCGTCAGGCACAATCCGGCGAATTTTGAAAAAAAAAGGATAGGTCGGAAATTGTGAAAAACTGACGCGACGGATCCGTTTTATCGCCGGATCTGAGTTTGTTGATTTGCCGAGAGAGACAGACTCTCCAGAATGGAAAATGCATGATTTGTTTAAAAAAACAGCATCCGTCGCCGGATTCCATCATTTGAGCCCACGTTTCACACGTTTTTCGCCGGATCCGTCGCTGTCCGTTTTTTCGAAGAACAGAAAAAACGTTCCTATGTCCATTTTCTCCGACCGCCGGAAAACGGATTTTTGACGGATCCAGGAAAAAAAACATTTAACATGAGGCCATCCGTCGCAATCCGGCGCTAATACAAGTCTATGAGAAAAAACGGATCCGGCGGCAACTTTTGCCGTATCCGTTTTTTTCAAAATTTGCCAGACTGTTCCTGACGGAAAAAAACTGATGTGTGAAAGCAGCCTAAAAGATTTGGTGGTGTCCTAAAATATCATTTAGATTTACAAAATACTAGATGTAGTAGATTTTAATGTGGGATATATTCACTTCTGCATTAACTAATTTAAGTAAAACTGAAGATTTTGTAATGAAGGTTATATCATTAACCTTACTTTCATGTTATGGCCTAAAAAATGTCCAATGAAACTCAATCTTGTAAAAATTTTGGAAATTGTTCTTGTGTTCAGTGAGATATTACATATATATTGTAAGGTGGCAGTTGGACAGGTCCTTGCTGAGAGGTATTTTAACCCCTTCACGACCTGCGCCGTACTAGTACTGAGCAGGTCACTTCTCTCCCTTTGATGTGGGCTCTGGAGGTGAGCCCACATCTTTTCTGGCACATATCAGCCGTTTTGAACAACTGACATGTGCCCAGAACAACCGCGGGTGGAATTGCGATCCACCCGCGGCTATTAATACGTTAAATGCCGCTGTCAAATTCTGACAGCACCATTTAACGTGCGCTCCCGGCCATCGGGCCAGAAATCCACCCATCGGTGACCGATTGTTGGCGCTCATAGCAAGTGAGGTATTCTGCTACATACAAGTGATCTGATCATTGCCTCTATGTAGCAGAGCCGATCAGGTTGTGGCAGCTTCTAGTCTCCCATGGAGACTATTGAAGCATGCCAAAAGTAAAAAAAAAAAAATGTTTTTAAAAATATTAAAAAAATCTAAAAGTTTAAAATCACTCCCCCCCATTCAAAATAAAATAAAATAAAAATCAAACATATTTGGTATCACCGCGTTCAGAATCGCCCGATCTATCAATAATAATAAAAAAAAAGAATTAACCTGATTGCTAAACGGCGTAGCAAGAAAAAAAGTCAAAACGCCAGAAATAAGTTTTTTGGTCACCGCGACATTGCATTAAAATGCAAAGATCGTATCTGCACCAAAATGGTGTCCATAAAAACATCAGCTCGGCACACAGAAAATAAGCCCTCACCCTAACCGAGATCACGAAAAATGGAGACGCTAGGGAAATTGGAACTTTTTTTTTTTTTTTTAAACAAACTTTAGACTTTTTTCACCACTTAAAGGGCCACTGTCACCCTCCTCCAGCCGTTATAAACTAAAAGAGCCACCTTGTGCAGCAGTAATGCTGCATTCTAACAAGGTGGCTCTTTTAGTTTTAGGTTCAAGTATACCCCAAAAAAAGCGATTTGATACTTAGCCATAATTGGTGTCTCTAGCCACATAGGCTGGTCCTCCCTCCCCAGCTTGGCCAGCTCCTCTGCCGTCACTCACATCTTCTTGGTCTTTCTGCGCCGCCCCCTCAGCGCTGTTTACGTTTTCAAACCGGCGCCTGCGCTGTGTAGTACTGTTCTGCGCAGGCGCAGTAAAGCTCTGGCCGTCTGCCGTCCAAGCCAGGCTTTCACACTGCGCCTGCGTGGGCAGTGCGGCCCCCACCTTTGGAATCCCAGCCCCGCACTGTGCATAATGCATAACACAGTGCGGGGCTGGGACGGCAGATGGCCAGAGCTTACTGCGCCTGCGCAGAACAGTACTACACAGCGCAGGCGTCGGTTTGAAAACGTAAACAGCGCTGAGGGGGCGGCGCAGAAAGACCAAGAAGATGTGAGAGACGGCAGAGGAGCGTTTCGAGCTGGGGAGGGAGGACCAGCCTACGTGGCTAGAGACACCAATTATGGCTAAGTATCAAATCGCTTTTTTTGGGGGTATACTTGAACCTAAAACTCTTAGTTTATAACGGCTGGAGGGGGGTGACAGTGGCCCTTTAAATAAAAAAGAACCTATACATGTTTGGTGTCTGTGAACTCGTAATGATCTGGAGAATCATACTGTGAGGTGAGTTTTTTGCATTTGGTGAACATAGTAAAAAAAAATCCAAAAACCGTTGTGGAATTGCACTTTATTTTGCAATTTCACAGCACTTGGAATTTTTCCCCCATTTTTGAGTACACGATATGGTAAAACGAATGGTGTCGTTCAAAAGTACAACTTGTCCCGCAAAAAAACAAGCCCTAACATGGCCATACAGACGGAAAAAATAAAAAAGTCATGGCTCTGGAAAAAAGGGGAGCGAAAAACAAACGCAAACATGAAAAAGGGCAAGGTCTCAAAGGGGTTAATGGGCTCGGATTATGGGTCTGGATTTATGAGTAGCTGAAAGAGCTGGGAAGAGGGGGACAAGCAGCTCACTTACCTCCAAGGCCAGGTCTCAGAATGTCTGATTTAAGTCAGCTGGGGCTGTCTCACTTGGTCTGTGCATTTGCAAGGTGAGGAGGCTTTGCATGTGCTGCTCAGACCCTGAAGTCTGAGAGAAAGACTCATGTTTAACCCCTTCATGACCCAGCCTATTTTGGCCTTAATGACCTTGCCGTTTTTTGCAATTCTGACCAGTGTCCCTTTATGAGGTAATAACTCAGGAACGCTTCAACGGATCCTAGCGATTCTGAGATTGTTTTTTCGTGACATATTGGGCTTCATGTTAGTGGTAAATTTAGGTCGATAATTTTTGAGTTTATTTGTGAAAAAAACGGAAATGTGGCAAAAAATTTGAAAATTTCGCAATTTTCACATTTTGAATTTTTATTCTGTTAAACCAGAGAGTTATGTGACACAAAATAGTTAATAAATAACGTTTCCCACATGTCTACTTTACATCAGCACAATTTTGGAAACAATTTTTTTTTTTGCTAGGAAGTTATAAGGGTTAAAATTTGACCAGTGATTTCTCATTTTTACAACAAAATTTACAAAACCATTTTTTTTAGGGACCACCTCACATTTGAAGTCATTTTGAGGGTTCTATATGGCTGAAAATACCCAAAAGTGACACCATTCTAAAAACTGCACCCCTCAAGGTGCTCAAAACCACATTCAAGAAGTTTATTAACCCTTCAGGTGTTTCACAGCAGCAGAAGCAACATGGAAGTAAAAAATGAACATTTAACTTTTTAGTCACAAAAATGATCTTTTAGCAACAATTTTTTTATTTTCCCAAGGGTAAAAGGAGAAACTGGACCAGGGACGTTGTTGTCCAATTTGTCCTGAGTACGCTGATACCTCATATGTGGGGGTAAACCACTGTTTGGGCGCACGGCAGGGCTCGGAAGGGAAGGAGCGCCATTTGACTTTTTTAATGAAAAATTGGCTCCAATCTTTAGCGGACACCATGTCGCGTTTGGAGAGCCCCCGTGTGCCTAAACATTGGAGCTCCCCCACAAGTGACCCCATTTTGGAAACTAGACCCCCCAAGGAACTTATCTAGAAGCATAGTGAGCACTTTAAACCCCCAGGTGCTTCACAAATTGATCCGTAAAAATGAAAAAGTACTTTTTTTTCACAAAAAAATTATTTTAGCCTCAATTTTTTCATTTTCACATGGGCAACAGGATAAAATGGATCCTAAATTTTGTTGGGCAATTTCTCCTGAGTACACCAATACCTCACATGTGGGGGTAAACCACTGTTTGGGCACATGGTAAGGCTCGGAAGGGAAGGAGCGCCATTTGACTTTTTGAATGGAAAATTATCTCCATCGTTAGCGGACACCATGTCGCGTTTGGAAAGCTCCTGTGTGCCTAAACATTGGAGCTCCTCCACAAGTGACCCCATTTTGGAAACTAGACCCCCCAAGGAACTCATCCAGAGGCATAGTGAGCACTTTAAACCCCCAGGTGCTTCACAAATTGATCCGCAAAAATGAAAAAGTACTTTTTTTTCACACAAAATTTCTTTTAGCCTCAATTCTTTCATTTTCACATGGGCAACAGGATAAAATGGATCCTAAAATTTGTTGGGCAATTTCTCCTGAGTATGCCGATACCTCATATGTGGGGGTAAACCACTGTTTGGGTGCACGGCAAGGCTCGGAAGGGGAGGCGTGCCATTTGACTTTTTGAATGGAAAATTAGCTCCAATCGTTAGCGGACACCATGTCGCGTTTGGAGAGCCCCTGTGTGCCTAAACATTGGAGCTCCCCTACAAGTGACCCCATTTTGGAAACTAGACCCCCCAAGAAACTTATCTAGATGCATAGTGAGCACTTATAACCCCCAGGTGCTTCACAGAAGTTTATAACGCAGAGCCGTGAAAATAAAAAAATAATTTTTCTTTCCTCAAAAATGATTTTTAGCCCAGAATTTTTTATTTTCCCAAGGGTAATAGGAGAAATTGGACCCCAAATGTTTTTGTCCAGTTTGTTCTGAGTACGATGATACCCCATATGTGGGGGTAAACCACTGTTTGGGCGCACGGCAGGGCTCGGAAGGGAAGGCACGCCATTTGGCTTTTTGAATGGAAAATTAGCTCCAATCATTAGCGGACACCATGTCGCGTTTGGAGAGCCCCTGTGTGCCTAAACATTGGAGCTCCCGCACAAGTGACCCCATTTTGGAAACTAGACCTCCCAAGGAACTAATCTAGATGTGTGGTGAGCACTTTGAACCCCCAAGTGCTTCACAGAAGTTTATAACGCAGAGCCATGAAAATAAAAAATAATTTTTCTTTTCTCAAAAATGATTTTTTAGCCCACAATTTTTTATTTTCCCAAGGGTAACAGGAGAAATTGGACCCCAAAAGTTGTTGTCCAGTTTCTCCTGAGTACGCTGATACCCCATATGTGGGGGTAAACCACTGTTTTGGCACACGTCAGGGTTCGGAAGGGAAGTAGTGACGTTTTGAAATGCAGACTTTGATGGAATGCTCTGCGGGCGTCAGGTTGCGTTTGCAGAGCCCCTGATGTGCCTAAACAGTAGGAACTCCCCACAATTGACTCCATTTTGGAAACTAGACCCCCAAGGGAACTTATCTAGATGTGTAGTGAGCACTTTGAACCCCCAAGTGCTTCACAGAAGTTTATAACGCAGAGCCGTGAAAATAAAAAATGTGTTTCCTTTCCTCAAAAATATTTTTTTAGCCCAGAATTTTTTTATTTTTGCAAGAGTAACAGGAGAAATTGGACCCCAAAAGTTGTTGTCCAGTTTCTCCTGAGTACGCTGATACCCCATATGTGGGGGTAAACCACTGTTTTGGCACACGTCGGGGTTCGGAAGGGAAGTAGTGACGTTTTGAAATGCAGACTTTGATGGAATGCTCTGCGGGCGTCAGGTTGCGTTTGCAGAGCCCCTGATATGCCTAAACAGTAGAAACCCCCCACAAGTGACCCCATTTTGGAAACTAGACCCCCCAAGGAACTTATCTAGATGTGTGGTGAGCACGTTCAACCCCCAAGTGCTTCACAGAAGTTTACAACGCAGAGCCGTGAAAATAAAAAATCATTTTTCTTTCCTCAAAAAAGATGTTTTAGCAAGCAATTTTTTATTTTCACAAGGGTAACAGGAGAATTTGGACCCCAATATTTGTTGCCCAGTTTGTTGTGAGTACGCTGATACCCCATATGTGGGGGTAAACCACTGTTTTGGCACACGTCAGGGTTCGGAAGGGAAGTAGTGACGTTTTGAAATGCAGACTTTGATGGAATGCTCTGCGGGCGTCAGGTTGCGTTTGCAGAGCCCCTGATATGCCTAAACAGTAGAAACCCCCCACAAGTGACCCCATTTTGGAAACTAGACCCCCCAAGGAACTTATCTAGATGTGTGGTGAGCACGTTCAACCCCCAAGTGCTTCACAGAAGTTTACAACGCAGAGCCGTGAAAATAAAAAATCATTTTTCTTTCCTCAAAAAAGATGTTTTAGCAAGCAATTTTTTATTTTCACAAGGGTAACAGGAGAATTTGGACCCCAATATTTGTTGCCCAGTTTGTTGTGAGTACGCTGATACCCCATATGTGGGGGTAAACCACTGTTTGGGCACACGTCAGGGCTCGGAAGGGAAGTAGTGACATTTGAAATGCAGACTTTGATGGAATGGTCTGCGGGCGTCACATTGCATTTGCAGAGCCCCTGATGTACCTAAACAGTAGAAACACCCCACAAGTGACCCCATTTTGGAAACTAGACCCCCGAAGGAACTTATCTAGATGTGTGGTGAGCACTTTCAACCCCCAAGTGCTTCACAGAAGTTTATAACGCAGAGCCGTGAAAATAAAAAATAATTGTTCTTTCCTCAAAAATTATGTTTTAGCAAGTAATTTTTTATTTTTGCAAGGGTAACAGGAGAAATTAGACCCCAGCAGTTGTTGCCCAGTTTGTCCTGAGTACGCTGGTACCCCAAATGTGGGGGTAAACCACTGTTTGGGCGCACGTCAGGGCTTGGAAGGGCGGGAGCACCATTTGACTTTTTGAACGCAAGATTGGCTGGAATCAATGGTGGCGCCATGTTGCGTTTGGAGACCCCTGATGTGCCTAAACAGTGGAAACCCCTCAATTCTAACTTCAACACTAACCCCAACACACCCCTAATCCTAATCCCAACTGTAGCCATAACCCTAATCACAACCTTAACCCCAACACACCCCTAACCACAACCCTAACCGCAACACACCCGTAACCCTAATTCCAACCCTAATCCTAACCCTAATCCCAACCGTAACCCTAATCCCAACCCTAACCACAACTGTAACCCCAACACACCCCTAACCCTATCCGTAACCCTAACCACAAGCCTAATCTTAACCCTATTTCAAACCCTAGCCCTAATTCCAACCCTAACTCTAATTCCAACCCTAACCCTAAGGCTATGTGCCCACGTTCCGGATTCGTGTGAGATTTTTCCTCATGATTTTTGAAAAATCTGCAGGTAAAAGGCACTGCGTTTTACCTGCGGATTTACAGCAGATTTCCAGTGTTTTTTTGTGCAGATTTCACCTGCGGATTCCTATTGAGGAACAGGTGTAAAACGCTGCGGAATCCGCACAAAGAATTGACATGCTGCGGAAAATACAACGCAGCGTTTCTGCACGGAATTTTCCGCACTATGGGCACAGCGGATTTGGTTTTCCTTAGGTGTACATGGTACTGTAAACCTGATGGAAAACTGCTTCGAATTCGCAGCGGCCAATCCGCTGCGGATCCGCGGCCAATCCGCTGCGGATCCGCGGCCAATCCGCTGCAGATCCGCTGCGGATCCGCGGCCGATCCACTGCGGATCCGCTGCGGATCCGCTGCGGATCCGCGGCCGATCCGCTGCCGATCCGCGGCCGATCCGCTGCGGATCCGCGGCCGATCCGCTGCCGATCCGCTGCCGATCCGCTGCGGATCCGCGGCCGATCCGCTGCGGATCCGCGGCCGATCCGCTCTGTGTGCACATGCCATAACCCTACCCCTAACCCTAACCCTACCCGTAACCCTAACCCTACCCCTAGTTCTAACCCTAGTTCTAACCCTAACCCTAGTGGAAAAAGAAAAAAAAATATTTTCTTTATTTTATTATTGTCCCTACCTATGGGGGTGATAAAGGGGGGGGTTTATTTATTATTTTTTTATTTTGATCGCTGTGATAGAACCTACCACAGCGATCAAAATGTACCTCTAATGAATCTGCCGGCCGGCGGGCGCACTGAGCATGCGCCCGCCATTTTGGAAGATGGCGGCGCCCATGATGGAGGCGGACGGGGTCCGGGAGCCTCGGTAAGTATAAGGGGGGGGAGATCGGGGCACGGGGGGGGCGTCGGAGCACGGGGGGGTGACATAGGAGCAGGGGGGGAGCGGGCAGGAGGACGGGGGAGCGGACAGCAGGACGGGGGAGCCGGCAGGCGGACGGAGGGGACCGGACCCTATAACGGAGCACTGGGGGGGCGATCGGTGGGGTGGGGGGGGGGTCACACTAGTGTTTCCAGCCATGGCCGATGATATTGCAGCATCGGCCATGGCTGGATTGTAATATTTCACCAGTTTTTTAGGTGAAATATTACAAATCGCTCTGATTGGCAGTTTCACTTTCAACAGCCAATCAGAGCGATCGTAGCCACGGGGGGGTGAAGCCACCCCCCCTGGGCTGAAGTACCACTCCCCCTCTCCCTGCAGATCGGGTAAAATAGGAGTTAACCCCTTCACCCGATCTGCAGGGACGCGATCATTCCATGACGCCACATAGGCGTCATGGGTCGGATTGGCACGGGTTTTCATGACGCCTATGTGGCGTCATGGGTCGGGAAGGGGTTAAACAGGTGAGCCTATGCTGTATATGGACTAGCTATTTTCTGTTTTGTTCTGTTATAATAACTTTTGTTCACCTGGAAGAGGCTGTTTTAGTTTGTTAACCCTGACAGTTTATGAACTTTTAACCCCTTTACCCCAAGGGTGGTTGGACGTTAATGACCGGGCCAATTTTTACAATTCTGACCACTGTCCCTTTATGAGGTTATAACTCTTGAACGCTTCAACGGATCCCGGTGATTCTGACACTGTTTTCTCGTGACATATTGTACTTCATGACAGTGGTAAAATTTCTTTGATATTACCTGCGTTTATTTGTGAAAAAAAAATGGAAATTTGGCGAAAATTTTGAAAGTTTCGCAATTTTCCAACTTTGAATTTTTATGCAATTAAATCACAGAGATGTGTCACACAAAATACTTAATAAGTAACATTTCCACACGTCTACTTTACAGCATAACAATTTTGGAACCCCAATTTTTTTTTTGTTAGGGAGTTATAAGGGTTAAAAGTTGACCAGCAATTTCTCATTTTTACAACACCATTTTTTTTTTAGGGACCACATCTCATTTGAAGTCATTTTGAGGGGTCTATATGATAGAAAATACCCAAGTGTGACACCATTCTAAAAACTGCACCCCTCAAGGTGCTCAAAACCACATTCAAGATTTTTATTAACCCTTCAGGTGTTTCACAGGAATTTTTGGAATGTTTAAATAAAATTGAGCATTTAACTTTTTTCACAAAAAATTTACTTCAGCTCCAATTTGTTTTATTTTACCAAGGGTAACAGGAGAAAATGGACCCCAAAAGTTGTTGTACAATTTGTCCTGAGTACACTGATACCCCATATGTGGGGGTAAACCACTGTTTGGGCGCATGGCAGAGCTCGGAAGGAAAGGAGCGCCATTTTACTTTTCAATGAAAAAATTGACTGGAATTGAGATGGGACGCCATGTTGCGTTTGGAGAGCCCCTGATGTGCCTAAACATTGAAACCCCCCCACAAGTGACACCATTTTGGAAAGCAGACCCCCTAAGGAACTTATCTAGATGTGTGGTGAGCACTTTGACCCATTAAGTGATTCACAGAAGTTTATAATGCAGAGCCGTAAAAATAAAAAATCATGTTTTTTCACAAAAATGATCTTTTCGCCCCCAATTTTTTTTATTTTACCAAGGGTAAAAGAAGAAATTGGACCCCAAAAGTTGTTGAACAATTTGTCCTAAGTACGCTGATACCTCATATGTGGGGGTAAGCCACTGTTTGGGAAAATGGGAGAGCTCAGAAGGGAAGGAGCACCGTTTGACTTTTCAATGCAAAATTGACAGGAATTGAGATGGGACGCCATGTTGCGTTTGGAGAGCCCCTGATGTGCCTAAACATTGAAAGCCTCCACAAGTGACACCATTTTGGAAAGAAGACCCCCTAAGGAACTCATCTAGATGTGTTGTGAGAGCTTTGAACCCACAAGTGTTTCACTACAGTTTATAACAGAGCCGTGAAAATAAAAATTATTATTTTTTTCCACAGAAATTATTTTTTAGCCCCCAGTTTTGTATTTTTCCAAGGGTAACAGTTGAAATTGGACCCCAAAAGTTGTTCACAACTTTGAGCGCATGGCAGAGCTCGGAAGGGAAGGAGCGTCATTTGGAATGCAGACTTAGGTGGATTGGTCTGCAGGCGTCACATTGCATTTACAGAGCCCCTAATGTACCTAAACAGTAGAAACCCCCCACAAGTGACCCCATATTGGAAACTAGATCCCCCAAGGAACTTATCTAGATGTGTTGTGAGAACTTTGAACCCCCAAGTGTTTCACTACAGTTTATAACGCAGAGCCGTGAAAATAAAAAAATTTTTTTTTCCACAAAAATTATTTTTTAGCCCCCAGTTTTGTATTTTTCCAAGGGTAACAGGAGAAATTGGACCCCAAAAGTTGTTGTCCAATGTGTACTGAGTACGCTGATACCCCATATGTTGGGGTAAACCCCTGTTTGGGCGCACGGGAGAGCTCGGAAGGGAAGGAGCACCATTTTACTTTTTCAACGCAGAACTGGCTGGAATTGAGATCGGACTCCATGTCGCATTTGGAGAGCCCCTGATGTGCCTGAACAGTGGAAACCCCCAATTATAACTGAAACCCTGATCAAAACACATCCCTAACCCTAATCCCAATGGTAACCCTAACCACACCCCTAACCCTGACACACTCCTAACCCTAATCCCAACCCTATTCCAAACCATAAATGTAATCCAAACCCTAACCCTAACTTTAGCCCCAACCCTTACTGTAGCCTTAACCCTAGCCTTAACCCTAGCCCTAACCCTAGCCCTAATGGGAAAATGGAAATAAATACATTTTTTAAATTTTTTTATTTTTCCCTAACTAAGGGGGTGATGAAGGGGGGGTTTGATTTACTTTTATAGCGGGTTTTTTAGCGGATTTTTGATTGGCAGCCGTCACACACTGAAAGACGCTTTTTATTGCAAAAAATATTTTTTGCGTTACCACATTTTGAGAGCTATAAATTTTTTCATATTTTGGTCCACAGAGTCATGTGAAGTCTTGTTTTTTGCGGGACGAGTTGACGTTTTTATTGGTAACATTTTCGGGCACGTGACATTTTTTGATCGCTTTTTATTCCGATTTTTGTGAGGCAGAATGACCAAAAACCAGCTATTCATGAATTTCTTTTGGGGGAGGCATTTATACCGTTCCACGTTTGATAAAATGGATAAAGCAGTTTTATTCTTCGGGTCAGTACGATTACAGCGATACCTCATTTATACACTTTTTTTATGTTTTGGCGCTTTTATACGATAAAAACTATTTTATAGAAAAAAATAATTATTTTTGCATTGCTTTATTCTGAGGACTATAACTTTTTTATTTTTTCTTTGACACTGTCTGGTGGCTCGTTTTTTTGCGGGACAAGATGGCGTTTTCAGCAGTACCATGGTTATTTATATCCGTCTTTTTGATCGCGTGTTATTCCACTTTTTGTTTGGGGGTATGATAAAGCAAAAAAAGAAAAGATTCGTTCCAGCTCCAAATTGTAAAATTCCGATTCTTTATTGATCCATATTAAAAACATGGGCTGAATAACTCCATGGCACGGTAGGACATGAGCTACGCGTTTCGATCTTTGCAGATCTTTGTCCAAAGATCTGCAAAGATCGAAACGCGTAGCTCATGTCCTACCGTGCCATGGAGAGTTATTCAGCCCATGTTTTTAATATGGATCAATAAAGAATCGGAATTTTACAATTTGGAGCTGGAACGAATCTTTTCTTTTTTTGTCTGTTCAACACCACGCACATCAACGTGGAAGTTCCGTGCACCTGCTGGGGCTGCCTGGTGAGCTGGCTTTTTGTTTCTTAATTTATGATAATAAAGCGTTGTATTTTGGGTTGTTTTTTTTGTTTTTTTTACGGTGTTCACTGAAGAGGTTAACTAGTGGGACAGTTTTATAGGTCAGGTCGTTACGGACGCGTCGATACTAAATATGTGTACTTTTTTTTTTTTATATAGATAAAGAAATGCATTTACAGGAACAATCAAAATATATATATAGGAATTTTAATTTTTTTTCTACACGTGAACTTTTTTTTTTTTACACTGTAACATTGCCCATAGTGTAAGATCGCTGATCTGACACTTTGCTGTGCACTGTGTCAGATCAGCGATCTGACGTGCACAGCTCCAGGCTTCCCGCGCCTGTTCTGAGCAGGTGCTGTGAAGCCACCTCCCTGCAGGACCCGGATGCAGTGGCCATTTTGGATCCGGGCCTGCTGCAGGCAGGAGGAGGTAAGAGACCCTCGGAGCAACACAATCACATCGCGTTGCTTCGGGGGTCTCAGGGAAGCCCGCAGGGAGCCCCCTCCCTGTGCAATGCTTCCCTATACCGCCGGAAGACTGCGATCATGTTTGATCGCAGTGTGCCGGGGGCGGTCCGTGACCGCTCCTGGCACATAGTACCGGATGTCAGCTGACACCCGGCTGCGCTCCCCCCGTGAGCGCGGCCGATCGCATATGACGTACTATCCCGTCAGTGGTCATACGGGCCCACCCCACCTCGACGGGATAGTACGTCTGTCAGAAAGGGGTTAATAAACCGCCTGTTTTGAATCAACAAACTAAGTCTCATGTGTAAACCAGCATCTACATCAGACTTAAGTTATATGTAATAATGATAAACAGGACAGGGAAAAAGTATTAAGCACGCTTATTGAAATATAATTTACTAGATGGTGGCCCGATTCTAACGCATCGGGTATTCTAGAATATGCTATTGCCCAGCCACGTAGTATATTGCCCAGCCACGTAGCATGTTGCCCAGCCACAAAGTATATTGCCCAGCCACATCGTGAATGGGCAGTATACTATGTGGCTGGGCAGTATACTATGTGGCTGGGCAGTATACTACGTGAATGGGCAATATACTTAGTATACTGCCCAGTCACATAGTATACTGCCCAGCCACATAGTATACTGCCCAGTCACGTAGTTTATTGGCCAGCCACATAGTATATTGCCCAGTCACGTAGTATATTGCCCAGTGACGTAGTATGGTGCCCAGCCACATAGTATAGTGCCCAGCCACGTACGTAGTATATTGCCCAGCCACATAGTATACTGCCCAGTCACGTAGTATATTGCCCAGCGACGTAGTATAGTGGCCAGTCACATAGTATATTGCCCAGCCACGTAGTATAGTGCCCAGCCACGTAGTATAGTGCCCAGCCACATAGTATACTGCCCAGTCACGTATACTGCCCAGTCACGTAGTATAGTGCCAGTATAATGCCCAGCCACATAATATACTGCCCAGTCACGTAGTATAGTGCCAGTACAGTGCCCAGCCACATAGTATACAGCCCAGTCACGTAGTATATTGCCCAGTCACGTAGTATAGTGCCAGTATAGTGCCCAGCCACATAGTATACTGCCCAGTCACGTAGTATATTGCCGAGCCACGTAGTATGCATCATATCCCTGTTAAAAAAAAGAAATAAAATAAAAAATAGTTATATACTCACCTTCCGGAGCCTCAGGATCGAAGCAGCCGGTTACCGCTCCTCGCGCGCTCCGGTCTGAAGATAGCATTGCGGTCTCGCGAGATGATGACGTAGCAGTCTCGCGAGACCGCTACGTCATCATCTCGCGAGATCACAGCATGGACCGGTTACCGGAGCGTCGCGAGCAGGGAAGGCCTGTTGTGGATCCGAGGGGCCGACGGACGGTGAGTATATAACGATTTTTTTTTTTTTAATTATTATTTTTTTAACATTAGATATGTTTACTATTGACGCCGCATAGGCAGTATCAATAGTAAAACGTTGGTCACACAGGGTTAATAGCAGCGTTAACCGACTGCGGCATAGCACGGTCGATTAACGCTGCCATTAACCCTGTGTGAGCGCTGACTGGAGGGGAGTACGGAGCGGGCGCTGACTGCGGGGAGGAAGGAGCGGCCATTTTCTTCCGGACTGTGCCCGTCGCTGATTGGTCGCGGCAGCCATGACAGGCAGCTGGCGATACCAATCAGCGAACGAATAACCGTGACAGACAGACAGACAGAAGTGACCCTTAGACAATTATAATGTATAATACTTTGGACAAAAGCCTTTGTTGATGACAGCTTCAAGACGCCTACTGTTAGGAGAAACTAGTCGCATGCATTGCTCATTTGTGATTTTGACCCATTTTTCCACACAAACACTCTTCAAATCCTGAAGGTTCCGTGTGCTCCTTCTAATGAACACTGAGCTTTAGTTCATTCCATAAATTTTCTATTGGATTCACGTCATGTAATAGGCTGGGCCATTCTATAGGCTTTATGTTTTTCTCTCTTATCAAGAATGTATCTGTACATTTGTCCATTCATCCTTCCTTTGATTACATGAAGTTTCCCAGTGCCGTCTGCTGAAAAACAGATCCACACCATGATGTTCCAACATCCAAACTTCACTGTTGGTATGTTGTTTTAACATGTGTGTTATGGCATCCAAAGAGTAAAATTTTGGTCTCATCTGAATAGACTATATTCTCTCAGTATTTCATATTTTTGTCCAAATGTTGTTAAGCACACTTTAAACACGCTTGAACGTGCTTTTTCCTCAACAAGGGAGTTTTGTGTATTGAGCGTGCATACAGGCCATGGAAGTTGAGTGCATTACTTATTGTTTTCTTTGAAAGAATTATACCAGCTGATTCCAGTTCTTTCTGTAGCTCTCCACAAGTGGTCCCTGGCTCTTGGACAATTCTTCTAATAATGCTTTTCACTTCTCTGTCTGAAATCTTGCAGTGAGCTCCTGGTTATGGCCGAATGAGGTTTTTTCCATTACCGGATTATTACCCCAACAGTGCTCACCGCAACCTTCATTAGTTTAGAAATTCTTCTGTTAATGTCAGTGTGTTAGCAACAATAAGGTTGTGAAGGTATTGAAGCAGCTCACTGGTTTTACCCATCATGAGATGTTTCTTGTGTGGCCCCTTGATAATAAGACACCTTTTTATAAGCCATCAGTTGAACCACCTGATATTTTTCACGAAGTGGGAGGATTGTTAAATACTGATAGATTTCAGCTGGTGTCATGACTTTCCATGGCTTTTTGAGCCTCTCTTGTTTCATCTGTTCAATACTATGTCTCAGGGTAATTTCGGATTATTATACATAACTTAATTTCACGGACATGTGTGGTTTGATTTCTTCGCCCGCGTGGATTGGATGGGATGTTACCAACATCTGGTAAAAATTTCATGTCATCAGCACCCTAAGGCCAGGTTCACACTGCGTTAACAGCAGCCTGTTCCAACACATGCGTTAACGGGCTGCTGTTAACGCAAGTGCCGGTATGTGATCGCGCTAGCGCAGATAGAGCTAGCAGATGCTCTATCTGAGCTAGCGGTGACGGACCCGGAAACGCTGCAGCCCTCGTCCCAGGGTCCGTCACTCAATGACGGCACATCGCTAGCGCACGCCCATTGTGGGCGTGCGCTAGCGATGCGTCCGACATAGGAATTAATGGCAGCGTTAACGGACTGCGTTACACCTCGTTATGCTGCGGTGTAACGTAGTCCGTCTAACGGACGCCAGCAAGGCAGTGTGAACCTGGCCTTAGAAATATATTTACTTAGAAAATTTGTGACATGTTCAATGCTTATTACACCCGATATATATATATCTACAGTATATAAATATATCTGTGTAGGACGCAGGAAAAAGGAAAAGTAAGACTTCTTCAGGATAAATACATAAAAAAGGGCAGTAATGATTTATGACTTAATTACCACAGGCAAACAGTAAGGCCTTTCAATGCTTTCATACATTTATGAAGGCAAAGTAAACACAATATTACATAACTTAATGTTTTTGGCTTCTCTCTCTTACCATTGCAGAGATCTTTCTCAATGAGTTTCATCTGCAGCTGGAAAATTTGCTCCTCAAGTTTGCATATGGAGTGTTTCATCTTTTCACGTCTGGTGATCATGTAACATAAGTTCCTAACCTGTAGGCAGAAATTGAAATATGTGATAAAATACAGGTCACCTTAAAATAACTATTTTACTTGGGCGTAATAATTCAGTGCAATGCTGGCGTAAAACAGAAATAATTTAAATCTGATACCCATTTTACAGTTTTATATTATTTGATGGTTATTATATAAGGATTACTCCCAAAAAATCAAGCTGCTGCCAGCCTGAACCCCCAAAGATCAGAAAGTGTTTGTTACTATATAGATGGTATTGCAATATATAGTATAGTCGATCAGATGATAGCTTCAAGTCCCCTAAGGGGACTAAAAATTGTGACACAGTTATAGGAGTCATCAACATTCCACCATAAGCAGTATACTATGGACTGTGATTGCCTGCAGCCATCAGGTGACTTGAGCAGCACATCAGATGTTTTTCTGATGACACTGCTCAAGTCATCAGACTACTGCACTCAATCACAGGTTGCAGCTGTCCAGATGCTAGTGGAACAGTGTTGTCTTTTCTTCCTGTTTCAGAGCAGACCATTTCTAACTCAGTAATGTAAAAATTTGCACTCACTGAAGGCAGACTATACCCGGAAACTGAGAATTTTGAAAATGAGTGATCAGTTGTTACGCTAACCACTACTCACGGACAAGCTGTGCTGCAGGGTAGTCAAACATTCCAGTGTTAGATATCAACAGAGCATGTCTTAAACTAAGGGAAAGACAAAGGCGTACTCAGGTCATGGTCGGAGGTCAGAATACCAGTAAGATAGTGGATCAAAGCAAAGGGGCAAAGCAAAGAAATGGTCAGAGCAAGGTCCAAGGTCATGAAGCAACAGATCAACAAACAAATCACTGAAATACAAGGCAAACATGCACCACCAAGCGAATGCTACAACTGGCAGTGATCTGGGATTGATAGCTTAGCCAAGTAGCTGGCTAATCACTCAGAACAGGGAACACATGATGAAAGAAACTCAGCATCTCCTAGTTTCAGATTGGACGACTAAAAAGTATATCAAAATACTGACAGCTCAGCATGCCCCTACACTTGATTGGATGACTTTGCTGTCACTCACCAAACTGTCAGCTCACAAGACCCTGATTGCATAGAGCAGCAAAACTATCACTCACTGCATCCAAAACAAACTGAGTGGGGGGCACCAGACCCCCAGGTTTCCCAGAAAACCTAAGATGGAAGGCTCTGACCAAATGATTGACCTTCCCTGAACAAATCAGAACCCAGGATCTCTCCTAGGGTCCATATCTCCTCCAATGAACAATATATTGAAGGGAATTTTGGACCCTCTGAGAATTCACGATTCTCTGCATCTCGTACTCTGTCTAAACTTCCATCGACAAAACCGGGAGGCGGGGATAGGACAAAGAACATCAAAGGGAGAAACTCTTAATAGGGAGCTGTGGAACACAGAGACACGAAGAGACCGAGAGTTTTAATCTAACGATAACCAGATTGACTACCTCCAGAATCTCGTGCGGGCCAATAAATTTAGGACCCAACTTCGCCGATGGTACTTTCAACTTATTATTTTTGAAAGTTAACCAAACCTTATCATTTTCATTGAAGACAGGATCTTCTGAACGTTTCCTATCAACCTTCCATTTTTTACGCAGTTGAGCTAATCCAATAGTCTTTTGAACCTCCCTCCAGACATCCCCAAGTTTTTGTGTGGCCACCTCTACTCCAATACACTCAGAACTCATCCCAGAAAATTTACCAAAATTAGGATGAAAACCATAAATACAAAAAGGCGGCGTAGTTCCAGTGTACTGAATGACCAGACTCTTAAAGGCGAACTCAGCAAGACTTAAAAATTAGGACTAGTCTTTCTGCTGAGCAGCAGCGAAAAAAGTTAAAATTTGTTTCAAAGATTGATTTGTCCTCGCTATCTGACCATTGGTTTCAGGATGGTAGGCAGAGTTTAATGGCATATTGGAACGACCGCCAGGGCCGTGGGGTACTCGGTACCGGTACATAAAGGCATGCGTCACGGCGACGGTGACCCGGTCTGTGGCCCTGGGCGCCCATGTTAAAGGAAAGGTCTTTAAAGGGGTGTGAATTAATAAAAGTTTGCCACGCCACCTGTGGTATTCGGTCGGGGTGACCAACGCTGCTTAAAGGGGTCCACTGGGGTGATATTATGGCAGCAGGGATGGTATGGCTTCCTACAGGTGAAGCTGGGTCCCCAGGGCTCCCGAAGTAGTAGGGACAGGTGGTAGGTGGTGTAGAAAGAAGCAGAGGACATAGGGTTGCGGTCTCTTTACCTCTTTACTGTATGATTCAGGCAGCCACAGTCCAGGGTATCGGATCACAGGTGCAGGTGGTGGTCTGGCTGGCTTGGAAGTGTCTCAGGAATCCCCCTAACCAGGTGGAGTTGGAAGCCTTCCTTCTAGCGCTGTGTTGTTCTAGTCCCTTGCTGCCTTAGGCCTCACACAAAGTCATCACGTTCTCTCTCTGTCCCCCTTTAGGTAGGACACTAACCCGTACGACAGGTAACTCAAGCCTTTTTTACAGGATCTCTATCACGACCCGGGCTCTATCTGTTACTGTGTCCTCGGGTGTTAATGGTGGACAGGTAACTTGAAATCTAGCTGTCCGCCGGTTTATGCCTTGGGGCATGAAGTTACCCCCACAACCTCGGTCTTCCGGCTACCAGTATCTGCGCTCAGCATGGAGGAAGTTCAGTCACAACTTCTCTCTCCAGCTCTTCACTTCGCCTTTGCTCCTTCCTCCTTTTAGTCTCTTTACAAGTTGCTCTGCTCTCTTTTTCCTTCCCAGGAGCTGCAGAATCACTCGCCTGCACGGCCCCAGCTTTCTTTCGTCATTCCTCGCTCTCCTCTCACCAACTGCCTAGCAACTAACTCCTCCCGACCAGAGAGAGCTGCTCCCATGAAGTTGGGTGTAGAGCTCCCCCTTCTGGCCTGGAGTCAGAATAGTATGATACAGTTATATGAAAAAGTTTGGGCACCCCTATTAATCTTAAGCTTAATGTTTTATAAAAAATGTTTTTTTTTGCAACAGCTATTTCAGTTTCATGTATCTAATAACTGTTGGACACAGTAATGTTTCTGCCTTGAAATGAGGTTTATTGTACTAACAGAAAATGTGCAATCTGCATTCAAACAAGATTTGACAGGAGCATAAGTATGGGCACCCTTATCATTTTCTTGTTTTAAATACTCCTACCTACTTTTTACTGACTTACTAAAGCACTTTTTTTGGTTTTGTAACCTCATTGAGCTTTGAACTTCATAGCCAGGTGTATGCAATCATGAGAAAAGCTACTTAAAGTGGCCACTTGCAAGCTGTTCTGTTTGAATCTCCTCTGAAGAGTGGCATCATGGGCTCCTCAAAACAACTGTCAAATGATCTGAAAACAAAGATTATTCAACATAGTTGTTCAGGGGAAGGATACAAAAAGCTGTCTCAGAGATTTAACCTGTCAATTTCCACTGTGAGGAACATAGTAAGGAAATGGAAGAACACAGGTACAGTTCTTGTTAAGGCCAGAAGTGGCAGGCCAAGAAAAACATCAGAAAGGCAGAGAAGAAGAATGGTGAGATCAGTTAAGGACAATCCTCAGACCACCTCCAGAGAGCTGCAGCATCAACTTGCTGCAGATGGTGTCACTGTGCATCGGTCAACTATACAACGCACTTTGCACAAGGAGAAGCTGTATGGGAGTGATGCGAAAGAAGCCGTTTCTGCAAGCACGCCACAAACAGAGTCGGCTGAGGTATGCAAAAACACATTTGGAGAACCCAATTTCTTTTTGGAAGAAGGTCCTGTGGACTGATGAAACCAAGATTGAGTTGTTTGGTCATACAAAAAGGCATTATGCATGGCGGCAAAAAAACACAGCATTCCAAGAAAAACACTTGCTACCCACAGTAAAATTTGGTGGAGATTCCATCATGCTTTGGGGCTGTGTGGCCAATGCTGGCACTGGGAATCTTGTTAAAGTTGAGGGACGCATGGATTCCTCTCAGTATCAGCAGATTCTTGACAATAATGTTCATGAATCAGTGACAAAGTTAAAGTTACGCAGGGGATGGATCTTTCAGCAAGACAATGATCCAAAACACCGCTCCAAATCTATTCATGTAGAGGAACAATTACACTGTTCTGGAATGGCCATCCCAGTCCCCAGACCTGAATATCATTGAACATCTGTGGGATCATTTGAAAAGGGCTGTCCATGCTCGGCGACCATCAAACTTAACTGAACTGGAATTGTTTTGTAAAGAGGAATGGTCAAAAATACCTTCATCCAGGATCCAGGAACTCATTAAAAGCTACAGGAAGCGACTAGAGGCTGTTATTTTTGCAAAAGGAGGATCTACTAAATATTAATGTCACTTTTCTGGTGAGGTGCCCATACTTATGCACATGTCAAATTTTGTTTGAATGCAGATTGCACATTTTATGTTAATACAATAAACCTCATTTCAAGGCAGAAACATCACTGTGTCCAACAGTTATTAGATATATGAAACTGAAATAGCTGTTGCAAAAAAAACAATTTTTATAAAACATTAAGCTTAAGATTAATAGGGGTGCCCAAACTTTTTCATATAACTGTATGTGCTGAATTCCTGTTAAAGGGATCTTTCCTCGCTTCCAAGCATGACATCACTCTCCCTGTGAGGAAATCAATGCCACTGTAACAACCAGTTACCTGGGGTGTTACAATATCAATCCCCAATTTCTTACAAAACGCTCTCCAGAATTTGGAGACAAATTGCACCCACCCTATCTGAAATAATGTTCAAATGAACACAATCTCACCACATGATTAATAAACAACCACAAAAGCGTTACAGCAATAGGTAACCTCGATAACAGAACAAAGTGAGCTAGTTTACTGAATTGGTCAAACCATTTGCCCACACGCCACCATCCTCACAGACAAGCGGTGGACACCGCGTCTATACTCGGATACGGTCTCCCATCAAGAAGCACGGATCTCCCCCTATCAGACTTGATGGCCATATATCTTTGATTAAACAGATTACGTGGTAAAGGACTTACCACACACTTCTACTAATCACTCTCTACTACACCAGTATGTAACTGATGAAGATCTTTATGACTGAAACGTTTGTTGGTACTACAAATAAATTTAAGAGCATCATATATACTTAAGTTGAGTGCCGTGTTCTTTTTATCTAGCTGGTTATGACAGACTTTAGTGTGTGAGCAAGTTTCACAAGCGAATACAACATTTTCAATATCCTTATACATGGATGACCACCGAAAGAGTCTAGCAATAGTTGTCCGAGTAGTAATAACCCCAGGATTGACCATTCAAGTCAGAATCATGAAACTCCTGCAACTGGCAATTTAAGCACACCGGCGCAAATAGTTTAGAACAGTGTTTCTCACCTCCAGCCCTCAAGACCCCACTACAGATCAAGTTTTCAGGATTTCCTTAGTATTGCACAGGTGATAATTTCATCACCTGCTCAAGCATTAATTCCATCACCTATGCAATACTAAGGAAATCCTGAAAACATGACCTGTTGTGGGGTCTTGAGGACTGGAATTGAGAAACACTGATTTAGAACCTGGAGTAGTGGAATGAGCCAACGGCTGGGCTTTACAGATCTTTGCATCAAATTCCGAGGATACCATAGTAACAACAAAACCCTGAGGAAGAATGAATGGAGGATAAACCGAATCAAGGCTGTGTGATTAAGCGTCTAGAAGAAAAGCACCATTTGGCCTTTCTTGGGGGTAACCATTTAGCCGATTCAATATACAGAAGGTTACATTTTTATGATCTGTCACCATCGTGGCTTGATGAACCGCACCTTCAAAAAAGGTATCCATTCTTCAAAAGCTAATTTAACTACAAGCAGCTTGCGATTCCAAACATTATAACTTTGTCACGCTGTGACTATACGTGATTAAAGAAAGGGGCCCTGCACTGTTAATAGGGCTGGGGCTCTAACTATCTCTGTTCTTCAAGGTACCTTTGATGGTGAGGAGGTTTGCGCCACGGGCCTTCCTGTACTCTAGTTATACCTTAAGCTGTCCCCTCTCCTAGAAGGCCTGGGACAGAAATGTTAGTGTATAAACACGCAAGACAAACAGGGATAACAAAAAGCAACTAACTTACAAAACAGGCACCAAAGGTAGAGTGGTATATAGGGAAGGGTAAGAATGTACAAACCAAATGGAAATAGGACATTGAGGAAAGCATACACCCAAAATAAGAATACAACAATCTCCAGCAGAAAAAACGATCTCCAACTCAGCACATTAACTCCAAGGAACCAGGAAGTAAACTTTCACTGGCAAGGAAGCAAAGGTCTAGCCAGATTTTATAGAGAGAGGAAATTACCAGGTCAGGAGCAGCTGTGAGATGGATCTGCATGTTTCCAACCAGCATAGAAATGGTCGTTAACATCTTCAGCACCAAAGGAAACAATATCCATTTAATATGGGACACGAAACATACATACTAAATGGAAGACCTGCAATTTACACTACGTAATGATTTTCTGACCTCAGATCTCCTAGGAGAAGTAACAAATTCGTGACAAATTGCTGTCAGCAGACGAAAATTTAGCAGAGAAAAATGTACATAGTCACAAGCTGGTCAGTGTTTTGGAACCTTGAGATAATGAGGTACAGCTTGTATACAGAGAAGTTAACCCCCTATACATGCTAGCTGAAGTATATGAAGGATGGTTTATTTAACAATCTGAAATACCCCAAATACATTTTCTGTACTAATTGGCAAATCCTAAAAAACATTGTAACGCTGATTAATCCAATCATGCTGAACTCAAATATGGCCTTAACTTTTCCATGATCCATCTCCAACCCTTCAGCCAATACAATGAACCCCAGGAACAATATCTTTTGGACAAAAAAAGGTACATTTCCCCAGTTTAGCAAATAAAGAATTCTTTCTAAGCTTTTGTAAAACAAAACGGATATGCTCATGGTGTGAATCCAGATTGTGAGAAAAAAATTGAATATTGTCAAGATATACCTCAATCATTCATAAAAGTTTGAAATACTGAAGCCCTGGTTAACCCAAAAAGCTTGGCAAGATTTTCAAATAGGCCCTCAGATGTTGAAAACACCGTCTTCCATATCACCCTGCCATGTATCAAATTATAAGTCCCTCTAAGGCTACGTTCACATTTGCGGTCAGCGCCGCAGCGTCGGGCGCCGCAGCGGCGCCGCATGCGTCATGCGCCCCTATATTTAACATGGGGGCGCA
This sequence comes from Ranitomeya variabilis, assembly GCF_051348905.1. Lineage (NCBI taxonomy): Eukaryota > Metazoa > Chordata > Amphibia > Anura > Dendrobatidae > Ranitomeya > Ranitomeya variabilis. The sequence continues at coordinate 602,544,422 of NC_135236.1, forward strand.
TGGACATGCGTTGTGCTGCGTTTTGCGCCGCATGGCCGCAAGCGTTGGACGCAAGAAACGCATCAAGTTGCATTTTTTTTGCGTCCAACTTTCGGCCAAAAACGACGCATGCGGCGCAAAACGCAGCGTTTTAGCGTGCGTTTTGCCGCGTTTTTGTTTGCGTTGTGCGCTGCGGCGCCGACGCTGCGGCGCACAACGCAAATGTGAACGTAGCCTAAGATCCAGTTTAGAAAACCATTCAGAGCCACATAAGTTGATTATATAGTTTAGGGATGAGTGGAAGTGGGTAGGTATTTTTAATCGTAATTTTCTTTAATTCACAGAAATCGAGGTAAGGACGGAGACCCCAATCTTTCTTTTTAACAAAGGAAAACTACTGGCAAGGAGAAAAGGATGGATATGTCCCTTCCGTAAACTTTTGTTTGCATATTCTTTCATGGCAGTATGTTCAGGTCCAAACCAATTATACAGGCGAGCTTTAGATTATTTGGCTTTAGGGACAAGAGGAGGTAAAATCTCTGACTCTTTGTCCCAGAACACATCTTCGAAGTCACAATATAAGTAGAGTCCAAGATTTTGCCGATGTCTCCTCTTAAGGGCCTGAGAGCTGGCAGCTCGAGCCGGGAAGCATGAACGAAAACCCCTGTCGCTCATCACGTCTCTCTCGAATTCGTTGATCCATTTGAATCGCCTGAGTCATTGCCTCCCCCAAGGAACAAGGTGAAGTCTGCAAAGTCAGAGCATCCTTAAGAGTATCAGAAAGACCTCTGTGGAACTGGCACCTGAGAACTGCATCATTCTACAGAACAGAGGACCATTGCTGGAACTTGGAACTATAATCCTCAGCAGTGCAGCCCCCTGTGTCAGGATCATGATTTTTGCCTCTGCGAATTGGACCTTGTCAGGTTAGTCATAGATCATCACTAAGGCGTCAAAAAAGGAGTCAACCTCGAAGTAAAGATATGATTATACTCTAAACAGGTCTTTCTTCCCAGAAAATCTATTAGGAAATGCCACTAATGGTTAGAGAGAGACCAACTGCACATCAGAAGGTACAGAAGTCAAAACTACAGTTGGTAGCAGAGACCTTTGGGAAGTAGTCATATTACTAGAAAACTGACCCTGCAGCTGGAGTCTAGCTTCTGGTGCTCCATGGCCAGATCCTGGACCATCTTGGTCAGATTCGCCACCTGACCACAGAGGGTACCTACTGAATCCATTGGTGGGGAAAAAAGGCAAAGGCGCAGTTAGGTCACAGTCCGAGGCCAGAATACCAGGAATATAGTGGATCAAAGCAAAGGGGAGAGGGAAACAGATGGTGAGAGCAAAGTCCAAGGTCAGGCAGCAACAGATCAACAGAGCACTGAAATACATGCACCACTGAGCAAATGCTACGACTGGCAGTGATCTGGGTCTGCCAGCTTAGGCTAAGTAGCTGGGTAATCACTCAGAACAGGGAACACCTGGAGAAAGCTCAGCAACTCCCAGTCTCAGATTGGATGGCTGAGTTGTCTATCAAAATACTGACAACTCAGCACGAATGAAACTCACCAAACTGACAGCTTAGCACGACACAGATTCAAAGAGGCAGCAAAAATATCACACACTGCGTCCAAGACACTGAGAGGAAGAATGGTGACATCAGTTCGGGAGGAGAAAAAAGTAGCTTTCTCTGATAAGATATATTAAAAACTTGCATATTTTCACATGTTACATTGATTTATGACATAAAAATTAAATCCACTATAGTTACTCAATAAAATAGCGAAGAAGCTGACTAATATCAAAATTTACTGTATTACGTAATATTTGGATCTTGACCAAAAATATAACAATAAAACAACAATAATCATCATTCCTAGCAAGATATTCTCCGCAGGCTACAAGTTTGTGTAAATGAAGGTTTCAAACAATTCTTAATACCTTGCCTATTTCAGAAGGGGGAAGGAATAATCTAGCTAAATTAATAAAAAGGCAGAAAACCTTTCAGAAATGATTATACACCCATTCTATGTCAGTAAATATATCAGCTTCATCAGGTCTAAGATATCTACGTAATAGTATTTGCAGTTTATATGGTGAAACCTCGTGACAGATATTATTCAAATGGAACCTGTCAAATCGGCTAACGCCATTTACCTGAAGATATAGGGTTAGTCTGTAGGTTAATAGCATTAGAAAGATGCCTGTCAGCTGCATAGAAGAGAAAATGAACTTTATTCCTACAGGCAGACGCCAGCTTTCCCTTCAAAGCGGCTGCCGGGCATCTTTTTAACGCTATTAACCTGCAAATTAACCCTATATTGGATGTGACAAGTCCCCTTTAAAAGAATTTTTGATTTATAATGGGGTTGTCCACTTCTCAGACAATCCCTGGTAAACACTACATTCCCTAATGCAGTGTTCCCCAACTCCGGTCCTCAAGAGCCACCAACAGGTCATGTTTTCAGGATTTCCTTAGTATTGCATAGGTGATGGAAAGCTTGCCCATGCAGGTGATGCAATTATCACCTGTGCAATACTAAGGAAATCCTGAAAACATGACCTGTTGGTGGCTCTTGAGGACCGGAGTTGGGGAACACTGCCCTAATGTAACATAAAAGCCCCTTATACTCACCTCCCATACCTGCATCGTTCCTGTGATGTCAGCGCTGGTTCTCCCGAGGCTCGAGTGACATTGTTATGCCCCATGAGCCCTGCAGCCAATCAGCAACCACTATTGTGCTGCTACTTCACTTCCTTTGGACAAATCTCAAACTTCCAGAAGAGCTGTGAACACTAACCCATTGGCGGCCACTGATTGGCTGCATGGCTCACATGGCGTAAAAATGTCATTCAAGCACTGGGAGACTCTGCAGTGGAAAGGCGCTGATACGGGAGGAGTTTTTATTATACATTGGGAAATACAAGATTTTAGAAGGTGTTATGAGAGTAGTGGACAACCCCTTTAACAACTATGTCCAAATCGTTAGCAAGTAGTAAAATGAGTCACTTACTTAGTGTATGTAGTGTCTGCAGCTGAAATGACTATAATGTGACATCACAGGCAGGGTAGCAAATCATGCAGCCAGTCAGTGAGCAAAATAATAACAGAGCGGTGATCACAGCACAACCTGACAATTTGTAATAGCTGAAAACATGGGCAATGTCTGTGATAGCGCAGGGGACCATGGAGCTGTGGTCCTTCACATTGGTAATCACACCCACATCAAGCCGCTGACCAAAAGTACGTGTTTTTCTTTATTTAGACAATGCATTTTGAAGTACTACAGACTTCTTAATCAGGACAAGACAAGCTTTTTTGCTCTGATGAAGTCTGTAGAACTTCGAAACGCGCTGACTGCCGGAGCTAAGTGCCGGAATTGGCGCATCTTAGAGATTAGCCTTTTCTGGGGCGGCTGAGTGCTGATGTTTTTAGCCATGGGGGGGGCAATATCCATGGCCCCTTCCTAGGCTATTAATATCAGCCCGCAGTTGTCTGCATAACCATTTTTTTTAAGGGGGGGGGGGGGCGGGTCCCCCATTTTAGTAGCCAATAAAGGCTAAGTATACAGCTGTGAGCTGATATTAATAGCCTGGGAAGCTCCATGGGTATTACCCCCTTCCCTGGCTATAAACATCTGCCCCCAGTCGCTGGCTTTCCCACTGCTGGTTTCGAAAATTGCGCGGGAGCCCAAACCATTTTTTTCCAATAAATAATCGTTTATAAATTAAATACATGTCCAGTAATTTGCACACACACTGTACTAATTGTATTTGTCACTGATATCTATATATCTACCTATTCTATATGTATTTACTGTATGTAATCCATCTCTTTTATCCTGTCAGCTCCTGCAGTGATTTTACAGAAGCCGGCAGATAAATTACTGACTTTTATTCCATCTATCTTTCAGTTCAATATAAATACATACAGCTCTAGCAAAAATTAAGATACCACTGCAAAATGTTCAGTTTATTTTTCTCTTTCTAGGTATATTTTTTAGTAAAATGTAAATTGTTCATTTATTCTATAAACTTCTGACAACATGTCTCCGAATCTCCAAGCAATAAATTTTGTATTTTTTTTTTACGAAAAGGAAAAATGGTCTAAACTAAAAAAACAAAACAAAAATCGGATTGCACTCATCCGTTTTTCTCGCAAATGGGTATGAGCCCTTAAAAATAGTAAAATCACCCACTACTGACCCACCCTAGGTCCATTACTGCAGCTCAGCCAATGCTTCGGTGATTACAGGCTGCAGCAGTGACATCAAGTCAATAGCGCTGCAGACAATCGCTGGGCTCAGCAACTTGTGCTGCCTTCATCGTAGACTACTAGCTGATTTTAATATTTATAACAGGCACATCAATGTCAGACAGAAAGGTGAAGCCTAAGAGGCCCTTTAATGAATACAATAAAACAATGAAATCTAATAAATTATAATTGAATGTTATTGCCTTACCCTTTCCAAATCCTGCCTCAGATGTGTAAATAGCTTTAATCTCCTGTACAGTACGTCTTGCTCTTGCTGAGCTAAATCATCTACTTCGTCTGTTTTAGGACTTAAAAGAGGCTTGTTAAAGTTTGCCTTCCTCTTCAGCTTCCAGTACTGGTACACAAAGTCAACCACATTCCTGTTCACATTAAGATTCTCTGATACATCCTCCGACTTGACAAGATCATGGAAATCCTCCTCCAGTTGCAGAAGCTTTTGCTTTCTCAAGGTGACCTTTTCAAGATCCTTCTGCAATTGGTCAGCATCTGCTGCGGCAACAGATGAGGATGGTCTTTGGCTGCACTGATCCTCGGGTTTGGTGGCTCCTTTGCTGTGATCCAGACAATAGGACTTGAACTTCACCTCATCATTCTCTGCCAATGTGGTGTGCATCTCTAGCTTGTGATCAAAGGCGCAGGTAACGTGGAAAGCAGTAATGCAGGATGGCATGGAACACTAGAAGGAAAACACACAGTGTTACCACAAATGGAGAGATAGCCTTAGACCTTATTTTCTTACCTCAAATAGAAAAGTAATAACATCTAACTTGATATATTGACTGTAGAGTTGGAGTCATGGAGTGCGTTCATTTTGGTGGAGTTTGAGTCGGTATAAAATGGACCGACTGACAATATATATAATACATTGGGTACAGTAGTTCAGTGAAGGATGTGCTGTAATTTTTTTCACAATAAGTTGGGAAAGTTATGAAATGTCCTATAAATGTCTGTTCTATTCCTGATCTAAGGATCTCTGCTTTTAGTTGAGGTAAATCTGTGCTGCACTTTATGTACATGCTCAGTAATAATCAATACTATGGTGTTGTAGTGGAGATGAATTTGTGCTGCACTTTATGTACATGCTCAGTAGTGATCAATACTATGGTGTTGTAGTGGAGATGAATTTGTGCTGCACTTTATGTACATGCTCAGTAGTGATCAATACTATGGTGTTGTAGTGGAGATGAATTTGTGCTGCACTTTATGTACATGCTCAGTAGTGATCAGTGCTGTGGTGTCGTAGTTGAGATGAATCTGAGCTGCACTTTATATACATGCTCAGTAGTGAGGCAGTGCTGTGGAGTCGTAGTGGAGATGAATCTGTGCTGCACTTTCTACACATGCTCTGTAGTGATCTGTGCTGTGGAGTGATAGTTGAGATGAATCTGTGCTGCACTTTATATACTGTACATGCTCAGTAGTGAGGCTGAGCTGTGGAGAAGTAGTGAAGATGAATCTGTGCTTCTCTTTATATACATGTTCAGTAGTGAGGCAGTGCTGTGGGGTTTCCCTGAATGAGTCATAAGTCACTGCAAAAGTCCCTGACAGGGGGAAGCAGAGCAGCTGGGTCAGGAGCTGAAGAGGGGAATTATGAATGCAGGGACAAGAGACTTCCTGTTTCTACACACAGTAGAGAAAAGAGAAGAAATAATTGGGTAGAAAGGCAAAATGAGCAATTGTAAGTACACAGTGCTATATAATATGAGGATTCCAAAATATTAAAAGGATAAAAACTTTGATGGCAGGACGAGTGCTTCTTTAAAAGAAAGGGTGTATGAAAAAAAGACCAGATAAAAATATCATATATGACCATTTAGATTAATGGCGGCATAGGTTTACTACATTATTCCTTCAGAAGAAAATAGCAGCCAGCCACGTTTTACCTCATTACCGCAGTGCTCTCAAATTAATGGACTGTCTGCGATTCCACAAAACTTTTAAAAGGAATCTGTCATCAGGTTTCTGCCAACTAATCTGAGCACAGCTTAATGTAGAGACAGAGACCTTGATTCCTATGATGTGTCCCATACTAAGCTGCTTGCTAGAGTTTTGATAAAATCACAGCTATATCTGCAGGATTTTATCACAAGAGGATTAGTAAACCTGCTGCCAAGTCATCCTCAGCATTTTACCCTTGCCACTGATTGGCAGCTTTCTGCCTATGCACAGGGCCGGCCCGAGAGATTACGGTGCACTAGGCGAAACTATTTTGTTGCACCCCTACTACTTTTAACATACCTCCCAACTTTTGAAGATGGGAAAGAGGGACAAAGTTTGCGGCACGCAAAGCGCACCGCGGCAAATTTTAGGCCACGCCTCTGACCACACCCATTCATAACTAGCCACACCCATATCCACGTCCCAACCACACCCATTTAGCACTGCTGATCTCACTGTTTCATTAAGAATAATTATAAACAAAAAAATATGGCCACACAGTGCTCCATACTGTATAATGGCCACACATGATGCTCCATACTGTATAATGACCACACATGATGCTCCATACTGTATATTGGCCGCACATGATACTTCGTACCGTATAATGGCCACACATAGCTACTCATACACATGCGGCTGCGCTCCGTACACACGCGCTCCGCTCCATACACCTCGTACACACGCGGCTCCGCTCCGTACACACGCGGCTCCGCTCCATACACCTCGTACACACGCGGCTCCGCTCCGTACACCTCGTACACATTTAGCTCCGCTCCATACACCTCATACACACACACGACTCCGCTCCGTACACCTCATACACACGGCTCCGCTCCGTACACCTCATACACACTCTGCTCCGCTCCATACACCTCATACACATTCAGCTCCGCTCCATACACCTTTTGCCTTTTGAAAAGATTTTTTATAATTTTTTCTATTTTTTCTCTGGCGCCCCCTTAGGGTCAGCGCCCTAGGCGGCCGCCTATACGTTCGGGTCGGCCCTGCCTACGCACAGTGTACACAGAGAGCTGCCAATTAGTAGTGTGGGAAGGGTTATGCAGAATTCAGCAAACTGGTAGATCTGCCAAAGATAAAACTATGATTTTATCAAACCCACAGCAAGCAGCCCAGTTTGTGATAAATTGCTGGAATAAGGGTCCCTGCCTATATTAGGCTACTTTCACACTAGCGTCGGTACGGGGCCGTCGCCATGCGTCGGCCCGTCGTACCGACGCACGTTGTGAAATAAATGCACAACGGGAGCAGCGGATGCAGTTTTTCAATGCATCCGCTGTCCCATTGTAATGTCCGGGGAGGAGGGGGCGGAGTTTCGGCCGCGCATGCGCGGTCGGAAATGGTGGACACGGCGCCCCCAAAAAGTTACATGTAACCTTTTTTGTGCCGACGGTCCGCCAAAACACGACGCATCCATCGCACGATGGATGCGATGTGCGGCCATATGTCGCAATGCATCGCTAATGCAAGTCAATGGAGAAAAAACGCATCCTGCGGGCAACTTTGCAGGATGCGTTTTTTCTCCAAAACGACGCTGTTGTGAATTTGGATTCTGGGCTCCCCCGGTGGCTACTGGTGGAATTGAACTGGTGTCTTCATCTTCTCTGTTCACCTGTTCCCATCAAGATGTGGGAGTCGCTATATAACCTTGCTGCTCTGTTAGTTGCTTGCCGGTCAACAATGTTATCAGAAGCCTCTCTGTGCTTGTTCCTGCTCCTAGACAACTACTAGATAAGTTGGACTCTTGTCCATGTTTGTTTTTGCATTTTGTTCCAGTTCACAGCTGTAGTTTCGTTACTGTGTCTGGAAAGCTCTTGTGAACGGGAATTGCCACTCTGGTGTTATGAGTTAATGCCAGAGTTTTAAAGTAATTTCTGGATGGTGTTTTTTGATAGGATTTTCAGCTGACCATGAAAGTGTCCTTTCTGTCTTCTGCTATGTAGTAAGTGGACCTCAAATTTGCTAAACCTATTTTCATACTACGTTTGTTATTTCATCTCAACTCACCGCCAATACATGTGGGGGGCCTCTGTCTCCTTTCGGGGTATTTCTCTAGAGGTGAGCTAGGACTAATATTTTCCTCTGCTAGCTTTATTTAGTCCTCCGGCTGGGCTGGGCATCTAGAATCAACGTAGGCATGCTACCCGGCCACTGCTAGTTGTGCGTTAGGTTTAGTTCATGGTCAGCTCAGTTCCCATCTTCCAAGAGCTAGTTCCTATATATGCTTATGCTATGTTCTCTTGCCATTGAGATCATGACAGTTTGACCGGCCCGCAAAGTGTTAATTGTTTGGGCTGAAGCAGGAGAAAAAGAAGTGTTGAAGGGAAATTTTTTTTTTTTTTCCCCTCAGAGTTTTGCTGCCTAGCCCTTAATTGCTGTCTAGCTGCTTCTTACCTCCTCTTAACCCTTGAATGGCTCTGTCCACCTGTTTGTAATGGATCTTCAGAGTGTAACTGCAGGTTTGAATAATCTCGCCACGAAGGTACAAAATTTGCAAGATTTTGTTTGTCATGCACCTGTATCTGAGCCGAGAATTCCTTTGCCGGAATTTTTCTCGGGGAATAGATCCGGGTTTCAGAATTTTCGAAATAATTGCAAATTATTTTTGTCTCTGAAATCTCGCTCTGCCGGAGACCCTGCACAGCAGGTCAGGATTGTGATTTCCTTGCTCCGGGGCGACCCTCAAGACTGGGCTTTTTCATTGACACCAGGGGATCCTGCGTTGCTCAATGTGGATGCGTTTTTTCTGGCCTTGGGGTTGCTTTATGACGAACCTCATTTGGAGCTTCAGGCAGAAAAAACTTTGATGTCCCTATCTCAGGGGCAAGATGAAGCGGAAATTTACTGCCAAAGATTCCGTAAATGGTCTGTGCTTACTCAGTGGAATGAGTGCGCCCTGGCGGCGACTTTCAGAGAGGGTCTCTCTGATGCCATTAAGGATGTTATGGTGGGGTTCCCTGTGCCTGCGGGTCTGAATGAGTCCATGACAATGGCTATTCAGATCGATAGGCGTTTGCGGGAGCGCAAACCAGTGCACCATCTGGCGGTGTCCACTGAGAAGTCGCCAGAGAGTATGCAGTGTGATAGAATTCTGTCCCGAAGCGAGCGGCAGAATTTTAGACGGAAAAATGGGTTGTGTTTCTATTGTGGTGATTCTACTCATGTTATATCAGCATGCTCTAAGCGCACTAAAAAGCTTGGTAAATCTGTTTCCATTTGCACCTTACCGTCTAAATTTATTCTATCTGTGACCCTGATTTGCTCTTTGTCATCTATTACCACGGACGCCTATGTCGACTCTGGCGCCGCTTTGAGTCTTATGGATTGGTCCTTTGCCAAACGCTGTGGGTATGATTTAGAGCCTTTGGAGACTCCTATTCCTCTGAAGGGGATTGACTCCACCCCATTGGCTAATAATAAACCACAATACTGGACACAAGTAACTATGCGTATTAATCCGGATCACCAGGAGATTATTCGCTTTCTGGTGCTGTATAATCTACATGATGATTTGGTGCTAGGATTGCCTTGGCTGCAATCTCACAACCCAGTCCTCGACTGGAGAGCTATGTCTGTGTTGAGCTGGGGATGTAAGGGGGCTCATGGGGATGTACCTGTGGTTTCCATTTCATCATCCATTCCCTCTGAAATTCCTGAGTTCCTGTCTGACTATCGTGACGTCTTTGAAGAATCCAAGCTTGGTTCGTTACCTCCGCACCGAGAGTGCGATTGTGCCATAGATTTAATCCCGGGTAGTAAATACCCAAAGGGTCGTTTATTTAATCTGTCTGTGCCTGAACATGCTGCTATGCGAGAATATATAAAGGAGTCCTTGGAAAAGGGACATATTCGTCCATCGTCATCTCCCTTAGGAGCCGGTTTTTTCTTTGTGTCAAAAAAAGACGGCTCTTTGAGACCATGTATTGATTATCGGCTTTTGAATAAAATCACTGTTAAATATCAATACCCATTGCCGTTGCTGACTGATTTGTTTGCTCGCATAAAGGGGGCCAAGTGGTTCTCTAAGATTGACCTTCGTGGGGCGTATAATTTGGTGCGAATCAGGCAGGGGGATGAGTGGAAAACCGCATTTAATACGCCCGAGGGCCACTTTGAGTATTTAGTGATGCCTTTTGGTCTTTCTAATGCTCCGTCAGTTTTCCAGTCCTTTATGCATGATATTTTTCGCGATTATTTGGATAAATTTATGATTGTGTATCTGGATGATATTCTGATTTTTTCGGATGACTGGGACTCTCATGTCCAGCAAGTCAGGAGGGTTTTTCAGGTTTTGCGGTCTAATTCTTTGTGTGTGAAGGGTTCTAAGTGTGTTTTTGGGGTACAGAGGATTTCCTTTTTGGGATATATTTTTTCCCCCTCTTCCATTGAAATGGATCCTGTCAAGGTTCAAGCTATTTGTGATTGGACGCAGCCCTCTTCTCTTAAGAGTCTTCAGAAATTTTTGGGCTTTGCTAACTTTTATCGTCGATTTATTGCTGGTTTTTCGGATATTGCTAAGCCATTGACCGATTTGACTAAGAAGGGTGCTGATGTTGCTGATTGGTCCCCTGATGCTGTGGAGGCCTTTCGGGAGCTTAAGCGCCGTTTTTCCTCTGCCCCTGTGTTGCGTCAGCCTGATGTTGCTCTACCTTTTCAGGTTGAGGTCGACGCTTCTGAGATCGGAGCTGGGGCAGTGTTGTCGCAGAAAAGTTCTGACTGCTCCGTGATGAGGCCTTGTGCCTTCTTTTCCCGTAAATTTTCGCCCGCTGAGCGGAATTATGATGTTGGGAATCGGGAGCTTTTGGCCATGAAGTGGGCTTTTGAGGAGTGGCGCCATTGGCTTGAGGGGGCCAGACATCAGGTGGTGGTATTGACTGACCACAAAAATTTGATTTATCTTGAGACCGCCAGGCGCCTGAATCCTAGACAGGCGCGCTGGTCATTATTTTTCTCTCGGTTTGATTTTGTGGTGTCATACCTACCGGGTTCTAAGAATGTTAAGGCGGATGCCCTTTCTAGGAGTTTTGAGCCTGACTCGCCTGGTAACTCTGAGCCCACAGGTATCCTTAAGGATGGAGTGGTATTGTCAGCCGTTTCTCCAGACCTGCGGCGGGCCTTGCAGGAGTTTCAGGCGGAGAGACCTGATCGTTGCCCACCTGATAAACTGTTTGTTCCTGATGATTGGACCAGTAGAGTCATCTCTGAGGTTCATTCTTCTGCGTTGGCAGGTCATCCTGGCATTTTTGGTACCAGGGATTTGGTGGCAAGGTCCTTCTGGTGGCCTTCCCTGTCACGAGATGTGCGAGGCTTTGTGCAGTCTTGTGACGTTTGTGCTCGGGCCAAGCCTTGTTGTTCTCGGGCTAGTGGATTATTGTTGCCCTTGCCTATTCCTAAGAGGCCTTGGACGCACATCTCGATGGATTTTATTTCAGATCTGCCTGTTTCTCAGAAGATGTCTGTCATCTGGGTGGTGTGTGACCGTTTTTCTAAGATGGTCCATTTGGTTCCTCTGCCCAAGTTACCTTCTTCTTCCGAGTTGGTTCCTCTGTTTTTTCAAAATGTTGTTCGTTTGCATGGTATTCCTGAGAATATCGTTTCTGACAGAGGGACCCAATTCGTGTCTAGATTTTGGCGGGCATTCTGTGCTAGGATGGGCATAGATTTATCTTTTTCGTCCGCTTTCCATCCTCAGACGAATGGCCAGACCGAGCGGATTAATCAGACCCTGGAGACATATCTGAGGTGTTTTGTGTCTGCTGACCAGGATGATTGGGTTGCTTTTTTGCCATTGGCGGAGTTCGCTCTCAATAATCGGGCCAGCTCTGCCACTTTGGTGTCCCCGTTTTTCTGTAATTCGGGGTTTCATCCTCGATTTTCCTCTGGTCAGGTGGAATCTTCGGATTGTCCTGGAGTGGATGCTGTGGTGGAGAGATTGCATCAGATCTGGGGGCAGGTGGTGGACAATTTGAGGTTGTCCCAGGAGAAGACTCAGCTTTTTGCCAACCGCCACCGTCGTGTTGGTCCTCGGCTTTCTGTTGGGGATTTGGTGTGGTTGTCTTCTCGTTTTGTCCCTATGAGGGTCTCTTCTCCTAAGTTTAAGCCTCGGTTTATCGGCCCGTATAAGATATTGGAGATTCTTAACCCTGTTTCCTTCCGTTTGGACCTCCCTGCATCCTTTTCTATTCATAACGTTTTTCATCGGTCATTATTGCGCAGGTATGAGGTACCGGTTGTGCCTTCCGTTGAGCCTCCTGCTCCGGTGTTGGTTGAGGGTGAGTTGGAGTACGTTGTGGAGAAAATCTTGGACTCTCGTGTTTCCAGACGGAGACTCCAGTATCTGGTCAAGTGGAAGGGATACGGCCAGGAGGATAATTCTTGGGTGAATGCATCTGATGTTCATGCCTCCGATCTGGTTCGTGCCTTTCATAGGGCCCATCCTGATCGCCCTGGTGGTTCTGGTGAGGGTTCGGTGCCCCCTCCTTGAGGGGGGGGTACTGTTGTGAATTTGGATTCTGGGCTCCCCCGGTGGCTACTGGTGGAATTGAACTGGTGTCTTCATCTTCTCTGTTCACCTGTTCCCATCAAGATGTGGGAGTCGCTATATAACCTTGCTGCTCTGTTAGTTGCTTGCCGGTCAACAATGTTATCAGAAGCCTCTCTGTGCTTGTTCCTGCTCCTAGACAACTACTAGATAAGTTGGACTCTTGTCCATGTTTGTTTTTGCATTTTGTTCCAGTTCACAGCTGTAGTTTCGTTACTGTGTCTGGAAAGCTCTTGTGAACGGGAATTGCCACTCTGGTGTTATGAGTTAATGCCAGAGTTTTAAAGTAATTTCTGGATGGTGTTTTTTGATAGGGTTTTCAGCTGACCATGAAAGTGTCCTTTCTGTCTTCTGCTATGTAGTAAGTGGACCTCAAATTTGCTAAACCTATTTTCATACTACGTTTGTTATTTCATCTCAACTCACCGCCAATACATGTGGGGGGCCTCTGTCTCCTTTCGGGGTATTTCTCTAGAGGTGAGCTAGGACTAATATTTTCCTCTGCTAGCTTTATTTAGTCCTCCGGCTGGGCTGGGCATCTAGAATCAACGTAGGCATGCTACCCGGCCACTGCTAGTTGTGCGTTAGGTTTAGTTCATGGTCAGCTCAGTTCCCATCTTCCAAGAGCTAGTTCCTATATATGCTTATGCTATGTTCTCTTGCCATTGAGATCATGACACGACGCATTGTGACGTGCAGCAAACGACACTAGTGTGAAAGTAGCCTTATGCTGCGCTAAAATAATGTAGCAAAACCCTCGTCACAGATTACCTTTTAAAAGGACCTTTCAGTGCCTGGCACGTCTGTTTTAGTAATTTTTTACATTTCCCCTAAAGTGCAATTCTGTGGCATGTTTTCTTCAAACTCCCATTGCCAAGTTCTTCTGTTATTTTTCCTGGAAATAACTTAATTCAGAACTGTAGTGTTTACAAGGAAACAGTATCCGTACACACCATGAAACTGCCCAGTCATTGCGGAGTCAGATGTTGTAGGGACACTGCTTACTGGTAATGTCTAGTCCCAAATTTCCAGGAGGAATCACAAGTGATGAAGGACAGACGCTCTACTGCAATGTATTACCTTATAGGACTATAACCTGGAAATATGTCTCCATATCAGACCAGTGTAGCAGGATAATTGAGAGTTCTCAAATACAGCTACCAATGAAATTGCCCTCCATCTATTTCAGTTATGTGATTAATGAAAAACAATCTGTTCTTATCGTTTATTAATTTTTTGCTTTCAGACAGCCCAGCATGTATGAAACTATAAGAAATGCAGTTCAGCCAAGGTTGCATATCGTACATATTCGCAGAGACTTTGCAAAGTGTACTAGCAAGAGGAAACTAATACTGAATGTCATGAATGTAGGTTAGGACATTAGGCAAAAAAAAAATAATAATGCTACCGCCACATTTATTAAGAAAATTACAAAAGTTTTAGGGTACCTTCACACGTATGCATTTTTGGTGAATTTTTTAACTTTTTCTATATATACAGTACAGACCAAAAGTTTGGACACACCTTCTCATTTAAAGAATTTAAAGGTGTGTCCAAACTTTTGGTCTGTACTGTATAAAAAAACAGTTACAGTGGATTTCAGATGCGCTGCGGATTTCAAGATCCGATGACGAGATGGTTAATTGAAAGTGGTTTATTGTCAACGCGTTTCAACGTGAATAATGACTCCTTCCCCAGGACAACCACATGTACAGGGGAGCATGTCACCCCCATCTTATACTTGGGTAACACCCTATTACACATTTCTTTCATTTTTCTATTTAGGTGGTAATTTGACAAAATCACATGAATAGGATGAGTGGGTAAATGCACGAGGGATGACGGCTCAATGTCAAAGTAGCATCTGAAAGAATAACACTACAATAAAAAATTTCATCGATATATGGACTCGTTTTTGGAAACAACATTATTAAAAATAATAGTGAATGCTGCATTTATCAAGGCTTCCATCAGTACTCAGGAAACCTACAAAGTCTTGTAAAAAAATAGACACAACCTATGCAATTAAGCTTAAACCAACCTGCCACTTTTCTGAACACTTAATTCCATGGTGCTGTACATGAGAAAGGGGTTACATACAGAGTTATAGATTTCGTTAACAGTAAACAAGTTTACAGTGACAGACTGGTACAGAGAGGAGAGTACCCTGTCCTTGCGGACTTACAGAGAAATCCCGTTATCGGTAAGTAACTACGTCTTTCTCCTTCCCCCCATGACGGCACCAGATTTGCAGAGATTGTACAATAGGGAGGGACTACTGCTTCCAGAACCCTTCTCCCAAAAGTAAGGTCTGAAGAAGAGGCTAGGTCCAGCTGATAGTGCTTAAAGAATGTAGAGGGAGAAGACCAAGTAGTGGCTCTACATATCTGCTCTATTGAGCCACCGGTTCTTTCTGCCCAGGAGGCTGCCACCACTCTTGTTGAATGAGCTTTTATTTCCTCCGGGGCGGCCATCGTATGCGAGGTATACCACAGGGTGATGGCGTCCTGTATCCATCTTGCCAGCGTGCTTTTAGAAGCTTTTTGTCCCTTTCAAGTACCCTGAAAACACACAAAGAGAGACCTATCCTTCCTACACTCCTATGTTAAATACTGGATCAGGCACCGTCTGACATCAAGTGTGTGCAAGACTTTCCCTTCCCTAATTTTTGAATTGGGACAAACGGAAGGAAGGGAGATCTCCTGAGATCTGTGAAACCGTGATGCCACTTTTGGAATGTAGGCTGGATCAGTTAAGAATAACCCTATCCTCTAAGATTTGTGTGAAGGGAGGATTGGCTGACAATGCCTGAATGTCACTAACCCTGCGAGCTGATGTGAGAGCTACCAGCAGTGATGTTTTGAGGGACAGGATTCTCAGAGAAGCTTCAGACATGGGTTCAAACAGGGGCTTAGTTAGGACTAAATTTAAATCCCACTGAGGAGCACCCCGAGAGGGGAGGGGTTTAGACCTGCCTGATGCTTTTATGAATTTGGAAACCCACCGATTCCCAGCCAGGTCATAATTGTACAGAGCCTATAAAGCTGCGACATGAACGTTTAAAGCACTAATGGCCAGCCCCAGTTCCAATCCTTTCTGCAGGAATTCCATGATGGCCCTTAGTGGAGCCCCCCCCCCTCTAATTTGCAGCCTGAAGATGAAAGAAATTTCTTCCAGATTTTCCCATATAGCTTGGTGGTCAAAGGCTTCCTACCTTGTAGTAAGGTGGAGATTAAATTTGGTGAAAACCCCTTATTATTCAGCAGAGCCCTTTCAAGTTGCAGGCTGTCATGTGTAAGTTTGTTACCTATGGGTGCACTACTGGCCCCTGGGAGAGAAGGTCTGGAATCTCTGGCAGAACCCAAGGGTCGGAGATGGACATCCTCCTCGGCCAGGAAACCCATGTCCTCCTTGGCCAGAAGGGGGCTATAAAGATCACACAAGCCTTGTCCTCCCGTATTTTCCTCAAAACCACTGGAATCAAGGCAATCGGAGGAAAAGCATATGCTAGCTGGTAGTTCCAAGGAATCATGAAGGCGTCGAACGCGACAGGGTTCCCTATGGGGGCTATTGAGTAGAAAGCATCTACCTTCCAATTCTGACTGTTGTCGAACAGATCTATGGCCGGGAGACTCCATCTTTTGCATTCTGATCAAACACCGCCTGGTATAGTTCCCACTCGCCCTGTCTCAGCCGGGTCCAACTCAGGAAATCTGCCCTGCGATTCTCCACCCCCTTTATATGGAGTGCCGTCAAAGACTTCAGTTTGTCCACGGCTAACTGAAAAATGGAACTTGTTGCCTCCATGAGCGTCTGGGAACGGGTTTCTCCCCTGGCGATTCAAATAAGCTACCATGACCTGGTTGTCCGAGAATACCCTGACATGGTGTGACTGAAGAGTGCTCAGAAATTCTAAGAGGGCGACCTTTACTGCCAAAAGCGCCTTCATATTTGAAGATACTGCTCTTAACTCTCCTGTCCAGACCCCCTGCACTAGCTGGTTGTTCAGGTGTGCCCCCCAACCCCTGGGGCTTGCGTCCGTTGTCAAGACCTGAGAAACTGGAACCACCCATGGAACACCCCGGGTCAGATTCTCTATCCTTATCCACCATTCTAGTGAGAGAGCTGTTATCGACGATATGGTGAACTGCCCTTCTAAATTTCCTTTTAGACAGTTTTCTGCTGACAATATCTCCCATTGTAACCCCTTGGTGTGTACCTGAGCCCACTGAATGGCCAGAATACAGGATGTCATGGACTCTAAGAGGGACATTGCTTTCCGCAAAGTTATGGAGGGAAGATCCTTTGTTCGAGATACTAACTCCACCATCTTCTGAACCTTCTCCATCGGGAGGGGACACTCCTGTTAGCTTGAATCTAGTATAATGTCTACGTATTCCTGTACTTGGCTCGGAACTATTATGGACTTCCCTAGATTCAAAAGCCAGCCTATGTTGGTTAAGGAACTCATGACCCTCTCTAACTGGTCTTTAAAATGTTGGGGGGGAGTTGCTAATTATCAGGAAGTAGTCTAGATATGGAACGATTAGAATGTCTTGTTCCCTCAGGTGTGCCATTACCTCTGTCACTACCTTGGTGAATACCCGCGGTGCTATGGCCAGTCAAAATGGAAGAGCTGAGAACTGATAGTGTCTTATTACCCCTTGTATTAGGACCGCTACCCTGAGGAACCTTTGATAGTCTTTGTGGATGGGGAAGTGACAGTATGCGTCCTTTAGATCCAGAACCGTCATGAAACAGAGTGTAAACAGCATTTTCACTGATGTCTTTATTGTTTCCATCTTGAATGATTGCACTTACAGGCACCTGTTTAGTTTCATTAAATTTATAATCGTCCTGAAAGACCCATCTGGTTTCCTTCTCAGGAAAAAGGGGGGAGTAGAACTCTTTGCCTCTTTCTTGGCGAGGGACCTTCTGAAGAACTCAGTTCCCCACCAGCCCCAGAATCTACTGTTCTACGGCCAGTTCTACTTCTGAGGACCTCCGAGGTGTCATTATGAAGGATGGATGGGGAGTAGTGTGGAAACAGAGTTTAAGGCCTGATTTTATTAGGTCCAATATCCAAGAACTGTTGGTTATTTGCTCCCAGGCCAGGAGAAATCCTCATTGGGATGGCTTTTTGTTGTCATTGGGCCTGCTGAACATGAATCCCTTGTTCTTACGCCTTCAATCTTCCCACTTATCCTGGGTTTTTGGGGGCCTCCTCTGGAAAAAAATCTTACTCCGAAAGGGCCGCTTGTAAGATGGGTTAGAGAGGATAGAGAATCGTTTTTTCCTGTCCCCCGCTTTATCTAGAATATCATCCAGCGTGGAACCAAACAAGAACTCGCCCTCGCCGTGGATAGAACACAACTTTGATTTAGTCTGAAGGTTCCCTGGCCAACACTTAAGCCTGAGGGCACGCCGGGTTGCGTTGGAGAAGGATGGCGATCTGGTGGCTAGCCTGGCCAAGTCTGCTCATGCGTCCGCCAGAAAGGCAGCAGCGCACTTCATTACTGGAATAGAGTCTAATATAGAGTATCTAGAGGTTTTTTCCTTGAGCTGAGATTCCAGTTGGTCTAGCCAGACCATTAGCGATCTAGCCATATATGTGGCCGCCACTGCTGGCTTTACCCCTTCCCCGGTGGCTTCCCATGACCCCTTCAGGAATGCATCTGCTTTATTGTCCATGGGGTCCTTTAATACCCCCATATCCTCAAAAGGGAGGGCAAACATTTTGGATGCTTTGGCGATCGCTACATCTATCTTCGGCGCTTTCTCCCAAAATGATCACGACAGGTAATTTCTCCTTGGGATAAGGAGACCCTTCTTTTCAGTTTTTTTCCCATTCCTTTTTAATTAAAGCCTGGATTTTATCATTCAGTGGAAAGGACCTCCCTCTTTTTTTGCAGCCTGCAGAAGTCTTCTTTGCTGCCTTTCCCCACACACCCTGAAAGGTCGGCTGACCCCAGCGGTGGCGCCTCAGGCTACCGCACCGGCCGAGGCATGGAACCCCCGCTGCCTGGATCGGACCAGTCGGGCCTGGCATCCCACGACAATCCACAGGTATGCATCCGATGTCGACTGTAGGTTCCCCTTCAGGGACAGGAAACCAACTGATGAGGGAGAGAGGTACCGCCTTTTTACCTGTAGGTTTCCTATCCTTGATGGGCGAATCCCCTCTCTCCATGGTGCCGTCATGAAGGAAGGAGAAAATAATTATCAAAAAAGTTGTCCAAGACCCAAAGACTACCTGTGGAGAGCTACAGAAAGATCTAACATCAACAGGTACAATTGATTCAAAGAAAACAACAAGTAATGCAGTCAACCTATATGGCCTGTATGCAGGCTTGGACTGGCCCACAGAACAGGAGAATCCTCTGGAAGGCCACCACCACCCTCTTAAATGTGCAGTACTGGGCACAATATACTTGAATCACTATGTATAAAGGCAGCATATCATTCTTTGTTTCCTCGCATGAGCCAGGAGGCAGAACACGATTAGCCTGCAGATGGACCCCATATCTGCAGGTTAATAGTGTTTTTTTGACAAGGCAGGTTCCCTTTAAATGTTTTTGCTTTTGGAGGCGGTCTATACTTTCCCTCTCCTGAGTAGGTGAAGTACATACATTTATCATGGTCACTCTCTTAATCTCTTCAGATCCTTTTGATTGCTGTCCATACCAGGATATTCAAAACTAAACCTAACTAAATGACAACCTTTATTTGGAAAACAAAGAGGTCATGACTAGCACTTTCAACCAAGTTTTTGAGTCACAACTGGAAGATGTAATTTAGAATTGTGCATGAGCAAACACACATTCAGTAAGCTGCAACAGGAGAATGGTAGCAACTATGTAGGATCTAACAATTAAAGGGGTTTTATAAAGTGTCCTCATGGGATCAACAATTGGATAGTTGTGGGTAAATCTGGCATAAGATATTCAATATCCCTAAAGTGCTAACAGAGGGAAAATTAAGAGTTACACAAACCCCATTCCAAGAAGTGTCGTTTCTCCTTGCAGAGAATGACATGTTAAGCATGTTGAGGTGAGGAGACCTAAAGCCGCAATGCTCCTCTGGGAAGTATGCAATTTGCACAAACCCCATTCAAACAAGTAGACTGTCATTATAACCCAGAGCAGGTCTGTCCTCTAGAGTGAGTTCTCTTAGTAACAATTATCCATTCTAACCCACAAGAAAAGTGCCTGAACTAAGGATACCGCCCACTCCCTTCACCCACCATTAAAGGGGCGGTCCCACGAACAAAATATATTTTTATCAATAGATCTAGGAATGTGGAAGCAAGAGAGTATACAGACAGGACAGCATGGGCTCACAGCTGCTGCTTTCTGGGAGGTAAAACATTTCCCTGTGTAAGAGTCAGCTGTGATCCCATACTGTGCTATCTGGTCTTTATTCTTTCTTTTGCTTCCTCGACTGCACAGGAGATGTGATATGATCAGTCTTTGTTCCTGCAAGTTAAGACACGGCCATTATACACAGTACACAGCAGGGGCACACTTATAAGATTATAATCAGTGTTGTTAACTAGTCTGATGGGCCCTGATGCAAGATTTGGACAGAGGCGCACCCCATCCTGAATAAATACATATATGTGCTCTCCATCCTGGTATATATGTCTCTCATCCTGGTATATATGTCCATCATCCTGACCCCTGCCTGGTATATACTGCATATCGCCCATTCTGATATATGTCCCTTATCCTGGGCCCTATCCTGGTATATATATCCCCCATCTTGGTATATGCCCCCCATTCTGCCACTGTTATTTAATGTATAGAAGAAAATAAACCATTATACTCACCAGTGAAAAACATAGAAATCATGGGGCTCCATAGAAAAAGTACAATGCACCCTCCATAATCATTCATATTAGTATAATGCATCTCATAGTCCTCCATATAGAATACTGCACAACCCAGTCATCCATGTAGCATAATGCACAGCCCATAGTCCTCCATGCAGTATAATGCACAGCCCATAGTCCTCCATACAGTATAATGCACAGCCCACTGTCATCCATGTAGAATAATGCATAGCCCATAGTCATCAATAAAGTATAATGCACCCCAAAGTCATCCATAAAGTATAATGCACAGCCCATAATCATTCATAATACACCTCATAGTTAACCATATAGGATAATACACCCCCATAGTCATCCATAAATATAATGCACAGCCCATAGTCACCCATGTACTATAATGTACCCCATAGTCATTCATAAAGTATAATGCACTTCCATAGTCATCCATAAAATATAATGTACCCCATAGTCAACCATTTAGTATAATTCACCCCATAGTCATACATATAGTACAATGCACCCCGATAGTCATCCATAAGGTATAATGGACCCCATAGTCATCCATAAAGTATACTGCACCCCACAGTCATCCATAAAGTATAATGCACCCCATGGTCATCCATGTACTAGCATGACCACTGATTTAAATAAATAAATAAATACCTTTCCTTTGCTCGCCCCTTGCATGCGTCCTCTTGCGAAGCCGGCAGCTGACTTCGGCGTGCAACAGGAGTGTATGACGTCACTGCCGTGCACCCCATCATGTGCACGCTGACATCAGCTGCTGGCCTCGGATTGGCTGGTAGCATGTATTGTCGTGCATGTACCCAATGGTCTTAGAGGGAATTTGTCAGCAGGTTTTTGCTACCTCATTTGAGAGCAGTATAATGTTGGCAAAGAGCCCTGATTCCAATACTATATCACTTAGATTACTGGGTGCAGCAGTTGCGACAAAGTTCTGAGATGCAGCATGGAGCAGATCTCAATAGCTAACCCCACCCACATCACAGCTTTCTGTGTACATTGTGTATTGACAGTGAGCTGCTTATCTGAGCAGGGGGTGTGGTGGACCAGAACTCCCACGCACTGTTGTCCCAGCAGTGATTTTCTCCTGGTGATAAAACATTGATTGTATGGAGCCAAAAACACGCAACCTAATAAATAACAAATCCCTGAAATCTGTGTCATGGCTCCTTCCTCATGCTGTCCTCAGATTACAAATTGAAAATCTGATGACGGACTCTCTTTAATTATTTAAGAAAACTACATTTTATTCTTGTTTTGGTGTAGGGTGGTGGATAATGACTTCTGAATTGAAATGTTACTTGCAGTTTAATTATATATGAATTTTTCTGTCTAAGAAACATTTAGTTTGTACTGAATCTTTGAGCAAAAGTGAAGCCAGAAAAAGAAACAAATCTATATTAAATGCTGGACATAACAACGTAAGACATGTGGGAGGACACTCCGGAGCAATCTATTATCCAAGAGTTAATTAAGATCTCACTACTGTAGCAAGCACTACCTGTGAAGTGGCACCAAATCCAGCTGTAAGCTTGGATCAATAGCACATAGGAGGAAGCTCGTGCTCTGGATCCATGCTGATGTATCGGGCCACTGCTGGTACACAGTACGTCATCATAAATCTTAACTGCTGGGTGATGCTTCAAAGAAAATAGTTTGTAAAGCTGGAACGCTATTAGCCATCCTCCTGTAGAGCGATACTGTCTGCGATGCTCCCCAGCAAGCCAATACAACAAATATATTGGAGGTCATGGCCTTACATGCTGCTCTGTAATGGAGCATTACCCCTGCAGCTATCAGGAACACTTGGGGCTTTCCAAAGAAGAACCAACTGCACTAATGGGTTATTTTAGGGGTGTTAGAGTCTGGAAATGACATGTTTAGAATTTTAAGTACTTTTGCAGCTTAAACAACAACTGGGGATAATAGTTTCAGTGACCATACTGAACATCTGCAGTTTCCTGAAGTTGACATGTATGATTTGACGGACTAGATTTTATTGCACGCCTAAAATCTGGCATTCATTGTTTCACCTAAAGGCAGGACCTGATCCTAGACTTCCTGCTGTACTGTGCCAATAGTATCCCATAGCTGAAGAGCGCAGATGTTCCAGCTTAGAATTTACGCTGGGAATGAGCTGGAGTCATCGGGGAGTTTACAGCGCTCGTGTGTGAACACAGGAATCCCAGCATCATCAATGTCTGATGTCCATTTCTGTTATGTACGTGGGGTCATGTATCGGGGGAGCGATCCACGTGCTAACTAATGAGGACGCCGTCATGTAGACACAGCTGTTATTGCTGTCCAGTTAAAGCATAGAATACCCTTGTAGGAATCATTATTGGGGATTGTACAAGTGGTATAGAAGTTCAGATGCACAATGTATTATTAACCCTGGACATCTATGTCCTACCTCACATCATATCCAAACAGGAAAATTTGGCCAAACATCAGAAGGCGGATGGGAAAATGACGAGTAGAATTATTTAAACAAAATATGAATTAAAAGTATATTTGGAAATACAATGTTATTTTTCAACTACTAAAATCCTTTTAGATTTCACACTTGAGGAACAGTGGACAAAACATGGTCACATTTAACTATTTTGCACAATTGCAAGATTATTAGTGATGAGCGAACATGCTGGGATAAGGTGTTATCTGACCATGCTTGTGTGCTAACCGAGTGTCTTCAGTGTGCTCAAAAAACATGCTCAAGGTGCCACAGCTGTATGCTTCCCGGCTGTTTGACAACCGCAGCACATACAGGGGACTCATACAGCTGTGGCAACTTGAGCATAGTTTTTGAGCACACTGAAGACACTCGGTTAGCACACGAGCATGGTCAGATAACACCTTATCCCAACATCACTAATAAACCTAAAAAAAAACCCATGCAGAGCAAAATAAAGTCAACCAAACCCACCAATATTTGGTGGCAGTGTAATGTGTATTGGGGGCCTCCAGACCCTCTTGCATCAGATGATGTTGGAGGTGATAAGGATCCAGCACTCTGGATTTTCAATGGCCGATCCTTTTGTTCTCTGGGAGATGAGCCACCACCAGAGGAGCCTGACAGTGGTTCTCTCATACATAACACAGGAGTGTTTGGCCAGAGTTCACAGGAGCTGCGGAGATAGCTTTTGGTGAACAGCTCTGATGTGTATGGGGGGCATAACAAATGTAACTGACAATTTTACTAACGTGAACAGAAACACAGCACTGAGAATAATAGGGAATAAATGAAAATGGCTGATGCAAATTAGCTCTCTCCCAGAAGGAAAGACACCATCTCACAAGCACCACATAGGAGAGGCAGGCCCTTTAATGACCCTTGTGACATGACCATGGATAAAGCCTGAAACTCCTCTATAGACAGCCTTTTTTTGGTTGTTTGCTCCATAGCACTGTAGATCAAAGACTTGCTGGCAGAGTGCGTCCTCCATGAGGTAACACGACCAGCTGACTATAGAGTATTATAAGCAAGGACCTGTGGGAGACAAGTTTGTGACTTGTCATTTATTCCTGGTCATGTTGCAATGTTCGTTAAAGAATTGTGTGTTGACTTATAGCTACCTCTCCTACCTGGTACTTCGGAGATAGCCCGCTTGAATACTTTTTTTCTCATGGAGAAGTGCCTGCAAGACTGAATACTCAGCTGGTCTCTTTATGGAGGGCCAGTATTTCCCAAAATTGCCTAAACAGCTAATGCATACTTATATATAGTCATAAATCAACCAATCAAGCAATACAAACGGTCCTGATCAGTGACTGACTATCGAAGGACTTACCCTGTTCATAGGCATCAGGAATCCCTCTACATTATTGACTCCAGATGGCGTTTTCTGAACGAATTCTCATTTGTGCTTGGACTATGATCACTGGTTATCACTTTAGACAATAATGACTGAGAAACCGCAGATCAGTTTCATCAATGATTGTTGCCTGTTCTGGAATCCCATAGATAAAATGCAAATGGGTTGTTTTGAATGGAAAACTCTTCAACTACAGCAAAAACCCAACGCAGCGGACCAATGGTTTTAACTGATAATTGGTACTAGTTGATATCGGTCAAGCTCATTCAGGTCATATAAACCCACCAATTATAGGCAGACAGACAAGTGACTAAATCTCTACTGTTTGGCCACCTTTAACCCAGCGGATGCTTCAACTGTCACAATATCCCTTTAACATCTAATGGGATCTTGTCAGTAACATTACCTTTGCACAAGAAGTACTGTAGGGTAGACCATTGTAAAACATGGACAGCTATTACGGCACCATTAGCTTCACCACTGTGCTGAAGTTAGGCTTCTTTCTGATGGCACTAATTAGTTTTGCATGGGCACTGGAGGGCTTATTGGTGCACTTGCAGACAGTAGCTCCTTTTTGTATCTCCCTGCCAGTGCCACCCTCCATGACTTGGTTCACAGTTGAAAGCAGAAGTGATATTATGCAGCAGAGCCTCTGTCTCCACTGTCAATCAAGAAGTGGAGGCGGCGCTGGCCGGGAGAATCAAGGAGGAACCACAGGGTATGTAAGCGCACACCAGCGCACCTCACACTTCCCAATTCTACACTACATCTGCCCACGCAGGGTTTATGTTACTGACAGATTCCCAGAAAAATGGACTAATAGTTCAAAGTGCCTGATAAAACAGGAACCAGATACATATGAAAAGCAAATGGTGAAGTCTCTTTATCTATAAAAAGAAAGGGCCGAAAGAATGTAAACGCCTATTGTACCTGAGCACCTGGGTACGGTCCAGGGAGTAGCAGTCAGGACATGTATTAGTAGTGGAACACTTGGCACCAATTTCTAGAGAACATTATTGGTGCAACACAGACAGGTTCTGCAATGCTCAGAGAATAAAACACCATCTCTCCAGACATTAAAGGCTCCCAGATGTTGTACAGGTTCCTTCTGACGAAGATGCAGAATGTGATTTAAAAAATGGTTTTCAGTCATCTTCATCAAGGAAACCTTCCAGATCATCATGTGACCGACTGGTAGCCATACAGGACAAGCACAATGGATTCTGACCTGAGACTAGTTTCTTCACCTCCATTCCTTTGTGGCTACCACAACTCTGACACTATTTACCGTCTATGAAAGCAGTGGATAAACTGCAATAGTCAGTTGTTTTGCTGGCAGTGTGTAAAGAAGCACTCCCACCAAATGTCTTATTGCTACTAGGGCATTATAGGATAGCCACACAGCCCAATGTTATATTTGTGAGGCAGTGCACATGTGCAATTTTTTTCTCATGCTGATTCAATTGCAGCATGCTGCGGGTGCATCCAATAATCCGATCACACATACAAGTCTATGGCTGCTTATGAACCATGCGACTGCACTCGGATGTCATGTGCAGTCTGGTGTACACTCAGGCACAATGGAGAAGATGGAGGAATTAAAGTTCTCCATCTTCTCCGCACCTGTGCTGCGATTGTCATGCGAGAATCCACAGTAGTGTGAGTGAGCCCTAACAATGTTAGTCTATGGAGCATTGCTCTGAGGCCTCATTCTGAATCTCCATAGACTTACTTTGTCAATGCAAACTCTGGTTCACACATAATAATCTTTATTTTTTATATAGCGCTAACATATTCCGCAGCGCTTTACAGGTTGCACACATTATCATCACTGTCCCCGTTGGGGCTCACAATCTAAATGGACCACAGTATGATCTGGCATGTCGGAATAGAAGGCACATGACCCAGAAGATGACCGGAGCGGAAAACCAGGGAAGACGGTGATCGGGAGAATATAACCAAATCATGTTCTCCGGGGTAGCCGAGACACCAGAGATTTTCTGATGCTGGGGTGCGCTATACATTTCTCAGCGCCGTTAAAAAGCGTCACTGAGAATTAAGTACCCTTAACTGCCGCCATTAAAAGGCGCATCTGCGGTCGTTAAGGGGTTAATACACACACTACATGGAGCAGAAGGGCGCTGGACACCGGAGAGAGTGACGGTGGGTGAATATATGAATACACTCACACTACGTGGAGCAGAAGGGCGCTGGACACCGGAGAGAGTGACCGTGGGTGATTATATTAATACACTCACACTACGTGGAGCAGAAGGGCGCTGGACACCGGAGAGAGTGACCGTGGGTGATTATATTAATACACTCACACTACGTGGAGCAGAAGGGCGCTGGACACCGGAGAGAGTGATGGTGGGTGATTATATTAATACACTCACACTACGTGGAGCAGAAGGGCGCTGGACACTGGAGAGAGTGACGGTGGGTGATTATATTAATACACTCACACTATATGGAGCAGAAGGGCGCTGGACACCGAAGAGAGTGACGGTGGGTGATTATATTAATACACTCACACTACGTGGAGCAGAAGGGCGCTGGACACCGGAGAGAGTGATGGTGGGTGATTATATTAATATACTCACACTACATGGAGCACAAGGGCGCTGGACACCGGAGAGAGTGACGGTGGGTGATTATATTAATACACTCACACTACATGGAGCAGAAGGGCGCTGGACACCGGAGAGAGTGATGGTGGGTGATTATATTAATACACTCACACTACATGGAGCAGAAGGGCGCTGGACACCGGAGAGAGTGACCGTGGGTGATTATATTAATACACTCACACTACGTGGAGCAGAAGGGCGCTGGACACCGGAGAGAGTGACGGTGGGTGATTATATTAATACACTCACACTACATGGAGCAGAAGGGCGCTGGACACCGGAGAGAGTGATGGTGGGTGATTATATTAATACACTCACACTACATGGAGCAGAAGGGCGCTGGACACCGGAGAGAGTGACCGTGGGTGATTATATTAATACACTCACACTACATGGAGCAGAAGGGCGCTGGACACCGGAGAGAGTGACCGTGGGTGATTATATTAATACACTCACACTACGTGGAGCAGAAGGGCGCTGGACACCGGAGAGAGTGACCGTGGGTGATTATATTAATACACTCACACTACATGGAGCAGAAGGGCGCTGGACACCGGAGAGAGTGATGGTGGGTGATTATATTAATACACTCACACTACATGGAGCAGAAGGGCGCTGGACACCGGAGAGAGTGACGGTGGGTGATTATATTAATACACTCACACTACATGGAGCAGAAGGGCGCTGGACACCGGAGAGAGTGACCGTGGGTGATTATATTAATACACTCACACTACGTGGAGCAGAAGGGCGCTGGACACCGGAGAGAGTGACCGTGGGTGATTATATTAATACACTCACACTACATGGAGCAGAAGGGCGCTGGACACCGGAGAGAGTGACCGTGGGTGATTATATTAATACACTCACACTACGTGGAGCAGAAGGGCGCTGGACACCGGAGAGAGTGACCGTGGGTGATTATATTAATACACTCACACTACATGGAGCAGAAGGGCGCTGGACACCGGAGAGAGTGACGGTGGGTGATTATATTAATACACTCACACTACATGGAGCAGAAGGGCGCTGGACACCGGAGAGAGTGACGGTGGGTGATTATATTAATACACTCACACTACATGGAGCAGAAGGGCGCTGGACACCGGAGAGAGTGACCGTGGGTGATTATATTAATACACTCACACTACATGGAGCAGAAGGGCGCTGGACACCGGAGAGAGTGACGGTGGGTGATTATATTAATACACTCACACTACATGGAGCAGAAGGGCGCTGGACACCTGAGAGAGTGACCGTGGGTGATTATATTAATACACTCACACTACATGGAGCAGAAGGGCGCTGGACACCGGAGAGAGTGACCGTGGGTGATTATATTAATACACTCACACTACATGGAGCAGAAGGGCGCTGGACACCGGAGAGAGTGACGGTGAGTGATTATATGAATACACTCACACTACATGGAGCAGAAGGGCGCTGGACACCGGAGAGAGTGACCGTGGGTGATTATATTAATACACTCACACTACATGGAGCAGAAGGGCGCTGGACACCGGAGAGAGTGACCGTGGGTGATTATATTAATACACTCACACTACATGGAGCAGAAGGGCGCTGGACACCGGAGAGAGTGACCGTGGGTGATTATATTAATACACTCACACTACATGGAGCAGAAGGGCGCTGGACACCGGAGAGAGTGACGGTGGGTGATTATATTAATACACTCACACTACATGGAGCAGAAGGGCGCTGGACACCGGAGAGAGTGACCGTGGGTGATTATATTAATACACTCACACTACATGGAGCAGAAGGGCGCTGGACACCGGAGAGAGTGACCGTGGGTGATTATATTAATACACTCACACTACATGGAGCAGAAGGGCGCTGGACACCGGAGAGAGTGACGGTGGGTGATTATATTAATACACTCACACTATATGACATACCGTATATACACACATTCAATAAAAAATTATAGATGGGAGTGCTTCTGTAACTGCAGACTAACAGCTATGGTTTACTATATCAGAGAATATTCCATTGGGATGTACTCCTTAGGGTCTTTTTATACTGTAAATTATACTGCTTCCTGAAGGAAGACTGTCTGAAAGCCTGTAAGTGGATGCCACTCTTTACAACATACATACAATGCTTAGTATACCTTGCTTAGTATACCTTGTGTCTCTACAAGTCTCACCTTAAATAATCGGAGTAAACTTCTATGTACGACACTTTCTTATTGAAAGGGATTTTTAAATAAGGAGTTAAATGGCTGATAAAAAAAACAGGCTCAGAATGCTAAAAAAAAAAAAAAAAAAAATTTATAATCGACTGAAAGATCTCGTGTTCCCTCAGTGCAATACATGCACTGCCGATTCCTCAGCAATCATGAGCCTGATTTACAGCTTTCTCCCCATCCACGGTGTAAGAGGAAAGCTGCCAATCAGCAGTGTAATTAGCACTGTTCACAAATGTAACGACAACTGTGCTACAGCCTCATCATTCTTGTAGTTGTCTATACCAACAAACTGCCTATAAATCAAACTGATGCTGCCATCATCATGATATCAAGGAATCACTTTATCCAGCTTCTTATGACCTGCGTGCCCCAGTAGACATCTTTGGAGGGTTCATCCTACTGACAGATCCTCTATAACACATTTATTGGGATTAGTCCTTTTTGAATGGGCAGCAGCAAACTTTATTATGAAAAATATGTAGAATTTTATTGATTAAGTCTAAGTAACAAACATCAATACAAAAATATCAAAAATATCACAAATCTGCATATAAGTGCTGTATGCACTATGCACTTAGAGAACAATAAGGAGGAGACATGACGGTAAACCAGATCGAGGGGGGAACATAACAATACATCCTTATGGTATAAGCATGAACCCATATCACATTAGTAGGAGGTCCCATAGATCCTCAGTGCAATGAGTTAGTACTTCAGGTATAGCCATATCCAAAGAATCTCATAATTCCAGCGGCACATGCTTACCCATTTGAGAACATCAAGGGATCGCCCCCACCTCTCACGGCACCCCCGGACGCGCGTTTCGCGTTCTAGCTTTTTCAACAGGGTCTCTGTTGACCCTGGGTCATGCTTAGAACATAAGGATGTATTGTTATGTTCCCCCCTCGATCTGGTTTACCGTCATGTCTCCTCCTTATTGTTCTCTGATAAGTGCATAGTGCATACAGCACTTATATGCAGATTTGTGATATTTTTGTATTGATGTTTGTTACTTAGACTTAATCAATAAAATTCTACATATTTTTTAATGATGTTGTGGACGTTTCCACTCCGTTTTCTTGTGTTAATTTCTATTTGGAGTTGTCCTGGTGACACAGTACCCGAGAGGGACTTTGGGAGAGTTAGTGGTATCTGCTCTTGGTCACAATATATATTGGTGCTTCATGATTTTGGTAATAAACTTTATTATGAGCCTATGATTATCTCGTCCATAGAGAAACCAGGGGAAGAAATGAAGTCACCAACAATTTGGTTGTCATATTAATCATGATGATTGAAGCTTAAAACTACAAATGACATGTACCTCATATTAGTGAGACTCTAGATGCCACAGACCCTCTTCATGATGCATTAAGAACTGAGAAGACACTTTTCTTACTTTTTTCCCCACTGTAGTGTATAGGACTATGTATTAACTTGCCCTGGAATGAAAAGCGTTGTTACATACCAGTGACACAGCTTGTCACCTGCTATATAAGAATAGCCAACGACAGGAAGCAAGTTGGAATAGAGACTCCATTGCGACAACTGCAGATGTTCAGGAAGGAAATCCAGTTTATGAATGTTTAATTGCATATATTTAGAGCTGTACATTATCTATACTCTTTCTTCTAAGCCAAAATCGGTTAAATCCATACACTTACTTAATAGAAGCAAGACCATTTTAAATGGCTGGTCCAGCAGATTACATTTTGTTTAAAAGGATTCAGACTGGTATATAAAAAATTCTAAGAAATCAAATTCAGTATTGCCAATCCCCTGAAACTTCCATTCTGATGGTTTTCTGTCCCCACCTCCTGGTTCGTCTTGACGCAATGAAAATAGCTGGAAATGCCCATTCAGCCCATGACTGGGTACAGCGGTTACTCACTGACTGCTTGAGTGGGTATTACCGGTGTATCGAGATGGGATAGAATTATCAAAAAGACTGGTATACAATATTAAAAAATGGACAGTGCCAATATTTTCCAGAGCTGCAACTTTCCTTAAAACCCTCTGAATTAATAGGAGTCAGGTGGAAAAGAACCCGAAACATTTAGTAATGTGTAACGGCCAATTTGGCTTCCTGGTCACTTCCCTTTTGATTCTTCTCAGATCTTTGGCAGTTAATGTGTGTCTTTCTCAACATGTTTTTTGCGATGCTGTTGATTATTTGTAACAAAGCTTTTGATGGTTCTGTGACTACACCACAATATCTTAGCAATTTCAAAATTGATGTATCCCTTTTTAATTTTTATTTTATATGTCAATAGTACAATGAAAATAATCAGCTTTTAATTCATCTTATCAGAGAAATTGGCTCTTTTCTCCTCCTGGACTGATCTTTCAGTCTCAAAATTCAAAATTTCCTGGCAAAATCTGTATTCCATGAAGACAGAATGTTACATTACTGAGATACGAGATGAGATAGTTGGTGCTGATAAGATCCTATGTAGATGTCAGGTGACAGAGGGTGGAGCTCTGCCTCTAGCTTCTCCCTCCTCCCCTCAGTAATTTGTAGGGAATATCATTTTGTTACAGATTTCACATGGAGCCCCTAAATACTGAACAATGTTCCCTGTACATTAAGAACATGCTGTGATGCAAGTGTAGAGGGACGTAACCATCCAGATCCAACTATACTTCTTTAGGGATTGCCCCCTTTTCCTTTTTGCTTTGCACTCCCCCATACAAGGATGCAATTTTTTTCTAGACATGAGTAATCGCCATTATAACTCTACAAACGTACCGTGATATTATGTGCTGTGGACGTACACATACTAGGTAAGCACATTTTCACTACGTTCCCCTCAATTTTTTTACAAACACATGTGTGCCCATTCTGTCTTCACTTTTCCATTATCCTCCAGTACTGTCATAGTCCAGAACTGCAACCTCCCTGGAGTGTCCAGAAGTACAAGGTGCTCAGAGACTTGGCCGAGGTAAGGAAGGATCAAACCCAACCACCACTGAACAAGACACAGAAGTTTTAACATCAAGACTGGGCCAAGCAATATCTAAAGACAGATTTTTCAAAGGTTTTATGGACTGACGCGATGAGAGTGACTCTTGACGGTCAGATGGAAATGTGGCTGTGATTGGTAATGGCACAGAGCTCCACCTCGACTCAGTCGCCAACAAGGATGGAGGTGGGGTACTGCTATGGGATGTTATTATTACAGATGAGCTAATTGGACCTTTCCAGGTTAAAAATGGACTCAAAATCAACTGCCAAATCTACTGCCGGTTTTTAGAAGACACTTTCTTCAAGCAATGGTACAGGATAAAGTCTGCATCTCTCAAGAACACCAGTCTGCATCTTTCAAGAAATCCATGATTTTTATGCAGGACAATGCTCTATCAAAAGGAACCAAAGTCTCCACTGCTTGGCTGCCAGTAAAGGCCTTAAAGATGAAAGAATAATGACTTAGCCCCTTCCTCACCTGACCCTAAACCCTTGTGGGCCCTTCTTAAATGTGATATTTATAGTGAAGGAAACAGTAGACCTCTCTGAACAGTATCTGGGAGGCTGTGGTTGGTGCTGCCCAAAAAGTTGATCAACTGATTAAGAAACTGAGACACTCCATGGATGAAAGGCTTATGACTTATTGAAAAGAAGGGGGGCTAAATTGGTCACTGATACTTTTTACAAAAATGACAAACTATTTTTGTAAATTGTGAGTTGTTTGGTTAATATTTTCACTTTATCAGATGAAAATAAAATATTCCCAAGTAATTTAGTGTATGTTGTTCAATTAGTTTCATAATAATTCTGCACACTAAATAGCTGTGCAATAATTCTGCACACATAGACATTTCTAGAAAGCACTGTTCAGTAATAAAATTAATCATCAAACATACAAATTGCCCAATAATTGTGCTCACGGTATATATTTTGTATTGTGTATACACTGGAAAAGACCAACTTTCCTTTTTCTGAAGGAATGGGAGAAATAAAATAACTTTTCCCAAAGGATCACAAAAGAGGGGTTTTAGTTGACAGCTCTTAGATTGTTAAAAAGTAATTGAGCCTTTGTGGGAACATCACAGCACCTGGAAGGCCATGTCTGCACTTATCTGGCTAGATGCAAGGAGGAAGGAGATCTGATCTTTCTAGTATACTTCAGGACATCAGTAGAGTGCACCAGATACTGTTATTTGTTATTCTTGGCCCAAAGTGGACGATAGAAAACACAAATGTTATGCATGTTCTCTGCTACATCAAGTACTAACAAAAGAAAAAAAATGTAGAACCCCGATTCATCCACAGATGTCTAGGCCACTCATGGATCCTTTGCTAGTCCACGGTTCCTGGCTCAATATTGATCCTGTGAGATATCTGCCTATTTCTGGGCAATCATTGGTATAAGAGTAATAAATGTTCATCAGGCCCGCACTAGCAATCATCAGATGCCATGCTTCATAGTTTTTAAGTAGACACAAGTCCATGAAGATCAATATATAAATGTGTTGTAATTGGTATTGTCTGTGTCTCACTAATATTATGTAGTCCTAAGGTACCTTCACACGAAGCGACGCTGCAGCGATAGCGACAATGATGCCGATCGCTGCAGCGTCGCTGTTTGATCGCTGGAGAGCTGTCACACAGACCGCTCTCCAGCGACCAACGATGCCGAGGCCCCCGGGTAACCAGGGTAAACATCGGGTTGCTAAGCGCAGGGCCGCGCTTAGTAACCCGATGTTTACCCTGGTTACCAGCGTAAAAGTAAAAAAAACAAACAGTACATACTCACCTGCGCGTCCCCCAGCGTCTGCTTCCTGACACTGACTGAGCTCCGGCCCTAACAGCAGAGCGGTGACGTCACCGCTGTGCTTTCACTTTCGGGCCGGCGCTCAGTAAGTGTCAGGAAGCAGACGCTGGGGGACGCGCAGGTGAGTATGTACTGTTTGTTTTTTTTACTTTTACGCTGGTAACCAGGGTAAACATCGGGTTACTATGCGCGGCCCTGCGCTTGGTAACCCGATGTTTACCCTGGTTACCAGTGTAAAACATCGCTGGTATCGTTGCTTTTGCTGTCAAACACAACGATACACGGCGATCGGACGACCAAATAAAGTTCTGGACTTTATTCAGCGACCAGCGACATCACAGCAGGATCCTGATCGCTGCTGCATGTCAAACTAAATGATATCGCTAGCGAGGACGCTGCAACGTCACGGATCGCTAGCGATATCGTTACAAAGTCGTTTCGTGTGAAGGTACCTTAATGGTCCCCTAACATCTGCTGTTCCAATGATCAAACCCAGTGGTCTTTAATGTGACCAATTCTTATTTCTTGGGAAGGTAAGTGGTTCTAGAGGTGAGTGTCCGCTACTTACCACCTATAACGTCTGAAGTAATTTACTTCACCAGTCTTTGTAGGGTGGAAACTGCTTGAAAACCAGAAATCTCTAAAAAATAATAATGAATCTGCATTTCTATGTAAGAACGACTTTGAATATATGTTCAGGCTTTTATACACTTCAGGTTTCCAAAAACATCAAGCGGTTAAAAGAAGTGACCTAAACATTATTCTGGCATGTTTTGACATGTAAACGCTATGTATTTTCCAATACAAGTCAATGGCAATGATACCTGGAAAACGCCAGACATTTTTGAAGTTTTGCCTATTATTGCCTGCAAAAGTGCTTAGCAGTTTCTTCATTATTCTATGGAGTGAGAAAAATGGCTGGGAAAACAACAGTAAAAAGAGACATCAAGAAAACCATGGGAAAATCCATTAAAAAAACGCCAAAAAACAGCGAGCGGTCAAAACCTGTAGGAAAATTGCTCAGGAAATGACCGAAAAAAATGACACAAAAGACAATCCAGGAAAAAGTATCTTCTGCTTGAAAGACTAGGCGGGGTAACCTGAGTTTATAAGATATTGTCTGCACTTATCCTGAGCATGCAAGTCAAGGAGAACAGTTGTCCGCCAAAGGCTAGAGGTTTCATCTTTATGGTTCCAATGTACATCTTAAAAAGGTGGTATTTAGGGTCATATCATTAAGATAGGCCATCAAAATAATATCTGGGGTCTGACTCATCTTCGCATCGCACAAAAATGGGACAATGCAGCAATACCCAGCACTGCCCTGGCTGAATGTACCGTGCCCTGGTAGACAGAGTCATGGAAACCATGAAGAGGCTGTCAAATATGGGTGAAGGTGTTCAAGACTAGAGATTCCAGCAAGAAGAGGACACTTGTGGTGCCACGTTGCTGAAAGAAGACTCCTAGCCACCAAGGTTTTGTTCTAGATGTTTTATTTATTACAAATGCATTACATCTGCACATGTTTGGGCCTAACTGGACCCTTTGTCAGGATGCAATCACAAGTTAGTGGGGGAACGGTGGGATCATTTTTCTGTAGCATTTTTTTTTTTTTTATGAGCCTTATCTTGCTTTCCCTTTTTCCTCTGGCATGAGCCCAAGGATAGACCATTAATGTTGTGTTCCTCAAAAGCACAGTTCATTTCTTTAAATGAGATGTATTGAAAGATTAATACATCATTTTTAAACATCAGTTTTCAGAAATACTTAAAACTGGGATTACTGTATAAAAGAGGACCATAGGGAAGGGTCACCTTTCTCCTTTTCCCGATTTGGCCAAATTTAGTCATAACACAATTCCAATGGGATTTCCGAGAGCGTTTAGGAAAGTCATGTTTAACATCAGTGGTTATGCTTTATGTTCATTCATTTATAGCTGGAATCAAACATGGAAGTTCACTCAACCTTTCCAAAACCGCACAATTAAGTCCCATATACACTGACCGCAGCAATTCTCTCTTCTCACAGCCATGTAGCGAGAACATCACAATGCCTTCACGAAGCCGGCAGATAAGGGATCGTACCCATAGCACATATTTTACCAAGCCTTAGCTTTCACCCTGATCTGTACAACTGCTGTCCAAATGACGAGCTCACTCGCACAAATACAGGGTATGGACATGGCAGTAAGTTGGATAGCCGTTACTCTGCTTCTTACAATTGGACGAATAATGACATCTGCAAACAGGAGGAGGCTGGTGCGGCTGTGAAGCTGCCTGAGACTCAGATATAAGTAAATTATACGGCACGTCAGCCATGAAAATCCTTTTAAAAAAATATCAGCAAAATACTTATTCTCTATGCCATTGTATTCAGCTCCAGAGAAGGTATTCCTAACCAAGCAGGTCAATGTAGATGGATCCTCTACAACTGTGCTGCCCTACTGACATCCTGGGGACCACGTTGTGCCCTCAAATGCTGCTCCCAGGCAGAGGAAGGCACATTTATACAGGAAGATTATAGCCAGGCAGTACTTGGACAACCCACCCTTCAATGCCGAGTCTCATGTGTAAAACAAGAAAAGCTTATACCTACCTCTTTCACCGGGGAAGGCAGCTACAGCAATGTCGGTGAAGGGTCTCACAGCACCCGTGTGACATTGTAAAGTGACGTGAACGCTGCAGCCAATATTGATACCTGCAGCCGATCAATATTTTGTAAGTGTCAATGTCCGCTCTGATGAATTTGTAAAGGCCGCAGCCATTCAGGTTCCGCTTGGAGCACCAGGAGACCCTGACATCGCTGGAACAGTGTCAGTGAGCGAGGTGCTTCTAAGCTTTTCTCATTTTAGGGCTTTTAAGAAGGGTTTCCTCAAGTAGTGGACAAGCCACTCAAAGGGAACCTCTCATTAGATCCATGCCCAATCCTTGGGAATCCAGAATCAGAGCCTGGCTGCCCAGTTATACTGTGGTGTAAGTGCTGTGGTGTTTCAGTGAGAACAGACTGAAATGCCAGCTGTGGACTATCGAGACCTGGCTAGTCTGATGAGTTTGTCGGCTGCCTATTCCCAGTCCCAATTGATTGACAAGTCTCCTCCAGCACACACACCGGTCAATCAGCGGACGGTGGGATGGCGGAGAAGCTGGCCAGTGAGCTCATCGCACTACTCAGGTCTCTCCCTATAGTTCCCGGAAGGATTTGTAGACTATGCTTTATCTATAAGGCTGCAGTGTTTCAGAGTAACACATAACCATAATAGCAAAGTTACTTAGTTTTAGTCTCTGCCATAGAGGCACTGTGGCAACTTCATCTACAGAATTTGTGAATTGCACATGCAAATGTATTTACGCACAAGCTATTTGTTATATGACGTGTTCCATCCTTATTTAATCCCATTAAAGGGTTGTCCAGTGCTTTTATATTCATAGCCTATCCTTAGGATAGATCACCAATATCAGATTGGTGGAGGTGTCGCACCGACACCGCACCTATTAGCTGTTCCATTGTCGGCCGCACAGAGCCACGCAGCACAGCGCCGTCACCTATACAGTGGCTGCGGCCAGGTACTGCGGCCAGGTACTGCAGATCCACTCCTATTCATTCATATTGGGGCAGATGTGATTATGGGGAAGCTGTGGAAATGTGTTTCCAGTGAGCAGTAGTACGTTAACAATTAAAGGCTCATACTCATGGGTCTGCTCTGTTCTTCTAGTTTGGTTTCATATCATTAGAAACATAGAACTGAATATTACTGGTAAAGGAATGATGTAAACCCGGCCTTTAAAAATCATGCAATGAGTGTAGAGGGTGATGTCTGACTGATCTCTTCCATGTCAGGCTGACAATCAAGGGGCAATTCTTAGCTGACGGATGAGATTTAGAATCTTAGTGTCTTATCACAGGCAGCGTACTGGGGGGGGGGGCAGCGTATTTGCTGCAGAAAAGTCAAGGAGAGCCGGATGTGACCTCACACTCTGCTCTGCTACATCTAGATGGCAGGCTGCATGGTGCGTCCATACAGCCTGTCATCCAGCAGAGCGGACCCAAACCCCATCCACTTGAATGGGGGGCCCAACATTACAGTGTTTGACACGCTGTCATATGCTGGACAGTACGGCAAACACCGCTTCTGATCGGCGGGGAAATCATCAGAAGACAGGGTGAGCGCTCAGCTGTGATCGGAGGTATAAACTTTACCTCCGGTCACTGGTGTCAACTGATGGGACTACTGATCCCACCATCTGACACCTGCTAACCCTAAATACAGTGACAGCAGGAGCGGCAGATAGGAGTTTTCATCTGCTGCTCCTGCGCTATAAATAAATAATTAAAAAAAAAAAAAAATGGTGTGGGTTCCCCCCTATTTTTGATAACCAGCTGGACAAAACTCACAGCTGGTGGCTGCAACCCCCAGCCGTCAGCTTCAGCAAGGTTGGTTATCAAGAATAGAGGGGTCCTCACGCTTTTTTAAAAAAAATTATTTAAATAAATAATTTTAAAAAACGGCGTGGGGTCCCCCCCATTTTTGACAACCTGCCTTGCTAAAGCTCACAGCTGGGGGCTGCGATTCTCAGGCTGGTAAGGGGCCATTGATATAGGCCCCCCTCAGCCTAAAAATAGCAGCCCACAGCTGCCCAGAAAAGGCGCATCTATTGGATTCACCAATTCTGGCGCTTTGCCCGGCTCTTCCCACTTGCCCTGTAACAGTCAAAAGCGGGGTAATATTTGTGGGGTTAATGTCACCAGTGACATTAAGCCCATGGCTTAGTAATGGAGAGACGTCTATAAGACACCCATCCATTACTAATCCTATAGTTGTTACATGTAAATAAAGACACAGCCAGAATAAAGTTTACAACCGGGAGCAGTGCTAATACGACTGTCCCGGCTGTAAACTACTGGGGAATGAGGAGATGCTGCCGGCGCTTGCTTCAGTGACCGGAGGTGACGTCACTGAGCCTGCGCTCCCTCACAGCTTGACATGAGGTAACCTTTGGACCGTGGGAAAATGCCTGTGAATAGGTTACCGCAGGTAATCTATCTATTCTATCAATCTATTTATCTATTTTTCTATTATCTATCTATTCATTCTATCTATTCTATCTATCTGTTCATTCTATCTATCTACAGGAAGTTTTTTTCTCTGGGGGCACTCAACTTTATTGGCATGCACAAAGAGAAAAAAAGCATGAAAAAAAAAAAAAAAAAAGCACGAAAACGCGAAGAAAAATGCACCAAAAAAGCACCTAAATCTGCGTTTTGACGCAGCTTCTTTCCTGGCAAGAAATCAGGTTTTCCTGCAAAAAAAAAAAAGAATCAAAAACGCCCTGTGTGAACTTACCCTTTGTGTGCCATTTGTTACAGACATGAAAGTCTTGTAGAGCTCTAAAAAGGGAATCTGTTGGAAATTATACCATTATTCTTAAATAAAACACTTAAGCCCCAAATCACCAAAGCATTTACACCAGAATTCTGGACTAAAAAGCTTTTAAAAGTCACAAGAGTTTTTGCACAAGATGAGCCTGCACAAAACTGTATCGACTTTTAAGAGTTATGAAACCAAAATTGCCCAGCTCCAACAGAGTAAGGGTGACGGGTGTGTGGTAACCCCCGTTTGTCAAATTCGCGATGAGCAGTGGTATTCTTTATGCCACTAATCTTACTCCAGTCAGTGACTGGAGTAAGATTATTGGTGAGGCACACGCCACTTTGCGCCTCACCTGATTCATGTAGAGGCGCCTTGCTGACTTGATGAATGGTGCCATACAGCGTACATAGCAGAATGTGGCCACTGAAATTCACTGTTCCTATGGCTGACAGCCGTTCTAAGAAACTGATCTAGCAGAGGTTAAGCTTCGCAAATATTTCTGGCTCCTGTTAAAAGCCATAATGACTTGGTAAAGGAAAAACAGTTTTAGACACAAGAATGGATGACAGGATTTGAAATGGCAGCAAAACATGTATTTACCGAGGAAATCCCAATTCTAGATAATTATAACATGGCACAACAGGCATCTCCTCCAGCATACGGAGATTTGATGACATAAGTGAGAACGTTTCCAAAACTGCCAGCGGAAACGTTACAGTGGGTAATGCAGCAAGCGCTACATAAGCTAGTCACTGCCTTAAAGGGATCTTTTACACCTTAAAACAGATAATTACACAAACTTATGTGTTTTCATACTCTGATGAGTTTGTTTTTTTCTTGCTTTTTTCTGTAAATGATTATGAAGGTCTGGGTTGACACAGCATGTTAGAGATCAGCTCTATATACTGCTCTGGCAAAAATTAAGAGACCACTGCAAAATGTTCAATTTGTCTGATTTTTCTCTTTATAGGTATATTTTTGAGTAAAATGTAAAAAAAAAATTATTCTATAAACTTCTAACAACAGGTCTCCAAAGCTCCAAGCAATACATTTTTTATTCATTTTCTGAAAATGAGAAATGGCCAAAATCACAAAAAAATCCATTGCTTGCAGACCTCAAAATGCAAAAAAAGAAAAAAGAATCATAATAATTTAAAAACAATACTAATGTTTTTACTCTGGAAGAGTTCAGAAATCAATATTTTGTGGAATAACCATGATTTTTAATCACAGCTTTCATGCGTTTTGGTATGCTTTCCACCAGTCTTTCACACTGCTTTTGGGTGGCCTTTGGGTTTGATGGCTTGTGACTATCAATCTTCCTCTTGATTACATTCCAGAGGTTTTCAATGGTGCTCAGGTCTGGAGATTGAGCTGGTCATGACAGGGATTTGATGTGGTGGTCCTTCATCCACACCTTGATTGACCTAGCTGTGTGGCATGGCGCATTGTCCTGCTGGAAAAAAAACAGTCCTCAGAGTTGGGGAACATTGTCTGAGCAGAAGCAATCAACTGTTTTTCCAGGATAACCTTGTATGCGGCTTGATTCATACGTCCTTCGCAAAGAATAACCTGCCCAATTCCAGCCTTGCTGAAGCATCCCCAGATCAACACCTGGTCGTCTAATGGTTAGACGGAGACCTAACAATGTCTTGCACCCACTGTGAAATGTGGTGGAGGATCGATGATGATCTGGGGATGCTTCAGCAAGGCTGGAATTTGGCAGGTAAATCTTTGCTTAGGATGTATGAATCAAGCCGCATACAAGGTTATCCTGGAAAAACAGTTGATTCCTTCTGCTCAGGCAATGATCCCCAACTCTGAGGACTGTTTTTTCCAGCAGGACAATGTGCCATGCCACACAGCTAGGGTAGGTCAATCAAGGTGTGGATGAAGGACCACCGCATCAAATCCCTGTCATGGCCAGCCCAATCTCCAGACCTGAACCCCATTGAAAACCTCTGGAATGTAATCAAGAGGAAGATGGATAGTCACAAGCCATCAAACAAAGATCTGCTTACATTTTTGTACCAGGAGTGGTATAAGGTCACCCAAAAGCAGTGTGAAAGACTGGTGGAAAGCATGCCAAGACGCATTAAAAATCATGCTTATTCCACAAAATATTGATTTCTGAACTCTTCCTGAGTTAAAACATTAGTATTGTTGTTTCTAAATTATTATGAACTTGTTGTTTTTTTTGCATTATTTGAGGTCTGCAAGCATTGGATTTTTTTTTTGTTATTTTGACCATTTCTAATTTTCAGAAAATGAATACAAGATTTATTGCTTGGAAATTTGGAGACATGTTGTCAGTAGTTTATAGAATAAAAGAACCATTTACATTTTACTCAAAAATACACCTATAAAGAGAAAAAGCAAACTGCAAATTTTGCAGTGGTCTCTAAATTTTTGCCAGAGCTGTATCATACAGCTGCCACATGGACTTTACACAGCAGTAGACGGGCTGACTCACTGTGACCCAGCAGTATCAGCACAGAGATACAGGGCGATCTACAAATGCTCACACATTCACTCTACAACGCTTGCGTCTGATGGATGAGAACGAGTCCTCATCGAGGCAGAAATATTGCTTTATGTGACATACCTGGATACAAGTACCGGCGCATTCTTTACACAAGCTGCAGGACAAAGCCCATCGACTTGGAGGGATGTGTGAAATCTTAGTAATAGGTTCCATCTTTTCTGGACAACCAATGCTGACCTGCAAGGAGGAAGGGAGCCGAAGGTCATCTCCATCCACGTTATCTCAATCAAATATTAACAATAACAGGGAAAACTATATTACAATGGCACAGAGATAAAAGAACAGACTATATGAAAGTAGGAAGAGAGCAATCAGTACATGATACACACCACAGTGCGTACACACACAGACGAAAACACAAGAGTAAAGGCCCTCAAGAACCAATCACCAAAACTGACAATTTGTAGTTTTTCTTTCCTCCTGTTCATTCAAAATGTGATTTCCCTATTGGCTCATACAACAGAAGGTTTGTGTTTATACCTCTTAAAGGGAACCTGTCACCCCGTTTTTTCGGTATGAGATAAAAATACTGTTAAATAGGGCCTGAGCTGTGCATTGCAATAGTGTAGTTTGTGGACCCCGATTCCCCACCTATGCTGCCGAAATACGTTACCAAAGTAGTTGTTTTCGCCTGTCAATCAGGCTGGTCAGGTCAGATGGGCGTGGTGTCTTCCCCCAGATCTTGCGTAGTTTTCCGTTGGTGGCGTAGTGGTGTGCGCATGTCCAAGGTCCCGAATCCTGCACAGGGGAGTGAAAATAGCAGCGATGTCCGTTATTCCATTGGTGGTCGGTGGGCGCGGCCATCTTGCTTTGGCCGCGCGTGCGCAGAAGCGGCGCTCTGCTGGCCGCGGCTTCAGGAAAATGGCCGCGGGCATCCGCGCGTGCGCAGATGGCTATCGCGGCGGCCATTTTCGTGAAGCCGAGATGCGAACTCTGCTTCACGAAAATGGCCGCCGCGATAGCCATCTGCGCACGCGCGGATGCCCGCGGCCAGCAGAGCGCCGCTTCTGCGCACGCGCGGCCAAAGCAAGATGGCCGCGCCCACCGACCACCAATGGAATAACGGACATCGCTGCTATTTTCACACCCCTGTGCAGGATTCGGGACCTTGGACATGCGCACACCACTACGCCACCAACGGAAAACTACGCAAGATCTGGGGGAAGACACCACGCCCATCTGACCTGACCAGCCTGATTGACAGGCGAAAACGACTACTTTGGTAACGTATTTCGGCAGCATAGGTGGGGAATCGGGGTCCACAAAATACACTATTGTAATGCACAGCTCAGGCCCTATTTAACAGTATTTTAATCTCATACCGAAAAAACGAGGTGACAGGTTCCCTTTAAAGACCAAGCCACGTTTGGCATTACAGGGAACCTGACAGCTGATATATGATGCCCGATCAATGGGTAGCATGTATCAAGACACTGGCTGAATGATCTTATCCAGGTATGTTTGACTCTGAAACATTGTGACGTTTCAGGAAAAGCCACCAGGGAACGATCCTCACTGGAGACTAGTCAGACAGGCATGTCCTAGGCAGCTTCTCAAATCCTTTGCCCAGGAGTGACAGGTCTTTCCCAGCATTTGTGTATAGAGGGAGACCTGTCATTCCCTGCTAAAACAGCAAAAAAAGACTAAGCAAAGCAATTTTAGAAATTACATCCCTCAAAGAATTGATCTATGGATGCAGAGTAGTTTGGTCTCACAGGTGTTTTTCAGAAAAAAGTATCGGCTGTATGTTAGAGTGAAAATTGCAAATATTCCACCTCAAACAAACAATGTGCCTAACTCGTGCACTCTTAATTGTGGTTTTGGCATACTGGGGTTCATTAGGGGGATTTGGGTGCTGTGTAATTTTCTAATGCCTTTGTGCTATTAGTGTAGTGGATATCCCCTATTTTTCCGTTAACAGATGATGTACCTGAATGGACTTGTTTTTTGTGGGTTGATTTGAAGTTTTTGTTGGAAATATTTTGGAGTACATAACATTTTTTCATCGCTTTTAGTGTCACGTTTATCCTGTGCTCTACACTGAGAACTTACATTGGGATTTCCATCTAAATCCCAACTAATATGATTGAGACTAAACCCACAATGGAACCATTTTGTCACGGGAATACCGTGACAGAGAGGGGCCAGAAGATTGCAATATCTGGTTACACAAACTCCTGCACTTATTAGAACTGCATTACCATCCTATTAAACAGTGCTGGTTTTCCATGCTCTGTCATTGCAAGAGTTAATCAGTTCAGTTGATCTCCCAGAGCTCTCCATCAATTGTCTCAGCTGTTCTTAGTTGGCCACTCCCCTCTGGTATATATGCTCACCACTGGAAC
The DNA here is from genome assembly GCF_051348905.1 of Ranitomeya variabilis. Classification (NCBI taxonomy): domain Eukaryota; kingdom Metazoa; phylum Chordata; class Amphibia; order Anura; family Dendrobatidae; genus Ranitomeya; species Ranitomeya variabilis. Next base: position 602,588,722 of record NC_135236.1, read on the forward strand.
TTGGGAGCGGCCAGTAATAGTCCTACTTCCTAGTTTGGAGTTGAAGGAGAAGTTCAGAGTAGGTGGTTGGAGAGTTTTTCAGGAGATTGCTGGGTGGAGTTGGATTACGTGTTTATCCTTATCCTCTCTCATTTGGTTTGTGCCTCCTCTTCCTCCCGTTTCCAATTCTGTTGTTATGTGAGTGAATTTGTATAATTGTAGTTTTCTTTTATCCCTGTCTGTCTTGTGTTTTCCAATACACTTAAAGGTACCTTCACACGAAACGACTTTGTAACGATATCGCTAGCGATCCGTGACGTTGCAGCGTCCTGGCTGGCGATATCGTTTAGTTTGACACGCAGCAGCGATCAGGATCCTGCTGTGATGTCGCTGGTCGCTGAATAAAGTTCAGAACTTTATTTGGTCGTCCGATCGCCGTGTATCGTTGCGTTTGACAGCAAAAGCAACGATACCAGCGATATTTTACACTGGTAACCAGGGTAAACATCGGGTTACTAAGCGCAGGGCGTGCTTAGTAACCCGATGTTTACCCTGGTTACCAGTGTAAAATGTAAAAAAAACAAACAGTACATACTTACATTCGCATCCCCCGCCGTCTGCTTCCCACACTGACTGAGCGCCGCAAAGCGAAAGTGAAAGCACAGCACAGCGGTGACGTCACCGCTGTGCCCTGCTACTGCCGGCGCTCAGTCAGTCAGTCAGTGCAGGAAGCGGACGCCGGGGGACGCAAATGTAAGTATGTACTGTTTGTTTTTTTTACATTTTACGCTGGTAACCAGGGTAAACATCGGGTTACTAAGCGCGGCCCTGCGCTTAGCAACCCGATGTTTACCCTGGTTACCCGGGGACCTCGGCATCGTTGGTCGCTGGAGAGCGGTCTGTGTGACAGCTCTCCAGCGATCAAACAGCGACGCTGCAGCGATCGGCATCGTTGTCGCTATCGCTGCAGCGTCGTTTCGTGTGAAGGTACCTTAAGACTCACACCTCCCTGGGAGGATGAGGGAGCTGATAAGGTTTAAGATAGGAGCATAGCAAGATATGAGATCCCGGCATCTCCGCCATCTGGGGTAATCCAGGGGACAGAGATAGCCTAGAGTGCCTCTAGTTAGAGGGATCGTGTAGGTGCCCCCAGTCCCTTGACACTACATGACACATTCAATATAATGAGGCAAATGGAGTCTTTTTAGGCATGTACAAAAACACTGATCAAACTTTTTATGTGCTAAAAAATAAGCCTAAAATGGAGGGACACGGCGGTTCAAAAGGCCAGATAGTGTTGAAAGTAATTCCATCTGCCTCGTTATAGTTAGTAGTTCCATGGGGGGTTTATTCTGAATCAAGTTTTTTGGGGGATTTTGACAAACTCTAAGGTAAGTGTTCAGTGTAGCGCATAGGATGAATGTGAACAGAGTTTTAGGGCTCACGCAGACGTCTGTGGAACTCAGTCCAAACACAGACCACAAGATATGGTCTGTCTGCAGGTCTCCTGATCCAAACAACAGCCTTGTAAGCATATTTTAGGCTTTTGAGATTGCATTGGGGGACCCACTGATAGTCCTTGCTCGGACTGAGTTTCACGGACGTCTGCATGAGCCTTTATACTGATTTTGGGAGGCAGAAAGAACAAGTAATATGCTATTCTAGAATTTTTGTCATTTTATTATAATCTTTAAGCTGTTTACCTTGTGGTATAAGTGAAATCTTTATTCTTCAAGATTACAGAAATAGATTTATATCTTTATATTTTGCTACTTTTACGCATTAAACATTTTTTTCTACTATATTCTGAGAGTTAACACGTTTTGCTTATTTTCTGCGGACAGATCTATATGAAGGCTTGATTTTTTTTGCGGGTAGAGATGTTTTCAGTGATTTTTGGGAGTTTTTTTACGTACCAATTGTTTAAAATCTCTTTTTACTTCATTTATTGCGTGTCAGTATTTATATTTATAGCGGTTTTGACAGTGCTTCCTATAGGGGATAAATAATAACAATGATATAGTTCAAGTCGATCCAAACTTGGTGATACCAATTATGCATATTTTTTTGTTTATTTGTACAATAAAACCAGCATTATTAGTGGTGTAACGGTTTGAAATCCTTTTTGTGTTTTTAACTTAGTCCTGCCTATGCTGACATACCAATGACAGTGACTGTCGGGCGGGACTAAATCTGATTGGTCACGAGCCAGCTATCTGGTGTTATGCCTCGGTTTTGGGGCGTGATCCGGTGCCCTCTTGCTGCATGGTCAGTTTTCCTTTCAGCTGAGCCACAGCCAGTTTGGTTTCTGACTTTAGCTTCTATTCAGGTGTCTCTCACTTCCCAATTTGGTTCTGTCCTATCGCCTCTTGGGAGGGGCCTTGCACCTGCATCTTTGTTAGCTAAATTAAAGTTTGAAGTTCCAGCTCCTCAGCTAGGGATGATCTTTCCTGGTTTATCTCTGTTGCTTTTCCTACAGTTTGTTTGTATGTTTTCCTCTCCAGTACCCTTTCCTTTATTTTACATTTGGGGACTGGGAGGTTTTTCACATATTCCGTTTGTTGTGTGTTTCTTCGTATTTTCTTCCGTCTTTTCTGTTTGTCTGTGTTAATATTTTTGTGCATTTCACTTTATAGTTACTGTTGTTCTAGTGTTGCACATTGTTTATAGGAAGGGTGCAGCTAAGTTGCAAGTACTTAGAGTGCCAACCAATGCGGTCAGGCTGAGACAAATCAGGGTCAGATTAAGGACTTTCCCAACAGTTTGCACAAATTATCATCGCTGTCCCCGATGGGGCTCACAATCTAAATTCCCTATCAGTATGTCTTTGGAATGTGGGAGGAAACCGGAGTGCCCGGAGGAAACCCACGCAAACACGGAGAGAACATACAAACTCTTTGCAGATGTTGTCCTTGGTGGGGTTTGAACCCAGGACTCCAGCGCTGCAAGGCTGCAGTGCTAACCACTGCGCCACCGTGCCGCCCGTCATAACATCTGACTTTGCACAGACTTTGATCCTGAGCCTACTCTATAAACGCTACTTGTGATGAAAACCTATATCATGATGTCTAAGAAAATAATGGGAAAATTAGTAAACATAAAATAAATGAGTAGGAAAAAGTAGATTAACATTATGTTCAATCAAAAGCCAAAACACAGTATATTCATAGTAATTTTTAATTACTTACTTCTGGTATCCATAAGGCACAACTAACATGGACCCATTTCGTCCCACTTCTCGTGGGCTTCAGAGCTCCTCCTCTCTTTGGGCAAAGTAAACATTTTCCTTGAACGCCAAGTGCACAAGACCGACAAAGCCAGTTTCCGGTAGGAACTTTTAGAATTCCATAGCAAGCCTGAAGAACCAAAAACACAATAACGTGTACTTTGTAATTTAACATTTATTTACACATAGAAAAATTATTTAAAAAAAATGATAAACCAGATGTAGCTATAAGATCACAATTGAGGATACTGTTTTTCTACCTGTCCGTCATTTTTATATTTTATCTCATAAATTTAGATGATTTAAATGGTCATTGTCTTTCCAACAAACTTTGCCTAAATGAACAGTACAAGTAAGAACATTTATAATATAAATTAAAATCAGATAAAAATATGTTTTTTTCTTTACTAATGAGCCACTTATCCTCCCTCCCGAGCTCAAAGTTTACATAGGAAAAAAAACAACTGACAGAGATCACATTACAGCTGCCTACTGAAGTCTATGGAGAGGAACAGCGTAAGAGAGAAAGAGGTGGAGAGACACATAGATGGGGCAGCTGCTCTCTATTACCGTATTTTTTGGACTATAAGACGCACTTTTTTTCCTCCAAATTTGGGAGGAAAGTGTGGGTGCGTCTTATAGTACGGATATAGCATGTGGGGAGGGGGGCAGCAGTGAGTGGGATCGCACTGTTATCCCACTTCAGGATGTCCCCGCTGCCCGGAATCAGCTGCTGTGGAAACCACATGGCCCCGCTGATTAAGTGCAGTGAATATTTATTAGCTGCTCCCCGCCCACCGATCAGCTGAGCGGTGAGCCGGAGCAGCAAATGAATACTGCACTTAAGCAGCGACACACAGTTTCCCCAGCACTGATTCTGGGGAGAATCTGTGTGTCCAGGGGAGGAGGCAGCAGCAGCAGGGGCCAGGAGATCGCTGCATACCTGCCTGTGCTGAACGAGTGCTGTGCAGGAGGACCTGTGTGATGTCAGGAGTGGGCGGGCTGGAGCATCACATGGCAGCTCAGAGCCCTCCCTCTTCTGACATCATCACAGGTCCTTCAGACTCCCACCTAGAATCTGCAGCTTCCTCTTATGTCCTGCGCTGTGGAAAGGCAACAAGAGGGAGGGCTCTGTGTGTGTGCAGCCATGGGATGCTCCAGCTTTTACCTCACCACAGTGTGGCTGGCTGCCACAATTAAGAGGTCAGTCTTTACAAAACACAATAAAGCACTCTGCCACTCCTTTGGTGAACTATAACTCCCAGCATGTCATAGGATCTGCAGGACATGCTGGGAGTTATAGTTCTCCCATGGGATTTTAAAGCAGCACTCCAGTGTTATTTTGCAGTGCTGGAGTGGTGCTTTCACTATAAGCCCTGTGCACCCATTCTTAGGGCTCATTTCCACATGCGAGGCACACGTCCGTATCTCGCATGTGGAAACCAAGCTGTGGAGCCGGCACTCCAGAGCGGAGCATGCGGCCGCATAGGAACACATGGAGCTGCACAGCTCCGCTCCAAAGTGCCGGCACCAGAGCTTGTTTCCACATGCGAGATACGGACGTGTGCCTCGCATGTGGAAATGAGCCCTTATACTCACCCTCCAGCATCTTCATATCGTACTTCACAGACACCACACTGGTCCCGCAGCTTCCAACATAATAACATACTATTATATATAATAACACCACATATAATAGTATGTTATTTATGTTATTAAATATTTTACCACATTTTTTTTGCTTCAAATATTTTTTTCCCTATTTTCCACCTCTAAAACCTGGGTGCGCCTTATAGTCCGGTGCGTCCTATAGTCCGAAAAATACGGTAAGTAGAATCACTGACACAGCAGAAATACAAGTTTGATAAACTCACCTAATTATTATTTATTATTGTAGCGCTATTTATTCCATGGCGCTTTACATGTGAGGAGGGGTATACATAATAAAAACAGGTACAATAATCTTGAACAATACAAGTCACAACTGATACAGGAGGAGAGAGGACCCTGCCCGCGAGGGCTCACAATCTACAAGCCTAATGCGATATCATGTCATTATTTACCAATATAAACCTCAATCACATTGAGAATGGTATTAACAATCTACTATATAATTGTCTAAGGGTCACTTCCGTCTGTCCTTCTGTCTGTAACGGTTATTCGTTCGCTGATTGGTCTCGCCAGCTGCCTGTCATGGCTGCCGCGACCAATCAGCGACGCGCACAGTCCGGAAGAAAATGGCCACTCCTTACTCCCCACACTCACTGCCCGGCGCCCGCATACACCCCTCCGCTCACACAGGGTTAATGCCGGCGGTAACGGACCGCGTTATGCCGTGGGTAACGCACTCCGTTACCGCTGCTATTAACCCTGTGTGACCAAGTTTTTTACTACTGACGCAGGACCTGCCGTGACGTCACGGTCACGTGACCGCGACATCATCACACCCTGGGACTGGAAGATGCCGCCTGCACCCCACACAGGCGACAGTGCTACAACGCGCCTGCGGAAGGTGAGTATATGTTTATTTTTTTAACCTGTGTCATACGTGGCTGGGCAATATACTACATAGCTGGGCAATTTACTACATGGGCTGTGCAATATACTACGTGGCTCTGTGCTGTATACTACGTCACTGGGCAATATACTACGTGGCTCTGCTGTATACTACATCACTGGGCAATATACTACGTCACTGGGCAATATACTACGTGGCTGGGCAATATACTACGTGGCTGGGCAATATACTACGTGGCTGGGCAATATACTACGTGGCAGGGCAATATACTACGTGGCAGGGCAATATACTACGTGGCTGGGCAATATACTACGTGGCTGGGCAATATACTACGTGGCTGGGCAATATACTACGTGGACATACATATTCTAGAATACCCGATGTGTTAGAATCGGGCAACCATCTAGTATATTAAAAGAAGGAAGAAATATAGGTAAAGTTTTATTGAGCAGTTTTTCCTTTTCTTAAAGTAGCACTCTATTTTTTTTCTCATTATCCCACTACTGGTCCCACAGTACATAGGGTACTGTGCAAAAGTTTTATGTAGGTGTGGAAAAAAATGCTGCAAAATAAAGAATGCTTTAAAAAAAATAAAGAATTAATTAGAGATGATCAACTCAGTAAAGATTCAAATTCGCAAATCTTTCTAATATGAGCGATTTTTTATTCGAATTGTAGGATGTAAAAATTAAATAAATAAAACTAATTTCAAAGCTAACACGGTCTGATCTTTCATGCCTCTTCTATTCACCTTTTCAGGTGACATGCATCCTCTTTAGGCCTGCCTCACTCTGCGCCATCACTTCCTGCCTGACTTGGCCATACCGTTCACAAGCCAAAGAGGATGAGCGAAAGAAAAAAAAAAAAAAGAGGCGTGAAGGGCCAGACGGTGAGCCATGAGATAGGCGAGTACTAAATTTTCTCTTGAATTAGAACAGCACAGAAACGCAAAAAAAACACAACAAAAAAAAATCTATATTCTAGAAAATAGGAATTTTTGTAAACATTTTAGAATTCAATTCCGTTCAAATAAACTTGCTCCTCTCTAGTGTGAATAGCTTATTTTTATCAATTAACAGAGTGGAAAGTGAATGAACAAAAGAAACCCACATCAAATCCATAATTGGTGTGACTAATCTGCCTTCAGAAGAGCATCAATGCTAGGTACACTACGCAGAAAGTCAGGGATTTTGTTGTATTACAGACAGGTGTATGTCTAACCAATTACACCAAACAAATGATAATGATCATCATTTTCACAGGTTAGCTGAAACAGTCTGTCAGAGAAAAATTGTAAAATCCATAAAGATATCTCCGAAGAGGGGACATATCACCTTCACATTGAACATATGGGATTAAGAAGTGAGAAACAGCTAACCCTTCAACCTCCATTGAAGTATGACAGCCTGCCGTGAACAGGTAATGACTACATGAGATCTGCTGATAGCCAGCCACCAAGTCTAGGACTCGTATACTCAGAGGTAGAGGTGTACACTTTCAGAGGCCAGAGCTTCCATTGTTCAAAGGAATCTCAGTGTCACGAAGTGACTGTCCAAGCGTGACAAGACCCAACGGGTGGTCGGTCACAAAGCGGCAAGACTCGCAAGGGAACACCGGGGAAACTTTAACAACGGTGGGCCCTGTGATAGGGAACGGGGAAATGGACACCTCCAGCACTCTCCTAAGGATGTGCCCTGATCTCCCTGACGTCCCTATACAGGTTTTTTCAACCTGTCGCCGAGCAGGATACCTAAGCCCTCGCTTGCCCTGCAACGATCCCTAAGTAGGGAATTAGCAGGTGATAGCACTGGTCCCACCGCTGCACTAATATAACACAGGGGAAGATAAAGACAACAAAGGGACAAAGAAACAATAACACCACACTTAACTTTCTTTGCTGCAATGCACCGCAAAGCAGAGTAAGGCACCAGATAAGAATTCAGCTGAAGAATTACTGCACTCAGCCAGCTCTTTCTCCACCCAGGTTGGTCTCCAAAAGGACCTGTATAATCCACAGTCAGCTGATCCATCAGGTGACCTTTAGAAGGATAGTGGGAGTGGTTACCACCATCAGCTGACCCAGTAACAATGCAATAACAAAAGCGGCCACCAGGAGGGGAAAACTGCATTAACCCCCGATGACCAGAAAGGAAAAAAGGTTTTAATCAAAGGAAAACCAGATCTGCCACAGATCCAAACATGGATTGTGACACTCAGACACGCTGGAGCCATATGTCAGTGATGAATACTGGGGTTTGTATCGATCCAATATTTATGGAAGATATATTTTGATTGAGAATAGGGGTGGGAGTAATCAGGCCCGGGTGTGGATAGGGAATTTGAACTCAGCTTTTTTTTTTTTTTTTTTTTTTTTTACACAGGGCCCTGTAGGTTTGGATTTCTTTTTTTCCTTAATAATAAAGACCTTCATTTAAAAACTCCTTCATTTTAAAACTGCATTTTGTTTTTACTTGTGTTACCTTTACATAGTAACATAGTTATTAAGGTTGAAGGAAGACTTCCATCTAGCTCAACCCATAGCCTAACCTAACATGCCCTCCAGGATTTTACCCACAGTAGAGGTTAAGCTTACTGGCCTATAATTTTCTATTTCAGTTTTTGTTCCCTTTTTGAATATTGGCACCACATTTGCTGTACGCCAGTCCTGTGGTACAGACCCTGTTATTATGGAGTCTTTAAAGATTAAAGATAATGGTCTATCAATGACTGTACTTAATTCCTGCAGTACTCGGGGGTGTATCCCATCCGGACCCGGAGATTTGTCAATTTTAGTGATTTTTAGACTTCGCCGTACTTCCTGCTGGGTCAAGCAGGTGACACTTAATGGGGAATTTTCGTTATCACTGATCATATTGTCTGCCATGGGATTTTCTTGTGCAAACACTGATGAAAAAAAGTCATTTAGCATATTGGCTTTTTCCTCATCCTCATCCACCATTTCCCCCAGACTATTTTTAAGGGGGCCAACACTATCAATTTTTAGTTTCTTACGATTTACCTAACATTTAAATTTGCTTGGCAATTTGAAATATTTAAGTGTGACAAACATGCAAAAGAATAAGAGATCAGGAAGGGGGCAAACACATTTTCATACCATTATATATGTTCCATGCGTTGGAGTCAGAGGTGTATACACCATGAGCTCTCTGTGAGTTCCCTAATAACTGGCCGACGAGGGAAAACAGCCTCCTCTATCATTCATCACCCGATAATATGGCCCCTACAAAGCCATGATCTAAATATTATAGAGTCTGTCTTGGATAGCGAGAAGAGACAGAAGTAGTTGTGCAGGTCTATATTCACAGAAAATCTGTGGTTATTTCTCCAAGATGTTTGGCAAAACCTCCCTGCCAAGCTATTATATATTTTTTCATCTTTTACATATAAAAAATGTATTATAGTTTAGTGTTATGATAGACAGTGTTATGTTTGCATCAAGAAATTGTTGAAATTTAATTGAATCCATTCTTTGCTCTACCCGTGAAATGTTCCCAGTGCCATTGGCTCCACCACTACCTCAAAGCATAATTGATTCACCGTCATGCTTAATGGTTGACGAGATGCTCTTTTCCTGAAATTCTGTGCCCTTTTTTCTCCGCACATACGTTTGATGATTGCGGCAAAAGAGTTATGGTATATTTTAACCACATCGGTCCACAGGCCCTTGTTTCCAAAATGTATCAGGCTTGTATGCTCTTTTGCATATTTCTGACACTGAATTTTATTGTGAGGATGCAGTAGAGGTTATCTTCTGATGACTCTTCCATGAAGGCCATATTTGTGAGAGGTCTCTGAACAGTAGAGCACTGTACCACAACTCCAGAGTCTGCTAAATCTTTCTGAAGGTCTTTGGCAATCAAGCGGGGGTTTTGATCACAGTCAATATCTGTTGGGTATGAGGCGGGCTCAGCCAGTGAGACCTCGTCATACACCTGCTCCCAACTTATGCCATCCCTAAGTACAATGGGTAAAATTTAGATTTTTTTTTTTAAAGATTCTGTCTCTCACAGTTGAATTATACCTTCGATAAAAAATTACAGGCCTCTCCATTCTTTGTAATTGGGGATACTTGCAAAATCGTCAATGTATCAAATACTTATTTTCCCCACTGTATGTACAGTTGATCTAGGTACGACTTTTAATAGGACTCTAGATGTTTACATGTTGCTTATTTGTGGTAGAAACTTTTGCAGATGTCCCTTTCAATTGAAACAACCTCATTCAGATACATGGAACTGATGTTCGGATGCAGAAAAGAACTAAAACAAAATCTACAGCATGGGAATTATCCTGAGATGCAACCTTTCATCAATTTTTCTTTGCCGTCCACGTCCAGGGAGATTAGCTACAGTGCTGTGGGTTGTAAACTTCTTGATTATGTTGCGCACCGTGGACAAAGGAACATCAAGGTCTCTGGAAATGGACTTGTAACCTTGAGATTGTTGCTCATTTTCAACAATTTTGGTACTGAAGTCCTCAGACCGTTCTCTTCTCCTCTTTATGCTCTCCGTGCTTAGTGTGGTGCAAACAGACACACAATGCAAAGATTGAGTCAACTTCTCCCCTTTTATCCGGTTTCAGATATAATATTCATATTGCCCACACCTGATATTTACCACAAGAGAGTTTGGAAGAGCATCACATCCTTAAAACAAAGTTGTTTACCCACAATTTTGGAAAGGTTCCATCAATTGTGTCTGGCCCATTTTTGGGGGTTTAGTGTGAAATTATGTTAAATTTGCCTTTTTTCCCCTCAGTTTTTTTGTTGTTGTTTCAATACAAACAAATGTAATAAATATGTGAATAACAATACATCCGTCATTGCAATAATTTTCTGGGAGAAATACTTCATTTTTTGGAACAATTTCAAGGGTGCCAACACTTTCTGCCATAACTGTACACATAAATCATTTTATAGAATACATATAATTACTCATTTTGGGCAATACAATTAAATAAGGGCGTTGCTTAAAATTCCTTGTTCTTTACTCTCTGACATCAAATCAGGTGACCTCAGGTCAAAAGTGATTGTGCATCTACTTTTTATGATGGCCAGACCACAGTAAACTGCAGCACAGATCTCAGCTATTTCATGCTGTAATGGTTTTACTATAGCCAATAGTTTCTCATCTAAAATTCTAGTTTTCGGTCTACCATCAAATAGAAAAATACATTTGAACTGTAGTAAAAGCTGGGATTACATTACTAGTGAAGAAACGAGTAGATTAGGCAAATGGATATATGGATGAAATTATCTTTTTTCATTATGGCAGGTGAAAGTAAGGTTTAGCTCTGGTTTATAGCTTTATTAACCTACATAGCAATCTGTGTCGGCAAATGACTCAAGTGAATTGATGTTATAATAAATATGTGTGGCCGATATCCGAGTGATAGAACGAATCCAGATATAGTTGTAATACACTTTGGTGGTTTATTCAACGTGTTTCAAAGCCTATGGCTTCTTCTTCAGGAAATGACCACGGAGACATGTGAAGACAGTGCTGTTACATCGCTTATATACATTCAAAATTGAAAAAAAGGGCGCCAAAAGACCTTCTGACATGTGACCTATATGACATATAGTGTCAAAGTTCGTGGAGCAGTAATACATATCATAAAGTAATCTTCAACGTATGTACATACAGATAATATAGTCATTTAAATTAATAACCAATATAATAAAATAATAAAATTTTTCGGACATCACAAGGAAAAAGAAAATAAATAATTTATATGAAAAAACGGAACAAGAACCTACTTGAGGATGTGAGATCATACCCATTCATCCTCCCATCTAACACCACACTTCCAGCCAGAGGAACATTACATGTTGATGGGAAATGAAATGAATTATAGCTGAGTTATATTGTTGATGTGAATTGATTACATAGGAACTAGAGCCGTTCCAAGAAGGAGTCGATCATGGTCGGTATTCTTCTCCGTCTTTTTCATGGTTGTTTAATTTGCATTCTGCTCCACTGTATTGTCGGAAGGAGTTCCTCAGTTTATTTGCTTTATTCTAATTATGGACATATTAAGTCCCTCTTTTTTCTGGTCTTAATATTTGGGATTTTTCCTGGTCAGATAGGTGTCGGGCGCTGAACTAAATCCACAGTAATAATTAGCACATTGTAAGATGTTTTTTGATAATGAGAACTCCAATAGCTCTATAATGAATTGTCTCATTGGTTCAGGTAAGTATGATGATCTCTGAAGAAATATTCTACTGCCCGAACACCGTCACTATGACGGATGTTGGTATATAGACTCTCTACATCACAGGATACCAACAAGTTGTCATCACCAATGTGCAAGCCGTCAATTTTTTTCAAGAACTCATTCGTGTCCTTTACAAATGAGGGTAACTCTGCAACTATCGGTTGTAACTTTGCGTCCACAAATTTATTGACCTTCTCTAAATAGTTACCACATCCCAAAATTATAGGTCTGCCAGGAGGGTTGGTCTGATTTTTGTGTACTTTTGGCAATAAGTAAAGGGTTGGTATCGTACCTTCGGGCATTTGAAGGGGTGCATAATATAGGACGTGGCGACCCTTCAAGGTAATACTCGGCAATTTTCCTCCTTCTTGCACTGTGCACTTTATTTTAACATTGTTGGTATATGATGTTTTTTTATACATTGATAGTGATGTGACTAGTGTTGAGCATTCCGATACCGCAAGTATCGGGTATCGGCCGATATTTGCTGTATCGGAATTCCGATACCGAGATCCGATACTTTTGTGGTATCGGGTATCGGTATCGAAACAACATTAATGTGTAAAATAAAGAATTAAAATAAAAAATATTGCTATACTCACCTCTCCGACGCAGCCTGCACCTTACCGAGGGAACCGGCAGCGTTGTTTGCTTAAAATTCGCGCTTTAACTTCCTTACGCGAAGTCCCGGCTTGTGATTGGTCGCGTGCCGCCCATGTGGCCGGGACGCAACCAATCACAGCAAGCCGTGACGTAATTTCAGGTCCTTCAGGATTTTAAAATTACGTTCCGGCATTGTGATTGGTTGCGTCGCGGTCACATGGGCGAGGCGACCAATCACAAGCCGTGACGTCACGGGAGGCTGGACACGCGCGCATTTTAAAATGCGCGCGTGTCCAGCCTCCCGTGACGTCACGGCTTGTGATTGGTCGCCTCGCCCATGTGACCGCGACGCAACCAATCACAACGCCGGAACGTAATTTTAAAATCCTGAAGGACCTGAAATTACGTCACGGCTTGCTGTGATTGGTTGCGTCCCGGCCACATGGGCGGCACGCGACCAATCACAAGCCGTGACGTCACGGAATGAAGAAAACGCGCGCATTTGAAGCAAAGAAGGCTCCCGGTTACGGCGGTAAAGTCCAGGGCGCGTCAGAGGGTGAATATATCCCTATTTTTTAATTTTAATTCTTTATTTTACACATTTATATGGATCCCAGGGCCTGAAGGAGAGTTTCCTCTCCTTCAGACCCTGGGAACCATCAGGGATACCGTCCGATACATGAGTCCCATTGACTTGTATTGGTATCGGGTATCGGTATCGGATTGGATCCGATATTTTGCCGGTATCGGCCGATACTTTCCGATACCGATACTTTCAAGTATCGGACGGTATCGCTCAACACTAGATGTGACACATGGCACATGGCACTTTTGTTGGTTACACATATGGCACATATCCCGTGCATTTAAGGTTTGATTTTTTTCGCACTGTTGCAATTTCTTCAGTTGCACATATTTTTTGTGTATTTCTGAGTAAACCTATTTATGTGTAAGGAAGGGTCAACCATTTCTATTTATATTGGAGCAATTACATGGATTGACTCCAAGTCCTATTATGCCCACTAATGCTTGTTTTTATATTTTTAATGTTGCCATATATACTTAATAAAGGCATTTTTTAATCTATTTCCTGTATGGTGTTTCTCTGGGGATCCATTGTCTGGTTGGTTGGGTTGTTCTCATTGTAAAATATATAATATATAAAATAATGAAGTGATGATAAATTGATTGTGCTGAACTGAGGGTTTATATAAAATAATTTAAGTTGACAGGATACATTAGAATGATTGTATACCGTAATGGTCATACTGATTATGTGGATGAACTGTATGGTGATTGCAGCAGCTTGATAGAGGACTCGATCATGGCTGGTCGGTTATTCTTCTTCTCACGGTTGCTTCATTTGGGCTCTGCTCCACTGCAATATCAGATGGAGTCTCTGCGGTCTGTTTCAATTATTGATTTGAGAAACTTCCCTTCTTTTTATTGATGTCAGTGAGTTTTTAAAAATATGTAAGATTTTTTTAGGGCACATAAACGTTGCACTAAATTTATGATAATGATGATATATAGCTATATATCTAATGATGGAAATGGATTTTATATACGCATATAATTAATTCTCAGGTAATGTTCCTCTTACTGGAATTGTGGCACAGGTAGATGGGAGGATGAATGGGTATTATCTCACATCCTCAAGTAGGTTCTTGTCCCGTTTTTTCGTATAAATTCTTTATTTTCTTTTTCCTTCTGATGTCTGAAAAATTAACATTTTATTATATTGGTTATTAATTTAAATATATTATCTTTATGTACATATGTTGAAGATTACTTTATGATATGTATTACTGGTCCATGAACTTTCACACTATATGTCATACATGTCAGAAGGTCTTTTGGCGCCGTTTTTTTTTTCAATTTTGAATGTATATAAGCGATGTAACAGCACCATCTTCACATGTCTCTGTGGTCATTTCCTGAAGAAGAACGCATTGAATAAACCACCGAAGTGTATTACAACTATATGTGGATTCGTTCTGTCACAGCAGTGCGGATATCAGCCACACACATTTATTATAACGTCTCGGAGAGGTCGCTTGCCGACCTGTGGATCTGCGGCAGCTGCCATCTACACCAGGTGAGCAGTTCTCTAACATTGATTGGAATAATCCGTGGGTTAAGACCCTATTTGCGCTTTTTTGTTTCCTATCATTCTACTATCAAGTGAACTGATGTAGCATACAACGCACTCGTACAATTTATAGACTCCCTTCTAGTTTGACAGGTACAAATGGAAGAATGACTTAATCTTCAGCTGGTTTCTAAAGCTTATATATAATGTAAGGTGTAATGGAGATCAGAGTTTAAAGTGCTTTACAGAAAATGTGTTTTTCGAGGCCTACTAAAGGCAATTTATCCATACATCAATTATATGACTCATAGGCCACAATTCTAAATCAATGTAAATGAATACATACAAGATTCTTCTCCCTCTTAAGGAACAACATCCATACTTCCACAATGTGTCTAATCTTACTTACTTGAAAAAGACCTGGAATTCTAGCTTAGAGCAGAAATTACAAGTATGCTAATTTCTGTTGACAGACACGCCTCCAACAACACAGCGGAGATCCTAAGGCGCAATGATCACTATCACACTGCATTTTAGGACAGCTAAATGTTTTCCAAGAATTACTTTGCCATTTATACAACTCTACGAAACGTTATCATTTACACCACATTAAAATTACTTACTACTGCCAAAGTTATGATTCCTGCTGCTTGACCTTTACGATCTGCTCCTGCCTCAGATCACATTGTGCCTGGGAGCGCTAAAGGCTTTTTCACTCTCACAATGAACGTGTGTGTGCTGTCATTACAGAACTCATTGACAGCTTTTAGCCCTATTTTATGGTTCATTTGTGCATGCAAAGTAATCAGAATCACAGAAGTAGTATGTAGCAATGGTTATCGTGACTGATAACTTGTCACAGAAGATTATCGCAGCGTGTGTCAGACACTGGTGACACGATTTCAGTAAGTGGACTCTGAAATGCTGCCTCATGGAGTATATTGTATATAGGATTTGTGGGGTCAGGGGTATCCAAACTAAATTTGGATCAGAAAGCGGAAATTTCCCCGTGGTTCTGATTTTCAGTTAAGAGCTACAGTGTATAGTCTTCTACCATCTTGGAGATATGAATCTCCAAATACTTTAATTCATATACTATTGGAACTACCCAGTTATCCCCAGTCCCAGACACAGATTTACCCTACAGCATTAATGTAGAAACATCCTAATACCTCAATTAAAATAGCCAAAGCGTTATCAATGTCATCTAAACCAACAGATCATCTGCAAAGAGCGCGATCCTGTCCTTTCTATCTTAATAACTAAATCCTTTCAACTCAGGGAAACCCCTCACAAGACATGCTAATGGTTCCATTGCCATGGAAAACCACATAGCTTATTAAGGGCACCCTGCCTTGTCCCTCGGTCAATGCTAATTTTTCAGATGGATTATCATTTGCCCTAATTTTTGCTGTTGGTGTCTCGTATAAAATGTCAATCCATTGTCGTGAGTTAGGCCCAAAGCCCAATCTTTCCAGGACAACCCACAGTTCTCCGCACTCAACACTATCAAATGCTTTTGCAGCATCCAGTGACATTGCCTTAGTGAGTGGGTCACCGCGGCAGACTCAAACACCTGACAAAGTTCTACCGCTGTCGATTTGCGGGGGCCTGATCCCTAGGAATCACCTTATCTATGACCTTTGACATGTGAATCACCAACACTTCAGATAAAATTCTGAAACCTGAAGTCAATAATAACTTTGGCCTATACGAGTCCAGCAATTCCCTATGTTTCCTTCTTTTGGTAAAAATCACTATATCATAGAGAGATTCAGGTAGTGTCCCTTGATCAAAACTATATTGCAACATACTCAGATAATGTGGTAACACTTCGTCTTCAAATAGTTAAAAAACGCCAATGGGAAGCCCACTGGCCCCTGGGGCTTGGCCATTTTGTACCTTGCCCATCACTGGCTGCAGTTTTCCTATAGATAGATCGCTCTTTAATTCCTCTCTGCTGACTGGTATTTTCACATTTTATAGATCTTTGGATATCTTTCTGTCCCCGTTCCTGATTGATAATAGTAAACTACTTTTAGTTATAGATTATTATTATTATTATTATTCATTTTTATAGCGCCATTTATTCCATGGCGCTTTACATCTGAAATACGGGGCAAATATAGACAAATACATTAAACATGAGCAAAAAACAAGGCACACGGGTACATAAGGAGGGAGGACCCTGCCCGCGAGGGCTCACAATCTGCAGGGGATGGGTGATGATACACTGGGAGAGGGCAGAGCTGGTTGTGCGGCGGTTCAGTAGGTTCAGGATCACTGCAGGCTGTAGGCTTGTCGGAAGAGGTGAGTCTTCAGGTTCTTTTTGAAAGTTTCTATGGTAGGCGAGAGTCTGATGTGCTGGGGTAGAGAGTTCCAGAGTATGGGGGAAGCACGGGAGAAGTCTTGGATGCGGTTGTGGGAAGAAGAGATGAGAGGGAAGTAGAGAAGGAGGTCTTGAGAGGATCGGAGGTTGCGTGTTGGTAGGTACCGGGAGATCATGTCACAGATATATGGAGGAGATAGGTTGTGGATGGCTTTGTAGGTCATTGTGAGGGTTTTGAACTGGAGTCTCTGGGCAATAGGAAGCCAGTGAAGGGCTTGGCATAGGGGAGAGGCTGGGGAATAGCGGGGAGACAGGTAGATTAGTCGAGCAGCAGAGTGTAGGATGGATTGGAGTGGTGCCAGAGTGCTAGAGGGGAGTCCAGAGAGTAGGAGGTTGCAGTAGTCGAGGCGGGAGATAAGGGCATGCACTAGTGTTTTTGTGGTGTCACGGTCAAGGAATGCGCGGATCCGGGAAATGTTTTTGAGTTTGAGGCGGCAGGAGGAGGCAAGGGCTTGGATATGTGGCTTGAAAGAGAGGGAGTCGAGGATCACCCCGAGGCACCGGGCGTGAGGGACTGGGGAAAGTGAGCAGCCATTGACATTGATGGATAGGTCTGGTGGAGGGGTAGAGTGAGGTGGGGGAAAGATGATGAATTCTGTTTTGTCCATGTTCAGTTGTAGAAAGCGAGCAGAAAAGAAGGCTGAAATAGCAGACAGACAGTGCGGGATTTTGGTAAGTAAGGAGGTGAGGTCAGGTCCGGATAGGTAGATCTGCGTGTCATCAGCATAGAGATGGTACTGCATACCATGGGATTCTATGAGCTGTCCCAGACCGAAGGTGTAATCAGATCATCTATGATTCGTTTGCTTTCTCCATGCTTCAGTAACCGGCAAAGTTAGTAAAGCATGGATGACATGCACAAGGGTTTCTCAAAATCTAAAAAGTAATTAGGGTTGATGTATTAAGCTACTGTGCTAAAAACCAGGCTTACTTTATGACCTCTATCTCCTAAGCAAGCAAAACAAAGGTCTTTCATGCCTTGCACAACATTTATTATGTGCTTTAAAGGGGTAATCCCATCTCCATGAGTCTATCCTAATATGTAGAAGGTGTAATAATAATATTACCAAATACCTCCCAATTAGAAATGAAGTGTAGTTCTTCTGATTAACTATGTAGATATCCATGTTTACAACCACTAACAACTATCTAATTGTCACTATATGAGTGGTCGTAATCATGGTTACCGAAGCTACTTGTCATGATCTGGACCGAGTTTTGTCTCTCCTTTCCCCGATATGGTCATGTCGGGGATTAACTTCCTGCCTCGTTTTGGTTTCAGGTCAGCTGTTTCTCTGCACATGCAATGCCAGTTATACTTCCTGCAACGGCGTGAGTAGCTAACTGACTCTGGTGAAACTCTGATTTTTCCTACTGCGTTTAGCTGATTTAGCCCGTGTGTGTTCATTCCTCTCTTCCCGCCCCGACTGTGTTTTCCCTTTGTGTCTCGATTCCCTGATACTCGACTCGGCTTTGGCTCGGACCTGACTGTCTCTTCTTTCTGGTACTTCTGCTTTGGACTGGTACTGACCTCTTGGCGCTCCTCTGACTCTGTGTGTGATTTTCCCCTTGGAACTACGCTACCCTCTGGTATCGATCTGGCTTGTTTGACTATTCTGCTGCCACCTGGTGGTAGCCTCGCTGCAGTTCTGCTGGTCTGCTCTGAACAGGATTTCAGGCCTCTCCCCACTTTGTTGCCACCTAGTGGACTTTGCATTTAACTGCAGAGCTGCAGCGTGACACTACTGCAATGGAATATTTGGCTAAACATCAGGAGTAGTGTTGAGCATTCCGATACCGCAAGTATCGGGTATCGGCCGATACTTGCGGGTATCGGAATTCCGATACCGAGATCCGATACTTTTGTGGTATCGGGTATCGGTATCGAAACAACATTAATGTAAAAATGTGTAAAAGAGAATTAAAATAAAAAATATTGCTATACTCACCTCTCCGACGCAGCCTGCACCTTACCGAGGGAAGCGGCAGCGTTCTTTGTTTAAAATTCGCGCTTTTCTTTCCTTACGTGAAGTCCCGGCTTGTGATTGGTCGCGTGCCGCCCATGTGGCGGCGACGCAACCAATCACAGCAAGCCGTGACGTAATTTCAGGTCATTCAGTATTTTAAAATTACGCTCCGGCTTTGTGATTGGTTGCGTCGCAGTCACATGGGCGACGCAACCAATCACAGCAAGCCGTGACGTAATTTCAGGTCCTTAAGGATTTTAAAATTACGTCCCGGCTTTATGATTGGTTGCGTCGCAGTCACATGGGCGATGCAACCAATCACAAGCCGTGACGTCACGGGAGGCTGGACACGCGCGCATTTTAAAATGCGCGCGTGTCCAGCCTCCCGTGACGTCCTGGCTTGTGATTGGTTGCGGCGCGGTCAACCAATCACAAGCCGGGAGGCTGGACACGCGCGCATTTTAAAATGCCCGCGAGTCCAGCCTCCCGTGACGTCCCGGCTTGTGATTGGTTGACCGCGCCGCAACCAATCACAAGCCGGGACGTCACGGGAGGCTGGACTCGCGGGCATTTTAAAATGCGCGCGTGTCCAGCCTCCCGGCTTGTGATTGGTTGACCGCGCCGCAACCAATCACAAGCCGGGACGTCACGGGAGGCTGGACTCGCGGGCATTTTAAAATGCGCGCGTGTCCAGCCTCCCGTGACGTCACGGCTTGTGATTGGTTGCGTCGCCCATGTGACTGCGACGCAACCAATCACAAAGCCGGGACGTAATTTTAAAATCCTTAAGGACCTGAAATTACGTCACGGCTTGCTGTGATTGGTTGCGTCGCCCATGTGACTGCGACGCAACCAATCACAAAGCCGGAGCGTAATTTTAAAATACTGAATGACCTGAAATTACGTCACGGCTTGCTGTGATTGGTTGCGTTGCGGTCACATGGGCGGCACGCGACCAATCACAAGCCGGGACTTCACGTAAGGAAAGAAAAGCGCGAATTTTAAACAAAGAACGCTGCCGCTTCCCGCGCTGAGGTTCAGGCTGCGTCGGAGAGGTGAGTATAGCAATATTTTTTATTTTAATTCTTTCTTTTACACATTAATATGGATCCCAGGGCCTGAAGGAGAGTTTCCTCTCCTTCAGACCCTGAGAACCATCAGGAATACCGTCCGATACTTGAGTCCCATTGACTTGTATTGGTATCGGGTATCGGTATCGGATTGGATCCGATACTTTGCCGGTATCGGCCGATACTTTCCGATACCGATACTTTCAAGTATCGGACGGTATCGCTCAACACTAATCAGGAGGCGGATGAGAAAAATGTATCCCATCATTAAACAGAATGCAAAGGATAGTTTCCCTACAGCGGCTAATTAATGTGTGCCAAAACAGCTACTGCAATGCCCTGGACATGGGGTAAGCATCATAGCACATCAGAAGAACTATACTACATTTCTAATTGGAGGTATTTGCTAACATTATTATTACTACACCCACTACATATTGGGATAGGATCTTGAAAATGGGAATACCTTTTTACACATATTCTGTCAAAATGTTTGACAATGAGAATAGTCACCTGAAATCCTGTGCGCCCAACTAGCCACACAGCTGATCAGAGTAAGCCAACTATTAAAAGGGGTAAACTTATAATAGACAGTATAAAGATGTACAAATTAATCACACAGCAGGGTCCACTTTGCTAAACTGATGCATTTAAAGATAGGGGGCTTTAGTAAATCGCCTCCGCCAACTATACACAATTTTTTAACAAAACTAAGCATCCAAAATGGATATTTTTTTTTTTTTTTTTTTTAACACTTTTGCAGATAACAAGGGCATCGGGGAAATGTGCAAGGTCGTATGCATGCTTTAATTAGAATTATTAATGGAGTTGTGTCATTCTTTCAATTAAAGGACTTTTTTCTGGGTGTCTGTGTTTTCATACAATGTGACTATGGAGTTAGTAATGGGGGCATCTTATTGACGCCTTTCCATTACTAACCTCGGGGCTTGGTGTCACCTGACAATACAAAAGGTGACAGCAACCCCACCCCACTTCTCAACGCCAAAGGGCAAGTGGGAAGAGGGAGGCCAAGTGCCAGAATTGGCACATCTTAGATATGCGCCTTTTCTGGGATGGCCGAGTGATGATGTTTTAGCCGGGGGGGCTCAGTATCCATGGCCCCTTCCTAGGCTATTAATATCAGCATGCAGAATTTAAAAAAAAAATAAAAAAAAATCACACTGTATTAATTTATTTGCAGTGAGAAATAAGTATTTGATCCTTTGTCAACCATTAAGAGTTCTTGCTCCTACAGACCAGCTAAACGCTCCTATCAACTCATTACCTGCATTAAAGACAACTGTCTTACATAGTCACCTTTATAAAAGACTCCTGTCCACAGACTCAATTAATCAGTCAGACTCCAACCTCTACAACATGGGCAAGACCAAAGAGCTTTCTAAGGATGTCAGGGACAAGATCATAGACCTGCAGAAAGCTGGAATGGACTACAAAACCATAAGTAAGAAGCTGGGTGAGAAGGAGACAACGGTGCAATAGTAAGAAGATGGGTGAAATACAAAATGACTGTCACTCGACATCGATCTAGGGCACCATGCAAAATCTCAACTTGTGGGGTATCCTTGATCATGAGGAAGGTGCGAGATCAGCCTAAAACTACACAGGGGGACTGGTTAATGATCTCAAGGCAGCTGGGACCACAGTCACCAAGAAAACCATTGCTAACACATTACGCAGTAAAGGTTTAAAATCCTGCAGTGCCCGCAAGGTCCCCCTGCTCAAAAAGGCACATGTGCAGGCCCATCTGAAGTTTGCCAATGAACACCTGGATGATTCTGTGAGTGATTGGAAGAAGGTGCTGTGGTCAGATGAGACAAAAATTGAGCTCTTTGGCATTAACTCAACTCGCAGTGTTTGGAGGAAGAGAAATGCTGCCTATGACCCAAAGAACATCATCCCCACTGTCAAGCATGGAGGTGGAAACATTGTTTTTGGGGTGTTTCTCTGCTAAGGGCACAGGACTACTTAACCGCATCAATGGGAGAATGGATGGAGCCATGCACAGTAAAATCCTGAGTGACAACTTCCTTCCCTATGCCAGGTCATTAAAAATGGGTCGTGGCTGGTTCTTCCAGCAAGACAATGACCCAAAACATACAGCCAAGAAGCAAAGGAGTGGCACAAAAAAGAAGCATATTAAGGCCATGGAGTGGCCTAGTCAGTCTCTAGACCTTAATCCCATAGAAAACTTAAGGAGGGAGTTGAAGCTTCGAGTTGCCAAGCCAGCCTCAAAATCTTAATGATTTAGAGATGATCTGCAAAGAGGAGTAGAAGAAAATTCCTCCTGACATGTGCGCAAACCTCATCGTCAACTACAAAAAATGTCTGACTGCTGTGCTTGCCAACAAGGGTTTTGCCACCAAGTATTAAGTCTTGTTTGCCAGAGGAATCAAATACTTATTTCTCACTGCAAAATGCAAATAAATTTATATTATTTATACAATGCGATTTTCTGCATTTTATTTTTGATATTCTATCTCTTAATGTTAAAATTAACCTACCCTTAAATTATAGACTGTTCATGTCTTTGTCAGTGGGAAAACTTAGAAAATCAGCAAGGGATCACATTTCAATTACTGTATCTATGTATTCTGTGTGTATATATCTATTCTATTCGAACCTGTCAGTGTGATTTTACTGTATGCTGCACATGAATTGCCGGCTTTTTAAAGGACACCGTTGCATAAAAATCAGACAGGACTCGCATGGCCTGAGTGCTGTGGGATTTTTTTCTCGCACCCATAGGATTGCATTGGCGAGTCTCGGCCGAGTCTCAGTGACAATAGCAGCCTGTAGCGATTTCACTCGCACGTCAAATACGCCTGAGAAAAAAATACAGTGATGTGAGCTGTCCCATAGATTAACACTGGGCCTATTCTATGGTAGTGTGACCCCAGCATAGGTGTGCACTTCTGACTCATCTTCCAGCAGTATGCTGGGAGTGTAACTAGGTTGTGGCGCTGCCCCAACAGGGAGCGGATTACATCTGCTGAGCTGCAAACACCCATTCAGCCTGACTGGGCAGCACAACAGGTCCCAGCCACACCAGTATCCCTGGCTGCGCCATTCAGTGATGCTGGCCATTATGTGTCCCCATCATAAGCGCTGCTCAGAGTGAAAACAGTGGCACCTGGGAGCAGGATCAGATGTCGCTGACAGGTCCAATAAAATCCACATGCAAGACCTGTCATAATGTCCTAGATAATGGACATGCAATCAAATACGCACTGCTTATCCAGAAAGCACAAGGCGGGAACAGCTTTCATTCTTAGATTGCATCCAGGGGCACGGCTTTGCCCTTCCAGTCATCTCCGTGTGTATTCTCAGACTGCCCTATGGTGGGCTCCGCTTTCTTTATCTTACACTTATTATCATTCTAGGGTATGTAACCTTGTGAGCAGCACAATCCACGTGATTTCAGTATCTGGGTAAGATTAGTAGGCAGCACATATTTCCATGCTTAAAGATTGCTTAAATCTGACCAATAATTTATAATTGAAAACTCTTTTGCAGGATGACATATTTTCCAGACGTGATACCCACCTTACATTGTATGCCTGGGTTTGGAACCATATGGTGACAAGAGTGATCTTTAAAAGGGGTGTACTTTAAAGAACTCATTATCACGTAACATTTTAAGAAACTCTGAGTTAAAGTTCACAAAAAGTATAATGCCAGCGACGTGTTAGTAGGAAGATGACTGCATGTAGAATCCAGAGTCTCATCAGACATCTGAGGACGTACCTACAGCATGTGTGCCGGCAGACGGATTACTGGAAGGGACGTTGTTACGTGACATTGTGGATATTAACACAATAAATTATTTACCGCAGGATTCAACAGTGACATTTATATTTAATGGGCATGGCCGGTCCCCCTCATTTGTGACTTCCCCAGGATTTATTTGGGTTATGTGTGCCATTATAACAGGCGGCCGCTCTCGCCCTGACAATGAGAACACCTGCCACTGCTCTTAAAACATTAATCACTGTAATGGCAGAGGCATTACTTAGCCTGATAAAGCTGGCAGCAGATATTACATATGTACACGTGTGCTTCACTGCACGGACTAAGCACAGATCCAATCAGAGATCCTTTTTTCGTGGAATTTAACCTTTTTAGAACGCAGCTAATTTTAGATGTAAAAGGAAACTGTCAGCAAGATCATGCCGTCATAGCTGTAGGCAGCATGATTTAGCAACAGATGCATGGAGTCAAAACTATTAAATTAGGGTTGAATCTACAGTAGCGCAGCATTTCAGAAAAAGCGTAGTTGTTATTCACATTTGGGCTCAAACACAAGTGTCCAGCTGGCTGCCTCCATCTTAGAGTGACCGGCATGTGTCACCTTCGGAGCGATCCAGAAGACACTTCTCCCTCAGCCTGTGTTAGGAACAATTTCTCTAAATATCACACAGATTTAGGGTAAAATATAGATTCAAAGTAGAGTATTCAATACTAAACGATGCTTCCCCTACCTAGGGCAGCAGGCTGACACTGACGGTCCTTCGCTATTCTCTATGCTGACAGTCATTACAGTTTTAAAATGACTGTATTACAAATTCTTCACTTTATATTTTAATCATTTTATTTTTTTACATGACTTAGTAATGGCTTATATCTACACGTGGCAGAGTATGTGATAATACAAGGGTAAACTAGGGATCGGATAAAAAAACCACATGGGTAGATGAGCCTACAGCATATAACGTAAGGGCTCATTCAGATTTCCTCATACTACAAAAATGGTCTGAGTTTCATCCGTATTTCTGATCCAGCTTCTCCTATTAAGAAGTCCGTGAAAAGCGAACAGCACACGGAGTGTTGTCCGATTTTTTCAGTGACCCATAGACTTGTATTGGTCATTTTGATCTGACACTCAGATGAATACCAAACATGGCCACGTGCTTTTGTAGACTAATCAGTCAGAGAAAAAAAAAATCGGACAGGTGAACTACCGTATAGAGTATCACAGGTACCAGTGCTATCTGCGAAAAATGAAGATGAGCAGACGTCTGAATGAGCACTAACACTGAAGGGTCTGAGACTCTCACCAGACACCATGGCACTGCTGATCGACTAGGGAAGCATGATCCTCCATTGATAACTAATCGATAGGCTATCCTTTATGTAAACTATTAACATTTTTACAAATAAATCATCGTCAAATTTTATTTTAATAAAAAACTGATAAAAATAATAAAGATTAGACTATCAGTGGGCTCGGATGACAGTGTAATGTGTATAGGGGGTCTCCCAATTTTCCCCTCATAGATGATGGCGAGGGACATAAGGATCCAGCTTGTCCGATTTCGGGTTGCACATCCTTCTTTCTCTAAATTAGCCACTATTAAAGGTATCTGACAGCGGCTCTCTCATAGAGAACACAGGAGGGCTGCAGAGAACACAGGAGTCATTTAGGGTAATTTTTTTATGTTCCATTTTTAGCTGCAGAACCACTTAGGAGGTGGGGTGTAGCAAAGGGGGCTTCAAGAGCTTTGTGTCCTACTGCATACAGGGCAAAGGGGGACCTCCTAACGCTGCCTCCCGCTTTACAGCCCAAAACAGAATTCTGAGAAGGAGGTTGAGAAACATATTATTGTCTGTTTTATTTGCAATACTTAGACAAAATTCAATCAAACAGATGTACCACTTCCTGACTGTAACTGTGTGACACCCGGCATCTGTCTCAGCAGCAGCACCCAGAGCTAGCTCCAATCACTGCTGCTCATGCATTTATATACTGCTGTCTATCCTTGACAGTGACACGCGTGTGCACTCGCTCCCCTTGGCCCCCTGCGAGCTGATTACGAGGTGCTGGTGGGTTGTCCTATCCTGTCCTGCTGAAGGCCCCCATTTCTGTCATCTTAGTCCTATGAAGCGAAGCCTGTGGCTGAACTTCATAGAAATACAAAATTTAGTTTAAAAATGAAAAATACGTTTTAAGAAAATGCAAAAAATTAAAAATAACTTCCATTTTTTCTAATTAAAGATTAAAAATATAAACATTTGGTATTCCCTCAAATATAGAATGAATTAACCTTTAGAGTAAACACTGCAAAGAAAAAATAACTACCAATACTAAAATAGATTTTTTTGGACACAATACCACGAAAATTGTTACAAAAATCAATTAAAACGTTGAATTTGGCATCAATAAAAATGTCAGCTCACTAGCAAACATTAAACCCTGACACTTATTCATCGGCTCAACAATAAAAATCTTAAGGATTGGAGAAACATTTTGACATTTACAGTATATAAATAAAACAAAAGCACGCTTGTGATCGCCAAAAGTGTACTTAAAAATAACCTGCCAGTATGATTTTCCAATTACCACAAAATGACCACCGTAAAAACAAAGTCACAAATACAATGCTTGGATTAATTTTTTTTCACTATTTTTAATGTACGGTAATAGGATTTTTTTTTTTTTTTACCATTTTCCAGTATATTATTTGGTAGAATGAAATGTGAGATTAAAAACAGCAACTCATCGCAAAAAAAATGGCGTTCGTATGACAACATCCCCCCAAAAATAAAAAAGTTATGGATCTTGGAAAAAGGAAATAACGAAAGTGCAAAAACTAAAACTGGCTGCTGGGAGAAGGGGTTAAGGGAAGAATTGCTGAGATTTGAGTGTTCGATGCACAGTTATTAGGCTATATTAGGATCACGCACCATTGGATTGTATACAGAAACAGAGAACGAGTACATACGATAACTGTGCCAAGAGTTATAGGAAGAGAAGGGTAATGTCGTCTCTCCATCGCTGCTCTCAGCAGGTCTGCCTTTACATTAGTAGATATCATTATGAGGCCATCTGGTCTTATCTTGTGGGCACCACCGCAGACCGAGTTCATTAAATGCACTTAATTCATGGGAAGAAGATTTTATGTCAAATCATCAACATATTTGAAAAAAAATTGAAAACTCACAGGTATAAAACAGTTTAAAGAAACCGAAGTAACAAAAAGTGCAATAGGGTTTTATATACAAAAAGGAGACCAAAGGTAATGAGCCTTTTAGTGGTTGTTGTGGGTACACAACCACACCAGGTGAGTACCAATGATGCTGCAGACATAATAATAGTATGTTATTAAATATTTTACCACCTTTTTTGCTTCAAATATTATTTTCCCTATTTTCCACCTCTAAAACCTGGGTGCGTCTTATAGTCCAGTGCGTCTTATAGTCCGAAAAATACGGGTAATTCTGCAAAGTTGATATGGAAGGATAAAGAGGAGAAAAAGATCCAGTAATGCGGTTTTAATAGTCAGTGCGTTTTTCATCAGGATAAAACCACAGTGTAAGGTACAATGAAACAACGCAGGTATGAATAGACACGACACTTGTAAAAAGGCGCGTAGATTTAACGATCTCTGGATGTCACATGACCAGAAATAACTTACGCTGATAATTTTTATATTGCGCTAACATATTCCGCAGCGCTTTACAGTTGGCACACATTATCATCGCTGTCCCCGATGGGGCTCACAATCTAGATTCCCTATCAGTATGTTTTTGGAATGTGGGAGGAAACCGGAGAACCCAGAGGAAACCAACGCAAGCACAAGGAAAACATACAAACTCCTTGCAGATGTCCTTGGTGGGATTTGAACCCAGGACTCCAGCGCTGCAAGTCTACAGTGCTAACCAGTGAGCCACCCTACTGCCCGATATGTGGACACACGGCAAGGCTCGGAAGGGAAGGAGCGCCATTTGACTTTTTACTGTTTTGGTTTGCAGGTGCCATGACCCACTGGAAGAGCCCATGAGGTGCCAGAACAGCATATCCCCCCTATAAGTGACCTCATTTTACAAACTACACCTCTCGAATTCATCTAGGAGTGCAGTGATCATATTGACACCACGGGTGTGTCAAATAATTTTATTCCATTAAGCAGTGGCGAAAAAATAACTACAATTTTACCATCAAGAAGTGGGTAAAAATGGCACCAAAATTTGTCCTACAATTTCTACTAAATTTGGTAATTCCCCCATATGTGACTGTACAGTACTACTTAGCCATACGGAGAGACTCGGGAGGAACAGAGAGCTATTTGCCTTCTGGAGTGCAGATTTTCCTAGAAGAGTTTGCAGACTCCATATGCAGTGCCCCTAATTGCTAGAAGAGCAGGATCCCCCCTCAAGTGACCCCAGTTTTGAAATTATACCCCTTGGGGCCTTGGGGAATTTATCTACAGGTGTACTTCTGATTGTGACTCCATAGGTATTATACAGAAACAAGCAGCAATGAATGTTGCCAAGTTAGAATTGCAAACTGCCTCTGTAGTGACCAGTACGTTGCAGTCACCAGTATGTTATGACCAGCCCGTGCTTCTGGAGGGATGCACCCATTAAAGCTAGGAGGACTTTCATCACTTCAGAAATCTCAAACGTGGACGCTATATGTGGTTTAGGCACACTGGGGCTCAGAAGGGAGGGGGGCATTTGGTTTTCGGAGCACAGAATTTGCTGAATTTCTTTTGGCGGGTGAGGAGCCATTTAGCTTTTCCAGAGCCTCTGTACTACAAGGACTTGCTTTTTTTGTGGATTGAGTTGAAGCTTTTATTGGGAACATTTTACATAACGTTTTGGATCACAGTTACTTTTTGTTCGGCGGTATGATGATAAAGCATTGTTTTTTGCCTTGTTTGTAGTTTTTTTATGGTGTTTAATAAAGGGGTTAACTAGTGGGACAATTTTATAGGTCGGGTTGCTGCAGATGTGGTGATACCAAATGTGTGTACTTTTATTGTTTTTTTCATTCAAATATTTATTTAGAGATACAATATATTTTGATTTTTTTTATTATTTTTTATTTTTATTTAAAAAAAAAAAATATTTCAGCAATAATTTAAAAAAATATATATTTTTTACTTTTTTCTAACTTTTTTTTAACTTGCTCCCACTATGAGACAATCATTTTTTGCAGGCTGATCGCTTCTACAGCATGGAAATGACCTGCTCATCATGCACTGGGCATGATCAGCAGGTTTGCTAGGACTGGTGACCCGGTTGTCGTCGTGATGACATCGAGTCACCATGGCAACAAACGTGACCCTGTGTCACGCCTCGGGGTTTACAATCCAAAGGCAGAGGGGCTGTCAGCACTCTGCTGGCTTCCGGAATGCTGCTATCGTTTTCAATCGCAGCATTTCGGAGGTTAATGTGCTGGCGGCCCGCACATGCCCAGTGTGTGTGGGCGATCGCGATGACAAAATATTCTGTCCATGGTCAAATAGGCCCAGGGAACATGGACGGAATATTGTCAGACTAGTGATGCTGAGTAGATGCTGATTGTCTGCAGCCTTCACTATTCTGAATGAATGAAAAACAGTGGTCAGCCGACATTGTTTATCTCGAACAGGGCTGAGAGCTAAAGAGAGGCGCTGTTCGAAACAGAAGTACACAATTTGTGTTTACTTTGTGCAGCACTTTAGGGCAATTAATGACCAAATATCCGATAGTAGAAAACTCTTAAAAAAGTCCTTTCACCAAATTTCCATGATGAACTGGACACACAATGCAATACTGGCTGTGGAGCGGAAAAAAAACTGCTTGTTTGTTTCTAATTTTGCTTCTCTATTGTGGAGATATTAGCAATCAAATTAGATAATTATTTTAGTCCAAGTGACTTATCAGAGTTTTCACTTGGGGAGTGTACTTCACCCTATATGATTGTGACCAATCATAACTTGGCAGCAACACTCAAAAGAAAAAAACACCCCGACAAAATAACTTAGATTTTTGAGTATGCAAGATGTAATGATATAGCCCTAATCTCCAGTATGAGTCAATGTGGAGAAAGGGCAGCACAGCTGAGTTTAGCTGTGTCAAATTACAAATCATTCTACCAACTTACCCACCACTGTCAGCTCTGCTGTACTGCCCCCCCCCTCCACACTTCCTGTCCAGGGATGTATCCGTTTCACATTTATGTCTGTTCTGCTCAACTTGTAATCACTAGGTAGTGATATTACAGTAGGGTGACATTACATCTCATACAGGAGTAGTCCAGAACATGGAGGTGACTCCTGTGTAAGGCAAAGTTCACATTAGCGTTTGGGGGCTTTGCTGAGGGCTGCATACGTTCTCCGTTAAGCCCAGCCTACTTCCACATACTTCTGCATGCGTCCTGCGTACCTATAACATTGGGTACGCAGGACATGCGGATGCGTTTTGTGCGGATGGCGGGCGCGTCAAAACGACGCATCCGCATGTCCTGCGTATCCAATGTTAAAGATCGGTACACAGGACGCATGCAGAAGTACACGGAAGTAGGCGGGGCTTAACGGAGGACGTACGCAGCCCTCCGCAAAGCCCCCGAACGCTAATGTGAACCCGGCCTAAGACATAATGACAGCCCTGATCTTCACTGCAGAAAGTGTACAAGTTGCCTCAGCACAGCAGACATAAGTGTAATTACGGAGACATACTCATTAATTAGGAGAGCTCATAAAAAGCAGTCTGTAAAGTGACGCACACTGAGAACCTTTGGTGTGGGGTGTATTCTTTCCTTTGAGTGTTGCTGCCTGCTTATGATTGGTCAGCATCACACAGGGAGAAGAAGTACGCGCCTCCAGTGAAAACTCTGATAACATCTACTTGGACTTATTCTCATCTGCAGAAACTATTACATCACGTGTCTAATTCAATGTGAAAAATGTGGTGAAAGGTCCTTTAAGCCTTAGACAATATGTCTGCAATAAAGCTGAACTCCTAGAAGGCCATTAATAAAGTACTGCTGGGCACTGATATATACAATCATAGTGAGGTCTAGTCTTTGTGCACCAATGCATTCTACAATACAGTGTACCTCGTTATTTAGAGGGCTAGTAATAAGACTACATTTACAACCATGACTTTCCTTAGATGAAACTTTAGAAAATGAATCATGTTTTGACATATTTAGGCAAAGGAAGCCCTTGAGGTGGATCAATCATAGGCTGAGCATAAAGCTTACGGCACATAAGGCCAAAAGGAGAGACACAAATAACATTTCCAAAATTAAATCATTACATTTTCTTGACAGATCATGTAATCTCTCCAGTGTAAAGCTGTAAATACGCTGACGGAAGTATGCAGACGCATTCCTCTATCACTGAGCGATACAAAATGACGGCCCATAGAGCGCAAGCCAGGGCTCTGTAGCTTTTATGTGGCACTTGACTTATCGTTGCCATTTTCCGATCTGCGGCAGAATCGGAGCGAGCAGGTTTAGATTTACATTAGGTTAATACTTATGCTACACATGGAGAAATCTATTACTGAATTATCCTCCATCTCTCCAGCGGGAGCCACTCCGCACACACTCACCAGAATGGCTGTAAAGAGATATTCACAGTTCCTCTTAAGCTGTCACATTGCATTTCACAGTATGACCTTGCGCTTTAGTATTTCTTTGAAAGAAGTCCTCACTTCAAAGCAGTACCTTCTAGACAAAATGTTCATTACCGCTTCCCTGTGTACTTTCTACACCATATCCTAACATGTGAAGTGCGTGATTACAGTACTGGCAGCACTTTATTAGGAAGATCTGCTACCTGGAATGCACAGGGTTAAGCTTGAGCTAAGACACTGGATAAAGGGACAGCATTGGCAATTAGGTAAAGGGGCAAAATGACAAAATGTAACCCAATGGCCAAGTTCACACTAGCAGTATTTGGTCAGTATTTTACCTCCACATTTGTAAGCCAAAACCAGGAGTGGAACAATCAGAGGAAAAGTATAATAGAAACACGTCACCAATTTTGAATTTTTGACTCCTGCTTTTGGCTACAAATGCTGATGTGAATTACTGACCAAATCGTTGACAGCGGCATTTAACAAGCTGGTGCCAGGAGGGCATCACTAACCCATCAGCGCCCCGCAATCAAGTGATGGGCACCAATGGGTTGGCGTGACAAGTAGGGGTCTGCAGGAGACGCCTGTGGTTGTCATTGCCAGTCTGCTATGAGCGCCGCCCTGTGGCCGGCATTCATATCAGAGGAGCATGTCTGCTACACATAGCAGGGCTAGGACTGAAGCTGAAGCCCTGCTATATGTAGCATAAGATCAGAAGATCGCAGCTGCAAGTCTCCTAAGAGGACTATTGAAGCCAGTAAAAAAAATAAAAAAATAAAAAAAATATATATAAAAGTTCAAATTACCCCTTTTGCCGAATTTAAAATAAAAAAGTAAAAAAATACACATATAATCTGCGTAATGAGGACGAAATTCAAAAACGTCAGAATTACATTTTATTTTGTTGACACAACATTACAATAAAATGCAAAAACAGGTGATCAAAACATCGCATCTACCCCCAAAATAGTATCAATACAAACGTCAGCTTGCAGCGCAAAAAATAAGCCCTCACCTAGCTCTAAATCCTGAAAAATGGGGATGCTAAGGATCTTGGAAAATGGCGCCATTTTTTTTTTTTTTTTTTTAATATGAACTTTGGATTTTTTTCACTCCTTACATAAAAAAGAACCTAGACATGTTTAGTATCTACGAACTTGTAATTAACGACCTGAAGAATCATAATGGCAGATCAGTTTTAGCAGTTAGTGAACATGAAAAAAAAAACAATTGTGGAATTGGACTTCTATTTCAGCGCACTTGGAATTTTGTACCCATTTTCCAGTACATGTTCAACAGCGCTGCAGCCAATCATTGAGCTCAGTTGCTCTGCCCAAGCAGACACCACTAGTCGCTCAGAGCCGCTAAGCAATGGCCCATGATGCTGTCATAAGAAAAGTTTATTCTGTCCTTGTAAGGAGCTTAAGTATACGTGGGGGCACACCAATGACACATCTGATACTTTTGCCTAGGGGGCACTACTACAATGTGGAGATACAGATAGGGGTGTATTACTGTAAAAGGTACCAGAAAGTGACAATATTGCTGCCCTGGGCTTGATGGGTATAGCTCTGTTTTTGTGTATAGAGTTGCGGGAAAAGTGCTAAAAGATGTCTGTATGTTACATTCTGCAACGATGGGTTGTGGATGGAAAAAGTCATCATGGCAGTCTGGGCCGGATGGAGAAGAAAATGGAAAATTAATAATTATCATCAGATAAAATAGCACTTGATTTACCTATACGTTATACAGTGTACAGACTATGTACAACTGGCATACACCAAGTATGGTGATATACAGGGTGGGCCATTTATATGGATACCCCTAAATAAAATGGGAATGGTTGGTAAGATCAACTTCCTGTTTGTGGCACATTAGTATATGGGAGGGGGAAAACTTTTCAAGATGGGTGGTGACCATGGCGGCCATTTTGAAGTTGCCCATTTTGGATCCAAATTTATTTTTTCCAATGGGAAGAGGGTCATGTGACAAACTTATTTTAAGTTTCTCTTTGTTTACAGCCATTGACATGTAGCAGAGGTTTACACGTGAGGAGCGGATAGAAATTGTGTCTGGTGAACACAGTGCCCGGGTCATTGCAGCAGATTTCAATGCAAGACACCCTACGCAAGAAAACGGTCACCATCATCACTGAACATAATGTTCTGTGTAAACTGAGGGTCCTGTTCCAATTATTGTTTTGCCAACTCTGCAAATTCAGCGCGCCATCATGTTTAGCGGTAATATTGGTCTTAGTACAGTTTTAACAAGGTTTTTGCATGATCAAAGTACAACTGAATCAATAAATCTTGCAACAAAAATACCACCACTGGATATGTTAAAAAATGTTCCTGTGCTGAGATAATCTTATAAATGTGCCCCTGCTGTTTACTGTGTAATGGCCGTGTCTGACCGTACAGGAACATGGTCTGATGATCATATCACAGCTCCTGGGCAGGGGAGGAAGCAAAAGAGAGGATGCAGACATTACAGCTGGGGATCACAGCTCCTGGGCAGGAGAAGGAAAAGAGAGCATACAGACATTACAGCCCTGGATCACAGCTCCTGGGCAGGAGAAGGAAAAGAGACGATACACAGAGGACAGCAGGGGATCACAGCTGATTCTTTTTGTTAGGAATAGATTTTGCAGTTTGTTTTTAAAGGTTTTACCTCACAGAAACAATCAGCTGTGCTATCCTGTCTGTAAACTCTTCTTTTCTCGGATTTGAAAAAAAAAATAAAAAATGGACCGATTTTCATGAGTGTATTGGTGACATTTTCCTCAGTGTTTGGTCAGTGCATCAGCTTTTATCATCATTTTTATCATCAGTGTTTCTCATATTCAGATATATCCGATAATGGTGTCTCAAAATTCTCCAATCAAACTGTCAGCGATAAACGGACAGCACCAGGATGTCATTAAGATGCCATCAGTCTGCTGCCTGAGCTTTCCACAGATCCATTCACTTCCATCATAGAGTTTGTATAAAACTAGGAGATTTCTCCATTGTTTTTGGTCTTGGTCTTTAATACAAAGAAATGTGAGTTGTCCTATACTAGAATAGTTACATGTTCAGGCTTTGGAAAACGTGGACAGAACATTACTCTGAATGAGGCCTTACTTGTATGTCATGTGTAATCACATAACTGCTCAGGTATTTCAGTTTTTGTGTGTGTTGCTGCCTATGACTCTACAGCATTAGGGTAAGAAGGGGCATGTAATAGGCCGGGTTGAATTCCCTGAAGTTGACAAGTATAATACATATAGAAGACATGCAGGATGGGTTCTCAGTAGTGATGAGCGAACGGACTGTGATAAGGCGTTATCTGAGTATGCTCATGTGCAATCCGAGTGTCTTCAGCATGCTCCAATATATACAAGTCCCCGCAGCTGCATGTCTCACGGCTCTTAGACATCCACAACACACGCCTGTATTGCCTAACAAATAGACATCCCTGTATGTGTTGCAGCTGTCCAACATGCAGCCGCAGGGACTCAAACATATGTTTCGAAACACACCGAAGACACTCGGTTAGCACACGAGCATGCTCCGATAATGCCGCATCCCACACAACCCCGCATCCCACACAACCCCGCATCCCACACAACCCCGCATCCCACACAACCCCGCATCCCACACAACCCCGCATCCCAGATAACACCATATCCCAGCACGGTCGCTCATCACTAGTTCTCATAAAGCCAAGTCACTCAAGCGAGCGCGTTCCCCATCACATCCCGATTGTAGCCTCTGGCAACTATTTCTTTGCATTGTCAATACTAATTAAAAACTATAGTAAAATAAATAAATCTTTTCTCATTATTACAACAAGCAAAATTGTAAGCAGACTCCCGACACCATAACACCTTAGTTGTAAATCTGGGTGTCAGAAGCGCCATTTCATCTCCAGTGGATGTAAGGTGTAGAATATTGTTGTCCATTACCTGGTGCACGCAGACATTGCACTTATCACAGAAAACCATCTCATTTCCATCCTCCCCTTCAGGTGAGCGGCACACGTCACAGACGACATCTTCATCATATTCGATCCCCAAGCCTTCCTCCGTTTCAATGGCAACATTCATGTTCTGGTAGCAGACCATCTCGAACTCCTCCAGAAGCTTCTCGAAGGTGAGCTCATCCAGCAGTGGCATCTCTATACATAAGTAAACGGTGGGAAGAGTTTCTAGTCATTTTAGAGTTTCATATCGGAGATAGAAAAGGCATCACAAATTTTGAGAAAAATGGAGATCCCAATAGAGCAACAATTCTGCTCAGAACTGAAGTACATTTTCATTATAGAGTAGCTTTAAAGTGTTTTTTCCAGTTCTTTAAAATTGCCAGCAATTACACGCGTGGACAAAATTGTTGGCACCCTTTTGTTAAAGTAAGAAAAACCCACAATGGTCAATGAAATAAGTTGAAACCCGACAAAAGTAACTTTCAATTTAAATTTACTGAATATCAACTAATGAAAATTGGACACTGCCTCTAAATTGTGGTTCAATAGAAAAATGTAAATAAAAATAATCGAAATGGCCTGGACAAAAATGATGGTAACCTCAACTTAAAGAGAGCCTATCAGCAGGATTCTGCAATGTTAAGTACACGCACAGCCATATTGGTGGCATATAGGCGAAAGAGGTCTTCTCTTCAGCGCACACACTGTGTGCAGAGGACCATCACCGCTGCCCAAAGCATCTTCTAGTAAAGGCAGTTGGTGGCGAAAGCACTGATTAAGAACAAGGGGATAACTTGGAGATGGCACAGGACTTTTGCAGCCAGCATCATTTTGTTGGAGACAGTGGTATTTTTTTTTTTTTAAGAGATCACAGCAGGTACTGTGTCGCCGTGATATTTATTTAAGATAGGAGGCAGGTCACTGACGGATCAGGGGATAAGGGTCCACAGCACCAAGAACAGACCCTGCCCACAGGCTCGCCCCGATGCACGAAGATATCATCAAATGAAAACTTCACACAAAGATTACACAAAAAACACAACAGGGATTTCTTCACTGCAGGAGTCATATTAACCAGTAGCACAGCACCAATATGGCTAAGTGTGTACTTCACTTTACCAAATCCTGCTCACAGGTTTTCTTTATATGCTTTGTTGTACAACCTTTGGAGGCAACCTCTAAACAAACGATTTCTGTAATTCTCTATCAGTTTTCTGCACCTGTCCACAGCTATTTTGGCCCCTTCTCATGAGCATAATGCTCTAGCTGTCAAGGGTGCGATAGCGCCTTCTCCAGACTGTATGATTCAGCTCCTTCCATAGATGTTCAATAGGAGATTTCAGAATAATCCAATGCTTTGCTCTTAGCCGTACTAGGACGCTTTAGCTCTGTTTTGGGTCATTATCATGTTGGAGGATCCTGTGACTGAGACAAAAATTTCTGACACTGGGCAGCACATTTTGCTCCAGAATGCCTTGAAGGTCTTCAGATGTCATTGTACCCTGCACAGATTCAAGACACACTGTGCCAGATGCAGAAAAGCAGCCCCAAAACATAACCGATCCTCCTCCATATTTCACAACAGCTACAATGGCGATTCCTTTAAATGCTTCATTTTTGTATCTGTAAACATAGAGCTGATGTGACTTGCCAATAAGCTCCAGTTTTGGCTCATCTGTCCAAAGGACATTCTCTCAAAAGACTGGTAGTTTGTCAATACACATTTTAGCAAATTCCAGTCTCACTTCTTCATAATTTGCTTTAAGCAGTGGTTTCCTCTTTGGTCATCTTCCATGAAGTCTACTTTGGCCAAGACAGTGATGGGTTTTGTGATCTTACACTGATGTTCCTTGACCTTGGAGTTCACCTCTAATCTATTTGGAAGATGTTCTGGGCTCTTTGATTACGATTCATGTTATTGGTCTCTTCAATTTGCCATCAATTTTCCTCTTGCAGCCTTGTCCAGGGAGGTTGGCATCAGTCCCATAGACCTTAAATATCTGGATAATATGCTCAACTGTAGTAAAAGGAACATCAAACTGTTTGGAGATGGCCTTATAACTTTTACATTTAACAAGTTTGTCTACAATTCATTTTCTAATCTGCTGAGACAATTTCCTCCTTAGCTTTCTTTGGTCGATGTTTGGCATGGTACACACAATGATACCAAACAACACAGTGACTACTTTTTAACTCGGAAATAAGTAGAGTGACTGATCACAAGTTTGTAGACACCTGTGATGATACAAGACACATCTTAGTTTAATATGCCCTTATGGTCAAATTATTTTCAATCTTTTCTGTTGTGGATTCTGTTTGTGGGCTCCCTCTGGTGGTTACTGCTGGTACTGGGTGACTTTGGTGGGTTGCGGCCTTTGGTTTCCACCTGTCCATCAGTGGCTGGGTGTTTCCTATTTTACCTGGCCTTTCTGTCATTTCCCTTGCCGGCTATCAATGTATTCAGATGTGCTCTGTTTGGTTCCTGCCTACCTGCTCCCAGATCTTTCAGGATAAGCTAAGTGCTGATTTTCAGTTGTTTGGTTTTTTGTCCAGCTTGCTTATTATGTCTCTATGCTAGCTGGTAGCTCTAGTGGACTGAGGTTCTCCCCATGTGCCATGAGTTGGCACATGGGTTCTTGTAATCTCAGGATGGTTTTTTTGATTAGGGTTTTTTGCTGACCGCTCAGTCCCCTTTTGTATCGTTCTGCTTTCTAGTTTACAGCGGGCCTCAATTTGCTAAAACTATATATATCATCTCTATGTGTGTGCCTTCCTCTCATTTCACCGTCAATACATGTGGGGGGCAACTATATCTTTTGGGGTTCATTCCGCTGGAGGCAAGTGAGGTCTTTATTTTCTCTGCAGTGCTAGTTAGCTCTTAGGATGGTGCGTGGCGTCTAGAACCAACGTAGGCACGCTCCCTGGCTATCTCTAGTTGCGTTTGTCAGGCGTAGGGCAGCGGTCAGCCCAGGTTCCATCACCCTAGAGCTCGTCCGTAATATATTTGTACTTTGCTTGTCCTGTGCTATCCCTAGCCATTGGGATTCATGACACTTTTCTATTGCCATGATCATTTTTGTACAGACCATTTTCATTAGTTTGTTTTCTTAAAATGTCCTGTTGAACCACAATTTAAAAGCAATGTCTGATTTTCAAATGTCTGAACAGATTAGATCAGGAGTCCCCAACCTTTCTTAGCACGAGAGCCACGTTCAACTCTGGGAAATGGCCGCAAGACACATTCCTTGCAAATAAATTGTAGTTGGCCCCTGTTTGCCTACTTGAAGTTTTTGAACTCTCCATTTTCCCCTGGAGAACCTTTATAAAGCAGTAATGCCCACCGTGCCCTGTTATAGAGTCATAATGTAGCAAGTGCCAACATGTAAGATAATAATGGTCTGCATATCACTTAAAATGTAATAATGCCACATCAAAAACTAATAAAGTAAAAAGTATTAAAGCTAAAGTAATAATCTAAGTGCTCCGTATCAAGTGATATAGTCTTGAGTGTCCCTCAGAAAGCAATACTGATTGTTGAATGCCCTCTCATAAGTAACTAATGCCCAGTGTGGACACCAAAACAGTTGGGAGTGGCATTCGCCGGAGCATTCAGCTGCCAGCTACTTTCAGGGCCCACGAGGTATAGGTGTCTTAGGAGTCACTAGTTGGGGACCTTACATCAGAGCCACTTGTAACTGCCTATTTGTCATATGCTATACGGGAATACTTTTCTCTGTTACCGTATTGCCAGTGGCCTACCTCCAATAGAGGCAGACCACGCATTATATGTACCCAATGCAACTCTTCCAAACTCTTATTATGGACACTTAGGGTCGTTAACTCGATATGGTTATATCTATGGAACAATTAAAAAGTTTTGCCTGTCAAAATGCAGAGATGCAAAAAAAAAAAAAACTTAACAAATCCTCTGTGCCCTCTGCCTGTCACAGCTAACTGTACATTGTATGCTACATTGGCTGCAGTAAATTGAGACACATACAGTAGGTGAAAAAAACCCCCCCAAAAACGGCTCCTTGACTAATATATGAGCATATGGAAGATCTATCAGTGTGACGATCCGTCAGGTACTGCCAGTGTCACCACCATGTGGATCAGATATTTGTGATATTACACGGTATAAATGCCAGGTATAATGAGCACAGCTCCGTCAGTGACTGCTGTAAGCTAAGCTTGTATGTCGTTCCGCTCTCACATACCCAGTCTTCTGAACTCCGTGTTAACTAGCTCCAACCAGTATTTGTCCACTTCATCCAGGTCGTATCTGCAGGCTCTCTGCGGCCGAGTCTGGAAGCGCCCTGGATGTCTTAATTCAGGTAATGAGTCTTTAGCCGTGGATGGGGAGCTGTCCGCCAATGTTTCAATCAACCTAAGCCAAAACATAAGAGTAATCATAATATTTTAATTAAACCCCTTGCCACCATTATAAAAAACTCCAGACACCTGGTCTTATTCTTATTAGAAAAGGCCAATCTTTATAGTAAATCATAGGTTACAGTGCAAATACACGTTACAATAGAGCAATAAAACGGGTTGCACATGAAATTTGCCCCATTCAAACCAGGATTTACGGATGTTTTTACAATTACTATTCAGGTTTTTAAAGGGGTTGTGCCATCAATATATGATACATTCTTAAAAGGGTTGTCCAATACTCAGACAACCCTGTCTAAATCCCTATGTTTCCCCCTTGTACAATAATAACACTTCTGCTCACTTGCCGATGCTGGCGCCATGCGATCACTGTGGCCAATCAGAACTGGCTTCACGCTCTCAGCCTTCAGACAAATCACAGACATCCAGAGGAAAAGAGAGCTACTGGCACTCTCTCATTTCCTCTGGATGTCAATTATGTCTGTGGGAGAGTAAAGCCAGCACAGATTTGCTGCAAGGATTGTGTGACAATGTCAGGAGATCCCTAGGGAGAGCCAGCACTGACACCGCTGGAACGGCACCGGAGGGGAGTATAGATGTTTTTATTTTACAAGAGGGAAGCTTAGGGATTGAGAAGGCGACGGTTGTCCGAGTAGTGGACAACCCTTTCAGTTTGGTGAAGCAAAACATAACAATTGTCAAATTAATACAATGTTTAAGAAATACTCCAGTGTGTGTATATTGCTGTAACATATGTGTTATGGTAAGAGGCTACCAAAAGAACACAAAGGGAAGCCATATCACTTATGTAACAGCAATATTCAGAAGAGGGTTAAAAGGGAGTTTGCGCCAAACGTACATATTAAAGCTAAGCACATAGTTTTGTAGGGGATATAGCCCCTGTAAAAATCACCTTTACTTTAAAAGTCGCCCCCTCCATTATCCATAAAATACATTCTACTTAAAATAGTAATTAGGGTGTACATTGGACCTTGAGGCTATGTGCACACGTCAGGATTTTGTCAGGATTTTTCCTCAGGTTTTGTAGCCAAAACCAGGAGTGGAACAATTAGAGGAAAAGTATAATAGAAACATATGCTCCACTTCTGCATTTATCACCCACTCCTGGTTTTGGCTACAAAACCTGAGGAAAACGCCTGACAAAATCCTGACGTGTGCACATACCCTTAGTGTGGCCCAACCTCCCACTGTAATTTTCACGGCACTGCCGTCCTCACTATGGACTGACAGTGTTCGCGTGCGTGTAGTATGTGCTCTTAGGAGAGAAAGCTCATTCATGCATTCACTGTGTGAGGTCCAGAGGGCAACACACCGCCCTCTCACCTCTCTCGTCACCGCTCTATGGTGCAGCAGGGGGAGAAAGGAATGTGAGCATGGGCAACATGGTCTTCTTGCTCAGATAGCATGCGCCGTATATATACCATGAACATATGCTGTGATATGCAAAGTGCCTCTTCAGAGAGGAAGAGGACTAGAACTCTAGTACCACCTATTGACAGTAGCAGTCCTAAAAGTCAGTATCAATCCTTTAACGAGCCTTGCCATATGACTTGGGATAAATGCCAAACCAGAACCTCAATTTGCAGACACTGTTTCGGGGTAGTGCCCCTCATCAGTGCAAAGGAGATTGGATTTGGCTAGGGGAGAGGCTTAAGCCTGCGATCTAAAGGGGTAAGGGTTTATTTCTGTGGAGAGTGACATGACCTACATGATCTACAAAGATCTATAACCACAACCTGTCTCCTCCCTATATCTCTGAACTAATAACTCAATATCTTCCCTGATGTAATCTCCGATCCTCCCAAGAACTCATACTCTCCTCCACACTTATTCGTTCCTCACACAACCGCCTCCAAGATTTCTCCCGAATATCCCCCATCTTCTGGAACTCCACGCATCAACACTTCCGATTATCCACCACCCTCGGATCCTTCAGACGGAACCTGAAATCCCATCTCTTCAAGAAAGCCTACAGCCTACAATAACCATTCTGCCGCCTCACCACCACCCGAGCAGCTGCCTCACCACCACCAGAGCTGTTGCACCCCCGACCTTCTGTCTCTTCCCCATTATCCCATAGAATGTAAGTCCGCAAGGACAGAGTCCTCTCCCTTCTGTACCAGTCTGTCATTGCAAATTTGTTTACTGTAAAGGATATCTATAACCCTGTATGTAACCCCTTTCTCATCTACAGCACCATGGAATTAATGTTGTTATATAAATAAATAATAATGACAGGGCTGGCTTGTCCCTCTCCACAAGGAGAAACATTCACCCTTAGATCCCATATGCTGTGAGAAACTGCATTTAAGCCTGCCCCTTAAGTTATTACTGACCAAACCTACACTGGGGAAATAAACAATCCTGGATACATCACTGTTTTGATATGTACTTGTCATTTTAGGTAACTTTTCAGAAAAATCAACATACACAATATGAAAAATATCAGTATCTATGGTTATTATAATACTTGTATCCAATATTTTTCATTAGTTTTTCCCTCTTGATGATCTAACTTTACTTGTCCCTGAGCTAGTGGGTGGAAACTAGCTGTTATGCTGCTTTATAGAGTAATTGTAGAGTGAAATATCTTGCTTATAAATAGGATATGTAAAACATGCTTCATTGGTGGTTTTATAGCATCTATGGACATGAATGATGTGAATTACTGACCAAATCGTTGACAGCGGCATTTAACAAGCTGGTGCCAGAAGGGCATCACTAACCCATCAGTGCCCCGCGATCCAGTGATGGGCACCAATGGGTTGGCGTGACAAGTAGGGGTCTGCAGGAGACGCCTGTGGTTGTCATTGCCAATC
The DNA here is from genome assembly GCF_051348905.1 of Ranitomeya variabilis. Lineage (NCBI taxonomy): Eukaryota > Metazoa > Chordata > Amphibia > Anura > Dendrobatidae > Ranitomeya > Ranitomeya variabilis. The sequence goes on from NC_135236.1 coordinate 602,631,371, forward strand.
TGCTATGAGTGCCGCCCTGTGGCCGGCATTCATAGCAGAGGAGCATGTCTGCTACACATAGCAGGGCTAGGACTGAAACTGAAGCCCTGCTATATGTAGCATAAGATCAGAAGATCACAGCTGCAAGTCTCCTAAGAGGACTATTGAAGCCAGTAAAAAAAATAAAAAAATAATAAAAAAATTATATAAAAGTTCAAATTGCCCCCCTTTTGCTCCATTTAAAATAAAACAATAAAAAAGTACAAAAATACACATATAATCTGCGTAATGAGGACAAAATTCAAAAATGTCAGAATTACGTTTTTTTGTGTTCACACAACATTACAATAAAATGCAAAAACAGGTGATCAAAACATTGTATCTACCCCCAAAATAGTATCAATACAAACGTCAGCTTGCAGCGCAGAAAATAAGCCCTCACCTAGCTCTAAATCCTGAAAAATGGGGATGCTAGCTCTAAATCCTGAAAAATGGGGATGCTAAGGATCTTGGAAAATGGCGCCTTTTTTTTTTTTTTTTTTTTAATATGAACTTTGGATTTTTTTCACTCCTTACATAAAAAAGAACCTAGACATGTTTAGTATCTACGAACTTGTAATTAATGACCTGGAGAATCATAATGGCAGATCAGTTTTAGCAGTTAGTGAACATGAAAAAAAAACAATTGTGGAATTGGACTTCTATTTCAGCGCACTTGGAATTTTGTACCCATTTTCCAGTACATGTTCAACAGCGCTGCAGCCAATCATTGAGCTCAGTTGCTCTGCCCAAGCAGACACCACTAGTCGCTCAGAGCCGCTAAGCAATGGCCCATGATGCTGTCATAAGAAAAGTTTATTCTGTCCTTGTAAGGAGCTTAAGTATACGTGGGGGCACACTAATGACACATCTGATACTTTTGCCTAGGGGGCACTACTACAATGTGGAGATACAGATAGGGGTGTATTACTGTAAAAGGTACCAGAAAGTGACAATATTGCTGCCCTGGGCTTGATGGGTATAGCTCTGTTTTTGTGTATAGAGTTGCGGGAAAAGTGCTAAAAAATGTCTGTATGTTAAATTCTGCAACGATGGGTTGTGGATGGAAAAAGTCATCATGGCAGTCTGGGCCGGATGGAGAAGAAAATGGAAAATTAATAATTAGCATCAGATAAAATAGCACTTGATTTGTCTATACGTTATACAGTGTACAGACTATGTACAACTGGTATATAATAAATAAACAATCCTGGATACATCACTGTTTTGATATGTACTTGTCATTTTAGGTGACTTTTCAGAAAAATCTACATACACAATATGAAAAATATCAGTATCTATGGTGATTATAATACTTGTAGCCAATATTATTCATTAGTTTTTCCCTCTTGATGATCTAATTTTACTTGTCCCTGAGCTAGTGGGTGGAAACTAGCTGTTATGCTGCTGTATAGAGTAATTGTAGAGTGAAATATCTTGCTTATAAATAGGATATGTAAAACATGCTTCATTGGTGGTTTTATAGCATCTATGGACATGAATGTGAAGAGATGAACACGTGTGGCCATTCATCAATCTTTACCATAATGCTGCGACCTCATCACAGCATTGATGCACCCCAGTTCTGAAGACAGCTGCAAGTTCTAGTGCTAGGACTTTCATGTGGATATGCCTTAAAAGTCTATGACGGGAATATCTTTTAAAGTCAAGTATGGATTTAAAATGTTTGTCTACCTTTCTACACTTTTTATGCCTCCCTGTGCCATCTCTTTCTTTCGCAAAACTGTAAATGCCTAATTAAGCATGAATCTGTAAATCTAAAGAACATTGACATCTAAAATGTATATATAAATGCCCCTTCAAGTAGGAACTCCTCTGCTCGGCAACCGTTGGTGCCCAATAGTATCTCATGCCCTGATTTTCTCAATTTGTTGGCAGGGGTCTCGGGTAGGACTGGCTGCAGGTCTCTGGAGAACGTATAAAATATAAGATTGTGCTTCACAGTGTGCTGATAAACTTGCTGAAACATAAAAATAAGCAACATAAAAAGCATTCCATGTACGCTAATTACATGGCCATCCCGCCTGATTAGCGGTGTGGCACCACCTCGTTTCAGGGCACCACAAACGCCGACTGAAGCAAGCAGACATACGGTATTCTTTCGGTATATTGTTACAGAAAGCTAGACGGTCATAAAGCGGGCATATCCACCTGCAACTCCGAGAAAAGAACAGGCAAAACCAGTGAAGATGTAGGCCAGGAACACAACAATAATGCATAAACCAGTAGGCAGCGTGCGTACGTTTCCGACCTACAAACCCTGTCTACAATTCATCTAGTGATTTAGGCAGTGTCTTTTTCCTACTGTATCTTTTCAGTACTTATATATTAAGGCAGCAGACTTGGCCTGTCAGAAGGACTTCCTCTGTGGCATGGCACACAACATTGCTTTGGACCTAGAAACCTAGACTTGACCTCAAATCTTAAGTAACTGCTCTGTTTTGCTAGCAGACAGATTTTAACCAGGCCCCGAGCGCTCACCAACAAATGCCAGCAAAGTAATTTACTAGTACAATGCAATATTGTTTAGATGAAAAGCTCAGAGCCTGCCACTGCTCCTCTACAATCTAGCCAGACAAGGAGCGTGAAACCCCCTTCTGCACTCAGCAGAGCTTCAGGGTAGTACCTCTAGATAACAGCTCATTGTAGTGGTGGACGCCATGGCCTCCTCAAGCATTTAGAGGCTGTCTTATGTGAGCGTGTCACTAATGGTTGCAGTTTTAGAAAGCAAAGCTCGGATCCCAGCCAAAACAGAACAACGGCAGAATAATATAAATCACGCTAAACAATGTGGATAATTGCACTCTAATTTCCGTGCATAGATTATAACAATTCTAGCAGATTATGACCTCCATATGAACTGAGCTAAATCGCTCTTCACTTCAGTTACGGAATTCTAGAGAAATTGTGTTTTATTTCCATTGATCAAGAAAGGAATATTTTTTATTTCTTTAAATAAATTGTATGGGGATTGTGCATAATTGGCAGCCTCCGTATGGCCACTACATTCATATGCTGTGTGCAGAAATATTTGCTAGTTGTACTAATGTTCCTAAACAGTCATACTGTGGTCTTCACTAAGGTTATAGGAACACAAGGCGCCCAAGGAGCATTTCAGGATGTAAAATCTACTATTACATCAGCAACACTGTGGAGCAATTTTACGAAGTCTCACCTACCCGCTAGAGAGAATATGTGCAGTATAAATTCACTAACAGTGCAGATTAGAAATCTGCAGCATGTCAACTTTTGCTCGCCTTAAAATCTTTCTCAAAGCCTCCATTGGAAGACACAGGTGGGTCACATCTGGCCTACCAGCACCAAGCTATTCAGTTAGTGCAAATGCATTAGGAGAAACAAAAACTACCCAAACAAGGGTGGGTTGCAGAGTCCCCTAATGAAGGCGTCAAGAAAGATTTTATGGTAACTATCAAAAACCATCCTTTCTTAAACGCATCACTGTAGGACACAGGAAACCATAGGATGTTCTAAAGCAACCTGTTTCAGGTTTACAGCAACAGAGAGGAGCCAGAAGACCGCAGTGTCTGATTTCTCCTACTCCTGCACTATTTAGAAGCATTTCACCTTTTTATTAAACGGTGCAGGTTTCTTTTAGAAGTCCAGGGGTTAATCTGCTCAGTTGAGAGCCACTGGAAGCTTTCCTACATTAAGGTTCACTGGTAAGGATCCAATATCCATGAACTTTACCAGCTTGATCATACCATGCCGCAGCAGTCTGCTTACCTTGGATAGTTAGCAAAAATAGTTGGATCCCCTCCAAAAAAAAACAGTGCGGGGGTCCCCCTATTTTTGCTAATCAGCCAAGGAAAAAGCAGACAGCGGCAAAGTACTGCAGTGCGCAGGCGCCGGGAAAGGTCAGAGAGGCCCGGCACCTGCACACTGCAGTACTTTGCTCTGCCCTCAACAGGGTAGACTAAGTACACCTGCGCCAGAGCCGCAGCGTGTAGACAAGAAGAGGACATCATTCTATGAAGATAGGAGGCCCCGGACTGCGACGCCCATTGGATCGGACCGCCCACCCAGATGAGTATAATCTAACCTCTTTTTCTCATCTTTCAGGATACATCAGGGGCTTATCTACAGCATTCCAGAATGCTATAGATAAGCCCCTGATGCTGGTGGGCTTAGCTCATCTTCGATTTTGGGGGTGACAGGTTCCCTTTAAGGTTTTCTTTTGTGGAGTTGTTTTTATACTTCTTCTAATACACGTATTTTTTAAGGGCTATATGTTCACAACTGCTGTGTACTGTGTAATGGCCGTGTCTGACCATACAGGGTCATCATCTGATCAAACTACAGCTCCAGGGCAGGGGAGGAAGGAAAAGAGTATACAAACATTATAGCAAGGGAGGAAGCAAAATAACATATACAGAAAGGACAGCATGGGATCACAGCTGTTGCTTTCTGTGAGGTAAAACATTTGCAACTTGTTTTTAAATATGTTTTACCTCACAGTGTCACGCTGGTGACTGGCATAGATGGCAAGCGTCGCCCTACTCACTGCGGGTCACTGCTCTACTCTCCCCAGTCTTGCTGAGCTGCCTCTTGCAGCACCTCCAACACGCTGCAGCCTTCTGCTGCTGGCGAGTGTCCACCTGGCTATAGGGAGGAATGACCAGATTCTGCAGGAAATTAACCTCTCTGTGTCCTGCAGAGGTTAGCTTCCCCGGCCTATCCCCAAGCAGTAGGGGGTTTATTAGGCAGATCCCATCACTCTTTGCCTGATCTAAGGTTCTAGTTTAGTTCTGGTCTAGTTTCCGGTTAGATGCTCTCTTGTATTGTGTCTCCTGTTTTCTGTTGAGGCTTGCCTACTTGATTATTCTGATTTCTCCGCTCTTCACCTCAGCTACCTATATTGAACTTGTCACATGTGGACACGAAGTGTCCAACACACCACTCCAGAGAAGTATTTAGAAAGATAAAATTTTTTATTAAATATACAATCAATAATATATGACATCACACACTTGTAAAGTAAGAGGAAAGGAATATTCACCCGAGTATATTGCACACAATGAAATAAAGAGGAATGTCCATATGGGCTGCGGGACAATGTAGTTCACAAGGCAATACTGACATACCAGCATTAAGAGGTCTGGCCCAACTGGCCATAAAGTGCATAGTGCAAACGCATGGATAAATCAATAAATAGATGTATAGTATAGTAGCCACTACATACCCATCAAGTAAACCCGTCTTCAGAATCTCAAACACCCCGAAACGCGTTTCCGCTTTCTCAAGGGGAGAAAATATGCATTGGGGTGTTTGAGATTCTGAGGACGGGCATACTTGATGGGTATGTAGTGGCTACTATACTATACATCTATTTATTGATTTATCCATGCGTTTGCACTATGCACTTTATGGCCAGTTGGGCCAGACCTATTAATGCTGGTATGTCAGTATTGCCTTGTGAACTACACTATCCCGCAACCCATATGGACATTCCTCTTTATTTCATTGTGTGCAATATACTCGGGTGAATATTCCTTTCCTCTTACTTTACAAGTGTGTGATGTTCATATTTTATTGATTGTATATTTAATAAAATTTGTTATCTTTCTAAATACTTCTCTGGAGTGGTGTGTTGGACACTTCGTGTCCACATGTGAGAATAGTGTAAGTTTACACACCCCTGATTGTGCTGCTATTTGGGAATGTTCTTCATGGTGAAGGCCCCTATACTTGCATGAATATGTTTATGGACATTTTTGTATTTCTATATTGAACTTGTGCTGCCTGCCCTTACCTCGGATTGTCTGACCATATCTTTGCCTTCGTCCACCTGTACCTCGCACCAGTGTCTCTGACCCTCCGGTCAGCAGCTGCAGACCCTGGGACTGCCTTAGAATGGTACCTGGTGACTACCTGTGGCCAAGCCTAGGCTCACCGGCTCTAGTGAGTATTAGGTAATCCCCAAGTTACACCCCTCCAGGGTAAGCACGGCCTGTAGAGCAGTGGGTTCACATCTACCAGCATTACACACCAATAGAATAAACTGCGATCCCATGCTGTCCTGTATGTGTACTCTCTTTTGCTTCCTCCCTAGTCGTTATAGGCTGGTTTGTCTGACGTCAATCTCATATATATTGGTGCCTTAGATGCCTTTTCTAGCCATTTTCCACGCTGGCAAATAAAAGATTCTGTTTTTTTTAATTCAGGTTACATATTCTCAATTCTAAAAAATAGACCTATGGCTGTATTCACACTTGCCTTTCTTGAATAAAGCCACAGTTTTTCAATAAGGTTTTGAAGAGCTTATGAAAACCACAGTAAAACACTTTGTCCAGGATTGAGGCTCAAGTCTGCAGCCACATTATGTGACTGCAGACTCGTCAACACTCACAGCACGCAGTCAGGATTCTTCGTTGCTGGCACTGGGAGTGGCAGGCGTGTGACTGCAAGTATGTCATTAAAATACAGGTGGTCACCTGATGACTAGACGTGCGTGGCCTTGCTCAAGAACAGTAAATTGAGTGAGGCCAGACACATCTAGTTGGAGAATGACCAGAAGTGTGCAAATCGCATACTTGTGGTCACTTGACCGCCCTCGGGGCCAGACAATCTTGACAACGCACACTAAGGATTCACAAGTCTGCAGAATTGAGCCCTGGACTTGGACAACCCCTTTAAACAACCACATCATAAAAACATCAAACGAAGAGTAGGTTTACACAATTAACCCACTTGTAGTTATACAATGCATTTCATGTATCATCTCTTTGTACTCAAGAACTCAAAGGGCCTGCTAGTCCCTCTTCCAGAGTTGCCCAGGTCTTTGGCCGGTCTCTATTCTCCCTTACAGCCAGATGTGACTGCAGCAGCCAATAACACTAATGTGGTCACTTGCTACAGTGGCACGTTTTCTTAATAGGATGACAAGACATTTGGAATTGTGTTACAAGACTTGTCTCTGATTTGTTTAACATAAAGAAATAAATGCAGCAATAACGAAGCATTGTCCAGTTCAATGGGAAGGCTGAAGCTGATGAAGTATTCAGAAAGAAAACATTCTCAGACTGCAGATTACACACTGTAAGCTAAGTGGGCTGCCAATGCCATCTATTAGGTTTAGACATTTATGACCACTGTCAACACCGAGGGGCAGCTTCTGTGTTCACAATTAGATGAATACAAGCTAACAGCAGGCAATTACGCCTTTTAACAACTACTAAAGGAGTGTTAATTGGATACTAGAGAAACAGTTTAGCAGATCTCTTAACATAAACATAGAACCTGAGCAAGTGTAAAACAAAGTGGCAAAAACTAGATTTAGAGGGAATATACAGTGCTCAAAAAATAAAGGAAACACTTAAACAACACAATGTACCATAACTCCAAGTCAATCACACTTTTGTGAAATCAACCTGTCCGGTTATGAAGCAACACAGATTGTAAACCAATTTCTCCTGTTGTGCAAATGGAACAGACAACAGGTAGAAAGGATAGGCAATTGGCAAGACAACTTCTATGAATAAGCGGTTCTGCAGGGGGTGACCACAGACCATTTATCTGTTCTCATCCTTTTTGGCTGCTTTGGTCACTTTTGCATTGTGTCATTGCTCTCCTCTCTCTAGTGGTACAGTAACAACCCACAGAAATTACTCAGGTAGTGCAGCTCATCCAGGATGGCACATAGATGTGAGCTGTGGCAAGGATTGCTGTGTGTCTGTCAGCACAGTGTCCAGAGCATGGAGCAGATACCAGGAAACATGCCAGTACACCAGGAGTCGTGGACGAGGCCATAGGAGGGCAACTACTCAGCAGGACCGCTACCTCCATCTTCGTGCAAGGATCAACAGGAAAAGCAGTGCCAGAGCCCCGCAAAATGACCTGCAGCTGGACAATAACATCCATGTGTCCATCCTGCTCAAACTGTCAGAAACTGGCTCCATGAGGGTGGTATGAGGGCCCAATGTCCACACTGTGTGCACGGCTCATGTGTTTCTGTTTTAGTCCACAAGTGGGTGTTGAGCTTACAGCCCAACACCATGCAGAAACCAAGATTGGCAGATTTGACATTGGCAACCTGTGCTCTTCATGGATGAGAGCGGGTTCACACTGACTACATGTGACAGAAGTGACAGAGTCTGGAGATGCCGTGGAGAACGTTCTGCTGCCTGGAACATCCTCCAGCATGACAGGTCTGGCAGTGGGTCAATAATGGTGTGGGGAGGCATTTTTTGGAGCCCCCCCATGTGCTAGCAAGAGGTACCGTGACTGCCATTAAGTACCAGGATGAGAACCTCAGACCCATTGTGAGACCACATGCAGGTGCACTGGGCCCTCATTCTCATTCCATCAACACCTCGCTGCACCACAGACTTTTCGGGTTCACTGATAATTTAGAGACGCTACCAGAGAGGAGTGGCCACCGTCATCCCTGTTTGATATCATGTTGGAACATCTGGCCATTGCCTTGAGGAACAGCCAGCCAGAGCCCTGACCTAAACCTAATTGAGCATCTCTGGAAAGACCTGAAAATGGCTGTCCACCAATGTACAACATCCAACCTGACGAGAAACTGGAGACCATTTGCAATTAAGAATGGTAGAGGATCCCCAAATCCAGGTGTGAAAAACGTGTTGCATCATTCCGAAGAAGACTCATGGCTATACTAGCTCAAAGAGCGCTTCTACTCAATATTGAGCAAAGGGTCTGAATACGTATGACCATGTGATATCAGTTTTTCCTTTTTAATAAATATGCAAAAATTTCTACAATTCTGTTTTTTTTCCAGTGAAGATGGGATGCATAGTGTACATTAATGAGAAAAAAAACAAAACTTTTTTGAATTTACCAAATGGCTGCAATGAAACAAAGTGAAAAATTTAAGGGGGTCTGAATACTTTCCGTAGTGTGTGTGTGTGTGTGTGTGTGTGTCTATATATATATATATATATATATATATATATATATATATATATATATATATATATATATATATATATATATATATATATATATATATATATATATATATATATATATATACACACACACACACAGTGCCTACAAGTAGTATTCAGCCCCCTGCAGATTTAGCAGGTTTACACATTTGGAATTAACTTGGCATTGTGACATTTGGACTGTAGATCAGCCTGGAACTGTGAAATGCACTGCAGCAAAAAAAGAATGTTATTTCTTTGTTTATTTTTTTTTTAAATTGTGAAAAGTCTTTTCAGAGGGTCATTTATTATTCAACCCCTCAACCCACCAGAATTCTGTTTGGTTCCCCTAAAGTATTAAGAAGTAGTTCAGGCACAAAGAACAATGAGCTTCACATGTTGGGATTAATTATCTTTTTTTCCAGCCTTTTCTGACTATTTAAGACCCTCCCCAAACTTGTGAACAGCACTCAAACATGGTCAACATGGGAAAGACAAAGGAGCATTCCAAGGCCATCAGAGACAAGATCGTAGAGGGTCACAAGGCTGGCAAGGGGTACAAAACCCTTTCCAAGGAGTTGGGCCTACCTGTCTCCACTGTTGGGAGCATCATCCGGAAGTGGAAGGCTTATGGAACTACTGTTAGCCTTCCACGGCCTGGACAGCCTTTGAAAGTTTCCTCCCGTGCCGAGGCAAGGCTTGTCCGAAGAGTCAAGGCTAACCCAAGGACAACAAGGAAGGAGCTCCGGGAAGATCTCATGGCATTGGGACATTGGTTTCAGTCAATACCATAAGTAACGTACTCCACCGCAATGGTCTCCGTCCCAGACGAGCCCGTAAGGTACCTTTACTTTCAAAGCGTCATGTCAAGGCTCGTCTACAGTTTGCTCATGATCACTTGGAGGACTCTGAGACTGACTGGTTCAAGGTTCTCTGGTCTGATGAGACCAAGATCGAGATCTTTGGTGCCAACCACACACGTGACGTTTGGAGACTGGATGGCACTGCATACGACCCCAAGAATACCATCCCTACAGTCAAGCATGGTGGTGGCAAGCATCATGCTGTGGGGCTGTTTCTCAGCCAAGGGGCCTGGCCATCTGGTCCGCATCCATGGGAAGATGGATAGCACGGCCTACCTGGAGATTTTGGCCAAGAACCTCCGCTCCTCCATCAAGGATCTTAGGATGGGTCGTCATTTAATCTTCCAACAAGACAACGAACCAAAGCACACAGCCAAGAAAACTAAGGCCTGGTTCAAGAGGCAAAAAATCAAGGTGTTGCAGTGGCCTAGTCAGTCTCCTGACCTTAACCCAATTGAAAACTTGTGGAAGGAGCTCAAGATTAAAGTCCACATGAGACACCCAAAGAACCTAGATAACTTGGAGAAGATCTGCATGGAGGAGTGGGCCAAGATAACTCCAGAGACCTGTGCCGGCCTGATCAGGTCTTAGAAAAGACGATTATTAGCTGTAATTGCAAACAAAGGTTATTCCACAAAATATTAAACCTGGGGGTTGAATAATAATTGACCCACACTTTTATGTTTAAAATTTATAAAAATTTAACTGAGCAACAAAACTTATTGGTTTGTAAGATTTATGCATCTGTTAATAAATCCTGCTCTTGTTTGAAGGCTCTAACTTATTTTCATCTTATTAAACCTGCTAAATCTGCAGGGGGTTGAATACTACTTGTAGGCACTGTATATATGTGTATATATATATATATATATATATATATATATATATATATATATATATATATATATATATATATATACACACATACATACACATACACACATATACATACACACATATACATATACACACACACATATGCACTGCTCAAAAAAATAGAGGGAACACTTAAACAACAGAATATAACTCCAAGTAGTTCAAACTTCAGTGAAATCAAACTGTCCACTTAGGAAGCAACACTGTTTGACAATCAATTTCACATGCTGTTGTGCAAATGGAATAGACAACAGATGGAAATTATTGGCAATTATGAACACACTCAATAAAGGAGTGGTTCTGCAGGTGGGGATCTCAGACCACATCTCAGTACCAATGCTTTCTGGCTGATGTTTTGGTCACTTTTGAATGTTGGTTGTGCTTTCACACTCGTGGTAGCATGAGACGGACTCTACAACCCACACAAGTGGCTCAGGTAGTGGAGCTCATCCAGGATGGCACATCAATGCGAGCTGTGGCAAGAAGGTTTGCTGTGTCTGTCAGCGTAGTGTCCAGAGGCTGGAGGCGCTACCAGGAGACAGGCCACTACACCAGGAGACGTGGAGGGGGCGGTAGGAGGGCAACAACCCAGCAGCAGGACCGCTACCTCAGCCTTTGTGCAAGGAGGAACAGGAGCACTGCCAGAGCACTGCAAAATAACCTCCAGCAGGCCACAAATGTGCATGTGTCTGCACAAAAGGTTAGAAACCATCTGCATGAGGATGGTCTGAGTGCCCGACTTCCACAGATGTGGGTTGTGCTCACAGCCCAACACTGTGCAGGATGCTTGGCATTTGCCACAGAACACCAGGATTGACAAATTCGCCACTGGCGTCCTGTGCTCTTCACAGATGAGAGCAGGTTTACACTGAGCACATGTGACAGACGTGACAGAGACTGGAGACGCTGTGGAGAGCGATCTGCTGCCTGCAACATCCTTCAGCATGACCGGTTTTGGCAGTGGGTCAGTAATGGTGTGGGGTGGCATTACTTTGGAGGGCCGCACAGCCCTCCTTGTGCTCGCCAGAGGTAGCCTGACTGGCATTAGGTACCGAGATGAGATCCTCAGACCCCTTGTGAGACCATATGCTGCTGCAGTTGGCCCTGGGTTCCTCCTAATGCAGGACAATGCCTTCATGTGGCTGGAGTGTGTCAGCAGTTCCTGCAAGATGAAGGCATTGAAGCTATGGGCTGGCCTGCCCATTCCCAAGACCTGAATCCGATTGAACACAGCTGGGACATCATGTCTCGCACCATCCACCAACATCACGTTGCACCACAGACTATCCAGGAGTTGGCGGATGCTTTAGTCCAGGTCTGGGAGGAGATCCCTCAGGAGACCATCCGCCGCCTCATCAGGAGCATGCCTAGGCATTGTATGGAGGTCATACAGGCACGTGTAGGCCACACACACTACTGAGCATCATTTCCTTGTCTTGAGGCATTTCCAATGAAGTTGGATCAGCCTGTAACTTCATTTTCCACTTTGATTTTTAGGATCATTCCAACTCCAGAGGTTTTATTGTTCTCAACCCATTCCACTATGTAATGAATAAAGATTTACAACTGGAATATTTAATTCAGTGATATCTAGGAAGTGAGATTTTATTGTTCCCTTTATTTTTTTTGAGCAGTGTATATATTTGTCCCCGATGTGTTAACAAAGAGAAATTTTTAACATGCTGACTGCAGACTGGACTGCATTTTCACGGTGACAGGTTCACTTTAACTCCTGAGATCGCTTCACAGGGTTTAGAAGTGGGTATGACTATTGTGAATGTTTTAGACAAATATATTAGGTCTCATTCAGACGTCCGTCTTGCGTGATTTTCACTCTATACAGCTCTGATCTCACTGTAGAGCAGAGATTACGAAAGCAATGTGCCAGTTATTACATGTCTCACACTGGTAACACCCTCTATTTCTTAAAAGAAGCTCTAGAGGCAGATTCTCTGGGACAGCTATGTCCAGCCCATAGATATCAAGAGCTCATTTACATATAAGAAACGTGGATTTCTCTGGAATAAGACAATGGATCACAGATATCATTTTATCAGCTTCCAATGACCTAGATGCCTATATAGATGACTTAGGAGGGTTGATCCTACTGATAGATACCCTTTTAATTTTATAACACAGAGTTATGTTTTCCATATGCCCAGGTCTTATAAATAAGATTTTTTTAAAGGTAATCTGTGCAGTTAACTTGCAGAGACTCCTAAGAAATGGATTTTCTGCCTTTCTTGCTCTCCCATAAGGCTGCTGGCATCTCCCTCCGACATGTGTTGGCTCTTGAAGTTAAATGCCCTTACTAAAATGGAATCTGCCAGAAATCTCTTTATACTGGTCTTTACCACTTTCTGCTTTTTTTTTTCTCTAAAAACACTTACTGAAAAAAAAAACTACTCAGTTGCCATAAATTAGCATCTCCAAAACATGACTGCCATGAATATGCTTTGCACAAAGCTACAGAAATGTGTACCGTAATTGCTGAAAAGTAGGGCAATGCTGTTTCATCGAAGAGATCACAAGCCAAGATCTGACATCTATTACAATAACTCACTTTGAGTGCTACAAAAAAGAGAAAAATACTGTAATAAACACACAATTCCTTGGTTTGAAGGCTAAATAATCTGGTCACCGTGTTACTCGGCCGTGCACATGTTACGTATAGCTGACAAGTGTGTACACTGCCCACCATACACAACATAAACATGAGCCTGACATACATGTGGTGGGCGATACAGACATTTATCAGTCATTTTATGTAGCTAAAACCAAGCAAATTAATGCATCATCATACCTTCTTAAGGTCTTTTTCTCGTATATTTGTGTTATCCATTGCTGTACCACCTGCATATATTACTTGATTGAAACATTAAATGGGTTGATCACCTTCTCTTGCTAGCGCAGCTTTCATCACAATCTGACATGCACTTCTGTCTTTACAGTGACTGCGGATGGAGGAGAATGTGACCAGGCCAGCATACCAGCATCCTCCACAAAAGAAAGCAGCTTTTCCATGTGGACTGATCTGGTCGCATGTTCCTCCATCAGCAGTCACTTTATGAACCCAAGTTATGGCCAGTATATGAGAAAAGCAGCACTAACAAGATAAAGTGGCCAACCACTTAAAGGGGCTGTATGGTCTTAGAGTGACTGCAGACTTGTGAATTCTTACAATGCAGAAGATTTTCCAGTTTAGGTCATGCGATTTGGATGCTTCAGGCCACATTCGACTACACTTTGTCCAGTCTCGCTTAATACACTTGCAATGAGCTAGGACACAGCCATCTTGTCAGCAATGAATGCAAATCACATACGGTACTTGGGGTCACGTGCCAACCTCTTTCAGTGCCGGAGAAACCTCACAGAGCACAGTGTGCGTGATGCGAGGATTCACAAGACTGCAGTCACAGAGTGACTGCAGACCTGTAGCCTATGTGAATGCAGACTTGTTAATCCTCACATCGTGTGCACTCTATGCTGTGAGGATTTTCTGGTGTCGGGCTGAATGTGACCTCAAGTAAGCGATTTGCAAGTTTCAGGCCACATTCCTACTAGACTTTGTCCGATCTCGCTCAATACACTTGCATTGAGCTAGGATGCTTTTTGTCATGATGTTCAGTGCTGTGAACGTGCCACCATAGATTTAAAGGGGTTGTTTGGTCTTCTGATGAATGTCTACGGTCACTCCACGTGACTGAAGACTTTGGAGCAGTCGATTAAGTGACTGCAAGAATGGGACACGTGTCTGCTAGAGGCGTAAAGTAACACCAGAAAATCATGACAGCGAGCAGTGCCGATTTAGAGGAATTCATAAAGTGACTGCAAACATTCATCAGAAGACCTTTAATAAAGATCTGTAAATGGAGGGTGGAGAGCGGGCTCTAGTATGACAATCATTGATTGCTATGAAGAATTGACCAGACTAGTAGGTTCTATTGCTCCAGCTGATGTTTGACTGATCTACTTAAAATCAAAAGACTAAAAGCAAGAAACATCTCCTTAAAGAGAACAGACATCTAATACAGGCTGCCCAATCAGAGAATAACGGCGGCCATTGGAAGAAAACTGTGAGCGAGACCTGTGCTGTAGTTTATATGTAAGAGACTACGAATTACAGCTGTGATATAAGGCGAGAATCAGGAAACTTTATAAAGTGATTGGATGTAGCAGCCTCATTAAGTAACGTTTCCTGTCCATAATGAAATAGTGCGGGAATCCCTGCTGGTCGACAAGACTATGGAGACTTCATTAATCCTTGCCATGAATGTTTCTTATGGGACAGCCAGCTGTAACAGGTGAAGCTTTGAAAAGATTCCAGTTGGCAAGGAGTAGCGAATTCTGGCTCTCAAGATAAGTAAAGACTTATTTTTATCCTAGTACAAAAGAGCAAAAGATTAATGTACTGCACAGGTATCAAAGTGTGTGAGGTAACTCCTAATGTGACGCTCTTGTTCCGATGAACAGCGAGAGCTTTAATTCTCTCTGAGTAATAAAATAGATCTGTCTGCTCCCGCTAATTCCTCTACCCATCAAAGTTACACACGCCAAGCACGGCATTACTTCAAGAACGTAATAATCACCGACACTGGAAATGTAACATCGTCAGGAAAGAGGGAAGAGGTATCTGCGTTACACATGTCATACGTTTGAACATGGTTGTAACATTTGCAGTTATAGGCCGGGATGACGCTAGCGTAGAATACGGATGGGTGCTATGTGAGAAAACATTGCATAGCACTCGGACCACTGTTAATCTATGGGACAGCTCCCATCACCGTTTTTTTTCTTGGGCGTATTCAGCGTGCGAGTGAAATGGCAGCATGTGGCGATTTTACGTGTATATCGGCCAAGTTATCGCCAATGCAAGGCTATGGGTGCGAGAAAAAAATTGGACACCACATGGACCATCAGTGTGACTTTCGAGAAATACGCACACATTTTCATCATTTCAGCCCATTGAGCCATAAAATTCAATGGGGAAAAGCAGTGAGAAATGTAAAGCCATACGCATACCATACGGATGTCATACGGATACATAGATACACTCGTGCAACTCTTGGCAGGGAGACTCGGACTGATTTTTCATAAGTTAAGTGTGACCCTGGCCATAGGAGTATTTCTGTGGATGCGTTATAGAATACATACTGGGCATGCCTTTAAAAAGGGTTGTCCAGGACGGTTTATTTTTTTTACTATTAGCCTGAAACCTAACAGGTACGTAGTTGCTAACAGCCTGTTCTACATGGCGCCAGCTAAGAGCGGCCACCGACTGCTCCTACCGGTGTTACAGCTGCTCCACGTCAACAGAGGAGGTCTTCTTCTGGGCTGCTTGATTGGTGGGGAGTGACTGCTGATGTTATGCTAATTGACAGCTGGTTCCCCGCAGTTAGGCAGTGGGTAGTCAGCTATCAAATCAGCATGTAATTGCCTGTCAAAAAACCAGAGTGAAGAGAAGCTGCTGCCCTGTCTACGTGACGTCAACTAGCAGTAGTTGTCTTTGACCACTACCACAGTAGATACCTGTTACTCTTCTAGAGGTCTTACTACCCAGTAAGACAGTACATCTGTGAATGCAGCGCCCTCACTGTACAGGGTGGACATGAGCACTGTGCACCTGCTGCTGTCAAAGGAGGAACAGCTATTCTCCTCTCGGACATTGCTGTAACGACGCTGGTGTGGGAGGGCAGGTGAGCATCCTTTATTCCTATTCTATAGTGGGAAATTCAGTATTTAAGAAGGGGTTGTCCAAGTTGTGGATGACCCCATTAAAGAGTAAAGAAAACGCTAAATAAACTAAGGGAGAAAATCCAATGTTAACATTTAGTGACACCAGTAGCATGTCATGCAAAGAGTAAAATCAGAAAATTCACCACATTTCTGCAACAAATTCGGCACAATTGGTGTGGATTTTGCCAATACAGATTTCAATATAAGCCATTTCTATTGGTAAACTTCCATAGTGGATCAGACATGTGGATATTCCCAGAAAAATGAGTCAATTGCTGCTCATAATGTATAGAAAGCAGCTGATATGTTTTCTTGCATGTCTTTTCCTGGAAAAGAAAAAGAGGAAACTGACTGCAACTTAAACATTTCCAACCCAATGAGCTCATAGTACAAGCACAGCTAGTAGGTCCTGCATTTTGTTTGACACGAGGACTAGACTACAAAGAAGTGACATTTTTCCAGTAGCCAACATAGACATGCATAAAAGCCACCTATCTCAAGGATAAACCACACAAGAAAACAGTACGATATAATGAATGCTCTCTGATTATAGGCAATGTAAAATATGCTTGGCTTCGACACACAGAAACATATGTTACAGCACATAAATTGACATGCATGATCAGATGAGAATGAAAATACTTCCAATGAAATGTGAATAGGGATGTAGAGCTTCGTTACATTTTTGTATGACTTTTGCACAGTATTCCGACTGATAAGTAAAGCTTTGCTGATGTTCTTGTAGCCTTCATCTTTCTTATGTAAAGAAATTATTTTCTTTCTCAGGTCTTGTGACATTTCTCTTCCATGTGGTGCCATTGAAAACAGCATGAAATGGGAAGGGATTTCATCAGTGAATCACCTGATGAATGAGCATTTTGTTTGCATGTCGGCATGTTTACACAAGATGATAATTGGCAAATGAGTGTTCCATCCCTCATACCAAATTATTGTCTCCTCTAAATGAGTCTTAAAGCTTGCTATACATATCAGATTAACGGCCAGGTGAACACTTGTTTGGATAGCAGCTATCTCTCAGAACCTTCACCATACAAATGCATACAAGGGCATGTTCTACATGGAGCGAGTAGAGTAAGCCACTACCAAACACCTATATTGGCAAATTATGTCCAGGGAGAAAAAACGTATCTAGCATTTAAATTTAAACTACCCAGAGAATACCGGAGAATTGTGACAGCATGTGCACTGCATACTGCAATATATTTTTTTTCTTTTTAGACCCGACAACCCCTTTTAACTGCATGTGACTAAAAGCTTTCAAAAATACTGCCTCGACCTTCAATTTATCAGGCACATTTTCTTAACCCCTTTACCCCCCCCAAGGCTGTGGCACCTTTTAAAATTCAGACCTGTGTCATTTTATGAGGTAATAAATCTAAAACACTTCAATTGATCGCACGGATTCTGAGATTCTTTTTTCGTGACATATTGTAATTCATAATAGTGGTAACAGTTCTTAGAAATGACTTGCGTTTATTTGTGAAAAACACGGAAATTTGGCGAACATTTTGAAAATTTTGCAATTTTCTAACTATGAATTTTTATGCCCTTAAATCAGACAGATGTCACAAAATAGTTGATACATAACATTTCCCACATGTCTACTTGGTATCAGCAAAAATTTGAAACCCCGTACAGCACTGGGGGTGCTTCTATTACCACGTATGGTGGTCAAGAAAAGGACTTTCCTCTTGTCCTTGTACTTCACCAAGAGCATGTTGTCGTTACATAAGGCTCTGCTTTCACCCTTTCGGAGTAGCTGCCGAATCAGCATCTTAGGGAGACCTCTCTGCTCTAGCTCGCGAAGAGAGAGACTTGAACAGTGTGATGCTAGTTATCTACGTAGAGGTGATAACCTTTATCCAGCAGTGGGTGCACCAAATCCCACATAATCTTCCCACTCACTCCCAGAACGGGGGGCATTCAGGAGGTTTTAGTCTATGTGTCCTTCCTTTCATAAACCCTAAACTTGTGGGTGTACTCTGAGGCACTCTCACGCAGTCTGAACAGCTTAATTCCATACCTGGCCCTCTTAATAGGCAGGTATTGCTGGAATCTGAGCCTCCCTTTGAAATGGATTATGGACTCATCCATGCAAATGTCCCTTTGGGGCAAGTACACCTCAGCAAACTTATTGTTAAAGTGCTGAATGACCGGACGAACTTTGAAAAGTTGGGGTCATCTTGTAAAAGACATTGTGCATTATCATTGTAATGCAAACATTTTTGGATGGCCTCAAAATGTTTACGGGTCATGGCCATGTGGAATAGTGCCAAAGTTCTGGCTTCTTCACCATCCCCATATGAAGGACGAGGTCCCAAAATTTCATTATTTCTACTGCATCTACAGGAGTCCAGTTAGAAAATGATGAAGGGCGGTTTTGTACCAAAAATTGGTGGGCACACAAAATTGTTTGAGCCACAATGAGGTTTACAAAATCCTCAAGACAAAATGACTTTGAAAAAGTCAATTTCTGTGAGGCAGATGATGTCAAATTTGATTCCTCATTGCGCCACAAAATCAGGAATCAGTGGCTCATAATCTTCAGGGTCTGAGGTCCATAAGGGATCAGGAATGGTATGCACTGGTTTAGTTTCTGCCCCTCGGGCGTCTGCATGGAGGTTCAGCATCACTTGAGGAAGATGATGAGAAGGAGGAGAAAAAATAAAGGAAGGTGGGATCCTCTCCCTCTCTATCAGTGTCAAGGCAAGGAAGGCATATGGCTCCTCTGCTGACTACCGGGTTTGGGAAGAGTGGAACATTTTTCTACGTATGTGGTGCTTGTGTGAGTACTAAATTTTATTCACGTGTGTGTACGTGTGTGTGTGTGTGTGTGTGTGTGTGTGTGTGTGTGTGTGTGTGTAAGTACTTGATGTAAACTTTTTTTTATTCAGAAAGGAAAGAAAAAAAGATAAGAGAAAAAAGCAACAACTGAAGGTTGATCACTGATGTGTGTCAGTGATCAGCGCTTGACGGTTGTAGGATGAACACACGGATGTTTTTATTTCCGTGCTGACAATAACAGAATACAGTAAAAAATATCGTAGTAGACAATGATTACTACAGTATATTTTTACTGTCTAATCTGATTCTATCAACTAAAATGATTTTTTACTAGATTATTTTTTCACCAAAAATAAAAAAAACAACAGAGGTCAGTCAGTGATGTTCGTCACTGACCAGCGCTCGACGGCTGTAGGACACATGTACGGATGTGGTGCATAAAGGGGAAAAAAAAATTAGACAGGAAAAAAAGTCCTTGCCAAATAAGAGCAATCCCTGGGACAACGACTATGTGGCCTAAGGTAATATGGCGGAGAAACTTTAGTGCAATCACAGCGACTTAAAGATAGGACATATCCATACGTCCAAGGTTATTAAGTATCATCTAATCATGACGAATGGATATGTCCAAGGTCGGAAAGGGGATAAAGCACCACTCCAGTGTTTTTTTTATTGCAGTGCTGGAGTGGTGCTTCTAATCTTAATTCCCTGCACTTAGTCTCAAACTTACCAGCCGTCGTCTTCAGCTCTTACCGATGCCAGTTCGGTTGGGCTCCAGCAGTTTGTTTTCTGCTGAATCGCTCAAGTGTTTGCTGGTGTTTGGCCAGAATGAGGCTCTCAGACTTACAGTGAAAGCTTGTGATATGTACCTCTGACTTTTGGTCAGTCAGAAGTATCGGTCACAAGATGGCGGCACAGGACAGTAAGGGTAAGCTAAGAGCTGAAGACAGCACCTGATAAATATAAGACAAGGGGCAGGGAACTTCGATTAGTAGCACCACTCCAGCAGTGAAATTAAAAAAAAGGCTGGAGTGGTGCTTTAATAATGACGTTATATAAATGTAGAGCGGACCTGTCAATATACGATCCGTTTATCTGCGGTCCATGAGAGAAGCCATTATTTGCACCCCTCACCAAGCTACCTCTATCTACATGAAAACAATCCCTGGTGAGAAGGGGAAGGGAGAGGTACGAAGAGAAATCCCCCTATAAATGTGACCCCGCTATAATAAATGATATAACACCAACATATTCCGCAGCACTTTTTATGACTAAGTCTACTGTACGCTTTGTTAGAACATATTATTTAAATGGCATAATATTAATTGTGTATTCAGGATTAATAGGGGACCAGACTCTCTGCTTTCCTTATCATTCTTACTTGCTACATACCTTTTATCATGCACAGTGTGGGGTCCAGGTCTCCCTAGGTGTAGGTCTGATCTTTGTATAGCCAATAGGGGTACCTTTATAGCACAATCTTGTGTGGGTAGAGGGACCCTGAGGGTCGATTAGGGTCAAATTAGGGACCCCAGGGTCAGCCATCGCGGAGCGGGGGCACCACAACGTTTCCCCTAGGGTGCCAACCCCCGCAGATAGGCAGCTTCACAGCACAGACTTACACTAGGGCATGACTCTCCCCCCACCCTAGTTTTTTCACGGTGTGTTTTCTTTTTTTTTTTTTTGGTGTGCCATTGGTTGTTGGCATTTTAAAAGTCATATTTAATAAAATTTATGTTTTAGAGTATCATATGATTACATATATAAAATTACTACCCCACTATATTCGTTTAAAATAATAAACCTTACTTGCTACATACCTTACACGGAAATGTATTTTCAAGAACAGTGTTGTATTTCATTTGTCAGGAGTAAATAATAGCGGAGAGCGCTGCGTATTGATTTATTGGCATCTGAACAACGACATGATGGAATGGTAAAAACGAGCATTGAGGAGAGGGGGATCCCTACATAAAGGCGCTGCCGGCAGACGGGAAACATTTGCTCTTGTGCGAGTGTAAACTTCTAGGCGGATTAATTATATTGTAGTGACAGTCGGGAAGGTTTATTCCTGATCCTGAAGCAGTTATAAATTATTGAGAATAGCTGACTTTATCGACTAGTGTTCTTCTTCTTTCCCTCTGTTAGGGTGATTTAGTACAGACTCAGGTTGTTCTTCATGCCATTATTATTTTTACTGTTTTGACTGTTTTTTCAATCAACGCTAAAAGCAGGGTGGGGCATTCAGTAGGTCCCCGACTATCATGACAACCCAATGGTGCCCTGTGATTGGGTCCCGGGTGGAGAAGCAATATGTGCCAGTAGTAATTCTCTTTCCCACCCCAGGTCCAAGATGCTATTGTCATAACTGACAGGTTATGCTGATGTGATAAGAGCCATAACAACTACTCTCAGGTTCTGGCTGTGTAACGAAGCCAGCACTGTGCGGTTTGGAGCTGGCCCCGCTCCTGATCCCTCTTCTCCATAGCGTTAGCGCACACATCCACTGTACATGTACGGAACAGGTTACCAATATATATTTTATACATCTGCTTAAATGAATGGGTATATCTAATATATAAAGCTGAATGTGTGTATGTGTGTATGTATGTATGTATGTATGTGTGTGTGTGTATGTCCGGGATTGGCATCTGAACCGTCGCAGCTACAGCCAAATTTTGCACAGTCACACGTCTGGACCCCGAGAGCGTCATAGGCTATGTTGTGAGGCGAAATTTTAACCCCGCGCGTTCCAATTCACCAAACAATTTTGCCCCTATCTACATAATGGGGAACAAATGAAAGGAAAAGTGTTGGAGGCAAATTAACAGCTGCCAGATGTGAACAAGGGGGACTTAAAGAATGAGAGCGATGGCGCCAAAGAGTATATACTGTACAGTTGCTAAGGTGGGGCCCCGACATGGGATAATCACCACACCACCACGGGGATATGAACACACACAAAATGTGCCACACACTACCACGTGCTCGAACACATATATCACCCTCAGCACACATTTCACCACACATACACCAACCTCGCCACATAAAAGTCGAAACACAAAAGTTGCCGCTCAAAACTCGCCACGCGCAAAACTCTCCACATGCAAAACTCACCACACGTGCAAAACTCACCTCATGGAAAACTCGCCACATGCAAAACTTGCACACGCAGAAAAATTGCCACATGCACAAAAGTTGCAACACATGCAAAAGTTGCCTCACACAAAACTTGCACATACTCAAAAGGCACCACACATAAAACTCGCCACGCGCAAAACTCACCATGCGCAAAACTTGCTGCACACAACTTGCTACACTAACCTGTCACATGCAACTCGACACACAAAGTTGCTACACGCATGTCGCCACACAAAACTCAACACACACAACTTGACACACGAAACTCGCCCTAAAACACACACAAGTCTGGTATTATCCTTCAAAAATAAAAATCTGATTAATAAGCAGACAAACTACAAGAGCAACAAATGTACCATATAGGAATCCGGCAGCTGTCAGTCACATGACCAGTCTATTATGTGTATGTGTGAGCTAATATATACTGCCAGGGGGTGGGCTTACTGTTGGCTGGGGATTTATCAGGCTGCCAATTTAGCTTACAAATACTGTGGTAAAAATACTGACCAAATAACGTGTGAACGAGAGCTAATACAGGAGGAGATTACATACAGATATATACTATATACAGGAGGAGATGACACACAGGTATATACTATTTACAGGGGAGATGACACACAGGTATATACTATATACAGGAGGAGATGACACACAGATATATACTATATACAGGAGAGATGACACACAGGTATATACTATATAGAGGAGATGACATACAGGTACATACTACATACAGGAGGAGATGACATACAGGTATATACTATATACAGGAGGAGATGACACACAGGTATATACTATATACAGGAGCAGATTACCTACAGGTATATAGTATATACAGGAGGAGATGACATACAGGTATATGCTATGTATAGGAGGAGATGACATACAGGTATATACTATATACAGGAGGAGATGACACACAGATATATACTATATATAGGTGAGCTGACACACAGGTATATACTATATACAGGAGATTACATACAGGTATATCTAATATATAAAGCTGAATGTGTGTATGTATGTATGTATGTATGTATGTATGTGTGTATGTCCAAGATTGGCATCTGCACCGTCGCAGCTACAGCCACAAAATTTTGCACAGTCACACGTCTGGACCCCGAGAGCGTCATAGGCTATGTTGTGAGGTGAAATTTTAACCCGGCGCGTTCCAATTCACCAAACAATGTTGCCCCTATCTACATAATGGGGAAAAAGTGAAGGGAAAAGTGTTGGAGGAAAATTGACAGCTGCCAGATGTGAACAATGGGGACTTAAAGAATGAGAGCGATGGCGCCAAAGAGTATATACCGTACAGTTGCTAAGGTGGGGCCCCGACATGGGATACTCACCACACACAGGGATATGAACACAAACACAAAATGCGCCACACACTACCACGTGTGTTGTGATTTTGCTTTTTGCTCCCTCTAGTGGTCATTAGTTATTTCACTCTGGAGCGTCTGTTTTTTCCTGTGTCCTCACCTGGGCCGTTAGTTCAGGGGCGTTGCTATATAAGCTCCCTGGACCTTCAGTTCTATGCCTGGCATCGTTGAAATCAGAGCTAATCTGTTGTGCTCTTGTCCTCTGATCCTGGTTCCTGTTTTTCAAGCTAAGTCTGCTTCCTTGCTTTTTGCTTTTGTTTTGTTTGGTATTTTTGTCCAGCTTGTTCCAATCTGTATCCTGACCTTTGCTGGAAGCTCTAGGGGGCTGGTGTTCTCCCCCCGGACCGTTAGACGGTTCGGGGGTTCTTGAATCTCCAGCGTGGATTTTTATAGGGTTTTTGTTGACCAGATAAGTTATCTTGCTATATTCTGCTATTAGTAAGCTGGCCTCTCTTTGCTGAACCTGGTTCATTTCTGTGTTTGTCATTTCCTCTTACCTCACCGTTATTATTTGTGGGGGGCTTGTATCTTGCTTTGGGGTCCCTTTCTCTGGAGGCAAGAGAGGTCTTTGTTTTCTTCTCCTAGGGGTAGTTAGATTCTCCGGCTGGCGCGAGTCATCTAGCGATCACCGTAGGCATGATCCCCGGCTACTTCTAGTGTTGGCGTTAGGAGTAGCTATTTGGTCAACCCAGTTACCACAGCCCTATGAGCTGGATTTTTGTATCTCGCAGACTTACACGTTCCTCTGAGACCCTGTCCACTGGGGTCATAACACACGTGCTTGAACACATATACGACCCTCAGCACACATTTCACCACACACACACCAACCTCGCCACATAAAAGTCGAAACACAAAAGTCACCACTCAAAACTCGCCACGCGCAATACTCGCTACATGCAAAACTCGCCATATGCAAAACTAGGCTCACGCAAAACTCGCCACACGTGCAAAACTCACCTCATGGAAAACTCACCTCATGCAAAACTTGCACACACAGAAAAATTGCCACATGTACAAAAGTTGCAACACATGCTAAAGTTGCCTCACATAAAACTTGCACATACTCAAAACGCACCACACATAAAACTCGCCACGCGCAAAACTCGCCATGTACAAATCTTGCTGCACACAACTTGCTACACTAACCTGTCACATGCAACTCGACACACAAAATGTTGCTACACGCATGTCACCACACAAAACTCATCTCACAAAAGTCACTACATGCATGTCGCCACACGCAACTCAACACACACAACTTGACACATGAAACTCGCCCTAAAACACACACAAGTCTGGTATTATCCTTCAAAAATAAAAATCTGATTTAATAAGCTGACAAACTACAAGAGCAACAAATGTACCATATAGGAAATACGGCAGCTGTCAGTCACATGACCTGTCTATTATGTGTATGTGTGAGCTAATATATACTGCCAGGGGGTGGGCTTCCTGTTGGCTGGGGATTTATCAGGCTGCCAATAGCAACCAATCACAGCTCAGCTTCTATTTTGCTACAGTTAATTAATCTGAGCTCTGATTGGTTAATATAGGCAACAAAGACATTCTCAGTATAACAAAGCTAATATATGTTGTGAAATGCTTCTATTAGCTTAGTTTTTGCCTTTTAATAATTACATTTCTATCTATTTGTTTTGTGGTTTTTGCATGCAGAATAAATTTTTGTTAACACATTCTATTTTGCTAACAGCAGTCATTAACCCGGGCGAAGCCGGGTAGTACAGCTAGTATAACAAACATACAACATCACAGATCTCAATCACGACAATGTTTCCTTGATAACATTTTACCTCTGTGACTCCAGGTCAGTTATAAACCACGTTTTGCCATAAGGTCTACCGTAGAACGGAAAGGCGTTGTAGCACAAGTACATTGGGTAAGAGAGTAAATTATGTGAAACCAATGACCATTGGTCTCGATAAATAAAGCCAGCAGTGCTTAGTACCTAGGTAAAAAGAGGGATTTTGTACAGAGGACTACAGATGGTTTTTCATATGGAATCAAACAGAAAACTTGCCCTAATTGTCACCAAGGACATTGTACAAGGAACATGACGGTGTACCAGAGTGTTTGACGCTTTATGCTGTAAAATCCTTTTCCATCATGAGTAAGAGTCGGGCTGCAAACGTGAGGGACTCAGGGGATTCAGGGCCTCCACAACGATAGCAGGCGGATTCTACAACAGGAGCAATAACAGACACTATGCGAATGATAAATGCCACCATATGGTGTCATTTTACTGGAACACACATAACTATCAAATCCTACTTGGAAAAAACCTTAGTAATATATTAATTGAAGTGAAAACGACGCACTTTTGGCAATCGTTAGAAATTAGCAATGTAAGCTTTAAACAAATAACTGTTTTAATTTCAGTCAGTGACATATGGAAAGTAGGTATTTGTCAGTAATTGCTTACTCACATTTTCTGGCTCTTGTCACAAATATTTTGGCTTCGCTGTAGTTACTGGTGTACTTGTTAGATGAGCGTTACATTGTTAGGGTGCATTTACACTGGTCAATTAGCGGGAACGAGCGCTCTGTCCAGTGTGAACAGGCTGCCATTCACCCATCAGATGAGCAAAATTCTTGTTAGTCAGGTGAAATTATTTGTAAACTTGCTTAAACATCACTGTTCTTGGCAGCACAGAACCCTGTGCAAACAGTACATGTGCTGTCGAGAACAATGACAGTCTATGCACACAGAACGATTGTATTACCAATAGTTCTGTGCACACAGGAAATGCTGTTGACCTGTCTAAACAAGCTAATAAAATGTAGCTGATTGGCGATTGTCCAACGGCCACGACTATGTAACTGCAGCCTTGCAGACTTTAATGATTGCCACAGTATATAATAAAACGATTGACTGTCATGAGAACACACACCACTAAATACATTGCTATATATAGTACCTTAAATCAGAAAATTAGCAAGTTGTATTACTGAGTTGTCAGTGCTTTGTGTTGATGATCAAGTTTAGCTATGGGTTACCATAAATCTATGTCCAGAGGTAGCAGAGTGTTTTCACACAATTGCGATCCTTAGGGAATTTGTGATGGACTTTACCCCTTGTTTGTATCAGACTCACGTCTTGAATTCCAGACCTATTTTGTTTCTGCTGCAAATGGAGGCTTTCAAAAACCCATCATTAAAGTACTGTTTTGTAAATTGTCACAGATAATCTGCAATCTCTGTACATAATATAACTCAATTGCTGCATTTTGTCGAATGATCTGGCCTCTGACTTCTACAGCATCTCTACAGAACTTACAATTTAGAGCAGTATAGAGACATGCATACTGAGCTTACCCATCAAAGTATATCTGTCACAATTTCACCCCTCATTGTATCTGGCAAGCAGTTACTGACGAATCGGCCATTCAATCTGGTACAGGGGCGTGCTGAAGCTGTCCATACTTTGATTGAAAGTTCAGTTGTCCAGTCTGGTGCAGGGGAGTGCTGACCTGTCGGTGTTTTGATTGACAGCTCGGCCATCCAATCTGAGACTGGGAGGTGCTGGCTGTCTCCAGGTGTTCATTGTCCAAGGTGATTGCCAGGCTACTTAACTGGGCTGTTAGTCCCAGACCTTTGCCAGACATACATTCAGTTTTTGGGAGGTTTGTCTCTCTGTGCCTTGTATTCTGTCTGTTGATCTTTCATTGCCGGATGTGATCATTCGTCTGTTTACATTTGGCCTGTTTTTCTTTTTTGCCATTATGGATACTGTATACACGCTTAGTGATCAGGTGGCAAATTTGACGAAGATGACTCAGGATCTGGCTAAGGAATGCCAGAGTCGGGAGGCATCACAATATCAGCTGCAAGGCCAGACGTAATGTGATGCCGAGTCACTTCTCATGGACATGCATGAGTCGATATCAAGGAGTCAGAGGTCAAAAGCCAGGAGGCTACGTCAAACAGAAGGAAGAGAAAAAATGCGTAGTCAGGTAATGGTGCGAGGTCAAGCAGGATAGCAGATCAGAGCAAAGGGGTTAAACAGGCAGATGGTCAGAAGGAGGTCTAAGGTCACGCCAAGAAAGATACCCAAACAGAACACAAGACACAGAGACAAACCACATGAAAGCTGAATGTATGTCTGGCAGACGTCTGGGACTAACAGCCCAGTTAAGTAGCTTGGAAGTCACCTGGGACAATGAACATCTGGAGACAGTCAGCACCTCCCAGTCTCAGAATGGACAGCTGAGCAGTCAATCAAAACAAAGAAAGCTCAGCACGCCCCTGCACCTAACTTGACTACTGAGCTGTCAAAGTAACGACAGCTTCAGCACGCGTCTGTACCAGATTGGATTGCTGAGCTGTCAGTATCTGCATCCCAGACACACTGATGTATGGAATCGTGACAGTATCTCGCTGGTTCCCCAGGTCATCCCATCAGCATACCCAGGATAGGAGAGAGACAATGAAATCAATGAGACAATACTTCGACTGCATCCCAGTATTACTGGGACTTTATGCATGCTCCTGGTTTGTGACTGTATATATTAATTCCATAATGTAACAAAGCCCTCTTCTTTGAGAATGAAATTAGAGATCAACAAGATATAATCACTGCCAGTCTAAAGTAAAGAGATTATCAAGTCTAAAATCAATGGATTATCATCCAAAATTATTGGGTACAATGTGATCACTCAGAAGAATATTGTGATTCCACGACCAAGAATTAGGAAAATGTCAGTACTCATATAGACTTGGATGACATATCCTCCAACTACTAAGCATAGTAGCGGACATAATGTCTATTAAGACTGAACTGTGGATCCCAAGTAGTCCAGATTGTCACGTGCATGATTTCCTATTGGCTAAAAATGAAGCGGCCATACTAAGGTCTCCTACCAGTATTTTGGTGAGTATAGCATATGACCATCATCATTTTAAGATAATCCAAACTAAAACTTTGTACAGTGTTTGACATGAGTGTTATATATACTTATATCTCCACTAGTGCCAGAAATGTGTAGATGCAAGAGTCTGCGTTAAGGCTTACAACAATATGTGAGATATTCTTTTTGATGAATATCAGAACTTCTGCCTTCCTCACTGCAGATAACATCAGTCTGTGCACTCCATGGAAGCCAGCTTAGGAGAGAAGTGTTTCCTGCAAAACAGCTAAGTCAAAGTGTTTCAAATACCTAAGGACCATCATATGCTTTTGCGCAAACCCGAGACCCTTTACCTTCCAAGTAATGATCTTCACTATGAGTGAGTTATGTTTTCATTTTAATATGGCACTATTTTCTTGTCTATTCGCATCATGTTAGTTACAAAGTAACATTTCTCTAGCACCCGTTCCTGAAAATGAATATCACTATGGTGTGTCCCTGTCTGTTCAAGGTCATTTCTAGACAACTCAGTAGATACATTAAAGAGGTTGTTCTCTTTCAAAAAATAAGGAAAATGTGCTGCCCCAATTTCAATTTGTTAAAAAATATCTAACCACACTGTACTGAACTTCCCGAGTCCACCGGTGAGTCTCCACCGCTGGTCCTCGAGTCTTACAAGTCTTGAAATTGATCAGACCCTTAGTGATTGGGAAGTTATCCCCTACCAGTGCATAGGGCATAACTTTAAAACTTAAGAACAGCCCTTGACTATCCACTCAGTCCATTTTTTTTTAAGTAATAAGGCTATGAACATTGTAACATACATTTCTGTACATATTCTGGATAATGTATTATACATTTATTCTCTGCACTTTTTCTACCCATGCGTCATTTGATGGAACAGGAAACAGCACAACCGCCTGGATTCTTCACTTCAGCATGTTAAAAGTTTTTAGACGGAATCATTAAATAACATTAGTGGAAACTTAGGGAAAAGTGAGTCACCAAAGATGTTCTATACCAATAAGCTGAAGAAAAAACAGATTGCTCTGTTCATATTTCTTCAATATATGATTAAATGAGTTAATAAAAAGGCATGAAAAAGGTTCTTTACAATGAAAACCGCTTTGCAAGTGCTTGTGTGCTGCCTATTATTCCCCAAAGATCAGATTTGGCAGTATTTGCTTAAAACATTTGGCAGAAAAAACTTTCCATTTGCCAGATTATTTATGATGGCTAGACAAGTCCAATTTTCCCTGGAAGGTAGGTAAAAGAAAGATGACTATGTAAAAAAATATGTGTATGAAATACATTTAAGGAATACATATTACATTTAGCACTCAAATAGTTTACATCAAAAGTCAGAGAATTGCCTCCTAATTTTAAAACATTTGTGTTTAGGTTTTATTTTCCATGTGATTGTGCAAAAGAAAAAAAAAAAAAAAGGTTTGGGGGTCACTTGGGCAATAGTGATCACAAAATAATAAGTTTTCACATTTTCTTTAATTAGATGTATTGAAGAGGGACAAGGACACTAAACTTGAAGAATGCAAATTTCCAACACGAGAGATGATCTTGGTGCCATAAACTGGGACAATGTCCTGAGTAATAAAAGCAAATGGGACCGGTTTATAAGCCTCCTGGTTAGAACCTGTGCACAATATATACCCTATGGGAATAAACAAGCTAGAAATAGGAGGAAACCAATATGGCTAAATAGAGCTGTAAGGGGCGCAGTAAATTATAAAAAGAAAGTGTTTAGGGAATCAAAGCAAGAGGGTAGTGAGGAAGCATTCAATAATTATAGAAAAAAATAAACTATATAAAAAGCAAATCAAGCCAGCAAAGACTGAGCCAGAGAGACTCACTGCCAAAGCAAAAATAATCCCAATATATTATTCAACTATATAAACAGTAAGAAACTCAAAAATGACACTGTTGGCCCCCTCAAAAATAATCTGGGTGAAATGGTGGAAGAGGATAAGGGAAAGGTCAATCTACTAAACGCCTTTTTCTCTACGGCCTGGCCACAAGAAAATCCCACTACAGATGACATGACCAGGGATATTAGAAATTCCCAATTTAATGACACCTGCTTAACCCAGCAGGAAGCACGGATTCAAAATTGCTGTTGTAGACAAATCGCAGAACTCTGATGGCATACATCCCAACTATTGCAGGAATTAAATACCGTAAAAAAACAGACAACTATTTCTGATATTTAAGGATTTCATAATAACAGGGTCTATACTACAGGACTGCAAATGTGGTGGCAATGTTCAAAAAAGGGGACAAAATCTGAGCCTGGAAATTATAGGCTAGTACGGTAATAGAATACACTCAGACTGCGTCACAGTAAACAGTTGGGTACCACACAGGAGTAAGTATTGGGTGCTCGTCTTTTCAATAAATTTATTATTGACATTGTAGAGGTCATACAATGTAGAATTTCAGTACTTGCAGATGCTACTAAACTCTGCAGGGAAATCAACATAGATGAGGATAATATAATATTACAGAGGGAATTTATGTAAGCTGTAGGCTTGGCTGACAAATGGCAATTGTAGCTTAATACTTATATACATAAGATCATACACTTGGGAAAAGGAAATTAAATGTATACTTCTGTGCTAAATGGTTAAACACCAGATAAAACGGCCACTGAAAGACTTAGGCATATGGGTGGATGGAAAACTAAATTTTAGTGACCAGTGCCAGGCAGCTGCTGCCAAGGCAAATATAATAATGGGATGCATTAAAAGAGGATGCTCATTTCAAGAATATAGAAATAAAAATAGTTCTTGTACGAAATGTATCCATATTATGATGGACACAAACAGACAGACCACATTAACTACGGATCTGGGTTTGTGGCTGCCATATTAAGGTAAAAAAAATGTATGAAGAAGGAATATAAACCAGCTCACCCGTGATGCATAAACCAATCCTCGGGAGCACGGACCCGCTGTGTCCAGGCGTATAGAATCCAAAAAAGAAAAGAATGTCCAGCTTCACCGAATCCGTAAAAAAGAGTTTTCTTTATTCACAAACTTTTAAGCATAGAGGATACAGACTTCAGCACGAACCATATGGATAAGAATCTCAACGCGTTTCTGACAATGTCATGATTAAGGGAGCGTAGTCTCCAGAAACGCGTTGAGATTCTTACCCATATGGTTCGTGCTGAAGTCTGTATCCTCTATACTTAAAAGTATGTGAATAAAGAAAACTCTTTTTTATGGATTCGGTGAAGCTGGACATGCTTTTCTTTTTAAAAAAAAATTGTATACTGCACGCTTTGTTCCGGTAAAGATTACGGTGCTATAGTGAATCTGAAGCAACGTGAGCCTAGCCTTATCTGTAAATAACCTAATAAAACTCTTAAGACAGCAAGTAGTATTTGTCTAGATTACACTTATTTACCATTGTGTATTTGCCATTAAAATTTATTTTTGCTATGAAGATAAAAGTACATTGTCCAATCATGATACGCATGATGAGGTCTTAAAACAAATTTATGAAAACGGTCACTATTTCAGGCAACTTGATCTGATTAATTAGATGTTTTTGATATTCAATTTGCAAGTTCGTTCATTAAAAAGTTATGTTGTCTTACCCCCAAAAAATCACACTAAAGTTCGAGATTTTAAGTGTTTCTAACTTACTGTCCACTGCCTGTTTTTAAGTGTAATCTGTCCTCAGTAGCAGAGAGTTCTAGTCGGATTTTTTACATACATATTGCTAGATACATAAGCCCCCGTCTCACTAAGCGAGATCGCTAGCGAGATCGCTGCTGAGTCACAAGTTTTGTGACGCAACAGCGACCTCAGTAGCGATCTCGCCATGTGTGACACGTAGCAGCGACCAGGCCCCTGCTGTGAGATCGCTGGTCGTGTCGGAATGGCCTGGACCTTTTTTTGATCGTTGAGGTCCCGCCGGGTAGCACACATCGCTGTGTTTGACACCTTACCAACGACCTCGTTGACGACTCAGACACTGAATCGTCATAATAGCTCCCATGTGACATCGTTGTACAGGTCGCTACAGGTCGCTGGTGAGATGTCAAACAGTGAGATCGCAGCAGCGATCGTTGGGAAGATCTCACTGTTTGACATCTCACCAGCGACCACATAGTGACGCAGCAACGATCCCTGACAGGTCGTATCGTTGTTGGGATCGCTTTAGCATCGCTAAGTGAGACGGGGCCTTAAGATTTGAACCTTTCCTGGCACAGTAGGGTTGGTATTGGCCAATCTGGAGGCACTCTTAAATCTCGCAATGAGAAATGGACTTCTATGTAGGATGGCGTGGTTTTGGCTTTCACACCAAAGACTTACAAATACATTGGATAAAATGTTTCCATCATGTAGCTAGTTTTGGTTCTCAGGTATGCTGTATAAAGCACAGACTCACTAAGCTGGTTGAGAAATAGGAGTGTATTACCGTATGTTGAAAAAGAAGATTTACTGTAAGTGCATAACTTTATCTTCATGTGAATCTGCATACTAACAGGTTATTTTCTCTTTCACATTTCTAAAATGAGTCAATACATAAGATCATTTTGTCATTATGGAATTAAAAAATTTTTAAAAAAGCAAAAATGAATGTGCAACTTTCATACTCTTGAACAAAGTGGGAAAAAATGTCAGATGCATGTTTAGAATTCCCCAAAAGGTACAAGGAAATGACAAGGAGAGGTGGATTTTAGTAGAGTACATGTAATACATTCTAGTACATTTAGTGGTGCAATGCTGGCTGATAAATCTGGTGCATCTTTAGATTATCTAGTGGAGAGGAGTAAAGAGATTTGATGCACCCTGGTTCTGTCAACCAGTTCGGTCACCATCCTTGGCAGCCAGACCAGGGCAGTGTTCACTCCTGTATTGCAATCCTCTGATCCTCTGCTGCTAACTAGGTCCCCACCACAACATGGTATCATGGGGTGAAATACATTATAAGGTCACGTGAGGCCTAGAGGCACCAAGGGAGCTGGTCAGAGGATTGCCGGCACTGAAGGAAACACTGGTCCAGGGATCACAGTAATGGCCTATGCCAGTACTATATAACCAAAGACTGGAACAGCACAATTCAAATTGGAATTTCACCTCACTTTTAGGTTTTAGGACTTTGACGTCCTTTCTAAGCCCGTAATAAAATATTACAGGATGTATAATACTAGTGCCACAGCTCACACTTGTCACAGCCTATATTATTAATTATTACATGTATTTTTTTCCAATATATTTGTACAGAAATGATTCTGGTTAGAAAATATAACTTGAGACAGACAAGTTGCAAAATATGACACACCTCAGCAGTCTTCTTTCAAAATATAGGGCAGACTTGACATGATCTAATAAATATTGACACCTTACAGTGAAATAGGGAATGTGCCCCTGAGCTGCTTCATTAGGACTCAAGGTCTTTAACCTTGTAGAAATGGAAAAAAAGAAAAGTCAGTCATTGATCAAAATTTTGAAGTTTTTGGCAAGAAAAAACGAGCAATCGGACTGTAAACTTTGCTTCCATTAAAATTAGACTAAAGAGCATACATGTGAGACCATGAAGAGCACACATGAATTTTTTTCTACATTTTACAGGATGCTACTTGACAAAAATGGTCCGATACCAGTCGTCATTTACCACCTCAGATACTGTAGTCAATAGCCAATGGGTGCCAATGGTTTTCATGACCGATGGATCCATCAGAAGGTCCACGAGTCACACATCTGTTAGGCTTACTAGGTCCTATCAGTAGGCAAGCAGCCTAAGCAATTGATATAGGTGGTTTTCTGCCTTTGAACATATTTGCTTATTGCCGCCATACTCATTAGCCTAACGTTGGCCAACTCCACTGATATAGATGGGTTTGGCAGACAGTCTAATGTGCATGGGGCATCCTGACAAAGGACTGTCAGGGCGTTAAAGGGAACCGGTCACCCCCTCAGGCGTTTGTAACTAAAAGAGCCACTTTGTGCGGCACTAATGCTGCATTCTGACAAGGTGGCTCTTTTAGTTATGATGCCTGCACACGCTGAAATAATCACTTATAAAATGGGCCCCCGGGTCTTTCCTTCCTAATCAGACACAGCACAGCCATCACTCCGGGCCTGTGCACGCCGGGCGCCGCCTCCTCTTGCTTCATTATCGTCCCCGGCACCTGCGCATTAAGTTTTTTTTTCGGACGTGCGCAGTTGCGCTGCCCTTTGTACTTACAGCACAGGCGCCGGGGACGATGGACAGCGTGGCAAACATTGTAGGTTCAGGCCTCCCATTCAAGTGAATGGGGTCCGGATTCGGGTACTGTTCTGGTACCTGACCTTTCTGTAACTGTTCAGACGAACCCGCCGGACCCAAACATCCAGGTGTCCGCCCATCTCTAGTGTTGTGGAATCTTTATAACATGTGGCAGCTACATGATGATATGCTTATAGTAGATAAAGCTGTCTCACTACACAAACAGCAAGAATTAGTAAATGTATATGAAACCCATACAGTTTCCTATACATGCATATAAATCGTTCACATTCCCCCCCCCCATTCTTGTGATTGTTGGTTTCTCAGAAGTGGGATCCCCCAGCGATTATATAATTATTACCTTGTGAACCTTGTGGATAGCTGATTAATGTGTTTTTGTGGGATAAACCATTTCAGCTAGTCAATTACTATAAAGTTTCCAATGACCCAGAACAGTGAGTTTATAGCCCTTTGGTAACTCATACGAGAGTGAAATAGATTATGTGCCGTCCAGAGGCCGAGACCAGTGAAAAAGCTGTAACCATAGTATAGGAAAGCGATTCATGGTGTAACCTGTCATATAGCAGCATTTCCTTCACTGTGGCATTTCTAAGGTTGAGAGCTTCGCTACGAGAAATTTGTAAGCAGATATGTTAAAATAAAATGTTATTTCTGGCTGCATTAAGTAGAGTTTTTATAACCATTATAGTTCACAGTTTTCAAAACTGGTCTAGGAGATGAGTCATTCAAGTACAGTGAGCAGAGGGACTTTTTCCACCCACTGCAGCAGAAGATGTTCCATTTCCAAACCAGCACACTAGTCTCTCCAGATAACACACAAGAGATTAAGGCTATGTGCACACGTTGCGTTTTTTTGCTATAAAAATGCATAAAAAACGCATACATTATGCATCCCATCATTTAGAATGCATTCCGCAATTTTTGTGCTCATGATGCGTTTTTTTCCGCGAAAAAAAACGCATCGCAGTAAAAAAACGCAGCATGTTCATTAATTTTGCAGATTTTTCGCGTTTTTTTCCCGCTATTTAATGCATTGGGAAGCTCCGGAAAAAACGCGGATTTCTTGCAGAAAATGTCCGGTTTTGCTCAGGAAATTTCTGCAAGAAATCCTAAACGTGTGCACATACATTGCTTCTATGCCAGCAACTGAACTGCAAGTCCATCAAAAGTCCACACTTCACATTTCATTGCTTATGCGGTCAGTTGACTTTGTTCCCAGGCTCAGTTGATAAAAGCTTGATATTAATTATGATTTTGCAGTGTAAATTTCGTCTTGTGTTATTGACTTCTCCATTTGCAACTCATTAATTCCCTGTACAGTATTACACTGTGCTCTATTTAACTTGGTGAGATTTTCAGTTCTTTAATGAGCAAATATAATACTGAGAAAACAAACACTAGATTGGTCTCTTGGTCTGAGGGAGATGGAAAAAAAAAAAACCCTGTAACAACAAAATTATCTGACTAAAATGTGCTCTTCCTGAAAGTGC
This sequence comes from Ranitomeya variabilis, assembly GCF_051348905.1. Classification (NCBI taxonomy): domain Eukaryota; kingdom Metazoa; phylum Chordata; class Amphibia; order Anura; family Dendrobatidae; genus Ranitomeya; species Ranitomeya variabilis. The sequence goes on from NC_135236.1 coordinate 602,667,741, forward strand.
ACGCCAACAGCCTTACAGAACCTAGACTCTGTGCACAATTATTAGGCAACTGAAAATGTTGACCATATCCTAATTTTTATGCAGATTTTTCAACTCCAAGCTGTATAACCTTCAATGATTATTGGATGAAACAGATCAGGTGACAAGTATTTGTGTATTGAGTGTGTGGGGATGGAATAAGGATACAACACCCTTAATAGCCTCATTCACAGGTCCTGATTACTAGTGCTTGAAGAACCAGTAACGGTGCTACCCGTATCCATGTGCTGCATACGTGTCATCACCGGGACCTGGAAAAAGCAGTAGAGTTAGGGCAGTTCCCAGGTGCCAGGTATTAAATGCAGCTCTCATCATCATCGCCAAGTTTCCCGGCAATCATCTTGACTAGGCGACAATGATGGGAGTTGAAGTCAGCACCCGCTGTCTGTGTATTGCACATAAACAAGAAATAATTAAGTAAAAAAACGGCGTCGGGGTCACCCTTCATTTTCATAACCAGTTGAGGGAAAGCTGACAGCTGATGTTAATATTCTGGGAAGAGGCCAATAGCCATAAAGGTTCACAGGTTATTAATATGAGTTCACAGCTGTTTGCCTAGCCTTTAGTGGTCATTATAGGGGAGACCTTCTCAAGAAATGACATAGGGTCCCCCCCTATATTTCTAACCACAAAAGCCTAAACAGACAGCTGCGGGATGATATTAATAGCCTAGAAAGGGACCATGGATATTGGTCCTTTCCCAAAGTAAGAACATCAGCCCTCAGCCGCCCCAGAAATGTTAAATATATTATATGCACCAATTCTGGAGCTTAGCCTCCGCTCTTCCTACTTGTCCTGGTGCGGTAACAAGTGGGGTAATAGTTGTGGGGTTGATGTCAGCTGTTTTATGTTCACTGACATCAAGCCCAGGAGATAGTAATTAAGAGGTGTCTATCAGACACCCCCATTACTAACTTCATAGTCAAATATATTAAAGACACACACAGATTAAAGTCTTTTTTTTTTTTTTTTAAAGTAACGATCCCCGGCCCTCTTTTACACATTTATTCAACAAAAAATACAAAAGAAAAGTTATATTCACCTTTCCACTGATAATCCATTAATGTCCATCTGCCACGACGATCCAGATGGTTTGGTGAGAAGTCACATCAGTGATGCGACTTCTCACCATGACAGCCGGAACACACTGCTCTGAGCATGAGACGCCTGCTGCACGTGACCAGCAATGACGTCATTAAAGGGGATATTCAGGACTTGGGCATAAGAACTCACAGGCATGCAGCTGCTAACAGAGGCGACAACCTGCCTGTTGTAGCCTGGCGCCAGCGACTGTCTTCCTCTAATGGAGATTCAGCAGCTCCCTGTCAACAGCGGGCAGGACAACTGGTGGCATGCTGATCAGAACAACATCAGTACTCAGGCCCTGTTAACAGGAAAAGAAAATGCTCAAATGATGCTCAACAGGCATGTAGGTAGCAACTACCTGCCTATTAGTGCTCAAGCGTTTTTTGTATTTAAGTCCTGGATATCCCCTTTAAGGTTACCGCCGGTCACAGGCAGCGTTTCTCATGCTCAGCTAAGTGTGTGCTAGCTGGCGTGGTAAGGGGTCATATCACTGATGTGACGGCTCACCAAACCATACGGATCATTGAGGGACATGGGCATTCATGGATTATCGGCAGAAAGACGAGTATAACTTTGCTTTTTTATTTTTCGTTGAAAAATGGGTAAAAGAGGGTTGGGGTGTGTTTAGTTCAACTAAAGGAATTTATTTGCCTGTGTAATTATTAACATTTGACTATGGAGTTAGCAATGGCGGTGTCTGATAGACACCTCTCCATTACTAACCCCTGGGCTTTCACTAACAAATAAAATAAACAATTGAGGTGGGAAAATGTATGTTTGTCATTTAGTTACATAATTCACACTGTAGTTATTCAATAATGAAATGAATCATCAAAAATATAAATTGCACACAAATGTTAGTAAAAGCAAATTCATGAAAATGGGCACATGGTTCATACTTTTTTCCAAAGTTGGCTCCATACAGCTCCATGCAGTTCCATATAGAATATGCCCTTAGTTCCAGGATTGCTAGGAGATCCCCAACAAAAGCACTCAAAGGGTGCTGGCGTTTTCTAGCAAATATTAAAATGGCTGCCTACAGACAAAATGGTTTTTTTTTGGAAGCAGCCAGATCCCAACAATCCTGTCAAACCAATAATTTGGTGTATAATGCATCAGAAACCAACATGTATTACATGGAGAGGTAAACTGAGCAATAAGGATTGGCAGTTCTGTCTCATGGGAATGGGTGTTGAACAACAACTTCTCTGAGTCCATATGCCCTCATACAGTTGTGTGAAAAAGGGTTTGCCCCCTTCCTGATTTCCTATTCAGTTGCATGTTTGTCTAATATTTACATTTGTTTGGTGATCTGGAACATTTAAGTGTAACAAAGATAACACAAAATGTAGTTTTTAAATGAAGGTCTTTATTATAAAGGGAAAAAGAAATCCAAAGCTACAAGCAGTGGCGTAACTACAAAGTTATGGGCCCCGGTGCGAACTTTCAAATGGGGCCCCCCCCTGCAGCCCTGCCATACAACTCAATGTAACCCCCATAGAATACAACGCAGCCCCCCTCATAGTATAATGCAGCCCCTCCATACAGGGGCAGTGAGAAAGACACGAGCAAATGGTGACGAGGGGGCAGGGGAGAGGGCACAAGGGGGCTAGGGGAGACAGGCACAAGGGTAACATAGGGGGGCTAGGGAGCAAGGAAGACAGGCACAAGGGGACACATGGGGGCTAGGAGGCAGGGGAGAAGGTTACAAGGGGACTAGTGGGCAAGGGAGACTGACACAAGGGGCACACGGGGACTAGTGGACAAGGGATACAAGCACAAGGGGACACAGGGACAAGTGGGAAAGGGAGACTGACACACAGGGACTAGTGGGCAAGGGAGACTGACACAAGCACAAGGGGACAAAGGAGACAGGCACATGGGGACACACAGGGACTAATGGGCAAGGGAGACTGGCACACGGGGACAAGGGACACAAGCATAAGGGGACAAGGGAGACAGGCTCAAGGGGACACACGGGCCCCTGACCTGCCAGAGCCGCTTGTAGCGGCGACCGCTGCGACTGTGGTAATTACGCCCCTGCCTCACACACACACACACACACACTACGATATCACACACACACACACTACAGATATCACACACACTACAGATATCACACACACACACTACAGATATCACACACACACTACAGATATCACACACACACTACAGATATCACACACACACACACCAGATATCACACACACACTACAGATATCACACACACTACAGATATCACACACACACTACAGATATCACACACACACACACACCAGATATCACACACACACACTACAGATATCACACACACACTACAGATATCACACACACTACAGATATCACACACACTACAGATATCACACACACTACAGATATCACACACACACACACACACACACACACACCAGATACCAGCTCATATACACAACTCACAATCCCCTCTCTGGTACAGGGGTGGCTGATGTAAATCGGCTGCAGCTTCTCCTGACTAAAGCGACTCTGTCCCGCACCTCCCCCCTGCTCTCACCTTCTGTCCCGGGGCTGCAGAGCAGAAGCTGACAGTCTCACCATGATGACTGGAGCTGCTTCCTGTCTCTCACGTGCCCCGGCTGCCCCCTCCCCCTAGATACGCCTCGGACTGTTGCCGTGCAGGAGGAATCTCCTGCACTGCAACATGGTGTTGGGAGGCTCTGACCTGCCGGGCCCGGTCGCACTGGCGACCGCGGTAGTTACGCCACTGGCTACAAGGCCCTGTGTGAAAAGGGATTGCCAAGATAGCCCTGTACGCGGACGATGTATTATTTCTGGAAGATGCGCAGGAGTCTTTAAGGATGGCTATGCATAGCATTACTAAATTTGGGGCTCTTTCAGGACTATGTATTAACTGGGACAAGTCCATGTTGCTCCCCTTGGACGTGGCAGCTCCTCTGACTGTGGATCCTGTGATTCCCTTATGGGTGGATTCTGAGATTAAATACTTAGGTATTATAATTTCGGCTAAGATAGAGGACTATGTGCGGCTCAACCTGACTCCTTTGCTTGGGAAGTTTCAGCAGAAAATTGGAGCCTGGAAGAAACTACTTCTGTCGGTGGCAGGTAGAGTAAATCTGATCAAAATGATACTTATGCCTCTTATTCTCTATTTACTGCATAATGCTCCAGTATGGTTGGCACAGAGCAAATTTTATAGAATTAATACTCTATTTAGGGATTTGATTTGGAAGGATGGACGGGCAAATTAGAGCATCTGCAGAGATAAAAGGACGAGGGTGGTTTGGCGGTCCCTAGCCCCTGGATATACTATATAGCGTCTCGATGTCAACATATGGTGGGCGGGGGAGAGAATCTAGCCAAAATACATCAGCTGGAATAATCATTGAATATACAGTGGGAAAGGGTCCATTGTTAGCTAGTTTGGAAGCGGGTAGATTTAGATTGAACCCAGAAAAATTCCCAACCATAGTTATGATGGGGAAAGTTTGGCAGAAAATTAAACGGTGGAGGGGGGGTGACAATTTACACGATATGCGTCGATTTGGTTTGACCCTAGAATGACGGAGCTCATGAGATTGCAGGGGTTTGGTCAGTGGAGGCGTGTTGGCATTTGTTCGTGTCTCAGTTGTTCGATGGCGGTGTTATTAAAACATTTGAAATGCTCAGTAATGAGTTTCCTCTGAGCCAGAAGATGTTTTTCCAGTATCTGCAGCTGAGACATGCCCTAAATAAATAAAACGATGTGTCGCATGTGGTTTTGCAGTCACATAGTTTGTTGAATCTCATAGGACCTCGGAGGAATTCGAGGGGGTTCATCACTTTGATGTACAGGGGCCTGTTGGACACTTTTACTGAGACATCCGTTAATGTTGAGGGGAAAATGGATGTCAGATCTGAGTCCTTTATCAGAGTCTCAGTGGGAGTCCATATTACAATGTATTCCCAAGGTTTCTTTAAGTGAGGCTAAAAGGGTGTCACGGCTATATTTAGTCTATAGCATTTACAGGACCCCATTATAGATGATGAAGGCAGGTCTGAGAGGAGACTCAAAATGTCCAAGGTGTTGTGAGGAAGGAGCCGACCTTCTACACATGATGTGGTCCTGTTCTCGCCTTCAGCCCTTTTGGGTGAAAGTGCTCAATCTGATTCAAGAAGTGATGGGAGTAAATATTGGGCCTAACCCGCTGACGTGCCTCCTGGGATGTATGGATGATATTGCTACAGATGAATGCGGGAAACTGGCTATTGCAAGATTGCCATATGCTGCTAAGAAGCTTATTGCGATGCATTGGTTAGACGAAAAGCCACCAGTCAGAAAAGAGTTTGTGAATAAAATAAACTTTATTGTCCTCATGGAAAAGAATATATACTTTAAGAGAGGTTAACATACAAAATTTGAAAATGAGGAGTGATGACTCATCCAAGAGGTCACAAAAGACCCCACAACAACAGCCAAATAACTGCAGGCCTCACTTGCTTCAGAAAAGGTCAGTGTTCATGACTCCACCATAAGAAACAGACTGGGCAAAACAACAGAGTTCCAAGACGAAAACCATTGCTGAGTAATGAGAACAGAAAGGCTCATCTTAGTTTTGCCAGAAAACATCTTGATGATCTCCAAGACTTTTGGAGAATATTCTGTGGACTGACGAGGTGTATGTCCCATTACATCTGGTGTATAAGTAACACAGCATTACAGAAAAAAAACATCATACCAACAGCAAAACATGGTGGTGGTAGTGTGATGGTCTGGAGCCGTTTTGCTGCTTCAGACTTGAAAGATTTGCTGTGGTAAATGGAACCATGAATTCTGCTGTCTACTAAAAAATCCTGAAAGAGACTGTTCGGCCATCTGTTTATGAACACAAGCTGAAGCGTACTTGGGTTATGCAGCAGGACAATGATAGAAAACACACCAGCAAGTCCACCTTTGAATGGCTTAAGAAAAACAAAATTAAGACTTTGGAGTGGCCTAGTCAAAGTCCTGACCTTAATCCAGTTGAGATGCTCTGGCATGACCTCAAAAAAGCGGTTCAGTCTAGGAAACCCTCCAATGTGGCTCAATTAGAACAATTCTGCAACGATGAGTGGGCCAAAATTCCTCCAGAGTGTTGTAAAAGACTCACAGACACTTGATTACAGTTGTTGCTGATAAGGGTGGCCCAACCAGTTATTAGGTTTAGGGGCAATCACTTTTTCACACAGGGCCTTGTAGGTTTGGATTTCTTTTTCCCTTTATAACAAAGACCTTCATTTAAAAACTGCATTTTGTGTTACTTGTGTTATCTTTGTCTAATATTTAAATTTGCTGGGGGATCTGAAACATTTAAGTGTGACAAGCATGCAATAGAATAGGAAATCAGGAAGGGGGCAAACACTTAATTACACGACTGGATGTTAAAGGGAGGTCTTACTGGTCATACATAAATAAAAATGACTTCTGCTGTGACTACAGCTGCTGTACCTTAGCCGCCCTCTGACGAGTGAGTGGTGCCAGAAGCTGGGGGGGGCACTGGTGCCAGTGCTCCTATATCCTCACCTTGACGCAGTTTTCTTTCAGTTAGAAGACATGGCGGAGATAGAAGCAGAGTGTCGGAAACGCCCTCTCAACTCCAAGAGAGTCCATCTCCCAGGATGCAGGAGGTCTTGGAGGGGCGATGGGCGCTGCAGGGAGTGAGTGCAGCCCCAGCCTCCTGTGATGTCACTTTTGAGACTCTCAAACGAAATGCCACAGGCAGTACAGTAAAATTATATATATATATATATATATATATATATATATATATATATATATATATATATATATATATATATATATATATATATATATATATATCAGTGTGCAGCTTGCACATGTTCACATTAGGAGTGCTGGTTGTTTTTTTTTTCCTCTATATTATATATATATTGGAATTAGTTATATAGAGAAGTGCAGGGTGTTGTGTAATAAAGCAAATTACAAAAGTGGTTAGGGTGTAAGGACAGATATTTAGAAAATATATTTTAGATGCCAGACCATCCCTTTAAAGTTGAATAGGACCCAGCAATGTGATACTGCTGACCCTCTATTTCCCCCTAAATTCCCATCTTTTACATTCAGTGTAATGTCACAGACACATTGCGTTTAATACCATTTTTAGATTACATATTTTCAGACGATTCTGTTTTGCAGCAGCTGCATTTCACGGAATCAATTACCATTTTGTTATTGGTAATAAGAAAAGCAAAGATGTTCTAACGTATGCTTGGCTCTATGAGAGTAATAAAGGAAAAAAAAAACAAAAACACAACGTGATGTTTCCCTCACGCCAAGATGCTAGCACGCAGGCATATGGAATTAATTATCTTATCTCATAATGTTTGCTGAGCCTTTAAAATGATGGAAACAGATATGCTGCCATTTACAGATACCTACTAAAAGACTATTTTTTTTCTTCCTCAGATGAAGGGCAAGTAGAAAAGACATCTGCTGACACAGTGTGCAATGCAAATCCCTGTACACTGATACACTGCAGCTGGCAAGCACTCAGATAGATATCTGCAGCAGGATGACAAAGGAATCTGCAGGACAGGTCTGCACAGCCTCATGAAGAGCGCAGAAAATGGCATTCATGGGGAGTTTATAAGCAGACACGGTCTTTCATTTCTACTTGCTAACTGGAAACTTATTTAATAGGCCTAGTTGGAGGGAAATTTCTAACGCATAGTCTTACGAAGGAGGTTTTCCTTTTTATTAGAAGGTTGTGCTGCACTTATTACTAAATTACTAAAACCTGCCCTATAAGGAGATTTTATTTGTAAAGTTAAATGTACACGGTTATTCCATCAAAATATGAAGAAATCAATATTCCAAGCAAATAGAAGAGACTGTAATATATGTTATGATAGAAATATGGTTCTTTCTCCGTTTATGAGCCACTTCTCCTCCTCCCCTTACCTCCTAAACTCATTATTCACTCAGAAAAACAGGTAAAATCTTTGGATCAGATTACAGCTAGGTATAGGAGCCTATGAAAAGGGGAGAGAGGAGCATTGTGAAAAAGGCAGAAACAGACGCATGATGTGCTGCAGCTTTATTGAGCAGCACAGTGGCTCAGTGGTTAGCACTGCAGCCTTGCAGCTCTGGGTCATGGGTTCAAAATTCAACCTAGGACAACATCTGCAAGGAGTTTGTATATTCTTCTTCTTGTAGGATCGCTACTTCCTATAGGTGGCTCTATAGAGTTCAAGTCCTCTTTTTCTCTGAAGAGGCAATTTGCATATTACATTTCCCAGAGGAGCATTGCACGGTGAATAAGCCTTCTTGCCTTGACAAGCCAGAGCTGGTATGTCACTTTCCAAAAGGAGAATCCTTACCCCTTAGACCTCATATGCTTCTCATGTTTCATCCAGTACTCCAGTTTCCTCCCACCCCCAAAGACATTCTGATAGAGAATTTAGATTGGGGGCCTCAACAGTGACAGCAATAACGATGTAAAGCGATGAGGAATTAATGGTGCTATATATGTAAACTAAATAAATAATAAATTCTAACAAATGTTTGATCTTACTCTATCGATGGATTCACAGCAACACTGCTTAGTACTTCTGTATAATGTCCTATGCTGCTGCCACAGTGAGAGTGCTACATAAAGACTGTACAGCATTAATCCTTCATGGCTTTATGTGCTGCGCATAAGAGACCTAATACCAGCTAGTTTTCACACACTTGTAGAGAGACAACTGAAATTGAGAAACAGTATGTAAAGGAGAAATTGGTGGTCAACGCATTCTGGATAGTCCCAGCAGGTAAAACTAAAGATGACCTCTCAGACCTGGCTCCCTGGAAGGTCACTGAGTGATCTTGTTCCTCCTATGGAACCGAGGAAGAGTGCAGAGTAAGAAAGAAACCCCAGCAGTACACTTATCTGGCTGGCCTAGATACCCAGCAGTAGGAACAGAAGTCCAAGCAGAATCAACTAAAGACCATGATCAGCAGCAAAGGAGACCAGCGGGGGGTTAAATAGCAGCACCTGCAGTGTGATAGGACAGGCTAGAAGACAAACAACAACACTTGCTGTCCGATAGGAATGGGCAAAGGGAAAAGGTATTCCGCCCCGGATACCGACAGAACCTGCTCTGGCTCAGCGGACAGAGACTCCCACAGTGGAGCACAGGATAACTTGTACAAATGCAGGATTTCACACATCAATAGGTATTGAGCCTGACCACAGGGATTAGTTTCCTTTCTGTATTAGCGGTTCAGACAACACAAGATCTCTACAGTGCCCTGAGGATGTTATGAGTATGTAACCACTGACTTATGCACACCATAGTGATCCTTCCAAGTGGAAGCCAGTTGAAGAATGTTCAGGTCTGTTCTGTTAACCATTTTGTGGCTTTCAAATGGTTTGATCGTTTACTGGCTCTTCATGATCATGCTGCAGGGAGTTGATGGGGTGACAGAGGCAGCCATCTCCCTCGTCAATCTCCTTACATTCTGGGGTCGCTGTCGATTGTGGCATATAAAGGGTCAATTTAGCCCCTGCACTGACAGTGTGAAGCGCTGTTAGGCAAAAGCAGACCCAGATTCACTGCATATACCAAGAACATTGGGGCATATGGAACTGTTTTACATATAAAGTAGCGAACAGACCATAAGATCTTAAAAAAAAAAAAAAATAATAATCACATTTATATAAAGTAAGCTGTAGCCCAGGAATTTATATTATGGTTCATTGTGAAAAGTCTAATGGCCTCAATCTGAATGTCTTGTAACAGTTTATTATTTACTATTTTCTGACATCAGTCCACAGGTCATTCCTGGATGGACGACGTCCATGTCTACCCTTGCTGACCATTCACTTGCATTACTGACACAGATCCATTAATTACCTCTACATTAACTACAGCAGCACACTAAGATAATCTTTATTGGGAGAGTAGAGAGCGGCCTTTGCTTTTCTTATGAAGCAGTGAGGAAGGTTTACTAGTCTTGGTGACAACCAAAAATTAAGGGAGGGGATGAATTTCTAATGAACCGTGGCACAGTGGAAAAAAGGTATTAGTTCTCAATAACTTTCTAGCTGGCCGCAGGCTTCAGTAATTCAAGGTGATTTCCGCTTGCTGCTCCGCTGCCATGGCATCCAATATGGCTAGTACATAGGCTTTATAAAGTGTATTTTTGACTACTTATAAATGGAAAACTCAAGAGTTAGGAGTTCAGACAAGACCACATAGGGAGATCAGTCTCGTCCATGAGCTTTAACATAAAAGAAGAACAATCCGGTAATTGTAAATCACAAACCACTGAGGATTTCCCAAACCTTTCTCTGTTAGTAATAAACTGGAAGGCTACACTGCCATGTGAGTATCTGGGGAGTTTTTCATGTTGCAGATTTCCTGCAGCGTTTCTGTACCTATTAGGTAAATTAGGTGTCTTGCGTTTTTTTCGATGTGTTTTTATTGCGTTTTTGACATCCACTCCAAACAACGGTCTCAGGGGCCCTTACGAATCTTAAAGTAGGGTACGAAACAACAACAACAAAAAAAAAGAATGGTGTGAAACTAGATTTCTGAGGTCATGTTGCAAGGGTTGCGACAGGTAAAGGATTGGATATGACAGAGAAGCTATCTCCATCAGGTTGCTCTAGTCATCGTCCTCCTGGAAGAGAGCTCATTTGCATACCTTTTCCCTGAGAGGACTGTCTGGCATATAGAGGTTTGTTCACATGAAGCACAGGCTATGGCCAGAAAACAGAAGGCTACCGGACACACTTTTTAGTACTTTTTTGGGCTAAGCCATTTTGTAAACACTAGGTAAAACGCTGAATGAATTGATATACCGCCTTTCTTTTAATAAAACATACCACAATGTAAACAAAAAAAAAAAAAAAATGCACTCAGATTTTAGAAACCTCATTAATTTAGTTGGAAATATAAAATGCTGCTTTTTTTCCTGCTTCAAAAATGCAACAGTGAGTTTGATTTTCTACCAATGCACAAATCACATTGTACCCATACAAATTCAACATTGTTGATATTTTTCGCCATTTTGTAACAATAATAAAATCTTTATAATTTTAGTATATTTTACTCTGTTTCTCCTTGTTTTGCAGACTTGCATTAGAGGTGGAAAATCTGCATGAATGCATGAAAATCTGCAGCAAAAACGTATCAAAAATGCACGTAATCCGCAAATGGCTACCAAAGTTTTTTCAAACCCAAATACCAAAAACAGAACCGCTTTATTTCAGGTTTCAAACATAACATGCCCAAAATCAATCACTCTTGCGTTTTCGGTTTGGATTTTCAACCCCTTTACCCCCAAGGGTGGTTTGCACGTTATGGACCGGGCCAATTTTTACAATTCGGACCACTGTCCCTTTATGAGGTTATAACTCTGGAACGCTTCAACGGATCCTGGTAATTCTGACATTGTTTTCTCGTGACATATTGTACTTCATGATAGTGGTAAAATTTCTTTGATATTACCTGCGTTTATTTGTGAAAAAAATGGAAATTTGGCGAAAATTTAGAAAATTTCACAAATTTTCCAACTTTGAATTTTTATGCCCTTAAATCACAGAGATATGTCACACAAAATACTTAATAAGTAACATTTCCCACATGTCTACTTTACAATAAGCACAATTTTGGAACCAAAATTTTTTTTTGTTAGGGAGTTAAGGGTTAAAAGTTGACCAGCAATTTCTCATTTTTACAACACCATTTTTTTTTTCTTTTAGGGACCACATCTCATTTGAAGTCATTTTGAGGGGTCTATATATGATAGAAAATAACCAAGTGAGACACCATTCTAAAAACTGCACCCCTCAAGGTGCTCAAAACCACATTCAAGAAGTTTATTAACCCTTCAGGTGTTTCACAGGAATTTTTGGAATGTTTAAATAAAAATGAACATTTAACTTTTTTTCACAAAAAATTTACTTCAGCTCCAAATTGTTTTATTTTACCAAGGGTAACAGGAGAAAATGGACCCCAAAAGTTGTTGTACAATTTGTCCTGAGTACGCCGATACCCCATATGTGGGGGTAAACCACTGTTTGGGCGCATGGCAGAGCTCGGAAGCGAAGGAGCACCATTTGACTTTTCAATGCAAAATTGACTGGAATTGAGATGGGACACCATGTTGCGTTTGGAGAGCCCCTGATGTGCCTAAACATTGAAACCCCCCCCCCACAACTGACACCATTTTGGAAAGTAGACCCCCTAAGGAACTTATCTAGATGTGTGGTGAGCACTTTGACCCACCAAGTGCTTCACAGAAGTTTATAATAGAGCCGTAAATATAAAAAATCATATTTTTTCACAAAAATTATATTTTCGCCCCCAGTTTTTTATTTTCCCAAGGGTAAGAGAAGAAATTGGACCTCAAAAGTTGTTGTCCAATTTGTCCAGAGTACGCTGATACTCCATATGTGGGGGTAAACAACTGTTTGGGCACATGGGAGAGCTCGGAAGGGAAGGAGCGCCATTTGACTTTTCAATGCAAAATTGACAGGAATTGAGATGGGACGCGATGTTGTGTTTGGAGAGCCACTGATGTGCCTAAACATTGAAACCCCCCCACAAGTGACACCATTTTGAAAAGTAGACCCCCTAAAGGACTCATCTAGATGTGTTGTGAGAGCTTTGAACCCCCAAGTGTTTCACTACAGTTTATAACGCAGAGCCGTGAAAATAATTTTTTTTTTCCCACAAAAATTATTTTTTACACAGTTGATATTGGACCCCAAAAGTTGTTGTCCAATTTGTCCTGAGTACGCTTATACCCCATATGTGGGGGGAACCACCGTTTGAGCGCATGGCAGAGCTCAGAAGGAAAGGAGCGTCATTTGGAATGCAGTCTTAGATGGATTGGTCTGCAGGCGTCACATTGCGTTTGCAGAGCCCCTAATGTACCTAAACAGTAGAAACCCCCCACAAGTGACCCCATACTGGAAACTAGACCCCCCAAGGAACTTATCCAGATGTGTTTTAAGAACTTTGAACCCCCAAGTGTTTCACTACAGTTTATAACGCAGAGCCGTGAAAATAAAAAAATCTATTTTAATTTTTTTTCACAAAAATGATTTTTTAGCCCCCAGTTTTGTATTTTTCCAAGGGTAACAGTGGAAATTGGACCCAAAAAGTTGTTGTCCAATGTGTCCTGAGTACGCTGATACCCCATATGTTGGGGTAAACCCCTGTTTGGGCGCACAGGAGAACTCGGAAGGGAAAAAGCACTGTTTTACTTTTTTGGCTGGAATTGAGATTGGACGCCATGTCGCGTTTGGAGAGCCCCTGATGTGCCTAAACAGTGGAAACCCCCCAATTATAACTGAAACCCTGATCCAAACATCCCTAACCCTAATCCAAACGGTATCCCTAACACACCCCTAACCCTAATCCCAACCTTATTCCCAACCGTAAATGTAATCCAAACCCTAACTTTAGCCCCAACCCTAACTTTAGCCCCAACCCTAACTTTAGCCCCAACCCTAACTGTAGCCTTAACCCTAGCCCCAATCCTAACCCTAGCCCTAACCCTAGCCCTTGCCCTAACCTTAACTCTAGCCCTAACCCTAGCACTAACCCTAACTCTAGCCCTAACCCTAACCCTAGCCTTAACCCTAGCCCTAACGGGAAAATGGAAATAAATACATTTTTTAAATTTTTCGCTAACTAAGGGGGTGATGAAGGGGGGTTTGATTTACTTTTATAGCGGGTTTTTTAGCGGATTTTTATGATTGGCAGCCGTCACACACTGAAAGATGCTTTTTATTGCAAAAAATATTTTTTGCGTTACCACATTTTGAGAGCTATAATTTTCCATATTTTGGTCAACAGAGTTATGTGAGGTCTTGTTTTTTGCGGGACGAGTTGACGTTTTTATTGGTAACATTTTCGGGCACGTGACATTTTTTGATCGCTTTTTATTCCGATTTTTGTGAGGCAGAATGACCAAAAACCAGCTACTGATGAATTTCTTTTGGGGGAGGCGTTTATACCATCCCACGTTTGGTAAAATGGATAAAGCAGTTTTATTCTTCGGGTCAGTACGATTACAGCGATACCTCATTTATATCATTTTTTTATGTTTTGGCGCTTTTATACGATAAAAACTATTTTATAGAAAAAATTATTTTTGCATCGCTTTATTCTGAGGTCTATAACTTTTTTATTTTTTCTTTGATGACGCTGTATGGCAGCTCGTTTTTTGCGGGACAAGATGACGTTTTCAGCGGTACCATATAGTTATTTATATCTGTCTTTTTGATTGTGTGTTATTCCACTTTTTGTTTGGCGGTATGATAAAGCGTTGTTTTTTGCCTTGTTTTTTTTTTTTTTACGGAGTTCACTGAAGGGGTTAACTAGTGGGACCGTTTTATAGGTCGGGTCGTTACGGACGCGGCGATACTAAATATGTGTACTTTTATTGTTTTTTTTATTATTATTTAGACAAAGAAATGTATTTATAGGAACAATATATATATTTATATATATTTTTGTAATTTTTTTTTTTACACATGTGAATATTTTTTTTTTTTACACTATAACATTGCCCCGGGGGGGGGGCGGCATCATGTTATAGTGTAAGATCGCTGATCTGACACTTTGCTGTGCGATCTGACGTGCACAGCTCCAGGCTTCCCGGCGCCTGCTCTGAGCAGGCGCTGTGAAGCCACCTCCCTGCAGGACCTGGATGCCGCGGCCATTTTGGATCCGGTCTGCTGTAGGAAGGAGGAGGTAAGAGACCCCCGGAGCAACGCGATCAAATCGCGTTGCTCCGGGGGTCTCAGGGAAGCACGCAGGGAGCCCCCTCCCTGCGCGATGCTTCCCTATACTGCCGGAACACTGCGATCATGTTTGATCGCAGTGTGCCAGGGGTTAATGTGCCGGGGCGGTCCGTGACACATAGTGCCGAATGTCAGCTGCGATAGTCAGCTGACACCCGGCCGCGCTTCCCCCGTGAACGCGGCCGATCGCATATGACGTACTATCCCGTTGGTGGTCATAAGGGCCCACCCCACCTCGATGGGATAGTACGTCCAATGTCAGAAAGGGGTTAAGGCTGGTTTCACACTAGCGTGCAGTAGGGCTGCGGATGGCAGCGTACTTCCTCCCTTCTTCCTCCATTAAACCCCGCCTACTACTCTTCGCGTCCTGCGTTGCCCTGCGTACCTATCTTTAACATTAGATACGCAGGCCATGCGAATGTATGCGGATGCCTCCGCATGCGCCATTTTGACGCTGCACCAACCGCAACAAAATGAAACATGTTGAATTCGGCGCAGCGTCAAATCTGCGCATGTGGAGGCATCCGCATACATTCACATGGCCTGCGTACCTAATGTTAAAGATAGGTATGCAGGGCAAAGCACCACGCAAGGAGGATTAGGCGGAGTTTCATGGAGGAAGAAGGGAGGAAGTACGCTGTAATCCACAGCCCTCCCATACGCTAGTGTGAAACCAGCCTAACATAAACTGCATTAGATGCAGAAAATTCACAGGTAAAAAAAATGCTAAAACCACAAGTAATATGTAAATGACTATATAAATAAAGTTGTCAAAGATGAATACCAGGAAGTATCAAAAACAGAGTAACTTTATTTAAAACATGACACACCAATAAGAGACAAGAACCGGAATGTTTTCCTCCTCCACAACACAACCTATAGGATGTAGCTTCTCTCATGTCTGATCGGTCACCAAGCCTTGCAACATAACTTTAAGAAATCTAGTTAAACTAATACCCCATTTTGAGACTTACAAGGGGAAGAACCCCTGAATCAGTTGTTGGAAAAGACTCTTGGAAAAGACTCGGATTTGGCTCAATCCAGTTGGAAAGCTTCTTAAAAGGGTCAGAGATTGGCTTTAAGGGCCGCTGTCCACAACAGGTGGCGCTAGAGAGTCAGGGTATTCCCGTCACTTACATTTCAGTCCAATTTCCTGTATTTGCAGTTTAAGGGGAAAAAATTGAATTGCTGCCACACTCATCAGGGTATTGTTATTATTAGTAGGTAGTAGCTACCTGCCTGAATTTAATTTAAAGAGCTTAGTCGGGCGCAAAAAAAGTATTTTAAAATATTTTACGCAAACTAGACATAGCAGATTTACAACAACTGAGTATTTTAATAAGAAATACATAAGGAATTACTACTGAAAAATGACACATAATATTACCTACCTGACCTGTGGTTCAGGTATTACTTCTAACCCTGCTGGCACCTGGACTCCTTTTTCCCATTCTTGCCTCCAAGGATCAGCCAATACATAAAAGTCATCTGGGGCAAACTGGAAGGAATCTGGAACTTTCATAGCAGTTATTAAATCGGTCCGAAAAACCTAGGAAACAAACAAACAGCAGGTGAGTATGCTGAGGGTAATAACTGAAGGGGTTGTCCAGCCTTGAGAAGATGTTCTGTGCAGCTTGGCGAATCCTAATGGCGAGTACTGTACACAGCTAGTATTCGGCTCCACTCGCACAAGTCTCTCCCAGTTCGCTCAATGTTCTGGGAGTTTAGTCGGTACATGACGGCGAGCAAGCAAAGCACGTGATCACATTCCATTTTCAACACGACAGGTTCCCTTGGTTTACAGTTAGTATCAGCTGAGCCTGAGGGATCTGATTCAGTAGAACATCTATGGAAAGGGTTGACCTGCTGTGGACTTACAGATGTTCTTGTAGATATCACTGTTGTGAATTTCCAAATTCCTACAGCTTTCCCATAAGTGGGAACCAATCAGTCCATTCTTCCATAACCCAATGAACAAAAACACTTTACATCGCAAACAAAAGTCCTTCCTGCCCACATGAGTGGTAAAAGGAATATTCCGCTAATATAACACACTATACTTTACTACCAATACTAACATGTTCAGTAGAGCTTGGTGCACATTTCACAAGAAATACAAATCTCCAGCTTCCTGCGTTTTCTTGACACGCTTGAAAGTGTAGTGGGGTTCTGTCAAGCTCAGGGAAGGTGCCCTGCACATGACGTCCATTAAACTCAGGTGTACCCACAAAATATTTCAAGAAAAAGACGCTTTAGGAAACTCTGGCATATTTTTCCCTAAAGCATGTTTTGCATAGTTTCTTCATCGTTTTCTTGGTGGGTTTTTCCAAGATTTTGAGACTTCTTTTTTACTGTAGTTTTTCTCACTCTATTAAATGATGAAGGAAGCATCAGTTGAGCTTTCCCATGGCTTGTATTGTAAAATATAAAGTGTCTTCCAAGTGGAAAACGGCAGGAGAATGGACATGTCACTCATACTAACCATTTGGCGTTTTTAGAAACCTGAATTGGTAAAAGGAATATGTCAGCAGGTTTTTGCTATGTAATCTGCAGACAGTATAATGTAGCAGCTGTGACACAGATTTCAGGAATGTGTCACTTTTTAGGCTGTGTGCTGTTTCCATACAATGAAGGTTTTATTACCAGGAGATTATCACTGCTCGGACAACAATGCATGGGAGCTCTGGTCCTCCACTGCCAATAGATAAGGTACACAGAAAGCTGTGGTGTGGGCAAGGCTAGCTTTCTCAGCTCTGCTGAATTGCTACATATAAGAACTTTGATTGTGTAACAACCGCTGCACCCAGTAATCTAAGTGATACATCGTTGGAATCAGGGTCTCTTTTCCCACATTATGCAGATGTGGTAACAAAAACCTGGTGACAGATTACCTTTAAGAGACATTCAAAAGCCTGAACACATGAGCAGTAAGTAGTTTTTATATTGAAATGCTTTTGTTTATTATTTTGAACATTTTCTGATAGGCTTTTCAGGCGACTTCCATGGAGGAATCCATTTAAAAGATCATGAGCACATAGCCTTAGATTATCAATGCCGCTATCATAGTCATGTTAAGCCTCACCATGTTCTGGTGACCTTGTTGACGAGAATAGAGCGTCCAGCCTAATACATATAAAAGGGATCTATGAGGATCTTTTTCACAATGGATCAAACAAATCTTGTCAAATGCAACATAACTGTAAAAATGAAACACACCATACATAAGTCCACAGAGAGAAAAAACATGGTAACCCAAGATCTTATTAGTCACGCTATAGCTCGTCATTTGAAGGTTGCGCTTCTTGGCAAATCATTTCCAGGTTATCTCTCTGCCTCAATGTGCGCAGTTTGATCTATGACTAAAATCAGGACCCGCCACTTTCCAAAGCGAACTCAACAGCTGACTGTTTACCAGCATGAGTCACAGTGACTTTCTGTCAAGACTGCCGAGGTTTTACAAAGGCCGCTTTACCGAGGGTCTGAAGCCCTGGTGACAGCTCATGACATACCCCATACTCCTCACTCATGCATTAGTGAAGTGGATGCATAGTAAGACTTAATCTCAAGGTTCCAGAGCTCCTGACAGAGGACGCTATGAAATCAATAGAACAGCATATTATATTATTGGTGCAGCTGGTGGACTTCATTTATTTCCAAATCCTATCTATTAGAGTGAAAGTGAAGAATACACGTGTCACAGCTTGCCATGCCATGAACAGAGGCAGATACTGAAAACAACGTGCAGGAAAAGTTTTTAAGAGCAAGCAGTACAGATCATCATGAGTAGGCACAGAGTCGTAGGGCGTACATTACAGTGATTGCTTTGTGGACTGATACACATACAGGCATGTGCAGGATTTCATAAAGGTTTACAAGGACAGATCCAGCAACAAGCTGGTCAACATCAGGTCAGTGATTACATGTGCTCCTGGTGGAGTGAGGAGCATGAAGATGTACAGTCCGTAACAGGGCAGCTCTGATACAGAACATACACGTGGAGAAGGTTGGAGAAGACTGGGGCTACATGGCACAGGTGCTGCAGGCAAACATTACCACAGCATGACGCAAGTAAATGTGGCTGCATTACATCTCCCATAGCAAGTCACAAAAATACAACGGACTCCGAATTGATCAGGATACCTTGTGGAGGCAATGTGAGCCCATTCACCTGCACGATGCTGCAACGTACCAGTGGTATACAGCGAGTTTTGGTCATGTGATCTCTGCCGCCGTGGCTAAAGTAGCCATGTAGCTCCATCCCTGATATAATCCAAACTTCAGCCCATCCTCGCCACGTGTCTGTACGGGCCGCAGTCTAAAGACATTCAGTTCCCAAGACCTGTGTCTCAAAGGACAAGAGCTGTATCACACACCGCACCGCTGTGATATGTGAAGAAATAGGTTTTAACCCATGCTGTGCTCGGCAAGGAGGTCTCCAGCTTCATCCTTCTCCCCTCATCCTCTGTCAGTCTGACAGCTCTATAGCAGTGCATAGAGACTGACTTTGCCCAACTGGAAACAAAAACATTGAGGAGGATGTTCCTGGAGACAACTCCTTTGTGCTCAGTGAGGAAGAGATATATTTTTTCACTTATGACAGCCATGCTCCCATCTGCCGACTGAGGTATGTACGATACAGCCTTTGTCAGTTGAGACACAGGTCTCAGGAGCTGTATGTCGTCAGTCTGCAGCCCGTCCTGAGCCATTATTAGGACAAAGGAAAAAAAAAACATGTTCCAGCTCCATGGTAAAATTCAGGCGTTATATCTTTATTAAATCCTGTTTAAAAACGATGGCTGTAAAGCTCTCCACGGGCACACAGGACAACGAGCGACGCGCTTCGATCCAAGCAGATCTTTATCCAAGCTTGAATTTTACCATGGAGCTGGAACATGTTTTTTTTTTTTCCTTTGGATTTGACCTCGTTGATCAGCGTGGAGTTCCGTGCACCTGCGGTGGTGGCTTGGTGAGCTGGCTTTTTTCCATTATTAGGACAGTCTGCAGCCCGCCCTGACCCACGATTAGGGCAGTCTGCAACCCGTCCTGACCCACGATTAGGACAGTCTGCAGCTCGCCCTGACCCACGATTAGAGCAGTCTGCAGTCCGCCCTGACCCATGATTAGGACAGTCTGCAGTCCGCGCTGACCCATGATTAGGACAGTCTGCAGCCCGCCCTGACCCACGATTAGGACAGTCTGCAGCCCGCCCTGACCCACGATTAGGACAGTCTGCAGTCCGCGCTGACCCACGATTAGGACAGTCTGCAGCCCGCCCTGACCCACGATTAGGACAGTCTGCAGCCCGTCCTGACCTATGATTAGGACAGTCTGCAGCCCGCCCTGACCCACGATTAGGACAGTCTGCAGCCCGTCCTGACCTATGATTAGGACAGTCTGCAGCCCGCCCTGACCCACGATTAGGACAGTCTGCAGCCCGCCCTGACCCACGATTAGGACAGTCTGCAGCCCGCCCTGACCCACGATTAGGACAGTCTGCAGCCCGCCCTGACCCACGATTAGGACAGTCTGCAGCCCGTCCTGACCTATGATTAGGACAGTCTGCAGCCCGCCCTGACCCACGATTAGGACAGTCTGCAGCCCGTCCTGACCTATGATTAGGACAGTCTGCAGCCCGCCCTGACCCACGATTAGGACAGTCTGCAGCCCGCCCTGACCCACGATTAGGACAGTCTGCAGCCCGCCCTGACCCACGATTAGGACAGTCTGCAGCCCGCCCTGACCCACGATTAGGACAGTCTGCAGCCCGTCCTGACCCATGATTAGGACAGTCTGCAGCCCGCCCTGACCCATGATTAGGACAGTCTGCAGCCCGCCCTGACCCACGATTAGGACAGTCTGCAGCCCGCCCTGACCTATGATTAGGACAGTCTGCAGCCCGTCCTGACCCATGATTAGGACAGTCTGCAGCCCGCCCTGACCCACGATTAGGACAGTCTGCAGCCCGCCCTGACCCATGATTAGGACAGTCTGCAGCCCGCCCTGACCCATGATTAGGACAGGCTGCAGTTTGAATTACATCAGAATTTATATTATTTTCCGGGAACCTCTTTAATAGCAAGCAGATAATTTGATAACTAAAACAAATTGAAAAAGAAAACAAGTTGAAAAATTGTACAACTGTTATACAAAGAATAACATTTTTCTGCTGAAATGGAAATAGGAGGCTATTCTATGAAAGCAGCGCTGGGGTCCTGGGTTCAAATCCCACCAAGGACAACATCTGCAAGGAGTTTGCATGTTCTCCCCGTGTTTGCGTGGGTTTCCTCCCGATTCCCGGTGTTCCCCTACACTCCAAAGACATATTGATAGGGAATCTAGATTGTGAGCCCCAATGGGGACAGTTATGATGAGGTCTGTAAAGCGCTGTGGAATTAATGGCACTATGTAAGTGAGTAACATACATAAATAAAGTAATAGACATAGTTACATCAACCATTCTCTTCACTACATGGACAAACCACACACCCTGCAGACTGTCTCCATGACTGCTAAGCCATCACTTCTATCTATTGGTGTCACCACCAACATCAGCAGGAACGTCAGAAGGTCTAAGATGACGGGGAAGAGAAGGCTCCGTCATGTCGGATCTCCGATGGCAGAACCTTTAATTCTCCGGGAGATAAGGTACTGTCAGAGAGACTCCTCGTAGAGAAGACAGGCGTACTCGGCCTAGCTAAGTGTTTCAGTGTGTGGGGAATATGGGAGAGATGGGTGTGGGCCAAGCCAACGTTCAGCCGACTGCTATTTATTGTGTCTGGGGGGCATTAGGGTAACATCTCCTTTACCAAGCAGTCCACAAGACTATGACAAGTCTTTGAAGTAAAGAAAAGTTAATCCATGGAATCATGGGTAGTACACCACTTTGGTGACACAACAAGAGGTGTAAACCTTAGTATTAGCCATATTTATACAAGAAATTTGGGACTTTGGGACTTCTGTCATAACGAAAATACCTAAAAACTGGGTTGAGTAAAAAAGAGAGATTTGGGCTAAATGAAGTCACACAAGATGAAAGCTGGCGTAAATTAAACATTTCTGGGGCAAACAGATTTGGCACATCATACCCCATCACACTGCTTTTATACTAAACTCCCCTCTCCCGATGTTTCCCTCCGGAAATACATTTTTTCCATTCAGGAGGCACCCTCGGCTTGTATAACACAGTATGACAGCTCTGGGCAATCGGTTTTAGTTGTAATAGGATGGGAAGATTAACTTGTTTACGTAGAAAATTCTTCTTTTAGTTCCAAGCAGAAAATGGCCCAGACAAATAAGTGCACAGATAATTAAATCCCAGAGTTATGGAGCAATTCCAGAGCAGCTTACATTCCCAGTCGTGCCTATAGAGGGCAGTAATGCTTTTTGTCAGTACGCCAGCAAAGTGAAAATGAAATGAATTTTCTCCGACACATATAGGATTAGAGGCCATGTAGAGTGCATTATTGGCAGTGTCCATGAGCAGCGCACACATTGCCTCCAGGGGTAAAGAGAATAACATGGGAAAAAGATCAGTCAGTATCGTCCGAATCTGGCTGTAAAGGCATATTCACACACTGCCATAATCACAGCAATCTTGGCCTAGTCTTGTGAATAGAAGCCAACCAAGAGTGTTTCCATTCACTGACAACAAAGATTTTACATTTTCATTTTCAGTACTCCCACAATACCGTTTTTTAGAGATTCTTACAGGCCAATGTCACGTGTAACTAGCATGTAAATGTGTGTGGTCGTTTCTACTGGTAGATGATTTACCATTAAAGTGTCAGGTGGACACGGCGCCACCAAGATATAATCATCAACGTGTCCCAAACAATGCCAAGTGCATCACGCAATGTGAGAGCGGTGTACAGCACCAGAGTCTTCTGCTACAGAAGAGCCCCGGACATGGCTGTGGTTGTAGTGCAGAATCCAGCCGACAGGTGGTCTTTACAAATGTGGAGACCAACACTGTGCCCCATACATCATATACAAGACCACACAAAGGCAATGACAGAAGCCCAATACTACATGTGGATTGCAGGGTTTTATGTAACCTTTGTTGCTTTTCACCTGTAGGTTGACATTGAGTGCTGCACTGTAGATTACCATAAGAAGTATACAAAACCTGTAAGCTCACACGCAGCGTTTCATCAGTTTGGTCAGTGGCAGTTTTTACCATCAGAGTTTTATCAGTTTTTGTCTGAGGAAAGAAAAAATATCTGATGGAGGTTTCTCAAACGTCTCATACCAAGAAGTCCAAATGGCATAAGTGCTGTCCGTTCCTTTCACCGATCTATAGACTTGCATTGGCGACTTTAATCACTCAGATAAGGGACTCGCTAACACGAGGGTTAATTCTCCATGTGAGAGAATTAGGTCGATTATGGTAATGACACTCTGATCAGAGTTTGATGTGAGCAACAGCTTACTGTGATCCGATTCTACTGGATGAGAAAATAGTAAGGATAATAGAAAAAAATTGGAGTCCGGCTCAGCAGGACTGGATTTTCCTTTTCTTTCTACTTTTCAAAAGAAGTTATAGTGCATACAAAAGAAAAATCTACATGGTCAACATGACCCACTCGACGCGTTTTTACTGTACTAAGCAGTCTTACTCATGACTCATGAGTAAGACTACCTAGGGCAGTCGAAACGCGTCGACTAGGTCATGTCGACCATGTAGATTTTTCTTTTGTATGCACTATAACTTCTTTTGAAAAGTAGAAAGAAAAGGAAAATCCAGTCCTGCTGAGCCGGACTCCAATTTTTTTCTATTATCCTTGATGTAAGGCCAGGACGAGGCCGGTGTCTGAGCTCCAGGTGGATGAGCATAGAGCAACTGGGTGAGCTGGAATTAAGTTTTTATGAGAAAATAGTACCACAGGTGAGGAGAAGATAGAGGACAGAATTTCTCAATCTTCTCCATTATCTGAGTCCGCGGATGTTGAACTGCACTTGGATGACATCTGAATGCAGTCTGATGCTTTACATGCACCCATAGAAAGAATGGGGTTGGCATCGGATTTGCAACATGCTGCGATTTTTTTTCTCATGCCGAATCAGCATGACGAAAAGAACACTGACCAGCACTGCCGCATACAGGGGCGGATTATCAGAGGGTCAATATGGGCGGTAGCCCAGGGCCCAGTGGTGTGGGGGGGCCCTGGGCTACCGCACAGATTGACCCTCTGATAATCCGCCCGAGTACTGTGAATGCCCGCCGGCATTCATGTGCCCCCGGACCCGGTGGGCAGAGAGAGGGGGCCCGCATCGGCCCCCGTCTAATCTGCTCACCGGGCCTCTTCCGGCGCTGCGGCGGTTTCCTATTGACGTGCGGGCGCGCGCCCACACATCAATAGTTAACAGCCGCCAGCCAATTGGAGGCTGGCAGCTGAAGTCGGCCGCAGCGCACACGTCGCCGGCGTCTGACGTCATTGTCAGTCGCCGGCGAGTGTGCGCTGCTGGAGGGAGCTCGCCGCTGGAGCGCACAGGTCAGGTGAGGAGAACTCGTTTTTTTTGTTTTTTGGTTTTTTTTGCGAACGGCAATCCGGGGGGCCTGGGGCAATGCTGGAGACACTGGGGCAGATTGCTGGACACACTGTGGGCAATGCTGGAGACACTGTGGGCAATGCTGGAGACACTGTGGGCAATGCTGGAGACACAGTGGGCAATGCTGGACAATTGGACATACTGGGGCAGATTGCTGGACACACTGGTAGTAATATGCTGGACACACTGGGGCAATGCTGGACATACTGGGGCAGATTGCTGGACACACTGGTGGTAATATGCTGGACACACTGGGGCAGATTGCTGGACACACTGGGGCAGATTGCTGGACACACTGGGGCAGATTGCTGGACACACTGAGGCAGATTGCTGGACACACTGGGGCAGATTGCTGGACACACTGGGGCAGATTGCTGGACACACTGGGGCAGATTGCTGGACACACTGTCTGGGGGCAATGCTGGACACACTGGGGTCAATATGCTGGAGTCAGACACTGGGGCAGATTGCTGGAGACACTGTCTGGGGGCAATGCTGGACACACTGGGGCAGATTGCTGGACATACTGGGGCAATATGCTGGACATACTGGGGTAGATTGCTGGACACTGGGGGTAATATGCTGGACACACTGAGGCAGATTGCTGGACACACTGGGGGCAGGACTGGAGGCATGGGCAGAATGTAGACACGGGGCAGAATGAAAGACATGGGGCAGGATTGGATCATGGGGCAGGATGGATACGATGGAGACAGATGGGGCAAGATGGGGAGATCACATGGGGTAGAATGGATACTCACGAGGGCAGGATGGGAGAACATATGGCTGGTGCCAGGAATGAGACACACGGGGCCAGAGTGTGGGAATATTATTACCATAGGGGCTAATTAAGGGATATTATTACTGCAGTGATGTATTTATTTTATTTTTTGAGTATACTGTTTTAAATGGGGGGGGGGCGGTCCGGTTACTGTGCAGAGTGACACTATATTGCCTTTTTTTCTCCATGTGGTGTAATGTAGAAGTTGTAAAAAATTAAGTAATGTGTTCTGCAAGCGGAGATCTAGATAACTGTGTTATTTCCTGCAGAAACGAGTCCTGGCTGGATGAAGTGATGGCGGTCTGTGCTGGATGAAAGATGAAGGACTTCACCTAGAGACGTCACTGGTGAGTCAGTGTTACCTATACACTGACACTATACACTGTATGCTATATACAGAAGTCCTGTGTACATTGTCACCAGTGATCACTGTATTACCTATACATTATATACAGAGCTCCTGTGTATAATACCACCAGTGATCTCTGTATTACCTCTACACAGACACTGCATACTAAGTACAGATCTCCTGTGTATAATGGCACTGATGGTGATAGTATTGTGGTTTTTTTTATTATTGATCAGTATTGTAGTATTCAGTCACTATGTGGTGGTAATATGTGGTCTGGAAATGGTGTTGTGGTATTTGTCCCTTGAATGTGCTATTTGGTCAACAAGTGGTGGTAGTATGTGGTCTTGACATGGAGCAGTGGTATTTGTTCCTTGTATGTGATATTATTCGATCACTGTGGTTGTAATTTGTGGTCTGGTCATGGCGCGGTGGTATTTGTTCCTTGCATGTGATATTATTGGTCAAAATATACCTAAATTGTATTGCACATTTTAACAAATATTTAATAGGTTACAGTAGAGTAGGGCCCGGCCATTTTTCTGGAATAATCTGGTTTGGGTATAACATGACCCCCGTCACATGACCCCCGTCACATGACTGGAGGGGGCCCACAGTGTCTGAACAGCCCGGGGCCCTGGCTACCCTTAATCCACCCCTGGCCGCATAGTATAACATTAGTCCGAGTGCTATCAGATAAAACATCAGCTAGCACGTCCGGGATATAATCTCGTGTGATTGAGCAGTAATGTTAGACAAATCGCCATGCTTTTGAGCGGGCCACTGTGAAAAAATTGGAAAGACTGCATAGACTATTATAGGTAGGTGGGTTCTCTGTTAAAACATGGATAGCGAGAAATACTGACATGTGAAGAGCCCCAAGTTGTTCTCCTGCAAGTCTTCACGTCCTTAGAGCTTGCTTAGATGAGCATGCTGTCAGACATGTTTTGCCTGTGTACTAGGTGGACCCCACACGTATGGCACACAGACTAAGGCTAGCTAATGTGGTAGCACAAATGCAGACAAGCAGCACCGTGTATGACACAGAAGGCGGCTCCGGCGCCAGCGGACTATAGACTCGGTGCCACTGGCCTGCTTGTTATCTGCCCGTCTGGACCCGGCCTCCTGTCGAATTATTTGCCCCATGAACATAGAACTTTCTGAACAGCTGTTGGGTGGTTGCCATTTTGCTGTTTGGGCGAGGGTCCATGTCATTTTCTGAATTTGTTTGATTTGGCAAAGGCCGTATATCCTAATTTAGTTATGACACAAAGTCAAACTTGGGCTTGCAGCCGGCCCGAGCATTGTTTTTCTTTCATTGTGTATACAAATACGCAGCTTTTGCTTTTCACGATTGATTCCAGAGACAGCAGCATAAACCCTTTCCCCGTGTTATTTATCCACATAATGTTATCTGGCATTTTGGATTCCAGAAGGCCTCATTTTTCTCTTCTTGTGCTCGGTGGATGGCGCAGACGCCGGCCATGACTTCTGAGTAATAGGATTCCAAAATCTCCTGCTTTCTCGCTGTGGATTGTGAAGTAGCTCATCTTGATGGAACATAAATCTTAAGACTTCATTCTAAGTGATGTGCCTGAAGAGAAATCTATCGGCAAACGGGAAATCCTGCATCAACTAATCCACTCAGGCACTAATCGAAACGCTTTTCACAACTCAATTGCCTAAAATTGAGGGGGAAAAAAGGGACTCAATTATTCTACTCAAACTCCACTGAATTATTTATGAAAGCTGAACAAATGGTAAATTGGACAGTGATGAACAAGAGGCTTGATAGAATAGAGTAAATTTAGGGGAAAAGAAGGAAATCAGTTTTTTTTTTTTTACTGTGACTGTTTACTATTTCTTGGGTTCTGCAGAAATGTAGACATTGTCTATAAAACCTGGCTGCTTAGCAACGCGGCTTTTTACGGTTTTGCATGGGTGATGTTAATTGCTATAACAAACAATGTGAGCAACTGTTTAGGAAGCTCAAACACAAATGTAATAACCAGCACCGGTGTTCAGGAAAATGAAATGATTGCAACTGCACAGAAAGGTAGCACCGAGCTCCTCAAAGGCCTTTCTGTGGAGAGAATGAGTCACGGCTAACCACAGAGAAAGAAAAACCTACAAGACACAAACACCACTGTAAAATCATTAGGACACACAATAGGCGGATAAGATAATGTCACATAGTTAAAGGTCACCCTCACATAGCTTGGTGACAGAAGAGAACACTTTTAAAGGGAACCTGACAGCTGCTTCACGTTGGCTGAACCACGGGCGGCACAAATAAACCAGCTCTTGCCTGCTGCAGACCGGTTTTACACTGCGGAGGTACACGAGGCGTTTAGTCCAGGAGGTGTGTCCACACCGGCATCTCCCCGCCCACTGAGCTAGACGGACAGGCCTCTCCCTATACACATAGGCAGGAAGCCTAACAGATCCAGAGAAGCCAACTGGGATCTCCCTCCGCCCTGACGCCAACCACTTTCAACTATTTAATAAGAGTTATAATTTATGCCAGTAAGCTAATGGCAGAGATGTATACTGTGATCCTTATCAGACTAGATATCACACATTGGCTAAAATGAAGCCAATATTTCTGAATAAAGGCACAAAGTCAGATCATATCTAAGAATTCACATGTCAGATTGGCTGTTTCAATTATTTTATAGAGAATAATCTGCAAGTTTTGTCCCAACGCAACCTTCACTTCAGAGCAACATGGAGTTCAGTTGTGCAATGAATGTAGCATATCATAGGAAAAGCATGATAATATATATATATATATGTGTATAATTGTCTAAGGGTCACTTCCGTCTGTCTGTCCCGGAAATCCCGAGTCGCTGATTGGTCGAGGCCTGGCGGCCTCGACCAATCAGCGACGGGCACAGTCCGGCCGAGAATTAGTCCCTCCCTACTTTCGTCCAGTCAGTGCCTGGCGCCCGCTCCATACTCCCCTCCAGTCAGCGCTCACACAGGGTTAATGGCAGCGTTAACGGACCGCGTTATGCCGCGGGTAACTCAGTCCGTTAACGCTGCTATTATCCCTGTTTGACCAACTTTTTTACTATTGATTCTGCCTATGCAGCATCAATAGTAAAAAAAAAATCTAATGTTAAAAATAATAAAAAAAAACAAAAAACGTGCTATTCTCACCTTCCGTTGTCTGCTGATGCGCGCGTGGCTGCCGCCAGCTTCCGTTCCCAGAGATGCATTGCGAAATTATCAAGAATTTCTGGGTAATTTCGCAATGCATCTCTGGGAACGGAAGCTGGCAGCAGCCGCTCGCGCATCGGGACAGCTTCATTTATACTAATCGATTATCGTCAACGAGGCTTATTTTCCGAAGATCGTGTATTGTATACAGTCTACTGGGTGAAAAAATTTTAAGGTTGCTTCAAAATCATCACTTTTGGCAGCACATCATCCTCTGTAACCAGAACACGTGCTATCGAGAACAATGACAGTCTATCCATTACTGATCACTTTGTGTGCATCTGAGGCATGGTCTAAGACTATGTTCACACGTTGCGCTTTTGGACCGTTTTTTAATGCAAATTTTCAGCTGTGTTTGACAGTACAAACAAAGTCTATGCACACAGCTTGTTTTTTTTCCTGATTTGGCAAAGAGCTGAGTTTTTGAAAAATTCAGTGTTTTTTGTGCAAAAAAAAAAAAAAAAAAACAGGTATCAGGTTTTGCTGCATTTTTGGTGCCAAAACCTGATGAAGTTGAATCAGACTTTTTTTTTGCAGTAAACTTTATCAGCATGCACAAGAGACCCTGGACTACTTGGAATGATGACAATCTTTGTACCGTGCGTCAGAATTTGTTGGCACTACATAAATAAAATTCATGCAGTGGATACCTATGGCAAGCCACCAATTCTCACTTGATTTCCTGCCAAAAGAGGTGCTTCTATCATCATCATTTGTTCTAAAAAATAAAAAAAACAAAAAAAACACTGAACAATACATAACTTGACCATGAGCCAAACTAAAACCACACTATGGAGGCAAATATACAAATCTGAAACAGATTGGCCTAAGTCTGAAAATATATTCTGGCAGCCTTTCCAAATGAAAAAAAGGTGTATTTCAGCTAAAAATACAAAACCTCACATTCGATACTGC
Source organism: Ranitomeya variabilis (assembly GCF_051348905.1). NCBI lineage: Eukaryota > Metazoa > Chordata > Amphibia > Anura > Dendrobatidae > Ranitomeya > Ranitomeya variabilis. The sequence continues at coordinate 602,697,460 of NC_135236.1, forward strand.
TTTCACAGTTTTTATTAATTTTTATAGTGCTGACTAATTGCATTAATTAGTTTAATTGCTTCATAATCCTCTGTAATATCCGGTGTGACTAATCCTTACTACTTCTCATAGTATTTCACATTGCTTGTAATTACTTTTTAAGTAATAACACTATATTCTGGCACAATCACACTGCCCACGTCGCTCCATACCATCCACTTTGTAATGTTATTACTAGCCGCACACATGGCATACGAGAAGGGGCTAGAGATAAATGCGAGATATTTATGGCTCCGTAGATCTAGCCGATATAAATGCATCTACTACATCACCGGAGTGGAAATGATGGAAAGTTTCTACCCAACGGCAGTGCTTTTTGTCTGAGGCTCTGTTCACATGTCAAGTTGTCATTGGTTAGTAAGGGATCTAGTATTTAAAAAAATAATCCATTACAGAAGGATCTATGAAAGACATTCAAGTGCGTATAGAGGCTAGGGAGAATAGCTGCCAGCCAAACAAGCAATCTAGAAATAATTTGTAATCATACGACCCAATATTAATTGTCAATTTCACCGGGTTTTTAAGGTAATTTTTGAACCAGAAAAAAAAAAAAAAAGAGGAACCTGGGATCTATTTGGGGGCTAAAGCCTGGACAGGGGGCTGCTGGACATAAAGTAAGAGGACAAGTGATGGGAGAAGAGAGCAACATTTTATTCAAGGACTCATAGCAGTGGGACAATTGTGACGGATTAGTAATACAGAACAGGAAAGTCTGGGAAATATTTAGCTATTTTTTTGGCAAACAGATAACAGCACTGTTTATCAATATTTTGTGTCAGGATTCAAACCTAGATACTCCCAAGCAGTAGCAGTATGTGAGCTACTGGTTAGTTCCTGGTGATGCTGGACAGCTCCCTTGCTGAATCTACTGTCTAGCACTAGGACCTTGTCTTCTAAGATTCCTTGGTTACAAGCATCTTTGCAATTTGTCCCTTATTAAAAAAAAACCCTGACTATTCTTTCAAGGATTGTCCCACGAACAAAGTACATTTTAATCAATAGCTCTTGGAATAACAAGTTTCACAATTGAATGTGTTAAAAAAAAAAATGTTCCTGTGCTGAGATAATCTTATAAATGTGCCCCTTCTATGTACTGTGTCCAACCATGCAGACGACCTCCAGTTTGTGGCTGGTACATAGTAAAGCTTGGGGGCAGGGTAGGAATCAGAAGTGAGTATGCGGAAGACACAGAGGGGCTCACAGCTGTAGCTTTCTGTGAGGTAAGACATTTCTCTGAGCTTTTTTCTTCACAGGAGCAAGAGTTTATGCGTGCCCAAGGTCGGACTAACCTGCCAGCAAACTGGAAAATCCTCTGGAGGGCCCCAGGTCCACAGTGGGTCCCTGAGCAGGACACAGAGGGGGCCCCGCCAGTAACAGCACTGGTTTCAAATAGCCATTCATGGTAATATCACTTCCCCGGATGACACCAATGACTCTGTGAAACATGTTGGGGGACACGGCTGTAGGTTTGAAATTTTACACACTCAAAATTTACCTCGTCATTATTTATTGATGGTACCCTGTCGTGCTCTCTGTATTACATGGAAATAAGCAACATCTATTGAACATATATTGAGTGAATTAATAACACAAAATTATATATTAATATACCTCATTACCTTACCCAAATGAAATATTTTAATATAATGGATTAAAAGCTACGTTTTTTTTGACCTGCTAGAGAAGGGTAATATCTAGTGGGGCTTCACCCTTATAGGCTTTTTATTTTATATATTTATACTCTTCTTAGGCCATATAACTCCATATGTGTACATCTGAAATTACAATAAATAATATCCCTCCTCTTCCTCCTTCGCCTGGTGAACACGGCACAATGCAGTGAGGTCATTGCGCCAACTGTGATGGCCTTAAGTCAGCTGTTGGCATCGGATAGATTGGTGGCATGTGTAGGTACCGCAGTACATGCAGCCACTGGCTCTACGCTCCACATCAGCTTTCAACTGAGTGTTCGAGGATGTAAGATCATTAGGTCTTTGTATCCAATGGAGTATTCCACATTTTTGTCTGTCTCTTTTTGTATGAACTCAACTTTGCAAATCGCTGTTATGCGTCATGGTTTTTAACTAAGGGAGTTCCTATATATAGCTCAATCTTGCTCATAAGGTTGACTTGGGCATTGCAATCACGATATTATCTGCCCCGGAGAGGTCCATAACAGGGCTCTCAGGGAGTAACTTCCACTGCTGTAGATCCAAGTTGGCATTTCCTACAGAAGGTCAACAGGTAAAATTTAGGCAAAATTAGAGCGGCCTAATTTAAGTTGACAGCACAGGACAACAATGTGCTACAAAGTATTCTCAGCAATGCAAATCACAAAAGATCCAGCCCTTGGGTAAGATGTCAGACTAAAAACCTATATTGGTAGGTAAACAAACTCAATTTTCATAACTAAGTAGCCATCCCGGGATCACAGTGCATGTGATGAAATGTGAACTTTGGAGCAGAGGAAATGAACTCTCAGGAGCGAAATGTCAAATCTAAAGGTGCCAATACAGATTTGGAAATATGGTTTGAACCCACTGATTTTTGGTGGCATCATCAGACCATCCAATGTAGAGTCAAATAGGCGAGAGAGGAATGACAATCTGGTTCTGCATGGCATAGTTTGCTCTGAGCACTGTCATTTTAAAGAACTGTCTTATTTCAAACTTGGCACAAAGGATAATTCATAAAAATAGTTTACCACTTTTGACGGGCTACAAAATGTCTTGCATAGTTTTGACCCATACTTCATCAAAAGTATTTGGGAGTAAATAAAATACAGACTGCAAAACCAAGCTTTATCACCCAACTGGAGTACCCCACTTCTCAGAAGAGTAACGTGTGTATTCGAAAGTGATATACTTTTCTCCTGCCTGAAACTTCTTGACCTTACTTTGGTCATGATGGGATCCTAGCTTTCCTCTTTAATCCAAAATTACCATGTAGACTGGAAGAGTCGCGGAGAATGTGGTCACAGGACTCTCGCTGGATATGACTTCACAATGAAATAATTCATAAATTACAAGGGGGGACTACACAACACTATACACAGTCATTACAATAAAAAAACATCAGCAAAATATAGGCATATAATTGTGGATGCTTCCTTCACCACCTACAGGATATTGTGGCGAGTACATGGATCCAATGAAAACCAAAATCAGCAGTATATTTACTGACAGGGAAAAATGATCGATAATTATTACATTAGTGTCAATGTTGTCCTAGATAGCATTCCACTAAAATAACACTAGTGTGGTTTCAGTCAAACCATCTTACTCTTATGGGTAAAACTATTGAAGCCGTTGAAAAAAAAAAAATCCTACTCTTACATGGATATGCACAGAATATTCATGTACACAGAAAAGACTGAAGTTGCGGCTGTATGCTTTTTACAACGAGTGCATAAACATGTCCTGATAAATGATTAAGATTACGGCTTTAAAAAAAGGCTTTTTACATAACCACAATGTATGGTGTGAATGAGATTTTAGAAAGCTCATTCATTTTGCTGTTACTGTAAAATGCCGTGTTTTTTTCTGCCTTAAAAACACAAAAATGCTACGTGTCAATAATCCTAAAGGATAAGAGATAATTTTTTTTTTTATCAATAACTAATGATATATAATAAAATATGTACAATTGTACTATAGATTACAGAATTTGTACTTAAAGGGAACCTGTCACCACGTTTTTGGAAGATGGGATAAAAATAGCGTTAAATAGGGGCAGAGGTGGGCATTACATTAGTGTGTTTGTTATGCGTTTATTACCCACCTAAGTTGCCGAAATACCTTTGCAAAGTCTCCGTTTTCGCCTGTCAATCAGGCTGGTCTGGTCAAAAGGGCGTCTTGTCTTCCCCCAGATTTTGCGTAGTTTTCCGTTGGTGGCGTAGTGGTGTGCGCATGCCCAAAGTCCTGAATCCTCTGCCAGGGGATTTAAAAGAGCGCGCTGTTCGTTTTCATTGGTGATCGGTGGGCAGAAGCGGCGCTCTGCTGGCCGCGGCTTCAGGAAAATGGCCGCGGGATGCCGCGCGTGCGCAGATGGATATCGCGGCGGCCATTTTCCTGAAGCCGCGGCCAGCAGAGCGCCGCTTCTGCGCACGCGCGGCCAAAGGAAGATGGCCGCGCCCACCGATCACCAATGAAAACGAACAGCACGCTCTTTTAAATCCCCTGGCAGAGGATTCGGGACCTTGGGCATGCGCACACCACTACGCCACCAACGGAAAACTATGCAAAATCTGGGGGAAGACAACGCCCTTTTGACCAGACCAGCCTGATTGACAGGCGAAAACGGAGACTTTGCAAAGGTATTTCGGCAACTTAGGTGGGTAATAAACGCATAACAAACACACTAATGTAATGCCCACCTCTGCCCCTATTTAACGCTATTTTTATCCCATCTTCCAAAAACGTGGTGACAGGTTCCCTTTAAATATGACCCCCAGATAAAGTTTTCCAAGCGAAACAAGCATCAGGTGGGGAAAGAACCTGGGCTCTCTGTCACTTTGACTGTATTACTATGGCAGCACTTGTTCATGTGATCTACGACATTTTTGCTATTGTTATCAGGGCTGTGAAGTCGGAGTCATGGAATTGGTGTCCATTTTGCTGGAGTCGGATTCAGTATAAAATGGACTGTCTCAGACTCCTAAAATATGTAATAAATTGGGTACAGTAGTTCAGGGCAGAATGTTCTGTACATTTTTTCATAAGAATTTGGGAAAGTTATGAAATGTCCTATAAATGTCTGTTCGGTTCCTGATCTAAGGCTCTCGGCCTTTAGCGGAGATGAATCTGTGCTGCACTTTATGTACATGCTCAGTAGTGATCAGTGCTGTTGAGTCGTAGATTAGATGAATCTGTGCTGCACTTTATGTACATGTGCTACATGTTCGCAGATCGACCAGAAGAAGAATCCAATTTCACCTGTCAGAAGTGTAGACTAGTGGCCCTTTTAGAAGAAAAGGTGCGGGGTCTGGAAGAAAGAATAGCAACTTTGAAACTCAAAGAGAATGAAGACTTCCTAGACAGAACAGAAGCATCTCTACTGGTCACAGAAGGTGAAAAAAGTGTCAGAGAACCTCCAAAAGCAGATGAGTGGAAGCATGTGACCAAAAGAAGCAAGAAGACCATGGAGAAATCACCAACCACACAACTGAAGAACCGATATCAAATCTTTGCAGAGGTTGAAGATGGCACACCTAAGGATGAAGCACTACCAGCAAGCAAAAAAGAAAAGGGTACGCAGCAACAAGTGACAGCAAAAAGTACAGCCAAGAAGCAACGAAGAGTGGTGGTGGTGGGAGACTCACTACTGAGAGGCACAGAAGCAGCCATCTGCAGACCGGACATAACCGCAAGAGAAGTATGCTGCCTTCCAGGTGCGATGATCAAGGATGTGACTGATAGGATACCAAAGCTCTTTAGCTCCAAGGACGTCCACCCATTTCTTCTGATACATGTTGGCACCAATGACACCGCAAGGAAGGACCTACCGACAATCTGCAAGGACTTTGAAGAGTTGGGGAAGAAAGTAAAGGAACTGGATGCACAGGTAGTTTTTTCTTCTATCCTTCCAGTAGACGGGCATGGCACCAGGAGATGGAACAGGATCCTTGATGCGAACAACTGGCTAAGACGATGGTGCAGACAACAAGGATTCGGATTCCTGGACCACGGTGTGAATTACTTGTACGATGGACTCCTCGCCAGAGACGGACTACACCTCAACAAACCTGGGAAACACACATTTGCCAGAAGACTCGCTACACTCATCAGGAGGGCGTTAAACTAGAAGAAGAGGGGACGGGAAGAAAAACATTAGACTCGAACAAAGACGACCCAGGAAAACATACTCAGAAGGGAGGTAAGAACATTTCTAAAACAATCCACAGCGAGGAGATTGGAACAAAACAAAATCCTCTAAACTGCATGCTCGCAAATGCCAGAAGCCTGACAAACAAGATGGAAGAACTAGAAGCAGAAATATCTACAGGTAACTTTGACATAGTGGGAATAACCGAGACATGGTTAGATGAAAGCTATGACTGGGCAGTTAACTTACAGGGTTACAGTCTGTTTAGAAAGGATCGTAAAAATCGGAGAGGAGGAGGGGTTGGTCTCTATGTAAAGTCTTGTCTAAAGTCCACTTTAAGGGAGGATATTAGCGAAGGGAATGAGGATGTCAAGTCCATATGGGTCGAAATTCATGGAGGGAAAAATGGTAACAAAATTCTCATTGGGGTCTGTTACAAACCCCCAAATATAACAGAAATCATGGAAAGTCTACTTCTAAAGCAGATAGATGAAGCTGCAACCCATAATGAGGTCCTGGTTATGGGGGACTTTAACTACCCGGATATTAACTGGGAAACAGAAACCTGTGAAACCCATAAAGGCAACAGATTTCTGCTAATAACCAAGAAAAATTATCTTTCACAATTGGTGCAGAATCCAACCAGAGGAGCAGCACTTTTAGACCTAATACTATCTAATAGACCTGACAGAATAACAAATCTGCAGGTGGTCGGGCATCTAGGAAATAGCGACCACAATATTGTACAGTTTCACCTGTCTTTCACTAGGGGGACTTGTCAGGGAGTCACAAAAACACTGAACTTTAGGAAGGCAAAGTTTGACCAGCTTAGAGATGCCCTTAATCTGGTAGACTGGGACAATATCCTCAGAAATAAGAATACAGATAATAAATGGAAAATGTTTAAGAACATCCTAAATAGGCACTGTAAGCGGTTTATACCTTGTGGGAATAAAAGGACTAGAAATAGGAAAAACCCATTGTGGCTAAACAAAGAAGTAAGACAGGCAATTAACAGTAAAAAGAAAGCATTTGCACTACTAAAGCAGGATGGCACCATTGAAGCTCTAAAAAACTATAGGGAGAAAAATACTTTATCTAAAAAACTAATTAAAGCTGCCAAAAAGGAAACAGAGAAGCACATTGCTAAGGAGAGTAAAACTAATCCCAAACTGTTCTTCAACTATATCAATAGTAAAAGAATAAAAACTGAAAATGTAGGCCCCTTAAAAAATAGTGAGGAATGAATGGTTGTAGATGACGAGGAAAAGGCTAACATATTAAACACCTTCTTCTCCACGGTATTCACGGTGGAAAATGAAATGCTAGGTGAAATCCCAAGAAACAATGAAAACCCTATATTAAGGGTCACCAATCTAACCCAAGAAGAGGTGCGAAACCGGCTAAATAAGATTAAAATAGATAAATCTCCGGGTCCGGATGGCATACACCCACGAGTACTAAGAGAACTAAGTAATGTAATAGATAAACCATTATTTCTTATTTTTAGGGACTCTATAGCGACGGGGTCTGTTCCGCAGGACTGGCGCATAGCAAATGTGGTGCCAATATTCAAAAAGGGCTCTAAAAGTGAACCTGGAAATTATAGGCCAGTAAGTCTAACCTCTACTGTTGGTAAAATATTTGAAGGGTTTCTGAAGGATGTTATTCTGGATTATCTCAATGAGAATAACTGTTTAACTCCATATCAGCATGGGTTTATGAGAAATCGCTCATGTCAAACCAATCTAATCAGTTTTTATGAAGAGGTAAGCTATAGGCTGGACCACGGTGAGTCATTGGACGTGGTATATCTCGATTTTTCCAAAGCGTTTGATACCGTGCCGCACAAGAGGTTGGTACACAAAATGAGAATGCTTGGTCTGGGGGAAAATGTGTGTAAATGGGTTAGTAACTGGCTTAGTGATAGAAAGCAGAGGGTGGTTATAAATGGTATAGTCTCTAACTGGGTCGCTGTGACCAGTGGGGTACCGCAGGGGTCGGTATTGGGACCTGTTCTCTTCAACATATTCATTAATGATCTGGTAGAAGGTTTACACAGTAAAATATTGATATTTGCAGATGATACAAAACTATGTAAAGCAGTTAATACAAGAGAAGATAGTATTCTGCTACAGATGGATCTGGATAAGTTGGAAACTTGGGCTGAAAGGTGGCAGATGAGGTTTAACAATGATAAATGTAAGGTTATACACATGGGAAGAAGGAATCAATATCACCATTACACACTGAACGGGAAACCACTGGGTAAATCTGACAGGGAGAAGGACTTGGGGATCCTAGTTAATGATAAACTTACCTGGAGCAGCCAGTGCCAGGCAGCAGCTGCCAAGGCAAACAGGATCATGGGGTGCATTAAAAGAGGTCTGGATACACATGATGAGAGCATTATACTGCCTCTGTACAAATCCCTAGTTAGGCTACGTTCACATTTGCAGTGTGCGCCGCAGCGTCGGGCGCCGCCGCATGCGTCATGCGCCCCTATATTTAACATGGGGGCGCATGGACATGCGGTGCACTTGCGTTTTGCGCCGCATGCGTCACTGCGGCGCCCGCGTCCGGGCGCAGAGGACGCAGCAAGTTGCATTTTTGCTGCGTCCAAAATCAATAGAAAAAAGGACGCATGCGGCGCAAAACGCAGCGTTGTGCATGCGTTTTGCCGCGTTTTTGTTTGCGTTGTGGCGCCGACGCTGCGGCGCACAACGCAAATGTGAACGTAGCCTTAGACCGCACATGGAGTACTGTGTCCAGTTTTGGGCACCGGTGCTCAGGAAGGATATAATGGAACTAGAGAGAGTACAAAGGAGGGCAACAAAGTTAATAAAGGGGATGGGAGAACTACAATACCCAGATAGATTAGCGAAATTAGGATTATTTAGTCTAGAAAAAAGACGACTGAGGGGCGATCTAATAACCATGTATAAGTATATAAGGGGACAATACAAATATCTCGCTGAGGATCTGTTTATACCAAGGAAGATGACGGGCACAAGGGGGCATTCTTTGCGTCTGGAGGAGAGAAGGTTTTTCCACCAACACAGAAGAGGATTCTTTACTGTTAGGGCAGTGAGAATCTGGAATTGCTTGCCTGAGGAGGTGGTGATGGCGAACTCAGTCGAGGGGTTCAAGAGAGGCCTGGATGTCTTCCTGGAGCAGAACAATATTGTATCATACAATTATTAGGTTCTGTAGAAGGATGTAGATCTGGGGATTTATTATGATGGAATATAGGAATATAGGCTGAACTGGATGGACAAATGTCTTTTTTCGGCCTTACTAACTATGTTACTATGTTACATGCTCAGTAGTGATCAGTGGTGTGGAGTTGTAGCAGAGATGAATCTGTGCTGCACTTTATGTACATGCTCAGTAGTGAAGCTGTGCTTTGGTGTCGTAATGATAAATCTGTGCTGCACTTTATGAACATGCTCAGTAGTGAGGCCGTGCTGTGGAGTCAGAGTCGGTAGTAAGGGAAATTGAGGAGTCAGAGTCGGAGGTTTGGCTTACCGATTCCGCACCTCTTGACTGTTATCAGCTTTTTTAGGCTTATTGGAAACCCTTGAATGTTTGCAGTCAATTAGTGAAGTATATCCTCCTTTGGTTTTCGATACTACCGCATTTGCTATATTTTCACACCTTTACAGCATGCTTTTTTTTTTTTTTTTAAATATTAAGTGCCATTTCATGGTAGACATGGATATTGCAGGGTGTACATTTTTATCCAGGAATTTACTCATCCATTTTGTTTGTATTCTTGTGAGGTTTCTATATTACGGTCTACATATTTTATGTTATTTTATGATGTACTAGATGGCAGCCCGATTCTAAAGAATCGGGAGTCTAGAATCCATATATACTTTATTTATTCAAATGTAAGAATAATACAATTAATAAATAATAGTAAGAAAGAACAAAAAATGGCTGCACTCACCAGCTCTTGACAATTCTTGACAGTACGGCACATTTCTGATTGGTCGCTCGCGGCAGGCGGCAACCAATCAGAAAAGTGCCGCGCACCACGAAGGCATATATCTTTGTCCTCCCTGAGCGGGTGTAGGACGCTGGTGACGTCACTTATCTCCAAACATTATCTCCGGACAAAGCCACGGAAGTTGGCACAAATTGCCGGAAGTAGTATTCTAGGCAATTATATATTAGATTTTAATGTTATCAGTGTTTACCTTTGAACGTTTATATTGTATTGTCCTGTCACCAGCCATGTGTACGATTATCGGCCGAAAGCCTCTCTGGAACCAATAATCACCCCATGTAAAGGTATCTTTATAAGTTAAAGATTCAGAATACTATGACTTTTATCATATCCTGAACAGTCAAGTTTTTTATGAACCGTTAAGGTTTTCTGGTTGAAGTAAAAAAAACTCTGAGTGTTTACAGTTTGAAACCATAAAATGTTGAAAAATTATGTCATTCTTGAGTATATCACTCAATGGTGCTCATAAACGTGTCAAATTTGATCTAAAATATACTTTAATATACGTTACTTTAATCTTTAATATACTTAAGAACAGGGCCCCAGACATCATACAGGGGGTCTGAAACACCGCACAGTGGTCCAAAATATCGCTGTTCTCTGCCTGGGGCCCCATATGCTACCTGGGGCCCCTGTGCTCTGCCTGGGGCCCCTGTGCTCTGCCTGGGGCCCCTGTGCTCTGCCTGGGGCCCCGTGCTCTGCCTGGGGCCCTGTGCTCTGCCTGGGGCCCCTGTGCTCTGCCTGGGGCCACTGTGCTCTGCCTGGGGCCCCATATGCTGCCTGGGGCCCCTGTGCTCTGCCTGGGGCCCCATATGCTGCCTGGGGCCCCTGTGCTCTGCCTGGGACCACTGTGCGCTGCCTGGAGCCCCATATGCTGCCTGGGGCCCCTGTGCTCTGCCTGGGGCCCCTATGCTCTGCCTGGGGCCTCATGTTCTGCCTGGGGCCACTGTGCTCTGCCTGGGGCCCCATAGGCTGCCTGGGGCCCCTGTGCTCTGCCTGGGGACCCATATGCTGCCTGGGGCCCCTGTGCTCTGCCTGGGGCCCCATATGCTGCCTGGGGCCCCTGTGCTCTGCCTGGGGCCCCTGTGCTCTGCCTGGGGCCACTGTGCTCTGCCTGGGGCCCCATATGCTGCCTGGGGCCCCTGTGCTCTGCCTGGGGCCCCATATGCTGCCTGGGGCCCCTGTGCTCTGCCTGGGGCCCCAAAGGCTGCCTGGGGCCCCTGTGCTCTACCTGGGACCACTGTGCTCTGCCTGGAGCCCCATATGCTGCCTGGGGCCCCTGTGCTCTGCCTGGGGCCCCTGTGCTCTGCCTGGGGCCCCATGTTCTGCCTGGGGCCCCTGTGCTCTGCCTGGGGCCCCATATGCTGCCTGGGGCCCCTGTGCTCTGCCTGGGGCCCCATATGCTGCCTGGGGCCCCTGTGCTCTGCCTGGGGCCCCCGTGCTCTGCCTGGGGCCCCATATGCTGCCTGGGGCCCCTGTGCTCTGCCTGGGGCCACTGTGCTCTGCCTGGGGCCCCATATGCTGCCTGGGGCCCCTGTGCTCTGCCTGGGGCCCCATATGCTGCCTGGGGCCCCTGTGCTCTGCCTGGGGCCCCTGTGCTCTGCCTGGGGCCACTGTGCTCTGCCTGGGGCCCCATATGCTGCCTGGGGCCCCTGTGCTCTGCCTGGGGCCCCATATGCTGCCTGGGGCCCCTGTGTCTGCCTGGGGCCCCATATGCTGCCTGGGGCCCCTGTGCTCTGCCTGGGGCCCCTGTGCTCTGCCTGGGGCCCCATGTTCTGCCTGGGGCCCCTGTGCTCTGCCTGGGGCCACTGTGCTCTGCCTGGGGCCCCTGTGCTCTGCCTGGGGCCCCATATGCTGCCTGGGGCCCCTGTGCTCTGCCTGGGGCCACTGTGCTCTGCCTGGGGCCCCATAGGCTGCCTGGGGCCCCTGTGCTCTGCCTGGGACCACTGTGCTCTGCCTGGGGCCCCATATGCTGCCTGGGGCCCCTGTGCTCTGCCTGGGGCCACTGTGCTCTGCCTGGGGCCCCATATGCTGCCTGGGGCCCCTGTGCTCTGCCTGGGTGTAGGACACTGGTGACGTCACTTATCTCCGGACATTAGCTCCGGACATTAGCTCCGGACATTAGCTCCGGACAAAGCCACGGAAGTTGGCACAAATTGCAGGAAGTAGGCAATTATATATTAGATTAATACAAAATTATTTTTATGTTGGCTATATGCCTTAAACTTTTTCCTTGTATGTGTTGCTTTTCATGGTGCTATAGGCTTAGTACATATGGGTACAAGGTCTAACTATCTTACATATGCAAATATACAGGAAATGTTAATTGAAAAGTGTGAAGATCTGTAGTTGTGGGTTGTAATAATCACCTAGGCAGGTTAACAATGTAATTATTTTTATTCCTTACGCTCACGGTCTTACAGCAATTCCTGGTAGATGGTCACAATGCAATGTACACATTCAGGACACTTTCACAGGATTGGATGAAGATGGGGGGAGGTGATCCTTCATGTTTGATAGGATAAGTAAGCAGGTTATTTGTACAAAGTTGTGTAGGTTAGTAAACTGGGCTCATGCAATACATAATCAGCATGTATTCACAAATTAACATACAAGAGTCAACCTACAGGGTCATATGAAACAATGGCTCCGATGAGGTCTCTGAGACCCTAACAAGAGTAATGGGATGTTTGCTTTACCTGAATACCAATCTCGTGTCTGGCCTTAAGTCCTCTGCTTACTGTTACTGAATGGAAACAATGTGTCACGGGTTTACCACGACAGAGAGGAGCCAGAAGACGCAGCGTCCGATTTCTCCTACTCCTGCTCTGGTTAGAAGCACTTCACCTTCATATTTAAACCGTGTTAATGGTGTAAATATCTTTGGGCAGTGCAGGAGTTAATCTGCTCTGTTTGGAGCTCCTGGAGCTAAGGCTCTCAGCTGTGCACTGTTAGCCACTCCTATAAAATCTGGGTTCTGGCTACCAGTCATTGTCAGAGATATCTTTTGCTGCATGGCTGGAAGTTGTTGTTGGTTATTTGAGTAGGAGTTTGGTGGATTTATCTGTGACTGTTGCTAGGTTTTGAGTGTGTGAAAATTCCTTTTCTTCTCCTACTTTAGATTAATCCCATCCTCCACTCCACAGTGTTTATCTCAATGTTTATGTGTGTATATTTGTATGATTGGTATTTTCCTTTATCCCTGTTCGCATTACGGTACACTACTACTCCCCTCTTTCCTGGGTGGGGGAAGGGTACAGACTGAGGGCGGATTCAGGAGCAAAGGCAAGTTATGTGAACCCGGCATCTTCACCATCAGAAGTAATCCAGGGAGCAGGGCAAGCTAGGGTGCTCCTGGTCTCGGGAAACCTGACAACAGAGTCGTAACGGTGGGTCTGTTCTTCCAGCGGGGTCCTCCATATTCACTCCTTGATCGGCGTCTTGACGTGAGAAACTCCACATGTACTAGACGAGAACCGAATTTGTATTCATTGCGTCCAACCACGGTGTCCTCCACATTCCATGGATCCTGCATCTTCAGCTCGATGGTATGGATGTGCTCGTACCAATGGAACAACTCCTCCAACTCCTTCTCCCATACATTAGTCGGTAAATTGAACACATAAATGCGCCCATCCCCAGAGCACTGACCCCAGCTAGCGAGATGGTCACTTGGCAGCCTGGTAAACTGTATTCTGGAGGGGACAATATCTGGGCTGACCAGGTTGATGAAAGACTCAGTGTCCTGAAGTCCCTGGGCCTCTTCCTTGATGTAATTTTACCTCCCCCTGTCCCTGTTCCTTCATGGTAGCAGTCATTGCATTTTGTGCATTACTCACTACTGGCGGGAGCAATACATTGGTCCGGTACTACATGTTCCTTGATCAATGTGACTGAGGTTCCAGAGTCATGAAGATCTGCAGCCTTTACACCCTCTACCCAGACCGACTGCAGATGCTGGTTAATTGTTGCTGAGGTGTTCCATGTAGTCTGGGACACTTGTCCTTGTATCACATATGCCCCTTCCGGTCGGGGTAGTGGGATCCTCTCTCCCTTAGAATTCCAGCCCCATTGCAGCAGTGTTCACCGGTTGTGGATGCAAATGAAATAGGTTAGAATGTTCCCGGCATTCCCTGTCAAAGTGTCCCACGAGTCTACAATTACCAGCTTTACCCCCCTCACCCCAATGTGGACCAGACTTGGGAAACCTCACCCACTTTGTGAAGTCCGAAATCCCCACAGTTCCTTCTCTCGCCGGTCCTTGGGTCTCACTGGCCTCCCTGTAAGCCCCTGTTCCCGACTCAGTGGGGCTGTACTTCCATGTAGCCCTGGTCGATTGGCAGACCAATCAGCCAATCTTCCAGATTTATCCAGACTGAGTGGTTTTCTATTAGCTAGCTACCCATTCTTTTAAGTAATCTGGGAGTTTGGATACAAAATTGTTCCAGCATGAATATATCCAAGACATGATCTGGCCCTTCCTATCCACCACGTACATGCCGTAAATACTGTGTTATGAAGATGGTAGATTGTAGGTTGTAATAATCACCTAGGCAGGTTAACAATGCAACAATTTTTTTTATTTCTTACATCCATGGTCTTACAGCAATTCCGGATAGATGGTCACAATGCAATATCCCCAGACCACAAGATCCCATCCTGGGGTCAATTGTTCCACTGCCCTCATACCAAGAGATACCCACTGTCTCAACCTTTGGTTGGTCCACAGCTTTTGAATCTCCCGCCAGTCTAGTCCAAACATGATATATGATCCATACCACGACCACTGCACATGTCTCCAGCTCCAGTTCCTCACAGTAAGCATGAGACGCGAAATTAAAACATTTATTTCTCTAATTACTGGCTGCTTAAAAAAATTATGCAAAATACAAATGAGCCTTATATTAAAAGTGACTTCATCTGAGCATCAACAGTACTCTCCTACGACCAATACACACTTGTTTTAGAGAGGATCTTTCACTAGATTTATAATACAAACTGCATACATTTTTAAATAGCTCTCACAAACCTGATGAGCCTGATGTACTTACCGGTACTTTAAAAATGAATGTCAATATTGTTTTTTAAAAACACAGAAGCACTTTTCTTTAGCAATACTATTTGATGGTGCAAAGCACCATCATGTTCATATCCTGAGGGTATCAAAAAGTCATAAAAAGAGAAGCTCTGCAGCATTCCAGGTCTGATGTAAAAGCTACATGCAATGTTTCAACCATTGTCAGTCTTTGCAAGGCATAATGTTTGACAAAGACCAATAATGCTTGAAGCAGTGCATGTACATGGTGGAATAACTTTTTTTGTATCAAACTTGGAGAGGGGTGGATTCTCTCTTTTTATGGGCTCATAAAATACTCATCTTAAGACCATGTTTACACATTCAGTATTTGGTCAGTATTTTTACATTAATATTTGTAAACCAAAACAAGGAACGGGTGATAAATATAGAAGTGGTGACGTGTTTCTATTATACTTTTTCTCTGATTGTTCCTCACCTGGTTTTAGCTTACAAATACTGATGTAAAATACTGACCAAATACTGAACGTGTGAACGTGGCCTAAAGCTAAGTCCTACATGAACATATAGTCTCTCATTGCAGAGAATAGTGTGCTACGATTCTTTTCGATGATGAGAAGATGGGAAAAAAAAAAATGTCTCCATCTTCTCCACTGGGTCAGTCCATGGAGATTGGACTGCACTCAGATGTCATCCAAGTGCAGTCCGATGGTTTCCATTAACTGACTTGCACGGAAGAGAGCGATCCGAATATCAGATCAAATTTGGGCATGCTGCAATTTTTGCCCCAGATTGGCTATGTCCAAGGATAAAATCTGACATGAGGAAGGCACCATAGAATAACATTGACCCAACTGCAATCCAATGTTTTGTCAGATCGCACTTGGACCGCTAGTATGGTCATCTGCACGAGACCAAATTTCAGGCAGGAAAACTTTCATAAAGGACTATGCAACCATTCTGACTTGCATCAAAATATAAATACCAGCTTCATTGGGTCTAAGAGATCTATTTAATAAAATATGCAGTTTGTATTGTCAAACATAAGTCATATCAAATTAGCTGTTTAGTGGTAAGTGACTGTATCCTGCACAATTCTCCAGGGAACATTTTATGCTCCACACGGAAGTGTCATTAACAAACTGCATGTCAGCGGTCACTGACCCGAAGTGCCAAAACGCTTTACAATGATGTCCTCACATTGATTAAGTCAATCCAGTTCTGCGTAATTAAATGATAATCTTGTAGAGGTCATGAGACGGATCGATGTGTGAATGCATGAAATACGGTGCATGTTGTACAAGAGACGGTCCTCCTATTGAACATATAAGGCTGCCACTATCTCCGCCAACATGTCAGTCTTTGTACCGTTCCGTAAAATTATTCTGTTAACCTAAAAAAATATTAAAAACTTTCTATTCATTCAAGTGGCACTAAACCTGTCACAGCTAAACGTCAATGTTTTGTTGGCAGACGTCTAAGAGAAATCCGAAGACAGTGAAACAAGCCCATCAATCACATGATATACTGCGGCTACACTGTAATAATAACAGTCAAATGATTAAATCAGTCTCCATGCGCCTGAGTAAATGGCTGGCGTTCGGAGTTTATCAGACGGATCAATGAGCTACGGTAATTAAAGTGCTAAGTGTCAGGGAGCGATCCATCAATACGTTACATGTGTGTCCGTCCCTACCCAGGTCTCACCAACCGCTCTGGAAGAACTCTATGGGACTGTAGAGAGATTGGGACAGTGAATGTGATAAGCTATTTGGAACATCGACAATGTGGGATTGACCTGATAAATCCTTGGAATAATGCTAGGATGTAAAAAAATAACAAATTTCCTAAAAAAAATAAAAAAAAACAAAAAAACCTTTATCTGCACACAATGTTCATCTGTGTACTCATGACACATTCTGGGGTATAGAAAAGCCAAAATAGCAAGAATAGCAGGAACATTACAGGGTATAAACCTATAGGGGATGGGCCAAATAGCCAACTCTGCTGACATCCTGAAGGGCCTGTACACATTAGATGGTAATAGGATGATGGCTGATCAACCACTGATCGAATGATCCTCTGAATGCTTCCACCAATACACCCATACATCAGGGAATGTTTGGAAAAAATGTTTTGTGAACTAATAAGTAGATTAAAATTTTCAACATGGACGACTTCTTTTCTGATACCAGCAGTCGGACATTGGTCAGGTAAAGGTTTTGTGCATGGTGGGCTTAAGCCAATAATGATCCAATCAGAACTTTTCAGAAATCTACTTCTAGATCTATAGTAAATAAATAGCCTTGTTTTCTCGCATTGCTCTGGTCCCATTTATACGCAATTGTGAGCAAGCCCTTAAATCAAAACAGCCACACTTGTTCCCCAAAAGAGCCCTCAGAACCTTTGGTCTTTACCAAATGCACTTTTATCGTCTTAACTATTAAAACAGCATGAAAAGTGGAGTCTGCAGTTACCGATCTTACGTATATTTACTTGCGGTAACGTTCTCGGATGTATTCAAAATTCAAGAGGAAACTACAAAGCCCAACATGCTCACATATATATCACATTAAATGTGAAAAAACAGCGCAAAACCAAACATTTACCTCAGAAAACATTACTCCGAGCTGCCTCCATAACCTGACTGTACTCCTCCTACAGACTTCATTTACTGTTAGGAGAGGAACAGAAACATGCCTCCAGGCTCAGCACGGGGACGGCAGGAGAGTGACACTACACTGGAGACTAACAAGTACACACATGATTGCCAGTGGGGAGAAATAACACTCCGCCATTACTGAGCGAGACTGCTACAAATACCAGCTGAGAGCTCCGACATGATCCAGACTGAAGGCCTGGGCACACTGGGCTAATGACAGTAATGGCCCCTCCTTACCGGGAACACATTAGCCAGTATTAATGTGGACAAGTCACACAATGCGTCTCACAAAGCTGTGGTGTTCAGGGAGGTGAGCGGCGACAAAGAGGAACTGATCGAGTCCGTTTTTGCTTCATATGTGCCTGGACTGGTCTTCCATTCTCATTTCACGGGTACTCGGTGTCTTCTGGGAATACAGACTTCCCCATCACTGAGACAGGAGATGGCAGTTGGTGCTTATACAGTTCTATTGAGAAGTGAAGCAGGTGGTCCGTGTCTGGCCTTCGCTCCCCCTCCTCCTCTCCATAGAATGCTATAGGCACCAACTGTTATCTCCTATAACAGCAATGGAGAAATCTGCCTTTACTGAATACAGGTTTTATCCACAAACTCAGGATGAAAGATCAATCCAGGAGGAGAAATAGAAATAGATTTATGTAATAACATATATTGCAGAGTTTCTTATTTTCACGTGTACTACTGATTTATGAAATAAGAATTAAAATTATGGGTGCTATTTTAGATATTTTTTTAATATTCTTTTGTGTTCCCTTTTTTCGGTTCACTACTTCTAGGTACATTTGGTTGCATCTCATTTACTTTGAATATTTCCCACAAATTGTCATTAATAATGAATACATCAATCCACCTTATTAATATTTTGTTGTACATTACTATTGGGCTCAACCACCAGTCCATTTTTTTGTGCCTGTACTATTATGGATTTGTATTTTTTCATTATATTCATGAATAAATTCAGATTTTATTGGAAGCTTACAATTTTTTCCTGCCCATCTTTCTGATTGGGATTTTTTTCTGTGAAGCTCATTCTTTCATCCAGCAGATATCGCTCTAAACTCATACATGGACTGCTGGGCTTGGCGGAGCGTTCATGTTTTTCAATGGGGAGAGCAAAGAAACCCACTGCCAGATTACTATGGTGGTGGCTACTCTCCCAGAGAACAAAACGTAAAGCCTTTAAATTCCAACAGCCAATCTGCCCCACCTTCTGCAGAGTTGGGAGGTCACCATACCTATTAGAAGGTTGGCTGATCCCCCCAAAATTGACAGGTTTACCTTTCATGATTATGGGGGAGGGGGCTTAAATGTAAGTAAGGCTAAAAGATATTTGTATAAGCAAGAGACATCACAGATATGAGGATAGTCCTGATGGAAATGTTGGAAGCTACCAAAGAGGTAACATATGAAGGGAACCTTTACATATCATAAAGGTAAAAACCTGTTACCTGTACCAATATGAGTGCCCATATCCAAACTTGATTCTTCTTAAGAAAGATATAAGGAACCAGGTGTAAACCCGGCAAGCATACACCAAAACACACTTTTGGCCTAGCTAGACACAGTAGAAGACTTGATCCCTAGAAAGAGTTATTCAACGCACCTCTGATGGTTTCTTCTCCTTCTGCCTGGTCCAGGTGTTTTTTGTGGTTGGCGTTTTGGAACATCTTGACCAGGATGTTGTGTGACCTACAGAGAGAACAAGCCATAAATGCACAGAAGGTATAGCATATATCTAGTCATTTCACACGGGCCATCACATTAATGTCTTACTATCAGTGGTGTCAGAGTCATCGCTGCTTAACGAGAAATTCCTCTTCTTCTCTTCCATCTAAAAAAACGAAAGGAAAATAGTTCCTTAGTTGGAATATAATGTAATACTAAACGAGATACAGTTATCTGACTGATCGGGGGGGACTTGCCACAGACACAAGCAAATGGTTTTGAAGGCAGAGGTGGCTTAGGGGTACGGCTGACGGAGCTCATATATTTAATGTTTCTCGCTGTAACTTTGAGGCTACGTTCCCACAATCAGCTTTTGACACGTTTTGAAGCTGTGTGATTTTACTGCATCAACGTCTTACAGTTCCAGCAAAGTGGATGGGATTTATAGAAATCTCCTGCCCACTGTGCTTCTATTTAACACTGTGTAAACCAACCTGCGGTGCGTGTTTCAAATCCACAGCATGTCAATTTCTCTTGTGGGTATGATGAGTTTTCTGGGGGATTTTCCCATAGACTTATATTAGATGCAGAAAATCTGCAGCATAAAGATGCCAGTGTGTTTTTAGCACATTTCCACAGTGGAGATGCATTAAAAACTCATGTAATCTGCACCTAAGCATAGCCATAAAGTTTTGTCAACGAAAAAAAAAAAACAGGAAGTATCAAAACCAAATCAGCTTTATTTAAAGCATAACACACAAAAAAGAGAAAAAAAAATGCTGCATCAAAAACAAGATAAAAACACATGGTAAAAAAACGCACACAAAAACGCAATGAAAAAAGGCACGTAACCTAATCGGAGTATCATGTGCAGAAATTCAGCAACATCAAGAACGCACCAAAGGCTCATTGTGAGAACGCAGTCTAAGCTGTAAGGCCATGTTCACACTGCGGGTTTTACCGCGGATCCGCGGCGATTTTGATGCTGCGGGTCCGCAGCAGTTTCCATAGCGTTTACATTTACATGTAAACCCTATGGAAACCGCAATCCGCTGTGCACATGCTGCGGGAAAAACCGCACAGAAACGCAGTGGTTTACATTCCGCAGCATGTCACTTCTTTGTGCAGAATCGCTGCGATTCTGCACACATAGGAAAGCATTGATCCGCTAACTTCCCCCATGGGGCTGTGCCCACGATGCGGGAAGTAAGCGGATAATGTGCGGATGGTACCCGGGGTGGAGGAGAGGAGACTCTCCTCCAGGCCCTGGGAACCATATTTGTGTAAAAAAAAAAAAGAATTAAAATAAAAAATGATATACTCACCTCTCAGCGCTGCACGCGGCCGTCCGGTATCAGGGTTGGTGTGCGAGCAGGGCCTGCGATGACGTCGCGGTCACATGACCGTGACATCGCGGTCACATGACCGTGACGTCACGAAGGTCCTTCTCGCACAGCATCTTTGGAACCGGACCTCCGCGTGCAGCGCCGAGGAGATCGGGACGTCAGAGGGTGAGTATTTAACCATGTTTTATTATTTTTAACATTACTATTGATGCTGCATATTGCTGCATATGCAGCATCAATAGTATAGGAGTAATCCCGCAGCGGAAACCGCAAAACAAACCGCGATAAATCTGCAGGGATAACCGCAGCGGTTTTGCCCTGCAGATTTATCAAATCCGCTGCGGGAGAACTCGCAGAGGAGGCCGCAAACTGTGCACATAGCCTAAAAGATTAGACATTTTTATTGCTATTAGGGCACATTTACACTGATTGCTTAGAAGTAGAAATTGGAGTGTACATGCTTCAAAATTAAACACAAAAAATGCTTTAAACCTTACTCATCCATATTAAAACTATGTATGCTGAATGTTCACATCGGTGCATCGGAATGCTACAGTCTATATACAACCTTATGATATGGATTTATTGGGGATAAACTGTAAGATAAACCTTAAAGGGAACCTGTCACCCACAAAATCGACGACGAGCTAAGCCCACCAGCATCAGGGGCTTACCTACAGCATTCTGGAATGCTGTAGATAAGCCCCCGATGTATCCTAAAAGATGAGAAAAAATATTATACTCACCCAGGGGCGGTCCCGCTGCTGTGGGCATCACGGTCCGGTCCGGGGCCTCTCATCTTCTTAAGATGACGTCCTCTTCTCGTCTTCACACTGCTGCTCCGGCTCAGGCGTACTTTGTCTGCCCTGTTGAGAACAGACCAAAGTACTGCAGTGCGCAGGTGCCGGGAAAGGTCAGAGGCCCAGCGCCTGCGCACAGCAGTACTTTGCTCTGTCCTCACCAGGGCAGACAATGCACACCTGCGCCGGAGCCGCAGCGCGAAGACGAGAAGAGGACGTCTTCGTAAGAAGATAGGAGGCCCCAGACCGGACCGCGACACCCATCGGACCAGAGCCGGACTGGAACCGCCCCTGGGTGAGTATAATCTAACCTCTTTTTCTCATCTTTCAGGATACATCTGGGGCTTATCAACAGCATTACAGAATGCTGAAGATAAGCCCCTGATGCTGGTGGGCTTAGCTCATCGTCAATTTTGGGGGTGACAGGTTCCCTTTAAATGATCAAGATCATCTAAGACAAAGAATTATCTCCAGTCTCATGTGAGCCACATTTTAATTATTTAATTCACATATTTTCGTAGTAAAAGCCTTACACTGTGTTCCAAATTATTATGCAAATTGGATTTAAGTATCATAAAGATTTAATTGTTTTGTTTTTCAAATAAACTCATGGATGGTGTTGTGTCTCAGGGTTCAATGGATCACGGAAATCAATCTTAAACACGTGATAATTAGTTTTCCAGGTGATTCTAATTAATGGAAACCTACTTAAAAACGATGTTCCACATTATTAAGCAGGCCACAGGTTTCAAGCAATATGGGAAATAAAAAGGATCTCTCTGCTGCTGAAAAGAGTTAAATAGTGCAATGCCTTGGACAAGGTATGAAAACATTAGATATTTCATGAAAACTTAAGAGTGATCATCATACTGTGAAGAGATTTGTGACTGAAACAGAGCACAGACAGAGTTCATGCAGATAAAGGTATAATGAGGAAGGTTTCTGCCACACAAATTCATTGGATTAAGAGAGCAGCTGCCAAATACCATTACAAAGAAACAAACAGTTATTTGAAGCTGCTGGTGCCTCTGGAGTCCCTCGAACCTCAAGGTGTAGGATCCTTCAAAGGCTTGCTGTGGTGCATAAACCTACTATTCGGCCACCCCTAAACAGTGTTCACAAGCAGAAACGGTTGCAGTGGGCCCAGACATACATGAAGACTAATTTTCAAACAGTCTTGTTTAATGATGAGTGTCGAACAACCATAAATGGTCCAGATGGATGGAGTAGTGGATAGTTGGTGGATAGCCACCATGTCCCAACAAGGCTGCGACGTCAGCGAGGAGGTGGAGGAGTCATGTTTTGGGCCGGAATCATGGAGAAACAGCTGGTAGGGCCCGTTAAGGTTCCTGAAGGTGTGAAAATGACCTCTGCAAAGTATATAGAGTTTCTGACTGACAACTTTCTTCCATGGTTTAAAAAGCAGAAATGTGCCTTCAGGAGCAAAATCATCTTCATGCATGACAATGCACCATCTCATGCTGCAAAGAATACCTCTGAGTCATTGGCTGCTATGGGCATAAAAGGAAATAAACTCATGGTGTGGCCACCATCTTCCCCTGACCTCAACCCTATAGAGAACCTTTGGAGTATCATCAAGCAAAAGATCTATGAGGGTGGGAGGCAGTTCACATCAAAACAGCAGCTCTGGGAGGCAATTCTGACTTCATGCAAAGAAATACAAGCAGAAACTCTCCAAAAACTCACACTTTCAATGGATGCAAGAATTGTGAAGGTGATATCAAAGAAGGGTTCCTATGTTAACATGTAACTTGGCCTCTTAGGATGTTTTAGAGTTAAATAGCTTTTTTGTTCAGTGAATGTGACCTCCTAATGCTGCAAATTCAACAAATGAGCATTTTCTGAGCTTTAAAACATATCAAATGTCTAGAAATTCTACTGTGCCTAATAATTTGGAACAGTGCATTTTGAGTTTTTATTCATTTTGGAGATTATACTGTTATCACTGGGAGGTTTCTTCAATAAAATTCAATGTATACTCTAACGGGTGATGACTTTTATTAGACTGACTGTCATTTGCACCGACCATTTAGGAAAATCCGAGAAAAATGTCATTTGCATAATAATTTGGAACATTGTGTATAATGACCACCAGTCGTCATGATATCGTGCTTGGTGATCAAAACTTAAAGGAGTTGTCTAATTAAAAGAAACACCCTCAGAAAGTCGCCCCAGGGATACTGCGCTCAGTGTCTTGGGAGCAAGGAGCAGAATTTCCAGGGGAACCCTTGGCCAGCCATGTATTTCTACTGCACAGGCTGCTGCAGGAGATACGGAGGATTACACAGTGACCATTCTGTTCTTACTCACAATGGATGGGGACCTCTTGCTTTAATAGAAAACCTTCATGAGAAACCTCTTTAAGGGCTCATACTCACTGCGAGAAAAATGGACAAGTGCAAACTGATAAAAAGAATCTCTGACTAATGTTATTCTATGTTTCTCTCCAGCTGAATTTTTTTTTTTTAGATCATATCAGGCTGAGAAAAAATAGCATTTGTCTTTATTTCAATGTAAGGACTTTATGCTGGGTAGTTTTATTTAGAATATCACCATGGGGTTAGTCATGGGGGCGTCATAGTCATCTCTCCATTACTCACCCCTGTTACGGTAGTTACCGCAGCAGAGTACTGAACTTCCACTTCCTACAGATATGAATAGGAAGCAGATATGTAGTACCACACCGTAGTGCCAAGCCTTGGCCACCATGAGAAGACGGCCAGTTCCACAAGTGAGTACTCCCGGCCGATGCCAACACCAGTGACTGATGATCGTCTGGGTGCCTGGGGCCCGCTGATCAGACATGGATGTCGTGTCCTAATGATAGGTATCAATAAAAAAGTAGTGGACAACGTCTTAAGACTAGGCAGCACAAACCCAGAGAAAAAAGGCATGCCTTTAGAAAAATATTAAAGAAACACTAAATCTGGAAGTACGGAATTGACACAAAGAAACACTTGCCCATAGTGATCAGACAACCCCTTCATCATTCCTCATCTCTTAGTCATGAGGAGAAAGGCTATATGGCTGATCTCTTGAAACATACAGCAGAATTCGTAATAAATATTTTAGTTTTAGTTGCAATACGAGAGAAAAAAAAAAAGGATCCAAGAATAAGCGGGTGTTGAGGGAGGACAGAAACAGATTTTTTCCCTATTTTCTGTTTAATGTTCCTTTGATAGAAGACAAGTTTGATTTCTTTCTTTAGTTTTTCTTTAATTGTTCTAAATTATGCAAACCAAGCAACCCTGCAGAAACCAACAAAAAATACAAGGAAAATTAAAGAATTTTCGGAGGCCCATTTTTGACAATTATACTCCATTTCTGCCTTACCAGGGAGGTTCCAGTTTTAGAAATAAAAAATGGGCAAGAGTAGAAAAGAGGACAAGAGTAAAAAAGACGCTTCTGTCACTTACGGTAACAAACAAAACAGAATTGGGATTTTTTTTTTTTGTTCATCTCACGACCGCTGAAAAATGGAATAAAAAAGATTAACAAGTCATATGTGCACTGGAACTGCACTAATAAAAAAAACCACTCTGACTAGCCGAAAAAAAAAAAAGTTACGTCTTAGGTGACGCAAAGAAAATTTTTCGTTCAAAGTTCAAATTTAACAACAACAAAAAAAAAAAAAAACAGTAAAATACGAAAAAAAAAATAAAAAATAGTAAATAAATTTGGTATCATAATCGTACAAAATACTAAAAAACATGGTGGAATTGCATTTTTTCCCCTAAACTTGTCCTGCAAAAGATAAGCCTTCATATGGGTTTGTCAACTAAAACAAAAGTACATGTTAGGGTATCTTAGGTTAGGATATGGGTTGAACTAGATCAGGGGTCTCAAACTGCATTCATCGAGGGCCTCAAACCATGCGTGTTTTCAAAATTTCCTTAGCATTGCACAAGGTGATGGAATCATTCTCTGCAGGTGATTAAATGATCACCAGTGCAATACAAGGAAATCCTGAAAACATCACCTGTTTGCGGCATTGAGGAATGCAGTTTGACACCTCTGAACTAGATGGACTTAAAGTCTTCCTTCAACCTTAAAAACTATGTTGCTATGTTATTGTTCTTGGAAAGGTACCTTCACACTAAACGATATCACTAGCGATCCGTGACGTTGCAGCGTCCTGGCTAGCGATATCGTTTAGTTTGACACGCAGCAGCGATCAGGATCCTGCTGTGATATCGCTGGTCGTTTAGGAAAGTTCAGAACTTTATTTGGTCGTCAGACCGGCGTGTATCGTCGTGTTTGACACCAAAAGCAACGATACCAGCGATGTTTTACACTGGTAACCAGGGCCGCGCTTAGTAACCCGATGTTTACCCTGGTTACCAGCGTAAAATGTAAAAAAACCAAACAGTACATACTCACATTCGCGTCCCCCGGCGTCCGCTTCCCACACTGACTGAGCGCCGTAAAGTGAAAGTGAAAGTACAGCACAGCGGTGACGTCACCGCTCTGCTGTTAGGGCCGGCGCTCAGTCAGTGCAGGAAGCGGACGCCGGGGGACGCGAATGTGAGTATGTAGTGTTTGTTTTTTTTACATTTTACGCTGGTAACCAGGGTAAACATCGGGTTACTAAGCGCGGCCCTGCGCTTAGCAACCCGATGTTTACCCTGGTTACCCGGGGGCCTCGGCATCGTTGGTCGCTGGAGAGCTGTGTGACAGCTCTCCAGCGATCAAACAGCGACGCTGCAGCGATCGGCATCGTTGTCGCTATCGCTGCAGCGTCGCTTAATGTGAAGGTACCTGAAGAAAGGGAGCAATAAACAAAAGGGCAAAATTACAAACTGGCCCAGTCTTTCCAAAGTTGCTATACTTATTCCAAGCTCTCCCGCTGCTATTGTCACAACCAGACATTAAACAATTAAATTTAGGAGGTTCATATGGGGTGAGAAGGGAAGAACGCGTATAGGATTGCTCAAGCTACAATTCATTTTCCGGATATTGGAAGACACAATCTGGCAGCTAACTTTAGGTACATTGTGGATTGGATTCGCGGGATCTCCCATTTTGCCAACGTACAATTGGAGCAACAGTTGGCTCTCTGGTGTCACTAACCGCTCTGATCCATCTGGGTAACGATGCGCTCCCTGATGATATTAGAGAGCACTCGGTTTTGTGGCCAACTATTTTGACATGGAGGAGAGGGAGAAAAATTTGTGGAGGGACAGGCGATCTGTCGCCCTTTCAGCCATTTCTAGGCAACCCTAAATTCATGAATAATTGTCTACCTGTACATTATGTAACCTTGGCAAAACCATGGTGGCTGACATGCTGGATCAGAATTTCTCCCTGCTATCTTTTGAAACAATGACACAGCGCTTTCCTATTTTCAGGCACAGGCCGTTCTTCCTTCATAGCCTAGCCCAAAAATATATTAGTGGTAGGAAAGACACAGCACAGCGCAGATGAATAACAGAGGTCTTTTTTCAAACTTTGAGGTTGCAGAATGCTTCAACGAGCAAAATATACTCCATACTACGTCAGCATTGGTCTTGGGAGTGGCGA
The DNA here is from genome assembly GCF_051348905.1 of Ranitomeya variabilis. Taxonomy (NCBI): domain Eukaryota; kingdom Metazoa; phylum Chordata; class Amphibia; order Anura; family Dendrobatidae; genus Ranitomeya; species Ranitomeya variabilis. Next base: position 602,724,401 of record NC_135236.1, read on the forward strand.
GACACCGGGCCTTCTAGATGGGCGAGAGATATCCCAGGGTTTGAGATTGGGGACTTTTTGGATGCTACAATGTCACAGAAGAAATGTATTCCCTATAGTAGTTACATGGACATGGCTTTATTGATTCTCCGTAGGGCATACATCACTCCGCCAATGCAGGCCAAAATGACAACTACAACATTGTATACACGCTCAAAATGTGGAACACACAACACAGACATCCTCCATCACCTGTGGAGTTGTCCAAGAATACAAGATCTGTGGCACAGATACATGTAGAACTACAGACTACCTTTCATATTACATTCCCACTTACACCGCAATGGGCAATCTTCAATATGCTGGGGAATCTCAGCAATCTCCGCCCAAACATATAAAAGCAATTTTGGTAATATGGGCTTTGGCAGTTAGGAAGAGCATATTACACCATTGGCTGCACCCTAATAAGCCATCCCAATCACCAATTCAGACAAAAATAATGTTCCTATTCAAAATGGATTGGTTGGAAACATTAACCGACAGAGAGACACTAAAGCCCCGTCTCACATAGCGAGATCGCTAGCGAGATCGCTGCTGAGTCACAAGTTTTGTGACGCAACAGCGACCTCAGTAGCGATCTCGCTATGTGTGACACGTACCAGCGATCAGGCCCCTGCTGCGAGATCGCTGGTCGTGTCGGAACGGCCTGGGCCGTTTTTTGATCGTTGAGGTCCCGCTGACATCGCTGAATCGGTGTGTGTGACACCGATCCAGCGATGTCTTCACTGGTAACCAGGGTAAACATCGGGTTACTAAGCGCAGGGCCGCGCTTAGTAACCCGATGTTTACCCTGGTTACCAGCGTAAATGTAAAAAAAAAAAAACAGTACATACTCACCATCTGATGTCCGTCAGGTCCCTTGCCGTCTGCTTCCCACACTGACTGAGCGCCGCAAAGTGAAAGTGAAAGTACAGCACAGCGGTGACGTCACCGCTGCGCTCTGCTCTCACTGTACGGCGGCTCAGTCAGAGCAGGAAGCAGACGGCAAGGGACCTGACGGACATCAGATGGTGAGTATGTACTGTTTGTTTTTTTTGGTAACCAGGGTAAACATCGGGTTACTAAGCGCGGCCCTGCGCTTAGTAACCCGATGTTTACCCTGGTTACCCGGGTGCTGCAGGGGGACTTCGGCATCGTTGAAGACAGTTTCAACGATGCCGAAGTCGTTCCCCTGATCGTTGGTCGCTGGAGAGAGCTGTCTGTGTGACAGCTCCCCAGCGACCACACAGCGACAAAACAGCGACGCTGCAGCGATCAGCATCGTTGTCTGTATCGCTGCAGCGTCGCTGTGTGACGGGGCCTTTACGGGGAAGTTTCTCACGACTTGGTCTTTTCTTATTCCTACGTTATCACCAGCCATTAAAGATACACTGAGAGCTCAGTTGAAGGACAGCAGATGGTATCTCCATCCCGATTCCATAAACTCCAGATTTTTATGGATGCACTCAGAGAGGTGGGGGGGGGGGGATTATAGAATAGGTAGAGTTTGGATAAGTTTATTGTTTTGACAATAATGTCATATTGAACAGAATGGAAAGGACAACTAGACATGGATTCTATGGCATGTTATTGGTTTGATATGTACTATTTAAAACTAATAAAAAGAGTTTGAAAACAAACAAACAAAAAAAAAACTGTCCCAATCAAGTTACTTCTGTTTCCCGACCTGCTCCTGCTAGAAATAGTTTTTTTCTTGCATAAAAGAACAAACAGACCAATTTTCGTTAGTGCAATGGATCCAATTTTCATTAATTTTTTGTTACTTTGTCTGTTTTTACCATCAGTAAGACATTCGTTTTTCTCATATGGAAAAGAAAAAAAGCTCTTCCAGCCCATAAACCGTAAGAAATGGACAGCACTTGGATGTGAGACAGATGGAATCCAGTGCCGTTTTTCATGGACTCCCTGACTGACACTGGTCAGTTTGATCCATAAAAATGAAAATGGATATTTATTATTTTTCTCCGTGAACATGCCCATAGACTATAATGGCTACGTGTACAGTGATAGAAAATGTGCATGAAACATTAATGTCTGAATGAGGCCGAATAGATACTAAAGGGATGTTTAAGTTTTAAAGTTATGTTATTTTCAATGGATAAGAGATAACTTGCAGATTGCTGGGGGTCCAACCGACTCAACTGTCAGGTAACCCGGGACCAGGAGCTCCTTCCCTGCCCCTAACACTAGTGGGGTGCCCTAGCTCGCCCTATTTCCTGGGATACTTCTGAAGGTGAAGATGCCTGGGCCACCAACCTTGCCTTCTCTCCTGAATCCACCCTCTGTCTGTTCCCTTCCCCCACCGAGGGAAGCTTCAGTGCACCGCAGTAAACCAACCAGACGAACAAGGTAACACGAACAATGGCAGCTGAAAAGACCAGGCTTCCAAATATTCACTCACATATAATACAGGAATGCACCGGCAAATGGAGGATGGGGAAAAACCAAAGTGGGTGAAGGAAAGAGAATTATCACACTTACAAACCCACACAGTCACTGATAACTCCTCCAAACTCTTCATATGAACACCTCTTTTCTAAGCCATGCAGCATAAGCTAGCTCTGACATGGGTTTTAATCAGGACGCAGATTATATAGGGAGTAGGAGTGGCTATCCGTGCCCTGCTGTGAGCCCTGACTCCCAGAGCTCCCAACATGGACGATTAACCCCTGTACTGTCAAAAGAAATTAAAACTTTAAAAAGAAGGTGAAGTGCTTCTTTTTGTGGCAGGAGCAAACAGACGTTGTGGTCTTCTGGCTCATTTCTCTTGCGGTAACCCCGTGACACTAGGGCAATGAAGATCGATGGCTAAAGAGAGCAGTGGTTGATCATGCACATTGCCTCTCCATTCATTCTAATGGGAGTGCCGAAGATCAGCTGAGTGTGCAATTAACAATCTCTGGCACTCCCACACAGAATGAATGGGGCGGTAGTGCACATGATCAACCTCCGTTCCCGTTCAGCTGTGGCTCTTCAGAACCTTGTTTCTCTGCTTGATCTCCCAGCGATCAGAAAGTAATCTACTTTCCCCTGGATAAGGGATAACTTTTAAGGGTTCATACTTACTTGTGTGAAACTCGGATGAGTCTCGCATGGCAATACCCGGCGCTGATGCCGACACTCAGATCAGAGCGTGTGGCCGCATAGGAATACATGTAGCCGCACACTCCGCTCCTGAGTGCCAGGTGCAGTGCCGGGTATTGCCGTGCGAGACTCATCCGAGTTTCGCACGAGTATGAGCCCTAATACTGAGAATACCTCTTTAAAAGGAGTTCTCCTTTGAACGGCTCATCACACATACAGTCCAGAGAGAAGCTGTTAGTAGCTGTGTAAAGTAGTCTAGCATACAGTAAATACAAAGCTTCCTGTTTTTCTTCAGGTATAATGAATATAACATGTCATGGTGGGTGGGACAACCCCTTTATCTGCACCCGATGACTTCATCTCTTAATCATACAGGCAAGGAAATAAGAATACCGCGTGCTGGAAGATGATTTAATAGCACATCTTGGCTGTCAGCTATGCAATACTGGAACATAAATGACAACCTGTTAACAATGTATTGAGGTTTCTCTTAAACTCTGGCTGAAGGGGAAAATGAATATGAATGAAACGCAGAGATTTATCCAAGATTCCTACAGAGACTTAGTAGCAAATATAATTAAGATGTTTTCCATGGAGAGAAAAAAATGTGTTAAACATGGAAGAAATATGAACACGGACAGGCCTATGGCATCAGAAAAGCAACGGTCCCCCATGTAAGTACAATCAGAAAACAAGGAAACAAAGTTTGGAGTTTTTTTTAAAAAAATGGAAAGAACAAAAAGCCAACTAATGCCAGCTACACGTTACAGAAGCGACCTGCTGCGGACTCAGGCTCTGGGCCAGCGCTTGTTGTCTTTGGTTTTCTCCACTAGTAGATGCTGTCTTCTTAGTAATGGTGACTGCAGCACACAGAGGCTGGAGAACAAAGCAGGACCTTCTTGCCAACTTTTCATGGGGTAAGTCTTCAAAGCAACGGCCTACTAATGGAGAACCCTTCTCAAATGCTAAAATGAAAACCACCCATATTCACCATTTGTTTTTTCATTTGGTCCGAGGCACTTTATTACTTAGTATTTAGTAATATTACATGCAGCCATTAAAGGGAACCTCTCACCCCCAAAATGGAAGGTGAGCTAAGCCCATTGGCATCAGGGGCTTATCTACAGTATTCTGTAATGCTGCAGATAAGCCCCCGATGTATCCTGAAAGATGAGAAAAAGAGGTTATATTATACCCAGGGGCGGTCCCGCTGCGGTCCGGTTCGATGGGCGTCGCGGTCCGGGGCCTCCCATCTTCTTACGATCACGTCCTCTTCTTGTCTTCACGCCGCAGCTCCTGTTGAGGGCAGAGCAAAGTACTGCAGTGTGCAGACGCTGGGCGTCTGACCTTTCTTGCGCCTGCGCACTCCAGTACTTTGCTCTGCCCTCAACAGGAGCTGCGGCGTGAAGACAAGTACTGCAGTGTGCAGACGCTGGGCGTCTGACCTTTCTTGCGCCTGCGCACTGCAGTACTTTGCTCTGCCCTCAACAGGAGCTGCGGCGTGAAGACAAGTACTGCAGTGTGCAGACGCTGGGCGTATGACCTTTCTTGTGCCTGCGCACTGCAGTACTTTGCTCTGCCCTCAACAGGAGCTGCGGCGTGAAGACAAGAAGAGGACGTGATCGTAAGAAGATGGGAGGCACCAGTCTGCGACACCCACAGCAGTGGGACTGCCCCTGGGTGAGTATAATCTAACCTCTTTGTCACGATATGGTATGAAATATCATATAGGTTTAGTTTCTCTTGTCAGCCCAGGATGTGGGCTAAGAAACCCCCCCTTCTCTTTTACTTCAGAGTTGAGCTGCCTTTCCACTGTGCATGGGGGAAGAGGGTTCTATTGACGAAAGGCATTTACGACCGGCATTTCCTGTAGTAGAAAGTGCTCAGCTTTAACTGTTAGAGAAGATTCTAGAATCATGAAAGTCCTTTGTTCTGTTTTTGAAAGATATTAGGCAAACGATTTAAAATACGAACACAAAAATATATCGTCATAATCACACTCGGAGGATCTACCCATCCCTCGAAACACAGGTTTCTAGCTCCATCTGGTACAGAGGTAGGGATTTCTCTGTCAGTGTGCGTGACAGGTGGGACATGTTTGGTCTCACTGGAATGCCGGCGATGATACGAGATGAATGAGGGGTATGGTGCGATTATGATATGTTCAGCAGCGGAATTACAAGTCTTAGAAAGATTTAGCTTATACTTAGTCAGAATGCAGAGAGAGGAGGGACTGGGATAGCCAGCCTTTTTGGTGATGTCACCAGGTTAAGCTATAACTGTTTTGGCCGGACTCCAGCAGTCAGTCTGTTGCTGGAAGAACATGTGGGTCTGACCTGAAGAGCTGTACCTCATGCATTGGGATTTTTGGGAGCCCCTCCCCCTAGCATGGTGTTTGCCTGAACTGATATGAACTAAGAACATGTGAGTTATCTTTTCTTCCTTTAATCCTTTTATTTTCATAATTACCTTGTACATATTTGCAATTTTCTCATTTATAACATCTTTGTAAAATATTTTGATTAACACTGCATAAACTTTATGGGTATATTATTTCATGCCAGTTATTTCTCCATGCTCTAAAAACGTACCCTGTCTTTGAAGGGAATTTACGCTACTGTTTTGGGTTAGCTCCGGACCCGTTTAATCGGAGCTGGTGGCAGCTTACCGTGTGCAGGCTTTTTTTTTGGGGGGGGGGTCACTGTAGCGACTGCGGCTTGATAATTATTGTTCCTGCCTGAGTGGGAGTAGTTATCGCGTCGCTGCAGCGTGCCCAATAGCCAGTACATAGCAGGCAGCCTTTCTGGCGACTAATTACCCTAGGTGCAGTACCTAATCTGACCTGAGAGTAAGGGGGGCGCCAGAGAGCTGCAAGTGTTAAGTGGAACTGTAAGCGGGATACACAAATCCCTGCAGTTCATGGTATATTGAAGAGCAGTGGGATACCTAAAATAAGCCCCTGCTGTAAACTAAGAGGTCAATAGCATTGTGTGTGTTTTTCATCACATTGTGGCAGTGGAGGAATAACTAGGATAAGCCCCCTGCACATGTGATAGCCGTCTGCTGGCCTAAAGTCACCCCAATCCGTGACAGATGGTGGGCAGCGGCTAAGGGATCCTGACAGTCACGGTGTGAATCGTGACATATTGGTGGCAAGGCGGTGGGATATTAGAGCATTAGTGATTTGGTTTGAGCAATCATTCCTCTCACTAAAAACTTGCAGAAAGTTCTTGCGAGAACTCTGCGCAAATAAGTTTGGAGAAAGAACTCAGTGTTTATTAGTTGTGAGACACTTGTGTACTGGTAATTATCCCTTCCCTTTTTCTTCGTTTTTCTATCCTATCTTTTATTTGGCAACCATGGTTGTGCTGGGAGAAACCTTTTATGAACAGCAGACCAAAGACACCCTTGTGGCCTTGTGCAAGTCACAGCACATTGACTATGCAAACAAAAGCCAACTGGTCGCAGCCCTGATGCAATGGGAAGCCGCTCTAGACCACTCACAGAGCCCAGAAGCCGCAGATGCCAGCACCAGCGAACATGGTGCTGCAGCAGAGGTCCAACCACTGAATGCTGGCCCTGTTAGCAATCCGGGCGAATTGGACCCCCACCTGCAGGCGGCCTTGAAAGAATTCCCCACTGACGACCATGAGGGACGTCGGCAGCTGATTCAGCAATACCGGCAGGAGGCCGAGGCCCAAGCCGAGCGAGAAGCCCAGCGAGAGGCAGAGAGAGCCGAGCGAGAGGCCCAGGCCCAGCGAGCCGAGCGCCAAGCCCAGCGAGAACATGAACTGGAGATGCTCCGGCAGGGGGGGGACGCCTTCCACTGCCCAGAGCCGTGAGCCCAGCAGCGCTCAGATACCGAAGCCCCGGCCCGACCACTTTCCTGTTATGGAAAAAGACAGGGACTTGGACACTTTTCTGCGGGCCTTTGAGAAAGCCTGCAGACAGTACCAGCTGCCTACACAAGAATGGGCACGATACCTGACACCAGGGCTGAGAGGCAAAGCTCTGGAGGCGTTTGCTGCACTCCCTCAAGAACAAGATGGTGACTATGAGGCCATCAAGCAGGCTCTCATAGCTAAGTACCAGCTTACACCCGAGGTGTACCGTAAAAAGTTTCGGACCCTCCAACGTGGCCCACACGACAGTTACAGTGATGTGGTGCATGGACTGGGGACCCACTTTGACCAGTGGACCCAAGGACTGTCAGTGACCACCTTTGCACAGCTGCGAGACCTGATGATCAAAGACCAGTTCTTCCATCTTTGCCCAACTGAGGTGCGACAGTTCGTGATGGACAGAGAACCCAAAGACGTGACGAAAGCAGCGCAGATTGCCGATGCCTATGAGGCCAACCGTAGATCGGAAGTGCGGAAGCCAGTCACCACCAGCTGGAGAGGGGGTAAGCCTGCAGCCAACGCCAGTACCCCTGCCAGCCAACCCACCAGAGGTCCTGTCCCCGTGGCCAACAGCACCAGACCAACCACCGAACTTCGCCAGTGTTACCACTGCAGGCAGACTGGACACCTCAGTCACCGATGTCCAGCCAAGCAGAAGAACCCCTCATCCCAGGCCCCAGGGCCTAATGCAGCAGTTCTTTTGGTGGGTGGTGTGGCTGGGAGGGGGTGTGATAACGTACAGCCTGTCATTGTGGGAGGTCGTGTTGCTACAGGCCTCAAGGACACCGGGGCTGAACGAACCCTCATCCGACCCGAACTGGCGGCCCCTGAAGAAATCATTCCGGGGAAAACCCTAACTGTCACTGGGATTGGGGGCATCAGCTGTCCCTTGCCAATGGCCCGGGTTTTTATTGATTGGGGTGCCGGGAGCGGGGTGAAGGAAGTGGGGCTGTCTGATAATTTGCCCACTGATGTTTTGTTGGGGACTGATTTGGGGAGGTTGTTTGCATACTACGTCATTGACACCCCTCCCCAATCTACTAATGAGGGTAAAGTTAACCCTGGTGATGATGATGATGATGATGGGAAATCGCATGTGTTACCTGACCATGCTTTATCTTGTAATGTTGCATCTGATAACCATTTTTTCCCTAGGATTGATAGTGGAAATGTTGTACCTGTGCCAACTGTATCTGATAATGATGTTTCTGTGAAAGTTGATGTGTCCATAGGTACAGGAGTGCTCAGCCACGTCGCTCTGCGGAGTGAGACGGCTGAGGAACCCCTAGCAGGGGCAAGTGTCGGTGCTACAAGAAATGGGGAGATACATGGGAACCGTGAGGAAGGTGATGCCATGCAATTGACCAGTGCCACCGAGGAAGGTAACTGGCCCATAAGTAGCAATGCTCCTGAGGTAATGGGGGTGGATGGGGAGGTAGAGCCCATAGTAGCGTCGGCTGTTGGGTCTGTAGAAATCCCCGGGGAGACAGCCTACGTAGCTGCTGTCACCCGCAGTCAGAGTGCCCGGAACGCAGATACCTGTCTGCCTTCCGGACCCTCCTCAGTCATCAGTATGACTGAACCAGAGGTGGACCCAGAGCAGGTCCAAGAGGGTTCCCGTGGGGAAGGGACCCTGACATCGCTTTTGGCTTCCCCTAGCCAGGAGTTTCAGGCCGCTCTGCACACAGATGCGAGCCTAGAGAGTTTGAGACAACTCGCCGGGACGTCATTCTCCGAGACTGATAAGGAGAAGGTGTTCTGGGAAGGAGGAAGGTTGTACCGGGAGACAGTACCCAGAGAATCCCAAAAGGAGTGGTTGAGGGAAAGACAGCTGGTCGTCCCGCAGCAATTCCGGGGTGAGTTGTTGCGGATTGCCCATGAGATCCCGCTAGCCGGACACTTGGGGATCAGCAAAACTAAGGCCCGGCTGTCTCAACACTTCTATTGGCCTAAGATGGGGACAGATGTGTCAAACTACTGCCGCTCCTGTGTCACCTGTCAAAGAGTGGGGAAGGCGGGGCCTGCTCTTAAGGCTCCCCTGATCCCTTTGCCAGTGATAGAGGAGCCTTTCCAGAGGATTGCGGTGGACATTGTGGGCCCGCTGGCCATCCCCAGCAGCTCTGGAAAGCAATATATTCTTACTGTGGTAGACTACGCTACCCGGTACCCAGAGGCAGTAGCTCTGTCGTCAACTAGGGCAGATAAGGTGGCGGATGCCCTGTTGGCCATCTTTTCACGGGTAGGATTTCCCAGGGAAATGCTTACTGATCGAGGGACCCAATTTATGTCTCACCTAATGGAGGCTCTCTGTAAGAAAATGCAGGTGAAGCACCTGGTATCGAGTGCGTATCACCCACAGACCAATGGCTTGTGTGAACGCTTCAATGGTACCCTCAAACAGATGCTACGCATGCTGGTTGAGACACAAGGGCGCGACTGGGAGCGGTACCTCCCACACCTGCTATTCGCTTACCGAGAGGTTCCGCAGGCCTCGACGGGGTTCTCCCCCTTCGAGCTCCTGTACGGCAGGCGAGTCCGGGGACCCCTTGGGTTGGTAAGAGAATCCTGGGAAGAGGAGCCGAACCCTTCTGAAGTGTCCATAGTGGAGTATGTCATGCGCTTCCGTGACAAGATGCAGACCTTGACACAGTTGGTGCATGACAACATGACGCAGGCTCAGGCTGATCAGAAGCACTGGTACGACCAGAACGCCCGGGAGCGGACCTACCACGTGGGTCAAAAGGTGTGGGTGCTGGTTCCTGTACCAACGGATAAGCTTCAGGCAGCCTGGGAGGGCCCGTACGTCGTCCACCAACAGCTCAACCCGGTCACCTATGTGGTCACGCTTGACCACACTCGGGGTAGGCGAAAGGCCTTTCACGTCAACATGATGAAGGCTCATCACGAACGTGAACCTTTCGTCCTACCGGTCTGCAGCGCACCCGAAGACGGGGAGGAAGACGTCCTCCTGGACATGCTGGCCCAAGCCAAGGCCCGTGGGTCCATTGAGGACGTGGAGGTAAGCGCCTCACTAGATGAACCACAGCGGTTGCAGTTGCAAACCACACTGGAACCCTTCCGGGTCGTGTTCTCCAACCGGCCTGGAAGGACTGAGTTAGCCGTCCACGAGGTGGACACCGGGAATCACGCCCCACTACGGCGAACACCCTATCGAATCTCTGACCAGGTGCAGCAGATTATGCGCCAGGAGATCGACGAGATGTTACAGCTGGGGGTGATTCGACGGTCAAAGAGCGCGTGGGCCTCACCTGTAGTTCTCGTGCCAAAGAAGGACCGGACCACCCGGTTCTGCTTGGACTACAGGGGGCTCAACGCCATTACAGTCTCTGATGCGCATCCAATGCCGCGCATCGAGGAGCTGCTTGAGAAGTTAGCTGGCGCAAAATACCTGACAATAATGGATCTGAGTCGCGGATACTGGCAGATTCCCCTGAGCCCCGAGGCGCAGGAGAAGTCTGCCTTTATCACACCCTTTGGACTGTACGAGTCCATGGTCATGCCCTTCGGCATGAAGAATGCCCCTGCCACTTTCCAGCGGATGGTCAATCTCCTGCTTCAGGGACTGGAGAAGTACGCTGTGGCGTACTTAGATGACATTGCCATCTTCAGTCCCTCCTGGGATGAACACCTGCAGCATCTCGAGGAGGTGCTCGGGCGAATTCACCGAGCAGGACTGACTATCAAGCCGGGAATGTGCCAGATGGGCATGAGGGAGGTTCACTACCTGGGGCACCGGGTAGGTGGAAACACCCTAAAGCCAGAGCCTGACAAAGTGGGCGTGATCGTGAACTGGCCCACTCCTGGGACCAAGAAACAGGTGATGTCCTTCCTGGGCACTGCAGGGTACTATAGGCGCTTTGTGCAGCACTATAGTAGCCTGGCAAAACCTTTGACGGACCTCACCAGGAAGAAGCTACCCCACATCGTCAACTGGACAGATGGCTGTGAGGGGGCCTTCCAGGCGTTGAAAACAGCACTGTGCAACGCCCCTGTGTTGAAAGCAGTCGACAGCAGTCGACCGTTCTTGGTACAGACCGACGCCAGCGAGTTTGGCCTCGGTGCTGTGCTCAGCCAGGTTGACTCGGAGGACCAAGAGCACCCCGTGTTGTACCTGAGCCGGAAACTTTTGCCGAGGGAAGTGGCCTACTCCACCATTGAGAAGGAGTGCCTGGCCATAGTCTGGGCCCTGCAGCGCTTGCAGCCCTACTTGTACGGTCGCACCTTCACTGTGGTGACCGACCACGACCCTCTGCGCTGGCTAAGCACCATGTGTGGAACCAATGGCAGGTTGCTACGCTGGAGCCTTGCCCTTCAGCAATTTGACTTCACCATTAAACACAAAGTGGGCAAAGAGCATGGTAATGCAGATGGACTCTCCCGCCAGGGTGAACCCACGGAGGTGCGCATGGAGGCATACTGAGAGGTTCTGCCGCCGTAGCGCACGCTAAAAGGGGGAGGTGTCACGATATGGTATGAAATATCATATAGGTTTAGTTTCTCTTGTCAGCCCAGGATGTGGGCTAAGAAACCCCCCCTTCTCTTTTACTTCAGAGTTGAGCTGCCTTTCCACTGTGCATGGGGGAAGAGGGTTTTATTGACGAAAGGCATTTACGACCGGCATTTCCTGTAGTAGAAAGTGCTCAGCTTTAACTGTTAGAGAAGATTCTAGAATCATGAAAGTCCTTTGTTCTGTTTTTGAAAGATATTAGGCAAACGATTTAAAATACGAACACAAAAATATATCGTCATAATCACACTCGGAGGATCTACCCATCCCTCGAAACACAGGTTTCTAGCTCCATCTGGTACAGAGGTAGGGATTTCTCTGTCAGTGTGCGTGACAGGTGGGACATGTTTGGTCTCACTGGAATGCCGGCGATGATACGAGATGAATGAGGGGTATGGTGCGATTATGATATGTTCAGCAGCGGAATTACAAGTCTTAGAAAGATTTAGCTTATACTTAGTCAGAATGCAGAGAGAGGAGGGACTGGGATAGCCAGCCTTTTTGGTGATGTCACCAGGTTAAGCTATAACTGTTTTGGCCGGACTCCAGCAGTCAGTCTGTTGCTGGAAGAACATGTGGGTCTGACCTGAAGAGCTGTACCTCATGCATTGGGATTTTTGGGAGCCCCTCCCTCTAGCATGGTGTTTGCCTGAACTGATATGAACTAAGAACATGTGAGTTATCTTTTCTTCCTTTAATCCTTTTATTTTCATAATTACCTTGTACATATTTGCAATTGTCTCATTTATAACATCTTTGTAAAATATTTTGATAAACACTGCATAAACTTTATGGGCATATTATTTCATGCCAGTTATTTCTCCATGCTCTAAAAACGTACCCTGTCTTTGAAGGGAATTTACGCTACTGTTTTGGGTTAGCTCTGGACCCGTTTAATCGGAGCTGGTGGCAGCTTACCATGTGCAGGCTTTAGGGGGGGGTCACTGTAGCGACTGCGGCTTGATAATTATTGTTCCTGCCTGAGTGGGAGTAGTTATCGCGTCGCTGCAGCGCGCCCAATAGCCAGTACATAGCAGGCAGCCTTTCTGGCGACTAATTACCCTAGGTGCAGTACCTAATCTGACCTGAGAGTAAGGGGGGCGCCAGAGAGCTGCAAGTGTTAAGTGGAACTGTAAGCGGGATACACAAATCCCTGCAGTTCATGGTATATTGAAGAGCAGTGGGATACCTAAAATAAGCCCCTGCTGTAAACTAAGAGGTCAATAGCATTGTGTGTGTTTTTCATCACATTGTGGCAGTGGAGGAATAACTAGGATAAGCCCCCTGCACATGTGATAGCCGTCTGCTGGCCTAAAGTCACCCCAATCCGTGACAGATGGTGGGCAGCGGCTAAGGGATCCTGACAGTCACGGTGTGAATCGTGACACTCTTTTTCTCATCTTTCAGGATACATCGGGGGCTCATCTACAGCATTCCAGAATGCTGTAGATAAGCCCCTGATGCAGGTGGGCTTAGTTCAACTTCCATTTTGGTGGTGACAGGTTCCCTTTAAGTTTAATGTCAAATAGTTCCAGTTGCAATGTTCGTTTTTAGGTATCACGAGCTCATTATCTTACAGGGAGTCTGTAATGACTACTTAAACTAAGCACAGGGGCTCGGTTGGCCATTGGTTTGGCCTCATTCAGACTCCTGGTAAAGCCACATTGTTCAAGAAGGATGAGGGCAAAGATAGATGCAAACAGAAAGATGCACTGGACGGTTTGGCAACGCCAAGGGTGCATCGCGTGACTGAGCTTGGGGGGATGTGCATTAGGGGTCCCATTACCTTAGTCTCTGAGCCATTCCTTTGCTTTGGGGTGGGGGAGGGCGCCATGGGCATAACCTGCCTAGGGCACCAAAATACTTTGCCCCGGCCCTGCTAACAAATATCAATATTCTAAGACAAGGGTGCACACAATTTTTGGGTCCCAAGGCCACTTATGGCATATTGAATGTACATGTAATAGTTCAATTTTTAGGGTCCACTCTACAGAAGAAATGCAGGTTGCCTTGCGCTAGCTAGGCTATTTATATTGTAGTTTTATAAGCTCCAAAAACAGATGAGCTTTTTGCATCTACTATATAACTACAATGAAGAGCGAGATCCGCCATCTTTCCTTCCCACCAGTTCCCCTCAGGAGTGCTGAAAACAGAGGAATTCTCAAATTTTCAGATGCCAGAGATAGCAAGGAACATAAGAGCATTGTGGGCGCAGGTTCTGTAGCCCTGTCCTAGAATCCAAAAAGTAAGTATTTTTTGCAGCAGCATAAGAGGGGGAAAGTTTTGCTTGTGGATTCCTACAAGCCGATGACATACACATTTCCTCCTCTTGTGGAGCTTTGGCATACTGTGCAGTCCATTAGTCATAGCTAGTTTTTATAACAGACGTGCATTGTAATTACTCAGATGTGCAGAAGTGTAATTCTTCTCTTAATGTCTTTACCCCCGAGCGAGAGCTATTCCTAGAAAGAGAAACCGATCCACCAAGGGGAAAATAAAACATGTTGGCAAGAAGTTACCGTAAGAACAAACTCTTTGTCGTCTATCTCCCTGCATTGTGCATGGTTCTGCGTCACAGTCACGCTTTATTACTAGTAAGTAAAGACACGAGCAACAATGGATTTTCTTACATCCTAACTACATATAAAGTGCACAAAGTCCGCACAGGATTCGGCTAGAAGATCAGTAATTGCACAGACACTTGTGGACGATCATACATATAATGCTACCACTAGCTAATAAAGCAAATTGAAATTTGCAGTAAAGTGAAATGGTAAAAAAGGTTGGACGTGCAGTCACTCTAAAAGTTTGTAATGAAACATTGTTGCAACAATTAATAATAAATAATTATTAGTATTATTAATTACTACTTTTATTTTATATATTGGAGCAAAAATAATTGAACATAAACATTCATGATTAATCACATCATACCATACCCACTTGGGCTGTCTCTACATTTCATTATTCTACACCAGGGGTGGGGAACCTCAGGCCCCAGGGCCATTTACAGCCCTCGATGACCTTTTATCAGGTCTCCGAGCAGATTCTCAGGGACCGCATTGTTGGGCAGGGAGCTGTATTTTGATTGCCACAAGCTCATTAATTTCTTCTTGCTCTGTTAGCACACACACGCAGTGTTCACTACTGAACACTGAAGGGCATGCAATGAAAGATTACGTCCTGAAACCAGAGTCAGAGTCAGGATGTACTGTGTGGGCGGAGTTTGTACGGCCCCCGAAGGATGGTATAAATATCCAAATGGCCCTTGGCACAAAAAAGTTTCCCCACCCCGATATACACTAAGGCTTAGTTCAAATTTTATTTGCCTAACATGGGAAGTATAATTGTGAGTATTTCTTTTCATTAACTAGTAATGTGTCCATAGGCACCCATGTATCCAGTGCAGGCACGGGCGTAAATACCGTGGTTGCAGAGGTCACCATCGCAGGTGATGGGCCCGCCGACGCCAGCACATTCAGCTGAAGTGTTGTGGCGCACAGACGTCTCGGGTCCGTGCGCAACAATACATGCTGCCGGCTAGTCAGAGGCCAACAGCTGATGTTGGCGTGCACATGACTGGTGACACATGGCAGTGACGTCTTGTGCTCTGGTCACCTGCACGCTGAAGTCAGCCATCTGCTTCTGAAGAGGACACCGCGCGGCAGGGGAGCGGATTGGATATACCCTATTTTGCGGATTATAAGATGCACCGGATTATAAGACACACCCCAAATTTTGAGAAGAAAAAATAGGAAAAAAAACATTTTTTTTAACAAAATGGTGGTACTTCTTAGAATCCATGCGTCGTATGGCTTACCGGGGGTGGTAGCTGCGGTGAAGTGGGATCTCAGGGTCGCTGCTAGAGAAGGCAAGAGTGGAGGGTTGCTGCAGGCCGCAGGCTGGGATGAGGGGGGTGTTCGGATGTGTGGTGCGCCGCTACGGGTGGCCTCCCATAATGTGGTGGTGCACCATCTTGGGTGTCAGGTCTAAGCATTCCTACATGAACAGTTTCCTGGAAAGTGGATTGATTGTCGTGGGCCAGTTGAATGGCCACCAAGGTCTCCCGATCTAACCCTCTTAGACTTTTATCTTTGGGGTCATCTGTAGGCAAGAGTGGGATTGCATTGACAATCCAACACAATGGGCAGAACTTTGAACACATTTTCTAAGTTGTCAGAAATTTGTAAATAACTCATGAAAGAATAAAGTTACGCTAACACCAAGAACACCATTGTTTTTCTTGTGAAATTCTCAATAAGTTTGATGTGTCACATGACCCTCTTCCCATTGAAAAAAATAAAGTTGGATCTAAAATGGCCGACTTCAAAATGGCCGCCACGGTCACCACCCATCTTGAAAAGTATTCCCCCTCCCATATACTAATGTGCCACAAACCAGAAGTTGATATCACCAACCATTCCCATTTTATTTAGGTGTATCCATATAAATGGCCCACCCTATACTTATGAATGACACTATCCATTTCATCATGTGATGCACTGGAAAGTGGGAAAAAAATTCCAAGTACGTTGAAATTGCAAAAAAGAATAATTGTTTTTAGGGGCTTTTACCAGCTTCCAGTAACGTCATGACGACAGAGCAGCGTCTTCTTTTCTGCTCTGTTGACAGGGCAACACAGTCGACATCATGCTGATTGACAGTCAACTCCCCGTCGACAGAGTAGTCGGAAGAAGAGCCGGTGCCGGGTATAACATGCTGGTACCAACCTGTTTTTTTGTTTTTTTTACTATGTACTTAAAAACTAACACAGGATAATCTGTTTAACTATGTAAATAAACAAAGTAAAAAAAAGTATGCTAAGTGGTACACATTTATTCAAATATAGTTAGAAGTGTCACAGCCTTCCATTGGAGGTATATGCCAGGAGAACCGTATATACTTCTCTCGACAGTCTCTGCTCATATCTTGTTTTCAGGCTAAGGAAGATCTGTGAGCAAGCACCTATTACAGGCTGTTACTCAGATAAAATACACGATTAGTGATACAGCAGGAGGGACTTATTCATCTTGGTTCATGTAATATCATATCCAGTCTTGAACCAAAATACCTTGTAGTAAAGTACACACATTATTGGGCTGTCTGTGTGCCAGAAAATCAAATCTACACCAAAAATATTAAGACTTTTTGAATTTGTAGAGAGAATGAAAAAGTATTCCTCGTCTCATACAATTGTGGTTATTATTATTGGTGCCCTTGATCACTTATTACAAAATACAATGGCCCCATCTTGCTGGTCTTGATGAAAGGGGGCATAATAGAGTCAGACAATACTGATTCATGAAGAGGTGCACGTCTCTTCATGAATTTGGAGCATCTGACGAGTGGTGTGCACCTCACTACCAATGTTACAGTCTCTGACAGGAGTAAGATTTCTGATGTAAGAAACACACCACAGCTCATGGCAGTAGACGAGCTGGGGTGGTCAGGTCTACACAATTCCCCATCTTCGCCCATTTTGGTGGAGCTTGGATGGAAACTGGCATGAAAACACCAAAAGTCACAAAAGTTTGCAGCAACTTCAAGTTGCGCCAACATTTTGGACTTTTCAAAACAATTTACACTAGATGTCAGAATTGGGACCATGATCTTCAGAGATAAGTGGATATTATTGGAATATTGAGATAGCATGTCCAATACATTCAATAAATATTAACCTCTCACCAGACATGCAGTAAAGTCAATAATAAATAGGGAAGAAACATAGCACAAGACTAGGACAGGATTAAAGGAACCCTTCTCTAATACTTGGTTGGCCTTCCAAACTTTATGCAGCCATCAGAGAGCTTTTTGCACTTGTCTGCTGGTAATTTCTTCCACTTCTATTCTTTCAAGCTTATGAATGTGTGCAGATCTCAGCTTTCTCCAAAGAATTTCAATTGTATTGTGATCTGGACTCATTGATGGGCAGTCAAAAAAAAAATAGTAAATTTTTCCATCTTAACCATTCCTATGTACTTTTGGATGAGTGCTTTTGGGTCATAATCATTTGCAGGCTACACAAAATGATCAACTTAAAAATAATCCAGTTATATTTGGTCAAACTAATGTAAGTTCACTCATCCTAGTATTATATTTACCAGTCTCACTCTTCAGCCCTTCCCGGCACCGCTCTGATTCCACTCTGCCATTTTGTGACTGCAACTTCTAAATGACCGGAAGTCAGAGGACACAAGCTCTCAGTGTAAGTCTATGAAAGCCTCGTTCAGACCTTGTTCTGGATCTCATACATTTACACTAGTGACTTCCAGCTCATCCAAATACTGGAGTCAGTAGCGTAGCTAACTGGAGGAGGGATCAAAGGGGGTCGTTGCCCCGGGGACCTGACCTGGAAGGGCCCACCTGGAGCTGCCGCTACTCTTAACTGTATTGGCACAGACTATGTTCACACATTGTTTTTGACTGTGGGCAAAACCTGATCTCTTAGCAGTAAAGAAGCTGCTTACAAAGAGCAGGTTGAGTTATTTTGCTGCGTTTTTCAGGATTCCAAAGTTCAGCTTTGCTTCCACCACAGAAGCATGCACACAGGTCACGAATGCAAGACATATGTGAAACCATTCACTTTTGGAAAAAGGACAATTTGATCAAATTATTTAGTGGAATCTTTGTGTCTGAAAAAATGTGACTTCTAAACAAAAAAGTTCATACGAGTTCATGAAAAAATACACAATTACAAATGTAACAGCGAGGGGAGGTGAATTTGTTGGGAATAGTTTATCTTACACATTAGCAGTGCATTGAGTTTGTAGGACACTGCTTACTTTTAGACTTTGGTCAGCCCTTGAATTAATCAAGTATTGTTCAATTTCACACCTTGGTCAGCCAATGTTTACTTTTCACATATCACTAATTTAAAGGGGCATTCCCATCTCTAAGATCCTACCCGATATGTAGAATACCTACAATCTGAAATGTAGGTAGTTTTTCTAATTCGCGAAGCCTTTTCTTCATGTGCAGGCATTGCAGGACATAAGGAATCCATGGTTACCACCACTGATATAGTTGGCTAGTTGCTAGTGGTCATAATCATGGATACTATAAAACTATAGCTACATTTCTAATTTGCTAATATTACACCTACTAAATAATGGGATAGGATCTTGGAGATGGGAATACCCCTTTAAATTAAATTGTACTAATCCTAAACTGCCATTCTCAGGTGAGAACACCAATACACAATGGTTTCAACTTTGTAACATCATAAAAATAAATGGGTTTCACATACTGCTGAATCAGCAAATCCTGATACTTGTGTTTTGTTCCTGCATTTTTGCACTTACTCATTGATTTCTATTGGTGAAAAATAAACACTGACAGTGATATGCTGCAGTTTTAAAAAATGCAGCAGTTTTCCAATTCAGTGAGGAAACAAAAGAATGTGTCTGAAAGAGATTTCTGAAATCTCATAGTTTTTGCTGGTACTGTAAAACACAGTTTTTAATTTGCATCACAAAAATGCAGCACAAAAACGCAACAAAAACGCATTGCGTGAACATAACCTTTAACTCTGCGACAAAGCAAGGAGAAATGGTCTACCTGCACTGCCGCTCTCCATTCTGTAGGACACAAGTCTCATTAGGCCTGAGACCTACAAAAAGGTAGGTCCAAGGAAGAGCCACGCATTGGAAGTCAGAGTACCGGCACAATGACGTCACTGTGTCGGACAGCCAGGGGGCCATAATAACAGTGCATGGGCTACTACTAAGCAGGCCATCATAACAGCATGGGGCTGCTAAGCTGGCCCTGATGCATAATGTGGTTTACTAAGTAGGCTATCATATAGTGTGGCTGCTAAGTGGACCCTCATATGGAATGGGGGGCTAATAAAGGGGCCCTCATACAGAGTTGGAGCTTCTAGTAGGACCAACAGAGTGGAGGCTATTAAGTGGATAATCTTAGGGGGCCAATATACTGTATGGACTACTGTGGAGACCATCATACAGTTTAGGGACTACTGTGGGTGCAGTCACGCAGTGAGGGGCCATCTGAGTGTGGGGGATACACTAGGGACATCGTACAGTGTGGGAGCCCATTATACAGTGTGGGGTTACTAAGGGGGCTACTAAAGGGCCATTATACAGTGTTGAGGCTACTGTGTGGCCATCATACAGTGTGTGGACTACTTGGGGGCATCATATAATTTTCAGTGAATTACTGTCTATAGTGGAGCTGTAGGGACATCATACTGTATTGACAACTGTGGGGACATCATACTGTACATAAGCGAGTTGTGGTGTTGAGGGGAGCTGTACAGAGGAAGTCTCAGGGGACATTATTACTGATAAGTGGACACTTATTCTTAGGAGACTGATTGTTTTGTGACTGTCAAAGTGGCACAAAGGGGACATTATTACTTTCGGGGGCAAAACGTGTGTTCCGTTTTCTAGGACTCTTGGACAGGACAGTAATATATTCTAGAGGACTAGATCTAGGTCTAGAGTATTAGCAGGATAAGGAGTTTGTAATCTACAGGGTGGGCCATGTATATGGATACAACCTAAATAAAATGCGAATGGTTGGTGATATCAACTTCCTATTTGTGGCACATTAGTATATGGGAGGGGGAAAACTTTTCAAGATGGGTGGTGATCATGGTGGCCATTTTGAAGTAGGCATTTTGGATCCAAATTTATTTTTTTTCAATGGGAAGAGGGTCATGTGACATCAAACTTATTAAGAATTTCACAGGAAAAACAATTGTGTGCTTGGTTTTAATGTAACTTTATTCTTTCATGAGTAATTTACAAGTTTCTCTTTGTTTACAGCCATTGACAGATCGCAGGGGTTAACACGTGAGGAGCGGATAGAAATTGTGTTGATGTCTGGTGAACGCAGTACCCGGGTCATTGCAGCAGATTTCAATGCAAGACACCCTATCCAAGAAAACTCTCGCCATTCCCATGTTATTTAGGTGTATCCATATAAATGGGCCACCCAAAAAAGTTTGCCTCATCGCTGAATATAATGTCCTGTCTAAACTGAGGTTCCTGTTCCATTTTTTGTTTTGCCCATTCGGCAAATTCAGAGCACCGATCTTGGTCATCCTCTTTGAGATGCCGCAGCAGCTGGATTTTGTAAGGGTGCCATTTGTGAGTAGCTAATATCTGCCGAAGGGATGTTCAACTGATGCCAGATCGGCGCGCTGAATTTGCAGTATAGGGCAGATGTAAGCCCATAATGCTGTGTATAGGAGAGCTATGGACCCATCATACTGTGTATAAGGAAGCTGTCGGAGCATTATACTGTGTATAGGGGAGTTATGGGATCACCATAATGTGTATAGGAGAGTTGAACATGGGGAACTCAGGGGACATTATTACGGCTGTGTGCACACGTTGCAGATTTTTCACGTTTTTTTTCGCTATAAAACCGCATACATTATGCATCCCATCATTTAGAATGCATTCCGCAATTTTTGTGCACATGATGCGTTTTGTTTTTTTCTGCGAAAAAAACGCATTGTGGTAAAAAACACAGCATGTTCATTAATTTTGCGGATTTTTTGCGGATTTCCCACTATATTATTGCATTGGGAACCTCCGGAAAAATCAGCCCCAAAAAAAAAAACGCACCAAAAACACGGTAAAAACGCATGCGGATTTCTTGCAGAAAATGTCCTGTTTTGCTCAGGAAATTTCTGCAAGAAATCCTGAACGTGTGCACATAGCCTAAATGTTAAGTGGGCACGTAAACATTATAATAAAATGGGGCACTCAGTATTGTGACCATCAAAGTTGCACATTGAATATTATTACTTTCTAGGGTCAAAATGTGGAGGGCACATGCACAGGAAATTAAGATTTTCTAGGGGGCAATTGTACCATCTAAAGAGCACAATAGAGGCATTATTACGATGTAAGGGGCACAGTTTTGGCATTAATATGTGGGGAGGAGCTCTGTTTTTATACCACACAGCAGGTGCAGTAATAGGGACACAAGGCAGCAGCGGCTCAGTATTGGGGTATCAGCAGGATGAGGAGTTTGTGCAGGTTGGGAATAGATGTGAACAGTGCTGGAAATGTGTGATAAATGTGTCTTTTTGCAATCTCAGCAGATGAGTCCTGGCTGGAGAAGTCGACATGTCCGTCTCGGCCAGATGGAAAAGACGGTAAAGTGAACGACTCCACCAGAAAGAACATCACCTATAAGTCACCATCTGTAACTGTACCGTGATCTCTATATGTCCTGCAGGACCGGTATCTACCACTATCAGGGCTGGTTTTTGTATAGAGATTTATTTTCAATAACAGTACAGTCATCTCCTAACATTCCTCTATACCCACCGTAGTCATAATCATGGGTACCTGGTTAGGAGCCACAGGCGGACACAAACAAAAAAGGTCCCATGTGCAAGAACAATATATGGGCCCTTTGCATCCCAATAGCTCCTAAAAATGCAAAATTGAACCTTCTTTAGAGGTAAAAATGGGCCCCTTACCTCTTGGGCCCATGTGAGGCAGCACAGGTTGCACTAATGATATGTCTGCATGTTAGGGGCCCATTCATGTTTCGCCCCCCCTGAGCTGAACCCCTAGCTACGCCTCTGATGGAGCTGCATGTCTCTAACCAGCATACAAAGAAACTAACCTCTTCAGCACCAAAGGAAACAAAGTCCATTTAATATAAGGAACACACAGGCTAAATGGAAGACCTGCAATTCACAATACAAAATGATCATATAACCCCAGATCTCCCAGGAGGACGTGACACACTCGTGACACAGATTGCTATACACAGTACACATCACATAGGAGACGCAGACTTGTATGTTGTATACATCACATAGGAGACACTGGGGCTGGTGTATATAAATCACATAGCATACAAACTAGTGAATATACATCACAAAGGAGACACAGACTGCTGTGTATACATCACATAGGAGACACAACAAATTCATACATTGCATCAATGACTACTGCACTACTCGTAGGAGCAGGATAGACTCACAGATAGCACTCCCACAAAAAACTTCCTGATGTGGGAACTGACAAACGTCAGGTCATAATCCAGTGTTGCGCTCATTGCAGCTGCGTATTTCCACAATCTAAGGAAGCGTTAAAAGGCTAGCCATCAGAAAAACAGGGTTGGCGGCCTGAGTAGTACAGCGCCCAGTAATATGCCTGATAACTGGAGGAAATAACATCTGGCCAGAGGTTCCCCACCCCTGCTGTAAACACATTCAAGCCCTCCAAATCTCAGAGTCAGCAAAGCAGCCCCACAATATTATGGATCTATTACCCCGATTCACTGGAGGTGGAGTGCACTTTTCTTGATAGGCTTGATTTTGTTGCCTACATACATAAGGCTGGCGGCTAATGTACACTGCAAAACAGCTGTTTTATCCGCAGAACACTGTTCCAGAAGCACAGTGGTTGGTCTATGCAACTTATTTATACCTTAGGCAAGTGGGGTTCTCCTTGGTATTTGCATATAATGCCCTATTTTGTTCAGTGTTCAGCTTATGGCACATGAAGGTTGAAACCATCACTACAGATGTCTCCCACTCAGCCTGCAGTTCTTTGAATGTTGTCCATACTTTTTCTGCCTCATTTTGTACCAGTTTCTAAATAGTTCATCAATTTTCCTTTTAACCATGTCCTGGAAGGTTTAACTGTTCAATGAGTTGTAAACTACTTAAAGGGAATCTGTCAGTCAATTCATGGTGCCTAAACCACAGGCTGCATGAATCAGAACTTGGATGCACAACTTGTACTCCAGTGCTTCAGAGGGAACATAGTTTAATGACTCAGGTGGGGACCATAAGCAGGATGAGACTAGTCTGACACCGCCATGGGCTGCCTTCTCCCAGCACTGCTCCAGATGATTGACAGGTCCCTCCCCATGTACAAACGTGAGAGATCTGTAAATTAACTTAAGTGGTGGTGGGGGGGGGGACACCATACAGGGCCAGTGCTTGATTACTAGCGTCTCTGGATATGGTCCCCACGCGTAACTTCAAACTATGTTTTTGGGGAATACCAGAGCACTTCAGAGCAAAACATACCTGGCGGCAATCATGCGTTCAGGTTCTAACTCATGCTGCTTGTGGTTTGAGTTGCATGAATCAGCTGATAGGTTCCCTTTCTTAACATTTTGAATTGCTGAAGCTGGGATGCCAAGGTCTTTTTGAGATCGTCCTACACTCTTTAGATTAGTTATGCTTGGTGATAAAAGCATTCTGTGGTCAGCTAAGAAACCCCTCGTGTTTACAGTTTCCTTCTGAACAAGCATCAGGGAAATGTGTGTCCTTTTTAAGCATCAAAGTCACAATACAAAGGCGTGTTAAAGTCACGTTAGCACTGAAAATTCAGGAACAGGTAAGTTTAATTTCTATTTAATCGCAGTTTAATTTTGTCTTTTGCTCCAAACTGAACAGATGTGCCATGCTTCCATCCCTCAGTGTCTGGGATGCAGTTACTGACAACTCAGCAGTCCATTCTGATGCAGAGGTGTGCTGAAGGTGTCAGTACTTTGACAGTTCAGTTGACCAGTCTGGTTTTGGTGCGTGCTGAGCTGTCTGTTTTGATTGACAGCTCAGCCATCCAATCTGAGACAAGGAGGTGCTGGCTGTCTCTAGGTGTTCCATGTCCCAGGTAATTGCCAGGCTACTTAGCTCGGCTGTCAGTCCCAGACCTCTTCCAGTTCTGCATTCGGCTCTGGGAGCTTTGTGCCTCTGTGCCTTGTGTTCTGGACCTTTTTGTTGCCTGACCTTGTACCTCGTTCCGACCATCCACTTTGCCTAGCCCCTCTGTTCTGATCAGCTATCCTCATAGAATTCTGACATCTGACCATTATCTGATTATGCCTTTGTCTTTCCCTGTTTATGAAGTACCCTCCGGGCTCCTGACATCACAACATCACAAGCTGGTGCCAATAGCCCCTTTCGGTTAAAGCCAGTTTTGGTGTTTAAATTTTTAATTATCATATTCCACGAGCTATAACTTTTTTTAGGGTAACATATAGTTGTATGAAGGCTTGTTTATTTTGAGATGAGTATTTGTCAGTATAATAATTTTTGGGGTACATATAAATAAACTTATTAGCCTTTTATTCGGAGGAATGTAAGAAAAATAGATATTCTGCCACTTTTTTGTGCTTTAAATTCTACGCTATTTACGGTGCTGTGCAAATATAAATGTCAATTTTATTCTGTGGGTCAGTATGATAATGGTGATAACCATATTACATAATAATAGTTTTATTTCTGTTTTCTTATTTTTGCACAATACAGTTTGAAAAATTAACACTTATTTTTGTATTGCAATAATCTGAGAGTCATAATATTCACAATTTTCTGTCAGTTTATTTTTTGTGTGTAACAAGTTGTAGTTTTATAAGTGCCATATTATAGTACATGTGACTTTTTAACGTACTTTATTACCCTGTTGGAAAGGCAAAATTAACAAGAAAACAGCAATCCTAAATGTTACATATTTTTTAACACCATTTACCACCAAGTATAATTACCAAGTTAACCTTATTATGATGCCATTATATATATATATATATTTATTACACACACACACACACACACACACACACACACACACACACACACACACACACACACACACACACCGTAATACCATATTTATGCAGATTTGTTTATTTTCTTGGGTTTATGTTTATTATTTTCTCATTTTGCATAAATTCCCGCTCCCCCTTTTTTGGGTACATATGACTTTTTGATTACTTTATAATTAATTTTTTTGGTAGGAGGCATAAAGAAAAACAATAAAGCAGTTAATTGTGCAACATAATTACAGAATAAACTTATTTACTCTGTGGGTGGAAATGATTACAGTGGTGACCACTTTACATTTTTTGCTGTTTTACCACTTTTGCACAAAAAAATAACTTACTTTTTATGATGGTAGTGATATTGTGAGAGCCCACTGTTTAATTTAAATTGTTTTCAGAACTGTATGAAGTCTTATTTTTTTCATAATAAGCTGACGTTTTTAGATAGTATTTTGGGATACAAGCAACTTTTTGATCACTTGTTATTTCATGTTTTTGGGAGAAGAGATGAACAAAAAAAAAGGAATTATGGCACAGTATTTCAGGTTATATTTAATGACATTCACCTTAGAAGATAACATTATAATATAGTTGTAAAACACAGGTCATTTCGAACATGGTGATAGCTAATAAGTGTTGTCCCCATGTTGTTGTTCATGGGGATTGTTTTCACAAATAAACCATTTTTTAAATTATAAAAACTGCAATTTAGTTTTTTTATATTTACATTTGTTTACACTTTAACATTTTATAAATTTTTACAATAAATTGATAATGCACTGTACTACTTATTCGGTGCAGTAAATTACCTCATCCTCTAGGTGTTTGACTGACAGCCTATTAGACCCTGCATCTGGAGGGATGTGATAGGCTGAGGTATATGGCAGAAAAGAAAGCTATTGTTAGGCCTCCTAGATGCCATAAGAACTATCATTATCCTGAGATTGCGCTGTCATGCCACTGTCACTACTGACAAGTTAAATTACACTATAAGGCCGGCCTCACACTTGGCGTAAGACAATACGCCACGTATTATACGTCCGTACTACGGCCGTAATACAGAGAAATGTTCCCAAAATATTGATCCGTAGTCAGGGTGTTTCAGCGTATTTTGCGCATGGCATCCTCCGTATGTAATCCATATGGCATCCGTACTGCGAGATTTTCGCGCAGGCTTGCAAAACCGACATCTAATGGATTTATGTGCTCAAATGTTCGGGAAAACATATATATATATATTCTGTATTTAGATTTCATTCAGCGCGATATCTGTGAACAGCCGGTAATTCAATTGCCGGCTTTTCATTTCTCCTGCACAAACCCGACAGGATATGAGACATGGTTTACATACAGTAAACCATCTCATATCCCCCTTTTTTTTTGCATATTCCACACTACTAATGTTAGTAGTGTGTATGTGCAAAATTTCAGCGCTGTAGCTGCTGAAATAAAGGATTAAATGGCGGAAGAAATTGGCGTGGGCTCCCGCGCAATTTTCTCCGCCAGAGTGGTAAAGCCAGTGACTGAGGGCAGATATTAATAGCCAGGAGAGGGTCCATGGTTATTGGCCCCCCCGTGGCTAAAAACATCTGCCCCCAGCCACCCCAGAAAAGGCACATCTGGAAGATGCGCCTATTCTGGCACTTGGCCACTCTCTTCCCACTCCCTGTAGCGGTGGGATATGGGGTAATGAAGGGTTAATGCCACCTTGCTATTGTAAGGTGACATTAAGCCAGATTAATAATGGAGAGGCGTCAATTATGTCACCTATCCATTATTAATCCAATTGTTGGAAAGGGTTAAAAAACACACACACACACACGATTTAAAAGTATTTTAATGAAATAAACACAGCGGTTGTTGTAATAATTTATTGCTCTCTCATTCCATTTTCAGACGCTCGCTTGGCAAAACAATAAACACACAAGATACATACCCTCTCTGATGAACTGTCACGTCCCACGAAGTAATCCATCTGAAGGGGTTAACTAATATTACAGGCAGAGCTGCGGTAAACCACTCGCTCGTGCCTGTAATCCCCTCGTGCCTGTAATCCCCGGGTGCTGAAAGGAAAGCAGTGATCTATACTTACATTCAGTTGTGGTGATGCGCCCCTGCTGGATGTTCTCATGAACTGCAGCCTGGGAACTTTTTCCCACGCTCCAGGTCATATGAGGACATCCACCAGGGGGCGCATCACCGCGACTGAAGGAAATGTAGGTCAATGACCTATAGTTACCTTCAGTCGCGGTGATGCGCCCCCTGGTGGATGTCCTCATATGACCTGGAGCGTGGGAAAAAGTTCCCAGGCTGCAGTTCATGAGAACATCCAGCAGGGGCGCATCACCGCAACTGAATGTAAGTATAGATCACTGCTTTCCTTTCAGCACCCGGGGACGAGGGGATTACAGGCACGAGCGAGTGGTTTATCGCAGCTCTGCCTGTAATATTAGTTAACCCCTTCAGATGGATTACTTCGTGGGACGTGACAGTTCATCAGAGAGGGTATGTATCTTGTGTGTTTATTGTTTTGCCAAGCGAGGGTCTGAAAATGGAATGAGAGAGCAATAAATTATTACAACAACCGCTGTGTTTATTTCATTAAAATACTTTTAAATCATGTGTGTGTGTGTTTTTTAACCCTTTCCAACAATTGGATTAATAATGGATAGGTGTTATAATTGACGCCTCTCCATTATTAATCTGGCTTAATGTCACCTTACAATAGCAAGGTGGCATTAACCCTTCATTACCCCATATCCCACCGCTACAGGGAGTGGGAAGAGAGTGGCCAAGTGCCAGAATAGGCGCATCTTCCAGATGTGCCTTTTCTGGGGTGGCTGGGGGCAGATGTTTTTAGCCACGGGGGGGCCAATAACCATGGACCCTCTCCTGGCTATTAATATCTGCCCTCAGTCACTGGCTTTACCACTCTGGCGGAGAAAATTGCGCGGGAGCCCACGCCAATTTTTTCCGCCATTTAACCCTTTATTTCAGCAGCTACAGCGCTGAAATTTTGCACATACACACTACTAACATTAGTAGTGTGGAATATGCAAAAAAAAGGGGGATATGAGATGGTTTACTGTATGTAAACCATGTCTCATATCCTGTCGGGTTTGTGCAGGAGAAATGAAAAGCCGGCAATTGAATTACCGACTTTTCACTAACAGCGCTGCGTATTTCTCGCAAGTCACACTGCAGGTCCGTGTGGAATCCGTATTTTTCTCGCCCCCATAGACTTTCATTAGCGATTTTTTTGCGCAATACGCTGACAAACGCAGCATGCTGCGATTTTGTACGGCCGTAGAAAGCCGTATAATACTGAACCGTAATATACGGCTAATAGGAGCAGCCCCATTGAGAATAATTGTGCCGTATGTAATGCGAGTTTTACGGACGTAGTTTCTGCGCTCTTACGTCCGTAAAACTCGCCAGTGTGACGCCGGCCTAAGGGTATGTTTCCACGGTACGTAAACGCTGCTTGTTTGACGCTGCAGCGTCAAACAAGCAGCGTCCAGATGTTCCAGCATAGTGGAGGGGATTTTATGAAATCCCGTCTCCACTATGCGTGGAAACCCGCACGCGGAGGCCCTGCGACTCCGGACATGCTGCGCGTCTTTTCAGAACGCAGCATGGTTGTACACCTTGCGGGGACGCAGCGTCCCCGCAAGGCATATCACAGGGCCCTATGGCGAGGGGTGCGATGATCCCGGATGTGTACTGTACACATCCGGCACCATCGCGTCCCATTAAGGGGGCGGGGCTTAGCGCCGAGCGGCTTCGCCGCTGCGGCGATCCCGCCGGCGAAACGGACCGTGGAGACGTACCCTAAGGCTATGTGCACACGTAGGTTCGGGTCCCTGCGGGTTCTCCCTCAGCGGATTTGATAAATCTGCAGGGCAAAACCGCTGCGGTTATCCCTGCAGATTTATCACGTTTTGTCTTGCGGTTTCCGCTGCGGGTTTACTCCTATACTATTGATGCTGCATATGCAGCAATATGCAGCATCAATAGTAATGTTAAAAATAAAAAAAATAAATGGTTATACTCACCCTCTGACGTCTTGATCTCCTCGGCGCTGCACGCGGCCGTCCGGTTCCAAAGATGCTGTGCGAGAAGGACCTTCGTGACGTCACGGTCATGTGACCGCGACGTCACCGCAGGTCCTGCTCGCACAGCAACCCTGCCAGCGGACGGCCGCGTGCAGCGCTGAGAGGTGAGTATAGCATTATTTTTTATTTTAATTCTTTTTTTTTTTTACCACAAATATGGTTCCCAGGGCCTGGAGGAGAGTCTCCTCTCCTCCACCCCGGGTACCATCTGCACATTATCCGCTTACTTCCCGCATCGTGGGCACAGCCCCATGCGGAAAGTAAGCAGATCAATGCATTTCTATGTGTGCAGAATCGCTGCAATTCTGCACAAAGAAGTGACATGCTGCGGGTTGTAAACCGCTGCGTTTCTGCGCGGTTTTTCCCGCAGCATGTGCACAGCAGTTTGCGGGTTCCCATTGGTTTACATGTTTACTGTAAACGCAATGGAAACTACTGCGGACCCGCAGCATCAAAATCGCTGCGGTTCCGCGGTAAAAACCGCAGCGTGTGCACATAGCCTAAAGGCTCGCTCACACTGCTGTATAACATGGCCGAGTGCTATCTGATGTTTTATCGGATAACAGTCAGGCCAAAATTATACTATGGGGTAGTGCAGATCTGTGATTATCTCATGGCGATTTGGCATGAGAGAACAATCACAGCATGCCGCGATCGGCAGCGAACACATACAAGTCTATGGGTGAAACAACGGACAGCACTCGGATGTCATCCCAGTGCAGTGTTGCATACGCCAAGACACGCAATGGAGGAGATGGAGAAAATACTTTCCTCGTCTCCTTTGCACCTGTGCTCTGATTCTCACATGAGAGGATCAGATCACAGTAAACCGACACTCGGATCACAGTAAAACATTTGGATCACACTCGCAGCAAAGCTGGAGCCAAGGGTTATTAGCAGATCGCATAAGATGCCATTAGCCGATCGCATCGGATGCTATACGCTAGTGTGAATCCAGCCTTAGGGCTCATTTCCACATGCGAGGCACACGTCCGTATCTCGCATGTGGAAACCAAGCTCTGGCGCCGGCACTTTGGAGCGGAGCTGTGCAGCTCCATGTGTTCCTATGC
This sequence comes from Ranitomeya variabilis, assembly GCF_051348905.1. Lineage (NCBI taxonomy): Eukaryota > Metazoa > Chordata > Amphibia > Anura > Dendrobatidae > Ranitomeya > Ranitomeya variabilis. The sequence continues at coordinate 602,754,684 of NC_135236.1, forward strand.
GGCCGCACGCTCCGCTCTGGAGTGCCGGCTCCACAGCTTGGTTTCCACATGCGAGATACGGACGTGTGCCTCGCATGTGGAAATGAGCCCTTAGAGTCAGAACCAGTCCAATCACACACACTAGGAGCTCAGCTGTGTATTACTGCTGTTTTCTGCTGCCGGTGTGGCACGTGCAAAATTCCGTTGCTATCCCTAAAACATAATGATGCAGTGAATTATGATAAACTACTTCCAATCTAAACATAAAGATACGGCCCCTTTAGGGAAGACGTTAGCTGTGGCCTAGCTTTTTCATTTTTATATCGTACCCTTTTTTCCTTTTCCTGCTAAGGCATATTTTTATTATTGTGTATACTTGTCTGTAGTAATCAGACACTATATAGTGTAATGGTGCACTGAACATTCAGGGCTGGATGCCATTAATGTTGACCGCAGCTGTATTCCCAGAGTTATCACCTTGCTGTATTGATTAGATCAGTACAGCCCACAATACTGCAATACACACCAACAGGTGCTAATCACAAAATTAGAATATCATCAAAAAGTTAATTTATTTCAGTTCTTCAATACAAAAAGTGAAACTCATATTACACGGTGTCCCAAATTATTATGCAAATTGGATTTAAGTGTCATAAAGATTTATTGTTTTGTTTTTCAAATCAACTCGTGGATGGTATTGTGTCTCAGGGCTCAATGGATCACTGAAATCAATTGGAAACACATGTGATAATTAGTATTCCAGGTGATTCTAATTAATGAAAAACTACTTAAAAGTGATGTTCCACATTATTAAGCAGACCACAGGTTTCAAGCAATATGGGAAATAAAAAGGATCTCTCTGCTGCTGAAAAGTGTTAAATAGTGCAATGCCTTGGACAAGGTATAAAAACATTAGAAATTTCATGAAAACTTAAGAGTGATCATCATACTGTGAAGAGATTTGTGACTGAAACAGAGCACAGACAGAGTTCATGCAGATAAAGGTATAATGAGGAAGGCTTCTGTCAGACAAATTCATTGGATTAAGAGAACAGCTGCCAAAATACCATTACAAAGCAGCAAACAGTTATTTGAAGCTGTTGGTGCCTCTGGAGTCCCTCGATCTTTAAGGCTATGTGCACACGTAGCAGATTTTTCACGGTTTATTTCGCGGTTTTTCGCTATAAAACCGCGAAAAAAAGGCTGACATTAAGCATCCTATTTAATAGCATGCAATCCGCATTTTTTGTGCACACGCTGCATTTTTTTCCTGAGCGGAATCGCATTCCAGAAAAAAATGCAGCATGTTCATTAAATTTGCGGAATCGCGGGGATTCCGCACACCTAGGAATGCATCGATCTGCTTGTCCTTGTGAATCTCCCCCATATTTTTGAATGGCACTCTGTGAACAGCCAGCTTCTTTAGCAATAACCTTTTTGTGGCTTACCCTGCTTGTGGAGTGTGTAAATGACTGCCTTCTGGACATCTGTCAAGTCAGCAGTCTTCCGCATGATTGTGAAGCCTACTGAAACACACTAAGGGACCCTTTCAAATGCTTAGGATGACTTTGCAGGTGTTTTTTGCTTATTATTCTAATTTATTGAGATAAATGACTTTTGGGTTCTCATTGGCTGTAAGCCATAATCATCAATATTAACATAAACAAACACTGGAAATAGATCACTGTGTGTAATGACTATATAATATATGAGATTCACTTTTTGTATTGAAGAACTGAAAAAATGAACTTTTGGATGATATTCTAATTTTGTGAGAAGCACCTGTATGTGAGCACTGAACACACCACATGCCGGAGTTCTATAACTATTAAACCACAAAGCAGTTAAAATAAAACCGTAAATGTGATGAAATGCAAATGAGCATCCACATGTTCATGGCTCCTCCGGCCTGATACACAAATGCATACATGCTAGGATAATAAGCGCACGCTGAAGGAATTCAGGATATTGGGCAATGAAAAATATTTACATCCTTTGAAATAAACCCTAGTAACCTTTGTACAGAGCGTGAGGAATGACGTACTGTCTGTGCTCTTAAAGGGCCACTCACACCTACATCCATCATGTGCTTACATTACACACACAAATAAAGAGCACATGTTGGCCAGAGGAGAAATGTCATTATTCCCACAGCTTTTACTGCATTCCTGGCTATACTGCTCTCGTTAGCAGCCAACACGGAGTACAGAGATTTCCATACCTGTGGAATGGCCTTCTTTTTACATGGTTTTTTTTTTTTTTTTTTTAATAGGCACATTTACACTCTAGGACTAAACACAAAAAGTTATTACAGTATATGATGCTAAGATATAACAATTACTATTGAATGAGAGATTGCAGTCGTTTGGCACCACATGGGCTGGTTTGGCTTTTATCCAAAGTGTCATGGCAAGGCTCATTAAAAAGTAGATATTGACTTTTAGGATTGCTATTTCCAATAGGTAGCACTAGAGTTCTAGTCCTCCATCTCTGAAAAGATAATGCTGAAATTAACACTTTGTGTGACTACAGACTGACGAGCACTGTGCACACTGTCTCCCCGGGGCTATGATGCAGTGTTGTGACACATGATTTCCGGCGTCCAATCATCTCTGGCGTCACTGTCTCCACCTTCGGACAAACTGAACATGAAGAGGAAGTCTGGGATGAGCTGCAGCAGATCGCTGGCTTCCTCTTCATATTCAGTTCATATGAAGGCCGAGACTGGACGCCAACACTGCATCACAGCCCCGGGGAGAGCGAATGCCGACACCGGAGGTGAGGATAGGCTTTATTATGTTATTGGGGGCCGAACATTTAGATTAAGAAGGGGTTGTCCTAGTAGTGGACAACATCTCTAATCACCCACCTTCTCTCAATAGAAGCCAATTGAGAGGATCACAGGAGTCTAGTGTTCACGTGACCACAATATGCAAATTGCCAACATGCAGTCACATAATGACCCACTGGCACATGGAGTAACGGGAATCATGACCGTGTGCACATCACACACTGTCACAGTTTGTCAGTCTGTAGTCACACACAGTGTTAATGTCAGCATGATCTTCAGAGATGACGATTTGTGTGATTTGCAAGCGCACAATACAGGTGAATCTTGTCCTTGCGCAGACGACCACTTTAATAAAGTTTGGTTACACTTGTGTCAGTTGCAAGTTCTGCCCTTTTCACTGGAAATAAAAGCATATTGCACTTTCTTTGCTTTATTAAAATGCCAAAAAAAGGACCAACAGAAACCATTACACTATGTTCATGAGTCGCGTTTTTGCAGAGGTTTTTTATGAAAATTTTCAGCAGCATTTCACAGCACCAACAAAGTCTATGAGATTCCAGAAATCTCATGCACACACCTTGGGGTTTTTTTTCCTGTTTTGTCAAAGAGCTGCATTTTTGCAAAATACAGAAATTCAGCCACAAAGCAATGGGTGGTGCAGAAAAATGCTGCAAATGCACTGAAACACACAGGTATCAGGTTTTGCTGCGTTTTTGGTGCAAAACGTGATGACATTTTTTTATGCACTAAACTTTATCAGCATGCACAAGAGACAAATGTATCCTGACAAAAACGCTGCAATAAAAACTAAGCAAAACCTGCTTTTTTGTAAGCAGCTTAAACTTTCCATTAAAAAAAACCACACAACAAAAAAGCAATGTGTGAACATAGTCTTATAATTAACAGGGGGGGCTGTCTGACTCCATTCCATTAGTGGCAGTCATTGAATTGATCAGTTTTTTGTTCTGTTTTTCTTTTCCTATAAAGGTATAGCAAACCAAATGAAAATGTGAGTGTAGATTTAAAAGGGAGCTACTTTTTCAATTAACTTCAGAATAAGCTGTGCTGTGTGTGTGGATGAGGAATAACACCCTTTCTGCCATTACATGACCTGTATCTTTCAGTAATTTTTCCCTCTGCAGATTCCATTTCTAGTATACGATTGAATCTAAGCTAATGGGTGCTGCTATGATGTGTCATACACTAAACTGGGGTCACCTTCCTGTTGGTCGAGAGCCACCTGTGGCTCACGGACCCGTGATGGGTGGCTCGTGGCTCTCTGCCACCTTGGGGTGCATCAGGTGTAGCAAACAGCCATTGAGTAGATCTCTAGATGGTGACTTTTGGGTGTAGTCCTACACAGAAGAGTAATTCGAAATAGGGGTAAGGTAGGAAACCCTGGAGCTTGGCATACTGGCTTGTGTGATTTCAAAGGAAAAGCTTTGGCTTTTATTATACTGGTTAGAGGGGCTCTGGGTGTCACTACTGTGAGTGGGGCAAGAGCTCGATGTGGCTCTACAGTTCAGAAAGGTTGGGGACCTCTGCACTAAACACACAGTAAAGGATTATTGCTCTTTCAGCACACAAACAGAAGCAGCAGGAGGATAATATCAGAAGTACTGAGTTGTGTAGCTGTGAACCCTGCTCTGTGGTGAAATAAATTACTTGCTATAAAACCTTCAGTGGGGATCTGTTTCTTTCCGTGTCAGTGCCTCCCCTCACATCTCTAACCAAACATCACATAGTATTGGCAGCCTATTTTGTGTTGAGTAAAACGGATTTGAGCTATTTTTTCAGAGTACATGAGTAGTGTTGAGCGATACCGTCCGATACTTGAAAGTATCGGTATCGGAAAGTATCGGCCGATACCGGCAAAATATCGGATCCAATCCGATACCGATACCCGATACCAATACAAGTCAATGGGACTCATGTATCGGACGGTATTCCTGATGGTTCCCAGGGTCTGAAGGAGAGGAAACTCTCCTTCAGGCCCTGGGAACCATATAAATGTGTAAAAGAAAGAATTAAAATAAAAAATATCGCTATACTCACCTCTCCGACGCAGCCGGGACTTCAGCGAGGGAACCGGCAGCGTTGTTTGTTTAAAATTCGCGCTATTACTTGGTTACGTGAATTCCCGGCTTGTGATTGGTCAGGTCGGCCATGTTGCCGGGACGCGGACCAATCACAGCAAGCCGTGACGAAATTACGTCACGGCTTGCTGTGATTGGTCCGCGTCCCGGCAATATGGCCGCCCTGACCAATCACAAGCCGTGACGTCACGGGAGGCTGGACACGCGCTCATTTTAAAATGGGCGCGTGTCCAGCCTCCCGTGACGTCACGGCTTGTGATTGGTTGCGCCGCGGTCAACCAATCACAAGCCGGGAGGCTGGACGCGCTCATTTTAAAATGGGCGCGTGTCCAGCCTCCCGTGACGTCACGGCTTGTGATTGGTTGCGCCGCGGTCAACCAATCACAAGCCGGGAGGCTGGACGCGCTCATTTTAAAATGGGCGCGTGTCCAGCCTCCCGTGACGTCACGGCTTGTGATTGGTTGACCGCGGCGCAACCAATCACAAGCCGTGACGTCACGGGAGGCTGGACACGCGCCCATTTTAAAATGAGCGCGTCCAGCCTCCCGGCTTGTGATTGGTTGACCGCGGCGCAACCAATCACAAGCCGGGAGGCTGGACGCGCTCATTTTAAAATGGGCGCGTGTCCAGCCTCCCGTGACGTCACGGCTTGTGATTGGTCAGGGCGGCCATATTGCCGGGACGCGGACCAATCACAGCAAGCCGTGACGTAATTTCGTCACGGCTTGCTGTGATTGGTCCGCGTCCCGGCAACATGGCCGACCTGACCAATCACAAGCCGGGAATTCACGTAACCAAGTAATAGCGCGAATTTTAAACAAACAACGCTGCCGGTTCCCTCGCTGAAGTCCCGGCTGCGTCGGAGAGGTGAGTATAGCGATATTTTTTATTTTAATTCTCTCTTTTACACATTTTAACATTAATGTTGTTGCGATACCCGATACCCGATACCACAAGAGTATCGGAATCCCGGTATCGGAATTCCGATACAGCAAGTATCGGCCGATACCCGATACTTGCAGCATCGGAATGCTCAACACTATACATGAGGCATTCAAAAGAGAGAGGAAGAATTGGCTGAAAAGTAGAGAAAAAAAGGAAAATTTCTCTCATAAGATATATTACAAAGATTTTATATTCACTTATATTATTGATTTATTCAAAGCTTGTTGAAACAACAATTTCTATTTAACCGTTACAATTTTACACTAAATCAATTTGCATATGTATCCTTCTAAAAAGAGACTAGTAGTAGTCTTTTTTTTCCCTCAAGTGTTAATTGTTGACCGCAGTAGTTTCCAACTGATTGTCATATAAATCAACAAATTCATGTAGAATTGGATCCAACATCTACAATTCATCTTGCAGAAACAAGCCTCTAATTCAAACAGTTATTCAACTGAATGCGTTAGGAGTTTTCAAGAAAAGGAGTCAACATGGGTGTAGCCCAAAGACTAGGAAAAGCTCAGACGCTTGATATATTTCTGCAGGCAAAATAGCACTATTACAATAAAACTACATAAAACTCAGAATGCAGTCATTTTTCTGGAAAGTCTGGACATTTGTTATTCTTTGATCCACATCCCAGTTTCCAAGAAGGAATAAAAACAGCTACATAAACGCAACTGAGTAAATACACAGACTTGGCCAAGTTCAGGCAGACACAGCATACGGTATACTTATCGTCTGTGCGCTGCATAGTTTGGGCTGGTAGTTTATATTCAGTAACGGTGTAAAACCTTCACCTACTATAATACTAGGATGTTGTAGGGCTCCTATGCCCAGCTGTACGATGACATCGCACAAAGTGGGAATTATTTTGAGATGTTGTTCAAGACTAAGGTTAGGTCATCAATAACAGATCGGCGGGGGGCTAACAAAAGGCACGTGCACTGATTAGCCGTTACCAAGCCTAGTGGCCACCAATATTCTATGGGAGCTACACTGCAGCACCCAAGAGCAGCCACTTCACAGTGTCGAGAGCTCTGGAGTTCAAGCTCTGAACACTGTAAACTTCTGGATGCTGCAAAAATCCAGCAATAGCGAAAGGGCTCAGGAGTCAAAATGTACTACACCTCCAGCAACCGAGCCTGACTAACAGATCCTCAGGGTCCCTCCTCCTTGCAGCTCCTAAAATCTTACACTGCTCAGTACAAGCTGCAGCTTAACAACGGAAAGGTTGATCTCGAGTAAAAGAGAGCTAGAAAACAATAGACATTAAGAAATTTAGCAAGTTTGCAATTTACTTGTTACCGTATATACTCGAGTATAAGCCGAGATTTTCAGCCCAAAAAAATGGGCTGAAAGTGCCCCTTCTCGACTTATACTCGAGTCATGGAAGGTGTGGAGGAGGGCGGCGGGTGAGGGGGAGCGACGCATGTCAAATACTCACCTGCTCCCAGCGCGGTACCCGCATGTCCCACGATCTTCGAGCGCAGCAGCTTCTTCCCCTGTTCAGCGGTCACTGGTACTGCTCATTAAAGTTATGAATATGGACTCCACTCCCATAGGGGTGGAGCCGCATATTCATTACTGCAATGAGCGGTGCCACTTGACCGCTCACTACAGGAAGAAGCTGTCGCTCCCGGAGACCGTGGGACATGCAGGGACCGCGCCAGGAGCAGGTGAGTATGTCATATTTACCTTTCCGCGTTCCACCGCCGCCTCGTCTTCCGTGTCCTCTGCAGTGACTGTTCAGGTCAGAGGGCGTGATGACGTATTAGTGTGCGCGTCTCCCTCTGCCTGAACAGTCAGTGCAGAGAGACGGGACGCTGAGGAGCAGCGGGCAGCTACAACAGGTGAGTATGTCATTTTTTTTTAGTGCAGCAGCAGTAGCATTACATGTGGCACAATGCTATATGGAGCGTCTATGGGGCCATAAAGATAAAGAACTGCATGGAGCATTATATGGGGCATCTATGGGGCCATAACTGCATGGAGCATTATATGGGACATCTATGGGGCCATAACTGCATGGAGCATTATATGGGGCATCTATGGGGCCATAACTGCATGGAGCATTATATGGGGCATCTATGGGGCCATAACTGCATGGAGCATTATATGGGGCATCTATGGGGCCATAACTGCATGGAGCATTATATGGGGCATCTATGGGGCCATAATGAACTGCATGGAGCAGTATATGGAGCATTACATGGGGCCATAAGGAACTGCATGGAGCATTATATGAGGCATTTATGGGGCCATAAAGAACTGCATGGAGCATTATATGGGGCATCTATGGGGCCATAACTGCATGGAGCATTATATGGGGCATCTATGGGGCCATAACTGCATGGAGCATTATATGGGGCATCTATGGGGCCATAACTGCATGGAGCATTATATGGGACATCTATGGGGCCATAACTGCATGGAGCATTATATGGGGCATCTATGGGGCCATAACTGCATGGAGCATTATATGAGGCATCTATGGGGCCATAACTGCATGGAGCATTATATGGGGCATCTATGGGGCCATAACTGCATGGAGCATTATATGGGGCATCTATGGGGCCATAACTGCATGGAGCATTATATGGGACATCTATGGGGCCATAACTGCATGGAGCATTATATGGGACATCTATGGGGCCATAACTGCATGGAGCATTATATGGGGCATCTATGGGGCCATAATGAACTGCATGGAGCAGTATATGGAGCATTACATGGGGCCATAAGGAACTGCATGGAGCATTATATGAGGCATTTATGGGGCCATAAAGAACTGCATGGAGCATTATATGGGGCATCTATGGGGCCATAACTGCATGGAGCATTATATGGGGCATCTATGGGGCCATAACTGCATGGAGCATTATATGGGACATCTATGGGGCCATAACTGCATGGAGCATTATATGGGACATCTATGGGGCCATAACTGCATGGAGCATTATATGGGGCATCTATGGGGCCATAACTGCATGGAGCATTATATGAGGCATCTATGGGGCCATAACTGCATGGAGCATTATATGGGGCATCTATGGGGCCATAATGAACTGCATGGAGCAGTATATGGAGCATTACATGGGGCCATAAAGAACTGCATGGAGCATTATATGGGGCATTTATGGGGCCATAAAGAACTGCATGGAGCATTATATGGGGCATCTATGGGACCATAAAGAACTGCATGGAGCATTATATGGGGCATATTTGTATATCGAGCATCTTATGGGGCCATAATGAACTGTATGGAGCCTATTTTGTATGGAGCATCTTATGGGGCCATAATGAACAGTATGGAGCATTATATGGGGCTCGTGATTCAATATGGATATTCAAACACACTTAACCTACTGATGTCTCAATTTACTTTACTTTTATTGGTATCTATTTTTATTTTTGACATTTTCCGGTAGCTGCTGCATTTTCCACCCTAGGCTTATACTCGAGTCAATAAGTTTTCCCAGTTTTTTTGTTGCAAAATTAGGGGGGTCGGCTTATACTCGGGTCGGCTTATACTCGAGTATATACGGTATTTCTATATAAAAATGTGTTCAGACTGCAGACAAATTATACCTTCTCAAAGTTACTCTTCAGCTGAATCAAATTCATACTATCGCCGGAGTGTCAGCAGGGTGATGTGTCTTTCGCTAACTTTTACGCCGTTTTTTTGTGTTACTGTTAAGCTCCTAGTCCTGGCCAGCTTCAGCACCAATGCATTTCTTCATATAGTAGTATCCAAAGCACACAGTCCTGGCCAGAATGCAGCTAGTCTGAACTGTCATCAGAGGCATCTGTCCCCTTACACCAAATAGGAAGAGGTCAGCCTGAGAAGGGATGCCCGGCTGAAAAAGGCTTGTGAAAACCAGCTGGAATTCATTCAAAAGTTCAGTTTAACAATGTAATTAAACATGTTTTAATTGTGAATTCTGGTGACAGATTCTCTTTAACCCCAGCTTTTTTCGGTTTTGCGTTTTCGATTTTCGCTCCCCTTCTTTCCAGAGCCGTAACTTTTTTTATTTTTCTGTCAATATGGCCTGTGAGGGCTTGTTTTTTACGGGATAAGTTGTTCTTTTGAACAACACCGATTTTCCATGTCGTGTTCTAGAAAAAAAAAAGTGCAATCCCACACTTGTTTTTTTGTTTGGCTTTTTTTACTAGTTTCACTAAATGCTAAAACTGGCCTGCCGTTTTGATTCTCAAGGTCATTACAAGTTCATAGACAACAAAACAAGTTTAGGTTCTTTTTTTATCTAAGTGGTGAAAAAAAATCCAAACTTTGTTAAAAAAAAAACCAAAAAGCGCCATTTTCCAATACCCGTAGAGTCTTCATTTTTTGTGATCTGGGGTCGGGCGAGTGCTTATTTTTTTGCATGCCGAGCTGATGTTTTTAATTATAACATTTTGATGCAGATACGATCTTTTGATCGCCCATTATTGCATTTTAATGACTTTTTGTCACTACACCGTTTAGTGATCAGGTTAATCCTTTTTTTTATTGATCGGGCGATTCTGAAAGCGGTGATACCAAATATGTGTATGTTTGATTTTATTTTTATTGTTTTATTTTGAACGGGGAAAAAGGGGGGGCGATTTGAAATTTTATACTTTTTTTATATTTTTAAAACCTTTTTTTTTTTTACTTTTGAAATGCTTTGATAGTCTCCATGGGAGACTAGAAGCTGACAACCCGATCGGCTCTGCTGATCAGATCGTGATGTTCAGATCGCCTCTATATAGCAGATTTACTCACTTGCTATGAGTGCCGACCACTGGGTACCACTCACAGCAAGCCGGCCCTGACAACCATAGAGGTCTTCAGGAGACCTCCGGTAGTCATGCCAACACACCGGTGACCCGCAATCACGTGACAGGGGTCACCGTTGTGCATATTTCCGGCCCGATGGCCGGAAGTGTGATTTAAGTGCCGCTGTCAGAGTTTGATATCACCTTTGTATTATCAGGTGTAATCAAGCACAGGGGTTAGTAATGGAGTGGCTTTTGTAAGACACCCCCATTACTAACCACATAGTAAAATTGTAAAAAATAGAAGTAACACCCAGGATAAAGTCCTTTATTTGAAATAATGACATAGACTCCTTTATTGAAACTAAATTTACCAAAAACACTAAGGCTATGTGCACACGTTCAGGATTTCTTGCAGAAATGAGCAAAACCGGACATTTTCTGCAAGAAATCCGCATGCGGTTTTTGCGCGTTTGTACTGCGTTTTTGGTGCGTTTTTTTTGCGGATTTTTCCGGAGGTTCCCAATGCAATAATATAGTGGGAAATCCGCAAAAAATCCGTAAAATTTATGAACATGCTGCCTTTTTTACTACGATGCATTTTTTTCGCGGAAAAAAATGCGTCATGTGCACAAAAATTGCGGAATGCATTCTAAATGATGGGATGCATAATGTTTGCGTTTTTTTCACGTTTTTATAGCAAAAAAAGCGAAAAAACGCAAAAAATCTGCAACGTGCGCACACAGCCTTATACTCACATGAGCGCCCAATCCACTGAAGCCAATGTCCAAGAATTAAAATAATAAACAACCTTATTCCTCACCTGTCCACCGAGAACATAATAATCCAATTGTTTCACGATGCATATAGCTCTGGTACATCTAGATGGCAGGCTGCATTGTTGAATGTTGCGACTATACAGCCTGTCAACCAGCAGACACACTGAGCGGTGGCATGACCTTAAAAAGGCGGTTCATGCTCGGAAACCCTCCAATGTGGCTGAATTACAACAATTCTGCAAAGATGTCCGAGGCAAAATTTCTCCAGAGCATTGTAAAAGACTCATTGCCAGTTATCGAAAACGCTTGTTTGCAATAGTTGTTGCTAGGGGTGGCCCAAGCAGTTATTAGGTTTAGGGGCAATCACTTTTCACACAGGGCCCTGTAGGTTTGATTTCTTTTTCTCTTAAAGGGAACCTGTCACCCCCCCCAGGCGTTTGTAACTAAAAGAGCCACCTTGTGCAGCACTAATGCTGCATTTGGACAAGGTGACTCTTAGTTATGCTCCCTGCACATGCTGAAATAAACACTTATAAAATGTGCCTCCTCATACCGTGAAATCACCAGGGAGGCGGGACTTTCCTTCCTAATCAGACGCAGCACAGCCGTCATTCATACCCCCTTGGCGCCGGGCGCTGCCTCCTCAACGTTGTTTGAATCTGTCCCGGAGCCTGCGCTGTTATGTTATCCCTTGGGCATGCGCAGTTAGCGCTGCCCGTCCTCTGACATCATCTGATGTCAGGCTGACTGCGCCTTTGCGGCCGCGCTGCCCGGGATCCCACCCCGCAGTGTCTTCTGATTTATTCCCACTGCGGGGCTGGGATTCATAGTCATGCGCCTCTCACTCATCTCCCTCCGCCTTCGACTGTGTGGCGTCAGCTGATCCCTAAGCACATGCCACGGCGATTAGGGATCAGCTGACGCCGCACAGTCTGAAGAAGGTGAAGGGAGATGAGTGAGGGGCGAAGATATGCACTGCGAAACCCATGAATCCCAGCCCCGCAATATGAATAAATCACAAGACACTGCGAGGCGGGATCGCGGGCAGCGCGGCCGCACAGGCACAGTCAGCCTGACATCAAAAGACGGGCAGCGCTAACTGCGCATGCCCAAGGGATAACACAACAGCGCAGGCTCCGGGACAGATTCAAACAATGCCGAGGCGGCGGCGCCAAGGGGGTATGAATGACGGCTGTGCTGCGTCTGATTAGGAAGGAAAGACCCGCCTCCCTGGCGATTTCACGGTATGAGGGGGCACATCTTATAAGTGTTTATTTCAGCATGTGCAGGGAGCATAACTAAGGCTACTTTCACACTAGCGTTAACTGCATTACGTCGCAAATCCGTTTTTTTGCCGAAAAAACGGATGCGTCAAAAAAGTGAAAAACGTATGCAACGCATACAGCATTTCGACGGATCCGTCGCAAATCCGTTAAACGTTTCCGTCGAAAATACTGGATGCGTTGCATACGTTGCATCCGTTTTTACCATCCGTTGCATCCGTTTTTACGACTGATCCGTTTTTAAAAGGGAGGCTCCCAAATTTGATTGGCTACTGGAAAATATGGAAAACTATATAGTTACTGTTTTTACAGCCCATCTTTGAGGGTTTTAGTTTTGTGGCAGCGATGGAAGGTGTTCTTGTGAGCATTGCTAGTTTGGTTACCGACATTATCTTTGAGACGAATCGCCTGGATATCATAGTGCGGGAGAAGGAGGCGGCAGCGGAAAAACGGAGGATGCTTCTGCAGCAACGGAGACGGAGGCGACTCTGGATACATCCGATTAATGAACTACGGATGATGATAAAGGGATCCAAACCCTAACCCTACCCCTAACCTCACCCCTAACCGTTTAATGAACATTTTCTGACAGTCATAGTGCCACGTATTTCAGTGCCACGTATTTCAGTGCCACGTATTTCAGTGCCACGTATTTCAGTGCCACGTATTTCAGTGCCACGTATTTCAGTGCCACGTATTTCAGTGCCACGTATATAAGTGCCATGTATATAAGTGCCACGTATAACCACGTAGTTATAGTATTTATAGTACGTGGCACTTATATACGTGGCACTTATATACGTGGCACTTATATACGTGGCACTTATATACGTGGCACTTATATACGTGGCACTTATATACGTGGCACTTATATACGTGGCACTTATATACGTGGCACTTATATACGTGGCACTTATATACGTGGCACTTATATACGTGGCACTTATATACGTGGCACTTATATACGTGGCTGGCTGGGGTCTTGTGGCTGGCAGTCTTCTCTCTGGGTCTTGCTGGCATATGTGGGGTTGAAGGCCCAGGCCAGGTTTATATAGATTTGGGGGTGTCTGGCCAATTGGCAACAAAATCCAGCTTCTGAGCATGCTCAGTGCAAAAAAACGTATTGCAGCGCTGCATTGCGTCGTACGACGTGTCCCGACGCATCCGTCGCTCATAGGCTTCCATTGTAGCCAACGACGTATGCCGCAGGATGCGTCGTGACACGTTTTTTAGGCGGAGACAAAAAACGTTACAAGCAACGTTTTTTGCCGACGACGTGTGGCCAAATTTCGACGCATCCGTCGTAAAACGGACACGACGTATGCCAATCCGTCGCAATACGTCGCCAATACAAGTCTATGGGGAAAAAACGCATCCAGCAAAAACTTTTGCTGGATGCGTTTTTTCTGAAAAAAGACGTTTTGAGACGTAATGCAGTTAACGCTAGTGTGAAAGTAGCCTAAGAGTCACCTTGTCCAAATGCAGCATTAGTGCTGCACAAGTTGGCTCTTTTAGTCACAAATGCCTGGGGGGGGGGGAGGGGGAGTGACAGGTTCCCTTTAATAATAAAGACCTTCATTTAAAAACTACATTTTGAGTTTACTTGTGTTATCTTTGTCTAATATTTAAACTTGTTTGGTGATCTGACACATTTAAGCGTGACTAACGTGCAAAATAATAGGAAATCAGGAAGGGGCAAACACTTTCACACAACTCTATCAACTACCTGTAGTTTTCATAATTAAAGGTTAGTCATTTCTTTTAGATGGCACAACATTTTTCCAAAAACATCAACATTGTTAGAGAAAATAAAACAATTCCCAACATTTCGGGGGATCTCACGGTTCCCATTCCAAGCAGCAAAGCTTCCTGACAATAGCAGATATCGGCTATTTTCATCCTTCCTTGCAGGAAGGTCTGTCATGTAATACAATATTTTCAGCTCTTCTCGGCCCCTTTCTAGGACTTTTCACATGTGCGTTGAGGGGGCGGCCTATCTCCTACTGCCAGTAAGTCACGTCAACAGCAGGAACTGCCATCTACTGTACAATCCTACCTTGTGTTTGTTATAAAAGTGAAAGAAAAGAGAATGACAAACTTAGGGGGAATAAATCCAAAACAGAAAAGAGCCGGAAGTAGATGTCATATTAATCTCACAAATAAGTATACTTTATTCAATATTTTAAAACAATGAAAAAAAAAGAAGGTTTAAAATTGGAGACAACATATACAAAAGATCGCACAGAACCTTCCCATGCAACACATGTTATATATATGCTTAGATATATGCAGATATGTGGGGAGCCTGTCCACAAAGTATTGGTGCCCCTCTACACAATGGCTAAATCTCTCATAATGACTGTGCCTTAATTATATATTTGTGGAGCTTCTCCAATATCGGGTGGAAGTGCTTATACCTGCGGAGGTGTTGTGGTGATATATATATAATAAAGTGCTTAGTGCATTGTGCTAAACTTTTATCCACATATCACCTCCACAGCAATACCACAGCCACCAATAGGACTTGCTATTATAGCTTACTTACTTAGCCCCATGCCCCATACATCTGCATATAAAAGTGTAAACAGCCAAATAAATAATGTAAATTCTGTTACATGACCTGTTTAGTGCGATCCTGAGCCCCAACGCGCGTTTCGCGTTAGCTTCGTCCGGGGGTATGTATACATACATACCCCCGGACGAAGCTAACGCGAAACGCGCTGTTTACACTTTTATATGCAGATGTATGGGGCTAAGTAAGTAAGCTATAATAGCAAGTCCTATTGGTGGCTGTGGTATTGCTGTGGAGGTGATATGTGGATAAAAGTTTAGCACAATGCACTAAGCACTTTATTATATATATATCACCACAACACCTCCGCAGGTATAAGCACTTCCACCCGATATTGGAGAAGCTCCACAAATATATAATTAAGGCACAGTCATTATGAGAGATTTAGCCATTGTGTAGAGGGGCACCAATACTTTGTGGACAGGCTCCCCACATATCTGCATATATCTAAGCATATATATAACATGTGTTGCATGGGAAGGTTCTGTGCGATCTTTTGTATATGTTGTCTCCAATTTTAAACCTTATTTTTTTTTCATTGTTTTAAAATATTGAATAAAGTATACTTATTTGTGAGATTAATATGACATCTACTTCCGGCTCTTTTCTGTTTTGGATTTATTGACTTTATGGAAGTGTCATGGATATAGGCCTGAGGTTCTATATATGCAAGTAAACTTAGGGGGAAGTTGGTCTCATTTGAAGAATCAATTTTTCAAATACATCATTAGGGCATGCTGAGTTTATACAGGGGTCCCTAGTTTGGGACTCCCATCAAGTAGCTGGAGCAGACAGGAGCTTTTGGCAGATTACTTTAGGTCTCCCTTCATACATGGTATCTTATTAATGAAGCTATATTCAGGCAAACACTAAACTTTTCAGACATTACTGACTTTGTGTGCGTAGTGGACGGTGGCATGAACAGCTTGCTATCTACATGCACTAGTTTGGAAACCACACCAGTCTAGCGCAGGCTTAGATTTGTTTTTCCATGCAGATCTGAGATGCGTGTGAAAAATGTGCACTGGGACCAGCATTGGTCCGTTTGTTGTCATTTCACTCCTCAAACACCTTGGCTGATTTAGGAAATTAATATATGCATATCTAAGACCTGCCATCATGCACAAATCCGAAGTGAAAATACTTTCTTGATACCCAGAGATCACATAGAAAAGACAGCTTTGTTAGTGGCTGGTTTCCTTTAGGAACAAAGTACAAGGAGTAAAATATCAAGCTTAAAATGACACCCAGTTCGCGTTAAGGAGACTTGCAGGCCATGCATTGCTTCCTGAGAAATACAATATGCAAATGGTCTTTCCATAGTGTAAAAGTTCCTTAAAGTTACCTTAGTTGAAACATATTAGGATTTGAGAGTCCTCAGTGGTTGATACCTTTTAACGGCAACTGAAAAGATGGTAAATTGCAAGCTTTCAAAACTACTCGGGTCCCTTCATCAGACATAGACTAAGACAAAATCTGAAGAATCACATACTTATGCACACAGCAATAATGCACTAGATAAACAATTAACATGAAGTAGAACTATCATTATGAGAGAGGGATAAACAGTTGTGGCCATAAATACTGGAACAGTTTGTAGATAAGGAGTGTGAAAGTTTTATTGTCCTGTGATTGAGGTCTGGTCCATGTTCTTAATGCCCCCAAATGGTTTGAAGAGCACATTCCTAGGCTACTTTCACACATCAGTCTTTTGCCGTCAGGCTCAATCCAGCGAATTTTGAAAAAAAAAAAGAAAGAAAACACACGTTCAGTTAAAAAAAAAAAAAACGGGATCCGGCGCCATAGGGTTCCATCCTAGCAAACGCCAGATGCGAAGACTATCCGACTTTTCGACAGACAAAAAACATTACTATATCCGCTTTCTCCGGCCTCCGGAGGAATTTGGGGAGTATGAGCATTGGACACAATTTGTAGACCATTTTCTTCCAGGATGGTAATTTTGCAATTCTATAAGTGCATATACAAATATTTGATGAGATGCTTTGTTTTATGGCCACATTTGAATATTATAAATTCATCATCAGCCCATGTGTACGAGAGGTCTCAACTCACCTCTGGCAGCAGATTTTGGAGAAAACAATGGTCGGGCAAGTTGGATTTCAACATGTATGATACGGTTTATAGTCTGATATATCAAAGCTGTTAATTGCATTCGTCCAGAGGTGGAAATACCAAATAATATCACAACTGGTCCAAGTCAGAGAGTCCTTCTACATCAGTGTCTGCCACCAGAGACGAATGCAGAAAATTGGATGGACATTGAAATAAGAAATGGAGATCACTAGAACACTGGCATTTAATAATTTGTTACCGAAATGTATGCCCTACATTACACCGATTAATATAACACTTACAAGTAGATGAGCATGAAGATTTACACTACCTAGGTCTGGTGTCCACTTACATACTCTGCGGCAGCCGGAAGAGGGTAGTGTGAACATCTGCAGCCAGCACTCGAATGTCCACATCATGGGCACCTCTTGTGAAATCGTGTCGTGGGAGCCACAGCCCTTTGGCCACACTCCTTGGGACATGCATCTCAAAGTCAAGAGGTTTCGAGGATGCCAACAATAGAGGAAGTTTGCACTGCCCCAGTCCAGCTTCCATGGTGTACCACAAAGGACCACAGCAGTGCGAACACCTCTGCTCATCTCCACTTACACTATACTATCCAACACAAACTGAAACCTCAAAATGAAACTGAAAGAGAAGCCATCACCAGAAAAAGACCTGTTGTTGGAATAAGGTTTTTGCATTACAGGGTGGTTGTTTTTTTAATGTAGTAAAAAAAAAAGAAATCTTGCAGCTTTTACACTGGGGCTTTTTCTTGGACTCAAGGAGCCCTATTCACTATGACTGGCATCTTGTACGCTAGTCTTAATGACTAGAACCGGCAGGAGTAAGATGGGCCTAATTCATTCACAGGCACACACTGTCTAACTACGGTAATCAAGTGTGCCTTAAAACTGGGATGTGCCGATGCCAGAAATATTACTCCAGTTAGGGACTGGAGTACATTTCTAGTGAAACCTATGCAACTAAAGTGGTGTACGTTTTGATGAATTACAGTAGACGGGCCCCATCCCAGCCACTTTGGCAAGTAGCACAAAAATGTGGCAACATTTGAAGGTGTTTTACGTCAAAAAGCATCTTCAGGAATTGAGCCCTAACTTTTCAGGAAACAATACTTGACATTAGTCACAATGAACAGACACCACCCATATATTTGTATTGAAGCATCTAATAAGGGTTTGCCGTGGTCACTGTAAAAAGAGGGGGAGCAGGGTCAGCTGTGACTTGTTGTGGATCCTGTGTTATCAGCTGTATACAGAGGTGATATCGGTCATTGTAACCCTGCCTCTGAAGAAGGAGCCTTGCTGTAAACCCTTAATAAAAAGGAAAGGGAAGGAGTAAAAAAATCCCCAGTGGCCAGTATAAAAACCACAAGGATTACTAATTTGTTTTTATTTATTTGTTTATTTAAGATTGGGATATGGAAATAAAAAATTTGCAAACTTTTTTTTTTTTTAAATACTTGTAACACAAAGATGTGATTTTACAACAGATAATTTTCTGATGATAGCTTGCCTTTGATGAGGTTTTCTGGTAAAAACTTCTTGCTCCCCATTCCAGTAGGTTAAAATAATGAACTCAGGTGTTAGGCTATGTGCACACAATGCGGATTTGCTGCGGATCCGCAGCGGATTTTTCCGCACAGAAACGCTGCAGATCCGCACTGTGATGTACAATATAATGTTATTCAATGGGAAAAAAAATAGCTGTGCAGATGGTGCGGAAAAATCAATGTGGAATTGCTGCGGATTTCAAAGAAGTGCATGTCACTTCTTGTGTGCGTATCTGCAGCGTTTCTGCACCCCTCCATGTTAAATTCCACAGTGGCTAAAATCGCACAAAATCCGCATCAATTCCACATAAAAACCGCACAAAATCCGCATAAAAAGTTGATAGAACATATATATTTGAGTAACATTTATAAAATTCATATTAAAGTTCAATTATGAAATATTAATGCATTTTTTTTTTAAAGCTGGAGTCGGAACATTTCTACCGACTCCAACCAAAACTAACTCCGACTCCACAGCCCTGATAAAAACAGCGGCAAATCAGCGGCTGCGGATTCTGCCAGGAGATGCGGATTTTGTGCAGAAAATTCTGCACCTCTTTTCCTACGTGTGCACAAAGCCTTACTAGCCCTTATAGTACCACTAGTCCAGTGCTTCACTCCTGCCATTTCCCTGGACATTGCAGACGGCATGAGCTTCTGAACCCAGTGATCGCCTGCAGCAGTCAGTCACTTTCAGTGTTGTGACATCACCACTGTAAGCTCTCAACAAAGACAGGGGGAGCAGCAGCACTGGACCTGGGAAGGACGAGTAACACCAGAGTTTATTATTTTAACCTAGTGAAAGTTGCTGGGGAGGGAAAAGTCATTCCTGGAAAACTCTTAAGACTGCATTTAACGCGTACCTTTCATTTTAACGGCACTGAAAATTATATTTGGCGGAACCTAAGTGCAAAGGCGCTGAATTCATTTTACATGGTATAAATGTCTTTTGCATAGAATCCCATGAGAGACATATTCCACATCAGGTTCGAGGCTTTTGTTGGCAGACATGTCAAGTGTATGTGCCAGACCAAAGCCTGAATACTATGTGAATAAAGCCTTACAGTATCGGTCCTGGCTAAATGAATATTTTAAATCACCTTATTGAGAGTGGCGGGGGCATGTGGAGCAAACATGGGCAACTTTCCATAAGCCCTGGGAATTTCCCCATACATGAATTCCTCCTCAGTATCACATCCAGGAAGGGCGATGCTGCACCCCCAGTGGCTCAAGTACAATGTCACAATGGACCACCACAATGTACACCTCGGTGCCAGCCACACAAGACGAGGAGGTCAAGAAGGAATTACTGTATTTGCCTCAGTAGAAATTACATCTAGTTAATACTAATGTGCTCCTCAAGAAAACTTGCCACACTATATAAAAAAAAGCATGGATGAAGTGTACAAAGAGGCCAAAATTTCTAGATTTCTTCCTACTGCGTTCTAATATTCAAATCTTCATCTACACAAAATAAACTTTCTAATGAAATACAGCCATCATAAAACTCTGCATGGGGCCTGGTTGGTGGGGTGGGCAGATAAGCGGGTCTCATTACATCCAACTGTCCCTCCAGCTATTTATCCAAGATCGATAAGAGGCAGCAGGAATAATTCCTTAGAGGGATTGTCCACTAGCTCCTGGGTCCATCATAATATATAAAAAAAGCAAAAAAAGCGTATTCGCATTCTGGATCCTCCGATCACAGCACTATTTCCCCTGGTGGTCATGTGACAACATTTAGGCCACGTTCACATTATCAGTATTTGGTGAGATTTTTACCTCAGCATTTGTAAGCCAGAACCAGGAGTGGGACAAGCTGAAGAAAAGTATAATAGAAACACGTCACCATTTCTGTATTTATCACTCCTGGTTTTGGCTACAAATACTGAGGTAAAAAACTGAACAATTACTGACCGTGTGAATGTGGCCTAACTATTCTGATCCTCTGATTGCGGCGCTATTTCACCCAGTAGTCAAGTGGTCATGCATTACTATCCAGAGGGGTCTTCCACTCTGACATAAAACTGAAAGCTGGCCGCTGATAATAATTGTGTCCATATTTGAGCCCTACTTGTTAGGTAATCCCTAAATGCGTTGTGGCTGTCGAACAGTTCCAAGACATGCAGGCGTAGGGACCCAAACATATATTTTTCAAGCACGCCGAAGAAACTCAGCACATGAGCATGCACAGATAACACCTTATCCCAGCACGTTCGCCCATCACTAGTAGTGACCAATCGGAACCCAGCTTTAATTTTTTTTTAAACAAGTAGAGTATAATAAAAGCTGTACTGTGATTGGCTTTTACACAATTTTGAGGAATCTGTCCCTAGGCTGCTTTTAGATGGTCATATCTCACAATCCATATTTGGACCTCAATGCCAAGAGCCAAGACTAACCGCAGGTCTCCTGACCCAGAACCTATAACCTCATATATGACTACGTTTGGATCAGGTGACCCGCAGCCAAACCAAGCACTGAGGTCTGTGTACACACCGTGAAATATGGCCACCCCAGACTTAGGTTTGTGCTGCACATACACGCATTAAGAAGCAGCATTATGAAGCTAGAAGCTCTGTAAATAGTACCTACTACCGTATCTACACAATCCGGATGTAAGCATGTCATGGCCAAGTCATTTACATTCTCACTAGCATAGGTCCTGGAAGCATTTTGTAAAAGCACGATGAGAGGTGACTGGGGCATTTGTCTGAATTGGGCTATAAATAAGTAAGCCCCAAAGTCGAATAGTAAATCCAGACATAAAACCTCCCAGTATTAGGATCGTACATGATATTTTTCTGATCACTTGTTCGGTGACTAATGCATGCACTTTAATCAACCTAGTCACTACTCACAGATAAGCCGTGAGGCTGGGTAGTCAAGAGGTCCGAGGTCAAAAGCCAAGAGAGTACATCATAGACAAAGGGATGAGATGGAAGGCATAGTCTGAAAACAGTCAAAGGTCACTATTCCAAGAAGGTAGCTGATCACAACAAAATGGCTAGACAAACGCATGGTCAAAGGTAAATCCTATGTGGAGCAGCAAAGAGCAGAATACCAGACAAGGCGCACAGAGCAAGCTCACACCTCATGAGCAAAGCTTCCATTAGCAGAAATCAAGGGCAGAGAGCTGGATAAATAGCCAGGTAATTACTCTGGACAAGAAACACATGGATGAAGCTCCGGCACACCCCGGCCCTGATTGAATGGCTAAACTGTCACTCGAGACAGTGACAGCTCAGCACATCCCAGCATTCGATTGGACGGCCGAGCTATCCATCACCATACTCACAGCTCAGCACAACCCATTCCTAGACAGGACAGCAGGGCTATCATTCACTGCGTGCAGACCCTGACATAGGAAGAATCATGACAACCATGCCGAGTCTCTGAACGCCAATCTGTGTGTGTCCGGGTATATCCAGTGAGGATATGCCAGCTTAACAAAGCCAAATACTAATAATAACCGGTATTATATAGAGATAATTAAGGGGCAAAAGTGATCTAAAATGTACAGTTGTACGGGATGATTATAGTTCCTCCTTGGCCAATCTTTGCTGCTCTAGGTATATTTTGTGGTAATAGGGAAACAAGCTCCCATGTATGTGGAGGAGGCTCTTCTCACACAAGTTTCAGATGCTCAGGCAATCCTTCTCTTATGTTTCTGTGTTATATGTCTGTGTATCTATGTTGGAAAAAAACAGAACACCATCCTCCTAATGAAGTGAGCAGTAAAAAAGACAGCATAATATTACACTCATTCCTCTCACAACGACTGGGGGCAAGTGGGGGCCCCCATACTCATCAGATGGTCAATGGTTACACCCAACTTTCAGCTCATGGGGATGGGAGCCTTAGGGCTCATACCCACTTGCGCGAGACTCGGATGAGTCTCGCATGGCAATACCGGAGCTGCTGCCGGCACTCAGATCGGAGCGTGCGGCCGCATAGGAATACATGCAGCCGCACGCTCCGCTCCTATGTGCCGGCAGCAGCGCCGGGTAATGACGTGCGAGACTCATCCGAGTCTCGCGCAAGTGGGTATGAGCCCTTAGAGAAAGCTGCCCAGTATTAGTGCCTGTTAAAGAGGTCCCAAGAACAAAAGTGCATTTTACTCCATAGATCTTGGAATAATTCCTGTGCTGAAATAAGCTTATAAATGTTCCTCTGCTATGCACTGTGTAATGGACGCCCTCCCCTTGAAATTACAAGGGGGGGGGAGGGGGGGGTCGCATGATAACACAGCCCCCAGAGGATTATATATATATATATATATATATATATATATATATATATATATATATATATATATATATATACACACACTCACTGGCCACTTTATTAGGTACACCTGTCCAACTTCTTGTTAACACTTAATTTCTAATCAGCCAATCACATGGCGGCAACTCAGTGCATTTAGGCATGTAGACATGGTCAAGACAATCTCCTGCAGTTCAAACCGAGCATCAGTATGGGGAAGAAAGGTGATTTGAGTGCCTTTGAACGTGGCATGGTTGTTGGTGCCAGAAGGGCTGGTCTGAGTATTTCAGAAACTGCTGATCTACTGGGATTTTCACGCACAACCATCTCTAGGGTTTACAGAGAATGGTCCGAAAAAGAAAAAAAATCCAGTGAGCGGCAGTTCTGTGGGCGGAAATGCCTTGTTGATGCCAGAGGTCAGAGGAGAATGGGCAGACTGGTTCGAGCTGATAGAAAGGCAAGTGACTCAAATCGCCACCCGTTACAACCAAGGTAGGCCTAAGAGCATCTCTGAACGCACAGTGCGTCGAACTTTGAGGCAGATGGGCTACAGCAGCAGAAGACCACACCGGGTACCACTCCTTTCGGCTAAGAACGGGAAACTGAGGCTACAATTTGTACAAGCTCATCGAAATTGGACAGTAGAAGATTGGAAAAACGTTGCTTGGTCTGATGAGTCTCGATTTCTGCTGCGACATTCGGATGGTAGGGTCAGAATTTGGCATAAACAACATGAAAGCATGGATCCATCCTGCCTTGTATGGAGCATCTTTGGGATGTGCAGCCGACAAATCTGCGGCAACTGTGTGATGCCATCATGTCAATATGGACCAAAATCTCTGAGGAATGCTTCCAGCACCTTGTTGAATCTATGCCACGAAGAATTGAGGCAGTTCTGAAGGCAAAAGGGGGTCCAACCTGTTACTAGCATGGTGTACCTAATAAAGTGGCCGGTGAGTGTGTATATATATATATATATATTTTGTGATCCTATTGCTGTAAATTGAAAATTGTCAAAGGGTTAATAGCTTATTTTCTGGCATATAAGACGATTTTTTAACCCCTGAAAATCTTCTCAAAAGTCGGGGGTCGTCTTATACGCCACAACGTCTTCTCCGGTCCTTCGCGCAATGCATCCTTGGGAACGGAGACCGCCGCTGGCACCGCTGAGAGCCGGGGGCCGTCGGAAGGTAAGTATAGCCATATTTTTTATTTTTATTCTTTTTTTTTTACATGAATATGAATCCCAGGGCCTGAAGGAGTCTCCTCTCCTCCAGACCCTAGGAACCATCCGGACCGCACACGCTGTATAAG
Source organism: Ranitomeya variabilis (assembly GCF_051348905.1). Classification (NCBI taxonomy): domain Eukaryota; kingdom Metazoa; phylum Chordata; class Amphibia; order Anura; family Dendrobatidae; genus Ranitomeya; species Ranitomeya variabilis. Next base: position 602,779,116 of record NC_135236.1, read on the forward strand.
ATGACACCCGGCATATAAGATGACCGCTGTCTTATACGGCGAGTATATCGCACACACCATATTTTATATGGAAAAGTTGGGGGTTGTCTTATACGCCCAGTCGTCTTATACACCCGAAAATACTTCACATTTCTGGTAAGCTGTGCTAATGCATGAGCAGGTTTTTTCTGGTTTTCTTCCCGCACTTTTATCTTTATTTTGATTGGTTGTCAGTAAAAAGTGCGGGAAGAATTGTTCTACATAATCAGCTGTTTGAGCGGTTTTCCATCAGTCATCTGACGAAGATTGAAGATCCCTTCTTCCCTTTCTTATTATTTTATTTAAGGCTGTCGTGTCGTTTATTTGCGAGAAAATCTCCCGGTTTTCCGGGTGGATTTGGTATTGTTGGTATGACTTAATTCAGTTTATTAAATTTAAATGGATTATTCTTTGTGATGGAATGAAATAAATTTTAAAGAGTAACTCAAAAATGCCTCGGCCATTTTATTCCATAATGATTCTGGTTGTCATGTGTGATTTTTTTGGGATATTAAGTGGGGCTTGTGTTACCATGGCCATGTCTGACCATACAGGGACATAGTCTGAACATACCACAGCTCCTGGGCAGTAGAGGAAGCAAAAGACTATACAGACATTACAGCACGGGATCACACCTGCTGCTATTTGTGAGGTAAAACATTTCACTGCCTGTTTAAAAACATATTTTACCTCATAGAATGAATTATTTATTGATCTCCATGTTGTAATGTCTGTATACTTTTTTTTGCTTACTGCCTGGGAGCTGTGGTACGATCAGACCATTTTCCTGTATGGTCAGACACAGCCATTACACAGCAGGGGAACATTTAGGCTATGTGCACACGTTGCGGATTTTGCTGCGGATCCGCAGCGGATTTGCAGCTGAGGGTCCGCAGCAGCTTTCCATGCTTTTACAGTCCAATGTAAACCTATGGAAAATGCAATCCGCAGTGCCCATGCTGCAGAAAAATTCTTTGTGCGGATTCCACAGCGGTTTACACCTTCATTCATAATAGGAATCTGCAGGTGTAAAACCGCAGGTGGAATCCGCACAAATTCCGCGGTAATTCAGCGGGAAATCCGCAGGTAAAACGCAGTGCCTTTTACCTGCGGATTTATGAAATCCGCAGCCCTCAAAAATACGTGTGCATATACCCTTATAAGGTTATCGCAGCACAGGAACAGAACAGAAGCAGAGGAGGCTGGTGGGGGTGGAGAACTACAAGACCCTGCACCCGTGCCCTGCCCCAAAGCACACAAGAAGTGATTTTATAAAAACGTCACAAGGTTAGTATTCATCAGACGCTGAGCGGATCACATCACATCAGGTATCAGATTCATCAACATCACATTATAGCCATGACTTTAGCTTGTAGGACTAAATCCTGCTGACAGGTTCTGTTCCAAACGTGGAACTTATTTTTATTGAAAGATCTATTGATTAAAATGTACTTTGTTTGTAGGACAACCCCTTAAAGGTATGTCACATGGACACATTATCTCATACATAATATTTTATCATAGTTTAAAAAAAATAAAAGCTCACTAAAGGAAATTAAAAGTTAATTAAAAAGTAAAAAAACAAAATTTGCTTCTCCATTAGTGCTGTACATAATGAAGTGTCAGTTTGCATAAGTGACCACAGCTTCATTTAATCCCAATCCAAATGTAGGCTTGGGAGCCCCACTTTACTACCAGTAAGGCTACTTTCACACTAGTCCGTCGGTACGGGCCGTCGCAAACCGTGGGCCCGACGGACAGTGTGCTAAATAGCACAACGTGGGCAGCGGATGCAGTTTTACAACACATCCACTGCCCCATTGTGCTATGCGGGGAGGAGGGGGCGGAGTTACGGCCGCACATGCGACGTTGAAAATGGCGGACGCGACGCACAAAAAGTTACATGTAACGTTTTTTGTGCCGACGATCCGCCAAAACACGACGCATCCGTCGCACGACGGATGCGACGTGTGGCACTCCGTCGCAATGCGTCGCTAATGAAAGTCTATGCAGAAAAAACGCATCCTGCAGGCAACTTTGCAGGATGCGTTTTTTCTCCAAAAAGACGCATTGCGTCGAACGACGCTAATGTGAAAGTAGCCTAATCTAGTGAACCGTGTATATATAGTGAATAGTTACGGTAATACATGGTGATGATGATATTGATGTCATGTGACTGCTGTGGACAATCGCTGTCTACTCTATGGTTGATATTTTATAATGGTGCGTGACCGAGACCAGCAGGGGACCACAGGAGCACCTGAGCTGGTAGGCGAAGCGTTTACTGCTTAATATAGAACATTTTCTCACTTTAACACAACATAATGTGAGTCATGTAAAGTCCTGTGGAGCTATACACCAATCACAAACATTGACTCTTCTCCTACCTATTTGAATATCAATTAAAGAGAACCTGACATGTAAAAAAAAAACATAATTACCCTGCAAATATGGGGTTAATCTGCAGGTTAAGAGAGTCCTTAAGCTGTTTTGTGCCTGCACAGAGAGCCCTGCTGCAGAGAGGAAATTACTGTAACTTTATTACTCTCGGCAGCCTCCGGCTTTCAGTCATGGAGGCCTGGCTTCAGTCACAACTCAGTGCATAGTGAACAGTGGCCCCTTGTACTGTCATATAATGAGCTGGCTGTCAGTCAGTGCCGGGTGCGTGGCTACAGCCCCCACCCACTATGCACTGAGCAGTAACAGAAGCTGCATCGGCCCACCACTATGACTGAAAGCTTGAGGCTGCCCATGACTGACAGGTATCTCCCTACACACATACAGGGAAGGACCCATCGGGGATAGGCTTTTTCGAATAGTCACCTGTCACATTTAGGTTACAGTACCACATTTAGGTCACACAATACCTGCAAACCCAGACTCATATTGAAAGGTAGCCAAGAACTGTGTCCTGGCATATGTATATATATATAGAAGAATATATATATATATATATATATATATATAGAAGAATATATATATATATATATATATATATATATATATATATATATATATATATATATATATATATATATATATATATATATAAAGAAGGACACAGGAGCGTTATTTAAAAAAAAAAAAAAAAAAAATTAATAAATATACAAAGTTTATTGAAAGATACAATAAAAACACACAAAAATACACAAAATAAGGACACCATTAACTGACATCCAGTGCCATATCTATAACAATAAAGGTAACACTCACAAATATTTGTGCATAGTAGTGTGGAAGGAAAGATCTACCACGTCAAAACCCCAGAACCATCAAGCCTGTTAATTTGACCCACTATCACAGCGTCATGCCTAATCTGGCTATTACATAGGGGCCGGACTTTTGGGGAGCCCGAGGTTCAGACCAACCTATGGGGAATCCCTTGAGAAACATCCAAATAGTGCCAACTGGCATCAAAGCTCACATAGGGGATAACATAGTGGTTCTCTTACACGGTACCGAAGTCCCCTGAATTGGGTGCCACCCTGGACGCGCGTTTCGCTGCAATACTGCTCGCTTTATCAAGGGGAGGTTGATCACAGCAGCAAGAACAGTATGCAACCTTTGTTAAAAAAAAAACAGTCCCTGGCACACTGAAGAAATGACTGTACCACTAGCTCCATGACCCAATCAATATATCACGGTATGAAAGCGCAGACAATTTATAAGCCATATAGTGGAATTATGAGCAGCACTACGGGGCCTGGCCATGCCTGCAGCACGGTGTCCTTCTTCGTTTCCCACAGGCATCTTACAGATAAAAAGACAAAGCGTGGCGTAGTTATTAGTACATGGGACACGGACTACACAGGGACATGTTTATAGCGAGCACACCACAACAGATCCGAGGTGAGGAGGCCGCTATACTGGAGGACCACCAGCACAACACATCAGGTGCAGTCCTTTACTTTCTGCACTGAGGTACATGAGAGCCATCAGTGGTTTGCCTGCACACAGCCAGCTCCTGGGCATCCTGCAATGTAATGTGACATAAGCTTATGACACACCAGCGTCACACACCCTGACATCTGAGCACAAGAAACACTTCCCCTCCACACCTTCCCACTTAGTGTGCAGCCAATCCGCCAGCACTGCCGCTTCCACCAATCACTGGGTCACGCTCTCCCCACCAGCTCTGCAGAATGTCAGGGAAACTACTATTGGCTTCACCGTGCTGTGCCAGAGCAGCAGCAAGCAAAATTATCTGCTACCTAAGATTACTCAATGATATGCAACCCAACAAAATGGAGATTGTAGTCACACCAGCAGTGGCCGTCCCTGCACAGCAGCGGAGGGGGGATCACACCCAGCAAGTCCTCCATTCAGAGGGGACCCGAACAGCAGGAGAACCCACACAGAGAGTTCAATGCCGTCATTAACTATTATGCCAACTGCAAAACACAAGAAAGCTGGGCTAACCCCTTAGTGACTGCATGCGTAGGAAGACAGTCGGGCATGAAGGGATCAAATGTTAGGCCCATTTAAAATTGCAGCAGCAGAAGTACAGTGCCAGGTACAGGGTCAGGTGTCAGTGAGGGCAGCAAGTCCAGCAGAGGGCGCCACACAAATGACAGCACACCACTTCTGCATCCTGTCCTGTCCTGTGGTCACTGACAAACTATAGAACAAGATTTATGTAGTGCTGAGCCGCCATCAAACAAGGATGAAAGCAGAGATGTTACTGGTGACCAGAAATCCAGCTAATGTAATATGGGGACGCAGTCACTGGGGTCATGACTTCCCAAGTACAGGACCAGTCACATCAGGAAAAGGGGCACTACAGGGCATTCCCACCAGCACCAGTCACATCAGGAAAAGGCGCACTACAGGGCATTCCCACCAGCAACCTCAGGAAGAGGGGCACTACAGGCATTCCCACCAGCACCAGTCACATCAGGAAAAGGCGCACTACAGGGCATTCCCACCAGCACCAGTCACATCAGGAAAAGGGGCACTACAGGGCATTCCCACCAGCACCACTCACATCAGGAAAAGGGGCACTACAGGCATTCCCACCAGCACCAGTCACATCAGGAAAAGGGGCACTACAGGGCATTCCCACCAGCACCAGTCACCTCAGGAAGAGGGGCACTACAGGCATTCCCACCAGCACCAGTCACATCAGGAAAAGGGGCACTACAGGGCATTCCCACCAGCACCAGTCACCTCAGGAAAAGGGGCACTACAGGGCATTCCCACCAGCACCAGTCACATCAGGAAAAGGCGCACTACAGGGCATTCCCACCAGCACCAGTCACATCAGGAAAAGGCGCACTACAGGGCATTCCCACCAGCACCAGTCACATCAGGAAAAGGGGCACTACAGGGCATTCCCACCAGCACCACTCACATCAGGAAAAGGGGCACTACAGGCATTCCCACCAGCACCAGTCACATCAGGAAAAGGGGCACTACAGGGCATTCCCACCAGCACCAGTCACCTCAGGAAGAGGGGCACTACAGGCATTCCCACCAGCACCAGTCACATCAGGAAAAGGGGCACTACAGGGCATTCCCACCAGCACCAGTCACCTCAGGAAAAGGGGCACTACAGGGCATTCCCACCAGCACCAGTCACATCAGGAAAAGGCGCACTACAGGGCATTCCCACCAGCACCAGTCACATCAGGAAAAGGCGCACTACAGGGCATTCCCACCAGCACCAGTCACATCAGGAAAAGGGGCACTACAGGGCATTCCCACCAGCACCAGTCACCTCAGGAAGAGGGGCACTACAGGCATTCCCACCAGCACCAGTCACATCAGGAAAAGGGGCACTACAGGGCATTCCCACCAGCACCAGTCACCTCAGGAAAAGGGGCACTACAGGGCATTCCCACCAGCACCAGTCACCTCAGGAAAAGGGGCACTACAGGGCATTCCCACCAGCACCAGTCACATCAGGAAAAGGCGCACTACAGGGCATTCCCATCAGCACCAGTCACATCAGGAAAAGGCGCACTACAGGGCATTCCCACCAGCACCAGTCACATCAGGAAAAGGGGCACTACAGGGCATTCCCACCAGCACCAGTCACATCAGGAAAAGGCGCACTACAGGGCATTCCCATCAGCACCAGTCACATCAGGAAAAGGCGCACTACAGGGCATTCCCACCAGCACCAGTCACATCAGGAAAAGGGGCACTACAGGGCATTCCCACCAGCACCAGTCACATCAGGAAAAGGCGCACTACAGGGCATTCCCACCAGCACCAGTCACATCAGGAAAAGGGGCACTACAGGGCATTCCCACCAGCACCACTCACATCAGGAAAAGGGGCACTACAGGCATTCCCACCAGCACCAGTCACATCAGGAAAAGGCGCACTACAGGGCATTCCCACCAGCACCACTCACATCAGGAAAAGGGGCACTACAGGCATTCCCACCAGCACCAGTCACATCAGGAAAAGGCGCACTACAGGGCATTCCCACCAGCACCAGTCACATCAGGAAAAGGGGCACTACAGGCATTCCCACCAGCACCAGTCACATCAGGAAAAGGCGCACTACAGGGCATTCCCACCAGCACCAGTCACATCAGGAAAAGGGGCACTACAGGGCATTCCCACCAGCACCAGTCACCTCAGGAAGAGGGGCACTACAGGCATTCCCACCAGCACCAGTCACATCAGGAAAAGGCGCACTACAGGGCATTCCCACCAGCACCAGTCACCTCAGGAAGAGGGGCACTACAGGCATTCCCACCAGCACCAGTCACATCAGGAAAAGGCGCACTACAGGGCATTCCCACCAGCACCAGTCACCTCAGGAAGAGGGGCACTACAGGCATTCCCACCAGCACCAGTCACATCAGGAAAAGGGGCACTACAGGCATTCCCACCAGCACCAGTCACATCAGGAAAAGGGGCACTACAGGGCATTCCCACCAGCACCAGTCACATCAGGAAAAGGCGCACTACAGGGCATTCCCACCAGCACCAGTCACCTCAGGAAGAGGGGCACTACAGGCATTCCCACCAGCACCAGTCACATCAGGAAAAGGGGCACTACAGGGCATTCCCACCAGCACCAGTCACCTCAGGAAAAGGGGCACTACAGGGCATTCCCACCAGCACCAGTCACATCAGGAAAAGGGGCACTACAGGGCATTCCCACCAGCACCAGTCACCTCAGGAAAAGGGGCACTACAGGGCATTCCCACCAGGGCCAGTCACATCAGGAAAGGGGCACTACAGAGCATTCCCACCAGGGCCAGTCACATGAGGAAAAGGAGCATTACAGGGCATTCCCACCAGCACCAGTCACAACCAGAATACAGGCAGTATGCCAACACACGACCCCCTCCCCATACAGGCCCATTCCCATTACACACATTATAATGAGGTCAGTGTATGGGAACCTGGTCATGTGGGGGTCACAGGGGCCATGACTGCGGTACCTGGGCAGTATCACATGACCCGCTCACCTGATTAGCTGCTACTTAAGGCTATGTTCACACTGAGTTCCTACAAGTGGTTGTTGAAGCGGATCCACTTAAAAACCGACTCCATAAACCCCTTCACATCTTGCCTGATTGGGAGTTTGAATCCGATCACAGCTCCCTATGAGAACATCGCCTAAACCAGCGGGAAAGTGAGCGGAAGTGTCCGAGGAGGCTGGCGGAGCCGCACTGGCAGAGGGCACACACCCGCGGGCTGGCGGAGCCGCACTGGCAGAGGGCACACACCCGCGGGCTGGCGGAGCCGCACTGGCAGAGGGCACACACCCGCGGGCTGGCGGAGCCGCACTGGCAGAGGGCACACACCCGCGGGCTGGCGGAGCCGCACTGGCAGAGGGCACACACCCGCGGGCTGGCGGAGCCGCACTGGCAGAGGGCACACACCCGCGGGCTGGCGGAGCCGCACTGGCAGAGGGCACACACCCGCGGGCTGGCGGAGCCGCACTGGCAGAGGGCACACACCCGCGGGCTGAGGCGGCTGTGGCTGCTGAGAGAAGGTGGGCGCCTCAGCCGCGGGCTCCAGAAGGTAAACACCGGCCACGCCCCCCACAGTGCTCTCCCCAGCGTGCAGCATGGGGCCGGGCAGTACATTTCCAGCAGCCCCGCTCTCCTCCACCTGGTGCTGCGCAGGGCACTGCCAGCCATGTTACGTGTGCCACACAAGTGCACATGGAGGGGCGGGCTGCAGCAGCATGGAGCCAGCCTGTGCCCGGGCGCTGCACCGAGGATGACGGGGCAGGAGGTGCCCAGTGCCGCAGTCATTAATAAGGAGTTTAGCAGTAAACAAGCCCCGGCAGCCGGAGGAAAAGTTGCCATCTCCCCCCTCCTGCCCTGCGCCGTGCCCACTGCCGCCGTCATTCCAGCACACCCGGGGCCCCGCGGCTCTTACCTTGCGGGCTGTGCTGTCCGCGCTGTGGGAGACGCTCAGGTTAGAAGAGGGGAGGATCCCACGGGAAACAGGGCAGCCCCGGAGCCTGGCAGGGAGAGTGCCGCGGCTGGTCGCCACATACTGTGCCAGGGACGCGGCGGCCGCGACAAAGTAACTCCGGTGTGTCACAGCCGAGTGCGCGGCCCCCGGTGCAATGGCCGCTGCGGCGCCCTCCGGCCGGGAGCCCTGCACACATCCATATTTCTATGTGCGTGTGTATGCTGCTATGAATGGTTGCAGGCAGCTCTGCTGGGAAAGGGGGTGGGTGCTGCTCGGCTTACTTCGCCCTCACTCCTGTGTCAGTCTCCAGCCGGGGAGGGGGTGTGACCGTGTCCGCTCCCCGCACTTTAGTCACACGCGTGTGGCAGTGGCACCGCTGCGCCTGCTCCTCGGAGTTCGGGCACTACTGGTGGCCGCTCACTGGTGCCCCCGAGCGCGTCCTTCTAGAAGTCTCCCACCTCCTCCTCCTCCCATCACCTCCACTAGTGATGCTCAGGATACGAGTGACGTACTTCTTATTGGGCTCTGCTGCCTCCACCACCCAGGATCTGATGAGAGCAGATGTATTCTGTAAGGGACGGTGACAGGGCGGGGCGAGAGCGGAGGAAGTCACCGAGCACACTGCTGTGCGCACACTGTACCTGCCGATAGTGCCACTGTGTGCGGGGGGCGGCCAGTGTCTGTGTATGGTATGGCACTGCTGTGCGCACACTGTACCTGCCGATAGTGCCACTGTATGCGGGGGGCGGCCAGTGTCTGTGTATAGTATGGCACTGCTGTGCGCACACTGTACCTGCCGATAGTGCCACTGTGTGCGGGGGGCGGCCAGTGTCTGTGTATAGTATGGCACTGCTGTGCGCACACTGTACCTGCCGATAGTGCCACTGTATGCGGGGGGCGGCCAGTGTCTGTGTATAGTATGGCACTGCTGTGCGCACACTGTACCTGCCGATAGTGCCACTGTGTGCGGGGGGCGGCCAGTGTCTGTGTATAGTATGGCACTACTGTGCGCACACTGTACCTGCCGATAGTGCCACTGTATGCGGGGGGCGCCAGTGTCTGTGTATAGTATGGCACTACTGTGCGCACACTGTACCTGCCGATAGTGCCACTGTATGCGGGGGGCGGCCAGTGTCTGTGTATAGTATGGCACTACTGTGCGCACACTGTACCTGCCGATAGTGCCACTGTGTGCGGGGGCGGCCAGTGTCTGTGTATAGTATGGCACTACTGTGCGCACACTGTACCTGCCGATAGTGCCACTGTATGCGGGGGGCGGCCAGTGCCTGTGTATAGTATGGCATTACTGTGCGCACACTGTACCTGCCGATAGTGCCACTGTATGCGGGGGGCGGCCAGTGTCTGTGTATAGTATGGCATTACTGTGCGCACACTGTACCTGCCGATAGTGCCACTGTATGCGGGGGGCGGCCAGTGTCTGTGTATAGTATGGCACTGCTGTGCGCACACTGTACCTGCCGATAGTGCCACTGTGTGCGGGGGGCGGCCAGTGTCTGTGTATAGTATGGCACTACTGTGCGCACACTGTACCTGCCGATAGTGCCACTGTGTGCGGGGGGCGGCCAGTGTCTGTGTATAGTATGGCACTGCTGTGCGCACACTGTACCTGCCGATAGTGCCACTGTATGCGGGGGGCGGCCAGTGTCTGTGTATAGTATGGCACTACTGTGCGCACACTGTACCTGCCGATAGTGCCACTGTATGCGGGGGGCGGCCAGTGTCTGTGTATAGTATGGCATTACTGTGCGCACACTGTACCTGCCGATAGTGCCACTGTGTGCGGGGGGCGGCCAGTGTCTGTGTATAGTATGGCACTGCTGTGCGCACACTGTACCTGCCGATAGTGCCACTGTATGCGGGGGGCGGCCAGTGTCTGTGTATAGTATGGCACTACTGTGCGCACACTGTACCTGCCGATAGTGCCACTGTATGCGGGGGGCGGCCAGTGTCTGTATATAGTATGGCACTACTGTGCGCACACTGTACCTGCTGATAGTGCCACTGTATGCGGGGGGCGGCCAGTGTCTGTGTATAGTATGGCACTACTGTGCGCACACTGTACCTGCTGATAGTGCCACTGTATGCGGGGGGCGGCCAGTGTCTGTATATAGTATGGCACTACTGTGCGCACACTGTACCTGCTGATAGTGCCACTGTATGCGGGGGGCGGCCAGTGTCTGTGTATAGTATGGCACTACTGTGTGCACACTGTACCTGCTGATAGTGCCACTGTATGCGGGGGGCGGCCAGTGTCTGTGTATAGTATGGCACTACTGTGCGCACACTGTACCTGCCGATAGTGCCACTGTATGCGGGGGGCGGCCAGTGTCTGTGTATAGTATGGCACTACTGTGCGCACACTGTACCTGCCGATAGTGCCACTGTATGCGGGGGGCGGCCAGTGTCTGTGTATAGTATGGCACTACTGTGTGCACACTGTACCTGCCAATAGTGCCACTGTATGCGGGGGGGGCGGCCAGTGCCTGTGTATACTATGGCACTACTGTGCGCACACTGTACCTGCCGATAGTGCCACTGTATGCGGGGGCGGCCAGTGTCTGTGTATAGTATGGCACTACTGTGCGCACACTGTACCTGCCAATAGTGCCACTGTATGCGGGGGGGGCGGCCAGTGCCTGTGTATACTATGGCACTACTGTGCGCACACTGTACCTGCCGATAGTGTCACTGTATGCGGGGGGCGCCAGTGTCTGTATAGTATGGCACTACTGTGCGCACACTGTACCTGCCGATAGTGCCACTGTATGCGGGGGGCGGCCAGTGTCTGTGTATAGTATGGCACTGCTGTGCGCACACTGTACCTGCCGATAGTGCCACTGTATGCGGGGGGCGGCCAGTGTCTGTGTATACTATGGCACTACTGTGCGCACACTGTACCTGCCGATAGTGTCACTGTATGCGGGGGGCGCCAGTGTCTGTGTATAGTATGGCACTACTGTGCGCACACTGTACCTGCCGATAGTGCCACTGTATGCGGGGGGCGGCCAGTGTCTGTGTATAGTATGGCACTGCTGTGCGCACACTGTACCTGCCGATAGTGCCACTGTATGCGGGGGGCGGCCAGTGTCTGTGTATAGTATGGCACTACTGTGTGCACACTGTACCTGTTGATCCTGGCCACTGACTGCATGCCAGGGACCTAAGGATGGCCAATGTCTGCGTACACTATACATACTATGGCATTACTTTGTGCACACAAGTACCTGCTGATCCTGGTCACTGACTGCATGCTGGGGACCAGAGGGCGGCCAGTGTCTGTGTGTACTGTGGCACTACTGTGTGCACATATGTACCTGCTGATCCTGGCCACCAAATGCATGACAGGGACAAGAGAGCGGCCAATACCTGTGTGTACTATGGCATTACTGCACAGACAAGTGCGTGTCACAAAATTAGAACATCAAAAAGTTAACTTATTTCAGTTCTTCAATACAAAAAGTGAAACTCATATATTATATACCGTATTTCGCGGACTATAAGACGCACCGGACCATAAGGCACACCCCAAATTTGGGGTGAAAATTGCAGAAAAAAAGATTTTTTATAAGATGGGGGTCCGTCTTATTGTCCGAATTTACAGTATCTTACCTGAAGGCTGGCGGTGGCAGAGCAGGGTCACAGGAGGCATGGTGTCGGCAGAGGTGGGGTGATGCGGTACGGCGTGCACCTGAGCAGGGTCCCTTCCTGCTTAGGTGGGCGACCCCACGGCATGGTGTCCATGGGAGGGTTGCAGCACTGGTTACCGGCAGAGGTGATGGGATGAGGAGGTGCTGCGATCAGGAGGTGCTGCGATCAGGAGGTGCTGGGATCAGGAGGTGCTGGGATCAGGAGGTGCTGGGATCAGGAGGTGCTGGGATCAGGAGGCGCAGTGACAGGTATGGTGTGAGAGGGTCCCTTTCCCCGGTGAGGTGATGCAGCAGCCCGGTAAGGAGCAGAGCCGGGTGAATGCTGTTGTTATCGGTGGTGGCGGCCATCTTCCGGGGGCCGCGCGAGCGCAGATGTAGCGCTCTGCTTCCCGGGGCTTCAGGAAAATGGCCGCGGGAGGCCGCGCGTGCGCAGATGGAGATCGCGCGGCCATTTTCCTGAAGCTAAGAACTTCAGAAAAATGGCCGCCGCGATCCCCATCTGCGCACGCGCGGCATCCCGCGGCCATTTTCCTGAAGCCCCGGGAAGCAGAGCGCTTCATCTGCGCACGTGCGGCCCCCGGAAGATGGCCGCCACCACCGATGACAACAGGATTCACCCGGCTCTGCTCCTTACCGGGCTGCTGCATCACCTCACCGGGGAAAGGGACCCCGCTCACTGCGCCTCCTCATCTCCGCACGTCTGCCGCCGCACCTCTGCCACCGCACCTCTGCCGCCACGGGTAAGCCTGCATTTCGACTATTAGACGCACCCCCCATTTTCCCCCCTTTTTGGGGGGGGAAAAAGTGCGTCTTGTAGTCCGAAAAATATGGTAGTCATTACACACAGTGATCTATTTCCAGTGTTTATTTCTGTTAATGTTGATGATTATGGCTTACAGCCAATGAAAGCCCAAAAGTCATTATCTCAGTAAATTAGAATACTTTACAACACCAGCTTGAAACAGGAATTTAAAATCCGAAATGTTGGCCTACTGAAATGTATGTTCAGTAAATGTACTCAATACTTGGTTGTGGCATCAATTACTGCATCAATGCGGCATGGCATGGAGGCAATCAGCCTGTAGCACTGCTGAGGTGTTATGGAAGCCCAGGTTGCTTTGATAGCAGCCTTCAGCTCATCTGCATTGTTGGGTCTGATGTCTCTCATCTTCCTCTTGACAATACCACATCGATTCTCTATGGGGTTAAGTTCAGGAGAGTTTGCTGGCCAATCAAGCACAGTGATACTGTTGAAAACACCTTGGATCACTGAGCAACAGTCCAGTTCTTTTTCTCCTTGGCCCAGGTAAGACGCTTCTGGCGTTGTCTATTGGTCATGAGTGGCTTGACACAAGGAATGCGACACTTGTAGCCCATGTCCTGGATATGTCTGTGTGTGGTGGCTCTTGAAGCAATGACTCCAGCAGCAGTCCCACTCCTTGTGAATCTCCCCCAAGTTTTTAATGGCCTTTTCTTAACAATCCTTTCAAGGCTGCCGTTATCCCGGTTGCTTGTGCACCTTTTTCTACCACACTTTCTCCTTCCACTCAACTTTTCATTTATATGCTTGAATACAGCACTCTGGGAACAGCCAGTTTCTTTAGCAATGATATTTGTGGCTTACCCTCCTTGTGGAGTGTGTCAATGACTGCCTTCTGGACATCTGTCAAGTTCGCAATCTTCCCCATGATTGTGGAGCCTACTGAAACAGACTAAGGGGCCTTTTTAAACGCTTAGGAAGCCTTTACAGGTGTTTTTTTGTTAATCTAATTTACTGAGATAATGACTTTTGGGTTTTCATTGGCTGTAAGCCATAATCATCAACATTAACAGAAATAAACACTTGAAATAGATCACCCTGTAATGACTCTATATGAGTTTAATTTTTTGCATTGCAGAACTGAAATAAAGTAACTTTTTTATTATATTCTAATTTAGTGAGAAGTACTTGTATGTACCTGCTGATCTTGGCCACTGACTGTATGCCGGGGACCACAGGGCAGCCAATGTCTGTGTATGATATACGTACTACAGCATTACTGTGTGCACACATGTACCTGCTGATCCTGGCCATTAACTGCATGCTGGGGACCAGAGATCAGCCAATGTCTGTGTATACTATGGCATTACTGCAGGGGCGTAGCTAGAGCTTTTGCCGCCCGGGCTGTTCCCGAGTTTTCCCAATTTCCGTGTTTCATGTTTGCATGTGTTAGCGCTGCAGTGTGCTGCTTTTTTTGCTTGACTGTATAGGAGTTGGTGACTCTAAGGTTCAGCACCTGTTCACACTTAGTCTATGTTTGGATGTGACGGTCAGTTTTTTCAAACACCTTCTCATTTAAAGATTTTTCTGTATTTTCATGACTATGAAAATTGTAAATTCACACTGAAGGCATCAAAACTATGAATTAACACACGTGGAATTATATACTTAACAAAAAAGTGTGAAACAACTGAAATTATGTCTTATATTCTAGGTTCTTCAAAGTAGCCACCTTTTGCGTTGATGACTGCTTTGCACACTCTTGGCATTCTTTTGATTATCTTCAAGAGGTAGTCACCGGAAATGATCTTCCAACAATCTTGAAGGAGTTCCCAGAGATACTTAGCACTTGTTGGCCCTTTTGCCTTCACTCTGCGGTCCAGCTCACCCCAAACCATCTCGATTGGGTTCAGGTCTGGTGACTGTGGAGGCCACGTCATCTGGCGTAGCACCCCATCACTCTCTTTCTTGGTCAAATAGCCCTTACACAGCCTGGAGGTGTGATTGGGGTCATTGTCCTGTTGAAAAATAAATGATGGTCCAACTAAACGCAAACCGGATGGAATAGCATGCCGCTGCAAGATGCTGTGGTAGCCATGCTGGTTCAGTATGCCTTCAATTTTGAATAAATCCCCAACAGTGTCACCAGCAAAGCACCCCCACACCATCACACCTCCTCCATGCTTCACAGTGGGAACCAGGCATGTAGAGTCCATCCGTTCAACTTTTCTGCGTTGCACAAAGACACGGTGGTTGGAACCAAAGATCTCACATTTGGACTCATGAGACCAAAGCACAGATTTTCACTGGTCTAATGTCCATTCCTTGTGTTCTTTGGCCCAAACAAGTCTCTTCTGCTTCTTGCCTGTCCTTAGCAGTGGTTTCCTAGCAGCTATTTTACCATGAAGGCCTGCTGCACAAAGTCCTCTTAACAGTTGTTGTAGAGATGTGTCTGCTGATAGAACACTGTGTGGCATTGACCTGGTCTCTAATCTGAGCTGCTGTTAACCTGCGATTTCTGAGGCTGGTGACTCGGATAAACTTATCCTCAGATGCAGAGGTGACTCTTGGTCTTCCTTTCCTGGGGAGGTCCTCATGTGAGCCAGTTTCTTTGTAGTGCTTGATAGTTTTTGCAACTGCACTTGGGGACACTTTCAAAGTTTTCCCAATTTTTCAGACTGACTGACCTTCATTTCTTAAAGTAATGATGGACACTCATTTTTCTTAGAATTTGTATTATGGTAAGAAAAAAGCAGCTAACAGTCTATTCAGTAGGACTATCAGCTGTGTATCCACCAGACTTCTGCTCAACACAACTGATGGTCCCAACCCCATTTATAAGGCAAGAAATCCCACTTATTAAACCTGACAGGGCACACCTGCCAAGTGAAAACCATTTCCGGTGACTACCTCTTGAAGCTCATCAAGAGAATGCCAAGAGTGTGCAAAGCAGTCATCAAAGCAAAAGGTAGTTACTTTGATGAACCTAGAATATAAGACATAATTTCAGTTGTTTCACACTTTTTTGTTAAGTATATAATTCCACATGTGTTAATTCATAGTTTTCATGCCTTCAGTGTGAATTTACAATTTTCATAGTCATGAAAATACAGAAAAATCTTTAAATGAGAAGGTGTGTCCAAACTTTTGCTCTGTACTGTATCTATCCATCTATCTATAGATATATCTATAGATAGATAATACCAAGCCCGATGTTTAGTAATAAACATAATAAAATGGTACATAAAGAGTTAAATAAAGACACACAAAATCTGCGTTAGGCCGGGGTCACACTTGTGAGAAACTCTCGTTGAGTCTTGCATCTCAACAACCGGCACTCGAGACCAGAGCGTTCAGCTGCATAGAAATACATGCAGCTGCATGTTCTGGTTCTGGTATTGATGCGAGAGACTCATGCGAGTTTCTCACAAGTGTGACCCCGGCCTTAAAGGCAATATCTGTTTAATTTATAAAAAAATTGAAAAAATGACGGGGGCTCCCGAGCAATTTTCTGCACCAGAGAGGGAAAGTTAATACCCATGGATCTTCCCATGCTATGACTATCAGCCCGCAGCAGTATATTTAGCCTTTACTGGCTATTAAAATAGGGAGACACCCCCCAAAAAACAACATGGGGTCCCCCTATAATTAATGGCCAGAAAAGGCTATGCAGACAGCTGCGGGCTGATATTCATAGCCTAGGAAGGGAACATGGATATTGCCCCCCCCCGGCTACAAACACCAGCTCACAGCTGCCCCAGAAATGGCGCATCTGTAAGATGCACCAATTCCGGCACTTAGCCTCTCTCTTCCCACTGCCCTGTAGCGGTGGCACATGGGGTAATAAGGGGTTAATGTCACCTTTGAATTGTAAGGTGACATCAAGCTGGTTTAGTAATGGAGAGGTGTCAATAAGATACCTATCCATTACTAATCCTATAGTTAATGGGTTAAGTAAACACACAGCCAGAATACAGTATTTTAATGAAATAAAACACCACACAGTTTTGCCATCTTTATTGTTCTGCCAATCCATGCGACGCCCTTGATCTCCTGGAAAAAAATAATAAACCAACACAAATACTCCCTGGTCCGACACAGTCTATTTAATAACGAGTGTCCCATGATGATCTCCCCTATAGAGCTGTGACATCAGATGTGACAGCTCTATAGACCTGCAGTGACACACTGAAAGTAGACAATGGCTCCTGCAGTGTTATCACTGAGGGTTCAATGGCCTCTCACTTTACGGCACTGCTGCATGAGAATTTTCCCACGCAGCGATGCCGCAAGTGACAGTATGAATTCTGCACTCACAGCGGTGGAGGGATACAGTGCTGAAAGATACCATCCATCATTGTATCACCGGAACCCCTGGAGAGTGGTCACATCTGCCGATGTGACAGTTCTCCATGGGAGATCGTCGTGCGACACTCGTTATTAAATGGATTACATTGGATCAGGGAGTATACTGATGATTTTTTGTTTTAAATTTTTTTGCAGGTGATCGAGGGCTTCGGGGATAAGCTGTATGGTGAGTATGTACTGTATGTCTATATGTCTGTACTGTATATGTGTTTTTTTGTGTTTTTTTTTTACACTTGAACACCGTAGCCGGATGGTGGGACCACTACTGTTCCATCACCTGGCTAGCTGTCACTATAATAGTCCCATCGGACGATGCCTGCCTACACACAGACACACACACACAGCCCTGCACACATACACCGCCCCGTACACACACACACAGCCCGTAGACACCTGCAGACCCACGCACACAGACACGCACACACCTGCAGACACACACAAACACCCGCACACAGACACGCACATCTCCGCACACACACTCTTTCTCCTCCCGATCTGCAGCGTTTCTCGCAGGTACATCCGCAGCAAAACTGCAGATCTTTTTTAAACCTGCGGTTTTGCTGCAGATTTGCCTGACTCAATGGAAGTCAATGGGTGTAGAAACGCTGCAGATCTGCAAAAAGAATTGCTATGGAAAAGTAAACGCTGCAATTCCGCACGTTTTTTTTTTTTCCGAATCATGTGCACAACAATTCTCGATTTCCCATTGACTAACATTGCTTGTGCACTACACTGCGGATTTGATGCAATGCCACGCTTCCAAAAACACTGCGGATCCGCATAAAATTCCGCAACGTGTGCACATAGCCTAAGAGTTCTGGCTCCTACAAACCAGTTAGACACTCCTAATCAATTCGTTACCTGCATTAAAGATAGCTGTCTTTTATATAGTCACCTTTATAAAAGACTCCTATACACAGACTCAATTAATCAGTCTGACTCAACTCTACAACAAGGGCAAGACCAAAAAGCTTTATAAGGATGTCAAGGACAAGATCATAGACCTGCACAAAGGTGGAATGGGCTACAAAACCATAAGTAAAACGCTGGGTGAGAAGGAGACAACTGTTGGTGCAAAGACTTGGCTGAAGGTTCACCTTCCAACAAGACAATGACCCTAAGCACACAGCTAAAATAACAAAGGAGTGGCTTCAGAAAAACTCTGTGACCATTCTTGACTGGCCCAGCCAGACCCCTGAAATAAACCCAATTGAGCATCTCTGGAGAAACCTGAAAATGGCTGTCCACCAACGTTCACCATCCAACCTGATGGAACTGGAGGGGATCTGCAAGGAAGAATGGCAGAGGATCCCCAAATCCAGGTGTCAAAAACTTGTTGCATCATTCCCAAGAAGACTCATGGCTGTACTAGCTCAAAAGGTGCTTCTACTCAATACTGAGCAAAGGGTCTAAATACTTATGACCATGTGATATTTCAGTATTTCTTTTTTAATAAATATGCCAAAATTTCTACATTTGTTTTTTTTTTCAGTCAAGATGGGGTGCAGAGTGTATATTAATCAGAAAAAAAATAACTTTTTTTAATTTACCAATTGGCTACAATGAAACAAAGAGTGAAAAATTGAAATGAGTCTGAACTTTCCATACCCACTGTACTTGTCTGTGTACTGTGTGTGCATGTCTGTGTGCAAGTCTACGTATTTTGTGTGTGCATGTATGATTGCGTACTGCGTGTGCGTGCATGTTTGCGTACTGTGTGTGTGCATGTCTGCATATGTGAAAGATGAGGGGGCAGGTGGGGTCTTGTGTTGTATACCTATATTTCTCCACTATATCTGTGCATCATTAATCGTGGTATGTGTTAAAGGGCCCACTGAGACCTGACTGTGTGCCCACATGTGCCCGCTGATCCTGGCCACTGACTGCATGCCGGGTACCAGAGGACGGCCAATGTCTGCGTATACTACACATACTACAGCATCAAACTAAGGCACAACTATGGATAATTGTTTTGGTTCCAAAGGATCAAAATGGGGATTTTTTTCCCTGTAAAAGGTGCCTGGCATGCACAAATATGAACAGGGCCATGGACTTTAAAACTACGCAAGGCAATAAGATCTTCCACATTACCCACAACATTAAGTGTGGAACTGACCATGTGATATATTATGCCACTTGTCCCTGCCCTCTGATATACTGTACATTAGTATGACTACCAGACAACTAAGGATGCGTACCAGAGAGCATGTCCGTGACATATCCAATGTGCGTGATGTCAATGATCTAACATTACTTAAACCGATACCTCGTCACTTTAAGTCTGCCCATGGTTGTGACTCAACCCTACCGAGAGTAATCAGTATTGACTGTATCATCAAAGACTCAAGGGGTGGTGATGTCAAAACCACATTGGCTCAACTGGAGACAAGATGGATCTCCAAGATTGGCTCGCTCGAACCTGATGGATTAAATTAAGTTATGAGCTTTGCTCCTTTTCTCTGAACATAACTTTTTGGATCTGACGGTGCCTATTTCAATCACTGTTCCCTTAGGAATTTTGTATTTATTTTTTAATTCTTTAACAAGCTTTCTACTCTTTGTATAGGGTTTATTCCCTTGAATTGTTTTATTTTATATGTTCGTACTTTAATTGTGTTTATTGTTCCTTTTTTGCAGTTCCTAACTTGTGTAACTTAGCCTTGATGTATGCTGATCGGTTGCCTAAGCACTTCTACCCCAACTATGATGAAGAAGAGGACTTTTTTACTCACACTTATGAAGTCTTATGTCTTCATTATTTTGCATATATAAACTTTCCTGTTCTTGTCTTATGTTTAATTTTCCTTTTTTACAATAGTATTGTCACGATGAGAGGATGTCTTGTGCATATACAAATCCTCTTGGGGTGTAATTATGCACCTCATGTATACTCACCTCGCACCACCAGTGTATCACTGATTCTAGAGGCATTTGTATTGGTTATTGCAAACAGTATATACTGTCCACCCAATGCTCCACGATTTGTTATTTATTTTTTGCTGGTCCCTGCTTTATATTTACTTACCCATTTTACATATTTCTTTTTCACTTTTTGTACACCATAAACATTACCTAACTCTTTTCTCATCCTCCCATTAGTTGTCACATTTAGTACTCTTTTCATTTACTTAAAGGGATTCTGTCACCTGAATTTGGAGGGAACAATTTTCAGCTATAGGGGCGGGGTTTTCGGGTGTTTGATTCACCCTTTTCTTACCCGCTGGCTGCATGCTGGCTGCAATATTGGATTGAAGTTCATTCTCTGTCCTCCATAGTACACACCTGCGTAAGGCAAGATTGCCTTGTGCAGGCATGTACTACGGAGGACAGAGAATGAACTTCAATCCAATATTGCAGCCAGCATGCAGCCAGCGGGGAAGAAAAGGGTGAATCAAACACCCGAAAACCCCGCCCCTATGGCTGAAAATTGTTCCCTCCAAATTCAGGTGACAGAGTCCCTTTAATGCCATTCCTCCTCATTCATCACATTCACTTGCTCCTTCACTCACCTCGGTTCCCATACATGTACACCTAATCCTTTCACCCTCTTTGATTTTTATGCGCACTCACATCTATCTTGGCTGGCAGTGGAGTGCGCTTGCGCCCCGTCGCGTCATCCTTCCCTCCCTCTGACGCGTCGGAGGTGGGCGGGAATTGGTGACGTGGGATGCGGGACCTGCCACTTTCTGTGCCGTGTATGATGGATGCAAGCGCCATACCTACCGCTGCATTTAAAAAGCCAGCACCCTCGCTCCTTCACCACCATGACCCCCCAGGAAGAAGCGACAAGCGAAACGCGCGTCAGTGTTTTTTCCTCCTAGCACTTCCCACAACGCAGGTGAAAGACAGCACGGTGTTACCGCCTTTATACTTTAGACTCTGGTATTCACAAGGGCTATGATGTATTTAGACTTATTTAACAATTATGCACTTGCACCTCAATACAGGTCACCCCTAGCCCTCGCAGGTCATTTTTCTTCTGGATATGTTTACAGGTCATGCACTTGCACTTTAGCACTAGTAACCTTTAGCCTTTTTAGGCAGATTTTGCTTTCATCATAATGGTCTTTTTTAACAATCCAAAGCCTGTTGTTGCACCTGTTTATTATATGCCTAAAAACCACTAAACATTTTGACCTACTTGAGGTATATTGTTTTTTTTTTTACTTTGTATGTGGTTGTCATTACTATTAATCATTGTGTGGGTTGCTTGGAACTCACTATGCCTTGTTTGATCCCCTTATGTATACCGTTGATCCTTAATTTTAACTTATTGTAATAAAATATCTTAGTTTTACCTTTGGTCTTGTACTTCCCCTTTCTTTTGGATAAACTTATTTTAGGAAGTGTACCAAATTTTTATTTTGGCCTTTCATTTTGGGTATTTTTCTGTGTGCACACATGTAGCTGCTGATCCTGGCCACTGACTGCATGCCAGGGACCAGAGGACGGCCAATGTCTGCGTCTACTATACATACTACGGCATTACTGTGTGCACAATGTAGCTGCTGATCCTGGCTACTGACTGCATGCTGGGGACCAGAGGCCGGCCAATGTCTGTGTATACTGTATGTGGTAGAGCTGCTCACTCGTCTGGACACAGAGGTATAACTGGAACACTGTCTCTTTAAGAAAAGGCTTGGTTTATTGTAGCAGCATAAACCAAGCTGGGAATGTAAAGACAGACCTCTGGGCAAAACAAAGAAACAAAACAACACAGTCCTTTTCCTAGCGGGATCAGCCCGCTCACCGGCAGCAATGTCCACGGTTCAGATTGAGCACACACCTTCCTGGAGTCCTATGTTTCCAGGAACCACTGAACACTGAAGGCTTTAGTGGTCAGCCATTTAAGCCCAGACCTTGTGATCCCTCCATCATGTGACTGATCACATGATTCTGACATCACACAGGTCCTGTAAGGACACTGCAGGGAGAGATACGTGGACCTCCTCCCATCCGCTCTATGGAGGTCCACTAAAACCAGCCCATCATCTAACTTTATATAAACCGTCCCAACACGCAGTGTGCTGGAGGAAACTATTCTGGTTTTACATCACTGACGCCATCATGCACAGTGACACGCATCTCCCCTCCATCACTTCACCAGTGACTCTGTCACATATTCCCTCCCTTTGCCCAAAGCCGGGGGATTTGGCACCTTCACTCACTAAACAGGGGACTCTGGACAGGGCATCTGCGTTCCCATGTAACCTCCCTGGCCTACATGAAAAGTCACCCGGGCATTCTTCCCCTTCTTTTCCTTCATTCATCTCAGGTGCGCATGATCTGATATTAGTCTGAACTTTCTGCATAACAGGTAATATCTCGGTGTGTCGACTACCCACATGATGGCCACGCACTCTTTCTCAACGATGGCATAGTTCTCACAGGAGGAGAGTTTGCTATTCAGGTATAGGACTGGATGTTCGTCGCCATCTATTACCTGGGACAACACAGCTCCTTAACCGACTTCGGAGGCTTCCATCCCGAGCACAAACTCTTGACCAAGACTGGCTGCCGACACACAACAAGCTTCAACTCCTGGAATGCCATCTCTGCTTTAGAGGACCATTTGACCATCATCGACTTTGTGCCCTTGAGAAGATCAGTCAGGGGGGAAACTATCATGGCGAAGTTCAGGATAAGTCGCCGATAATATCCCAAAATTCCGAGGAACGCCCTGACCTGCTTTTTGGAGACCGGCTGTGACCACTTCTGTATTGCCAAAAAGACCTCCACATCATCATCCGATGTCATTTTTTCCATTGCTCGTCTTACCATCTTCCGGACATACGTGTCACCACCTGGACTTGGGGGAGGGGCTGTCGGCCTTCCACGAACCACCTCTGCCAGTAAGTCAATGTGCTGCTGGTGTTGCTGATGCTGCTGCTGCATTTGCTGTATAAGCAACTTACTGGTCTCTTGTTGAGCCATCTGTTGCTGCTGTAATTGCTGCTGATGTTGTAGCTGGGCTTGTAGCAGATATTTGAGCAGGTCCACCATCTTGCTTGACATCTACGCTGGCTTGTGGCCGCCACACGTGTTCGCTGGGAAAGTGCCCACACTTCTACCACCACCTGTGGTAGAGCGGCTCACTCGGCTGGACACAGAGATATAACTGGAACACTCTCTCTTTAAGAAAAGGCTTGGTTTATTGTAGCAGCATAAACCAAGCTGGGAAAGTAAACACAGCCCTCTGGGCAAAACAGCAAAACAAAGAAACAAAAAAACACAGTCCTTTTCCTAGCGGGATCAGCCTGCTCACCGGCAGCAATGTCCACGATTCAGATTAAGCACACACCTTCCCGGAGTCATATCACTCCAGGAACCACTGAACACTGAAGGCTTTGGCAGTCAGCCATTCAAGCCCAGACCTTGTGATCCCTCCATCATGTGACTGATCACATGATCCTGACATCAGGCAGGTCCTGTAAGGACACTACAGAGGGAGATACATGCATGGACCCGCTCTATGGAGGTCCACTAAAACCAGCCCATCATATAACTTTATATTAACCATCCCAACATGCAGTGTGCTGTAGGAAATTATTCTGGTTTTACATCACTGACGCCATCATGAGCAGTGACACGTGTCTCCCCTCCATCACTTCACCAGTGACTCTGTCACATATACTATCGCATTACTGTGTGCACACATGTACCTGCTGATCCTGGCCGCTGATCCTGGCCACTGACTTCATGCCGGGGACCAGAGAGGGGCCAATGCCTGTGCATACTATATGTACTACAGCATTACTGTGTGCACACATGCACCTGCTGATCCTGGCCACTGACTGCATGCCGGGGACCACAGGGCGGCCAATGTCTGTATATACTATATACATACTACAACATTACTGTGTGCACACATGTACCTGCTGATCCTGGTCACTAACAGCATGCAGGGGACCAGGGAGCGGCCAATGACTGTGCATACTCTACATACTACGCACTCTACAGCATTATTCTGTTCACACATGAACCTGCTGATCCTGGCCACTGACTGCATGTCGGGGACCAGAGGACGGCCAATGTCTGCGTACACTATATAGGACGGCATTACTGTGTGCACACATGTACTTGCTGATCCTGGCCACTGACTGCATGCCGGGACCAGAGGACGGCCAATGTCCGCTTACACTATATACGGAATTTCTGTGTGCAGACATGTAGCTGCTGATCCTAGCCACTGACTGCATGCCAGGGACAATAAAGGTTAGTTTCACACTAGCGTTTTACTGAGCTGCGTAGGGCTGCGGACTTCCTCCATTAAGCCCCGCCCACGGCCGCACCTCCGCCGCTCAGCTCCACCTACGTCCGCATGCGGCCTGCTTACCTATCTTTAACATTAGGTATGCAGGTCGTGCGGATGTATGCGGATGCCTCCGCATGCGTCGTTTTGACGATGCGGTGACCCGCGTTGAACACAGCTGGTTGGAATTTCTTTTTTTCTCTGCATTGTCAAAACGACGCATGCGGAGGCATCCGCATACATCTGCACAACCTGTATACCTAATGTTAAAGATAGGTACGCAGTCCGCATGCGGACGTAGGCGGAGCTGAGCAGCGGAGGTGTGGCCGTGGGCGGGGCTTCACGGAGGAAGTCTGCAGCCCTCCGCAGCTTAGTAAAATGCTAGTGTGAAACTAGCTAAGATGGCCAATGCGTGTGTATACTATACATACTATGCATAATACAGCTATGCATAATACAGCATTACTGTGTGCGCACATGTACCTGCTGATCCTGGCCACTGACTGCATGCTGGAGACCAGAGTGCGGCTATTGTCTGTGTACACTATGGCATTACTGTGTGCACACGTGTATCTGCTGATCCTGGCCACTGACTGCATGCTGGAGACCAGAGGGCTGCCAATGTCTGTGTATGCTATACATACTACGGCATTACTGTGTGCAGACATGTACCTGTTGATCCTGGCCACTGATTGCCTGCGGGAACCAGAGGGCGGCCAGTGTCTGTGTATACTATGCATTCTATGGCATTACAGTTTGCACATATGTACCTGCTGATCCTGGCCACTGGCTGCATGCCGGAGGCCAGAGAACTGCCAATGTCTGTGTATACTATAAATACCACAACATTACTGTGTGCACATTTGTACAATGGCAATGATCTCTAAAAGATCTAAAGTTAAAGATTACACATTTCCTTTGTATTTTAGGCAATATACTGTATATATATTTATATATACACATAAAGTCATTTTTTTACATTTAAAAAATTACAAAAAGGAGGATGGGCTGATGCAAAAGTTTTGCCACCCTGCATAATTAGTACCTAGTAGCAGACCCCTTTTTAAAGTTTCACAGCTTGTAAATGCTTTTTGTAGCCAGAGTATTTCAATTATTGTTTGAGGGATTTTTATCCATTCTTCCTTGGAATATTCTTTCAGTTCTGTGAGATCCCTGGGTCATCTGGCATGAACTGCTATTTTGAAGTCTAGCCACAGATTTTCAATGATGTTCAGATCAGGAGACTGTGAGGGCCATTGTAAAACCTTCAGCTTGTATCTTTTGAGGTAGTCTATTGTGGATATTGATGTGTGTTTAGGATCATTATCCATTTGTAGAAGCCATCCTCTTTTCAACATCAGCTTTTTTGTAGATGGTGTTATGTTTGCATCAAGAATTTCTTGAAATTTCATTGAACCATTTTTTCCTCTACCCGTGTGAAATGCTCGCCGTTCCATTGGCTGCACCACAACCTCAAAGCATGATTGATCCACCCCCATGCTTAATGGTGAGATGCTCTTTTCCTGAAACTCTGTGCGCTTTTTTCTCCACACATACCTTTGATCATTGTGGCCAAAGAGTTCTATTTTAACCTCATCGGTCCACGGGACTTGTTTCCAAAATGCATCAGGTTTGTTTAAATGTTCTTTTGCATACTTCTGACTCAGAATTTTGTTGTGAGGACGCATGAGAGGTTTTCTTCTGAAGACTCTCACACTCTCACATGAAAGCCATATTTGTGCAGGTGTCTCTGAACAGTAGAACAATGTGCCACAACTCCAGAATCTGCTAAATCTTTCAGAAGGTATTTTGCAGTCAAGCGGGGTACTGATATGCCTCTCTAGCAATCCTATGAGCAGCTCTCACTGAAATTTTGATTGGTCTTCCAGACCTTATCTTGACCTCCACTATTCCTGTTGTTACATTTCGAACTGAGGAAAGGGCAACTTGAAAACGCTTTGCTTTCTTCTTATAGCCTTCTCCTGCTTTGTGGGCCTCCACCATTTTTATTTTCAATGTGCTAGGCAGCAGCTTACAAGAACCCATGGCTGTTGTTTCTTTCTTGGCACATGGTTAGAGGAGTCTGGGTTTTTAGAAAGCTGGGAAATCTGTATCACCTGGCACTTCCT
This sequence comes from Ranitomeya variabilis, assembly GCF_051348905.1. NCBI lineage: Eukaryota > Metazoa > Chordata > Amphibia > Anura > Dendrobatidae > Ranitomeya > Ranitomeya variabilis. Next base: position 602,805,702 of record NC_135236.1, read on the forward strand.
AGCAATGATAGTAAACAAGCCATAACCCTAGCAGGCTAATTAATCTCGTAAAGACTGCAGTTAAGGGCACTTATTCCTCACTGCCGTTTTTTAACGGCGCTGAAAAATAAGGTTATAGCGCTCCCCAGGATCGGAGAATCTCTGGAAAACATGATCAGGGTCAGTTTTTAAAGTCCCCTATCACGTTAGTTACCGTTATTCATGTTGATCATATTAAAAGAAAAAGTCTGATTTAAAATAAATTTCTCTCTCCTCTGATATGATCTGACATATCAGAGAAGAGACAAATGAGGTCTCCAGATTACCCTTGGTACCTAAGCCATCCCCAGGTCCTTCCTGCTCCGTCCACCAACCCTCCGCATCATCTTTCTGGGAAAAAAAGGAGGGTACATGCGTAGTGCAGCCACCGACATCTGCCGGCCGGTACCCGGCAATAATAAGGAATTTTTTCCTATTGGTTCCTTTTGACCACTGTGATAGACCCTATCACAGTGATCAAAAAAAAAGTAAATCAAATACCCCTTTGTCACCCCCTTAGTTAGATAAAAGTTATAAAATATCTATATTTTTTCCATTCTTTGCAGTTAGGGTTGCAGTTGTGTTAGGATTGGAGTTGTGTTAGGGTTGGAGATAGAATTTTTTCCTTCCACACTGCCTCAGTCCCTGTGGAGCAACTGAAGGGGTAATAAGCTTCTTGAATGTGGTTTTGAGCACCTTAAGGGGTGCAATTTTTAGAATGGCCTCTCTTTTGGGCATTTTCTGTCATATAGACCCCTCAAAGTCACTTCAAATGTGATGTGGTCGATAAAAAAATGGTTTTGCAAATTGTGTTGGAAAAATGAACAGTCACTGGTCAACTTTTAACGTTTCTAACTTCCTTACAGAAATTTTTTTTCAAAAATTGTGCTGATGTAAAGTAGACAAGTGGAAAATGTTATTTATTAACTATTTTGTGTGACATAACTCTGTGGTTTAAGGGCATAAAAATTAAATGTTTGAAAATTGCAAAATTTCTCTACATTTTCACCAAATTTCAGTTTTTTTTCAGAAAGAACGGCAAGTTACACTATCATTCCAAATTTTAGGGTCACTTAGAAATGTCCTTATTTTTTAAAGAAAAGCACAGTTTTTTCCAATAAAGCTAACATTAAATTCAGAAATATACTCTATACATTGTTAATGTGGTAAATGACTATTCTAGCTGCAAACGTCTGGTTTGTAATGCAATATCTTCATAGGTGTATAGAGGCCAATTTCCAACAATCATCACTCCAGTGTTCTCATGGTACTTTGTGTTTGCTGTTTAAGAAGGCAAATGGATGGTTAGAATACCCTTGAAAACCCTTATGCAAGTATGTTAGCACAGCAGAAAACAGTTTGGCTGACTAGAGAACCTATAAACCTGACCTTCCTTTGAGCTAGTTGAGAGTCTTGAGCATTACATTTGTTGGTTCCACTAAACTCTCAAAATGGCCAGAAAAAAAGAACTTTCATGTGAAACTCGACAGTCTATTCTTGTTCTTAGACATGAAGGCTATTGCATGTGAGAAATTGCCAAGAAACTGAAGATTTCCTAAATCGGTGTTTACTACTCCCTTCAGAAAAGAGCACAAACAGGCTCTAACCAGAGTAGAAGAAGTGGGAGGCCCCGCTGCACAACTGAGCAACAAGACAAGTACATTAGAGTCAGTAGTTTGACAAATCGACGCCTCACAGGTTCTCAACCGGCAGCTTCATTAAATAGTACTTGCAAAACGCCAGTGTCAATGTCTACAGTGAAGAGGCGACTCCGGGATGCTGGCCTTCAGGGCAGAGAGGCAAAGAAAAAGCGATATCTGAGACTGGCTAATAAAAGGAAAAGATTAATATGGGCAAAAGAACACAGACATTGGACAGAGGAAGATCAGAAAAAAGTGTTATGGACAGACAAATACAAGTTTGAGGTGTTTGGATCACACAGAAGAACATTTGTGAGATGCAGAACAACTGAAAATATGCTGGAAGAGTACCTGACGCCATCTGTCAAGCATGGTGGAGGTAATGTGATGGAGTGGGGTTGCTTTGGTGCTGGTAAAGTGGGAGATTTGTACAAGATAAAAGGGATTTTGACTAAGGAAGGCTATCACTCCATTTTACAACGCCATACCATACCCTGTGGACAGCGCTTGATTGGAGCCAATTTCACCCTACAACACGACAATGACCTAAAGCACGATTCCAAATTATGCAAGAACTATTAAGGGAAGAAGCAGGCAGCTGGTATTCTATCTGTAATGCAGTGGCCAGCGTAGTCACCAGATCTCAACCCCATTGAGCTATTGTGGGAGCAGCTTGACCATATGGTACGCAAAGAGTGCCCATCAAGCTAAACCAACTTGTGGAAGGGGCTTCTGGAAGCATGGAGTGAAATATCTCCAGATTACCACAGCAAATTAACTACTAGAATGCCAAAGGTCTGCAATGCTGTAATTGCTGCAAAGGGAGCATTCTTTGACAAAAGCAAAGTTTGAAGGAGAAAATTATTATTTAAAATAAAAATCTTTTGTTCAAACCTTGTCAATGATTCTCAATTCATTTGGCAACTCATTTGATTAATAAAAGTATGAGTTTTCATGGAAAACACAAAATTGTCTGAGTGACCCTAAACTTTGGAACAAATTTTACCACTATCATGAAGTACAAAATGTCACGAAAAAACATGCTCAGAATCAGAGGGATCCATAGAAGTGTTCCAGAGTTGTTACCATATAAAGGGACAATGGTCAGAATTGTAAAATTTGGCTTGGTCATTAAGGTCAAAAGTGGCTCGGTCACTAAGGGGTTAAGGTCTGAAACCTTGGTCAAAGTTATATGAGCACACAAATCTCCAAGGGTGTCAAAACACTGGACCATTTTCTTTTTTTGCAATTTTTAAAATTTAACAAATGACAATACATTTTTTTTTGCCTAAAACACAAAGGAATGTGTCATCTTAAAATGTAGGCCTTTTAGAGATAATTTCACTTTCAAGTTGCTCAACTGTTCACAGTAACAGTGATTGTGAACATGGGTGCCTAAACTTTTACATGCCGCTTTATCTGCTGATGCTGGCCACTGACTGCATGAGGGCGGCCAATGCTTGTGTATACTATACATACTATGGCATTACTGTGTGCACACATGTACCTGCTGATAGTGGCCACTGACTGCATGCTGGGGACCAGAGGACAGCCAATGTCTGTGTATACTATACATACTATGGACAGCATTACTGTGTGCACACCTGTACCTGCTGATCCTGGCCACTGACTGCATACCATGAACCAGAGGACAGCCAATGTACAGTATACTATGTATACTGAAGTAATGGCTTCATTCAGATGAAATACAGGCAACACACGAGAAAGCAGGTCTATTATACCTGAACCTGCAACTTTTCCGGCACATGTCAGTTGAATTAATAAGCTGACATGTGCCCCTAACAGCCGCTGGTGGAATCACAATCCACCCGCGGCTAACATGTTAAATGCTGCTGACCATCTCTGACAGCGGCATTTAACATGATCGCATCGGAAGCGTGTCACAAATCCCGCCCGTCGGCACCCGTGTCACATGATCGCAGGTTGCCAATGGGTTGGTATGACAACCTGGAGTCTGCAGGAGACCCCTGTGGTTGTAATTGCCGGATAGCTATAAGCACCGTCCTGTGGCCAATGCTCATAGCAGATGAGCATTTATGCTACACATAGCAGGGATGAGGCCTGCAGCTGGTGCTGAAGCTGGCTGTCATTCTCCACTGCTCTGCCAGCGAGCAGAGGAGAATGCTGAGTTTTATATTAAAGTCCGAAAGACTGGGGGCTTTTGGGACTGTTACCTGCATCATCCGACACCTGCTGTTGCTAATAACTGAGACATTAGGCGTGGATGATTGGGGTATTCCACAGCTGCCGGCTGCGATAGTTCGGAAATAAATGAATGAAAAACCCGACGTGGTTTCCCCCCTATTTTATTGAACCAACCAGACAAAACTAACAGCTGGGGGCTGCAACCCCCAGCTGTCAGATTCTGCAAGGTTGGTTGTCAAGAATAGAGGGGGCCCCTCGTGTTTTTTTAATTATTTAAACAAATAATAAAAAAACGGCATGGGGTCCCCCCATTTTTGACAACCAGCCTTGCTCAAGCTCACAGCTGGGGGCTGCTATTCTCAGACTGGTAAAGGGCCATTGATATAGGGCACCCCAGCCTAAAAACAGCAGCCCATAGCTGCCCAGAAAAGGCGCATCTATTAGATGCGCCTTTTCTGGCGCTTTGCCCGGCTCTTCCCACTTGCCCTGTAGCAGTGGCAAGTGGGGTAATATTTGTGGGGTTGTTGTCACCTTTCAAATGACATCATGCCCACAGCTTAGTAATGGAGAGGCATGTCGTTGATAATTATTGTTCCCGCCTGAGTGGGAGTAGTTATATCGCCCTCGCTGCTGTGTGCCCATTAGCCAGTACAAAGTAAAGCAGACTTTCTGGCGACTAATTATCCTAGGTTCAGTAACCGGTCTGACCTGAGGGTAAGGAGGGCGCCAGAGAGCTGCAAGTTCCAAACCGGAACTGGGAAGTGTGATATAGATTAATCTCCTTCAGAAAGAACCAGGGCAACCAAACAACCCCGGTTCATGGCAAATTGGTGTGAGTGGTGGGGAAAATAAGGGTATCCTCACCCGTGAACCGTGACATATTGGTGGCAGAGCGGTGGGATAATAGAGCATTAGTGATCTGGTTTGAGCAATCATTCCTCTCACTAAAAACTTGCACAGTTCTTGCGAAGATTTGGCACAAAAAGTTTGGAGAACAAGCTCAGTGTTTACTAGTCCTGAGACAATAGTGTGTTTCTATCTTTCTCTTTGTTTTTCTATCCTATCTTTTATTTGGCAATGATGGCCACAAAAGGAGAAGGCTGGTACACCCAGCAGAAGAAGGACACTCTTGTTGGAGTATGCACGTACCACGGCCTGGACCCCCATGGCAAAACCAAGGCTCAATTGGTCATGGAACTGGTGCAATTTGAAGCAGACCAATCCCGGTCTCAGAGCGCAGTGGACGCAGAAGCCAGCACCAGCACAGGTGGTGCTGCTTCCTACTTGCAACCAGGGCGGATTGGACCCCCACCTGCCGATGGCCTTGGAACAACTCCCCGCCGATGACCGTGATGGACGTCTGCAGCTGATCCAGCAATACCAAGAGAGAGCGGAGCGAGAGGCCCAAGCTCGGAGGGACCATGAACTGCGGCTGGCCCAACTCAGAGCTGTACCATATACCACGCAGAGTAGTGAGTCGAGCAACGCACAGTTCCCAAAACCCCGGCCAGAGTACTTTCCTGTGATGGAAAAGGACGGGGACTTGGAAACTTTTCGGCGGGCCCTTGAGAAAGTCTGCCGACAGTACCGGCTGCCGGATAACCAATGGGCCCGATACCTGACCCCAGGGCTAAAAGGCAAAGCTTGGGAGGCGTTTGCTTCTCTCCCGCCAGACCAAGATGAAGACTATGAGGCCATCAAGCAGGCCCTGATAAAGAAGTACCAGCTAACTCCTGAAGTTTACCGTAAAAAGTTCCAGAACCTCCAACGTGGCCCACACGACAGCTACGGCGATGTGGCGCATGGACTCAGGACCCACTTTAGCCAGTGGATCCAAGGACTGTCAGTGACCACCTTTGAGCAGCAAGGAGACCTGATGATCAAAGACCAATTTCTACATCTGTGCCCAGCTGAGGTGCGACAGAGCCCAAAGACGCGGATAAAGCAGCGCAGATTGCCGATGCCTATGAGGCCAACCGTAAATCGGAAGCCAGTCACTGCCAGCTGGAGAGGTGGTAAGCTTGCAACGAACGCCAGTACCCCTGCCAGCCAACTCACCAGAGGCCCTGTCCCTGTTGCCAACAGCTCCAGACCTACCACCGACCTTCACCAGTGTTTTTCTGCAAACTGACTGGTCACATCTGCGCCAACTGTCCGGAGAAGCAGAGGAACACCCCAGCCAAGGCCCCAGAGTCTAATGCAGCAGTTCTTCTGGTGGGTGGGGTGGTTGGGAGGGTCTGTGAACTCCCCAGCCAAGGCCCCAGAGCCTAATGCAGTTCTTTTGGTGAGTGGGGTGGTTGGGAGGGTCTGTGACAACGTGCAGCACGTCACCATGGGGGGCCATGTCGCTACAGGCCTCAAAGACACCGGGGCTGAACAAACTCTCATCCGACCTGAACTGGCGGCCCCTGAAGAGATCATTCCAGAGAAAACCCTGACTGTCACCGGGATTCGGGGCATCCGCTGTCCCCTGCCAATGGCCCGGGTGTATATAGATTGGGGTGACGGGAGCGGGGTGAAGGAAGTGGGGCTGTCCGATAACTTGCCCACTGATGTTTTATTGGGGACTGATTTGGAGAGGATGGTTGCATATTATGTCCCTGACTCCTCTCCCCGATCGAATGCTGATGATAGCGATGGGAAATTGCATGTGTTACCTGACAATTAATGATGTACCTGATAATCGTTTTTCTGAAAATGCCGAGGGTAATCCTGAGGATGCTGATCTTGAAAATATGCATGTGTTACCTGCTAACCATTTATGTCCTGAGAATGATGTGTTCACAAGTGCAGGAGTGCTTAGCCACGTCACTCCGCGGGATGGGATTACTGAAGAACCCCTAACAGGAGCAAGCGATGGTGCTAAGGGAAATGGGGAGATGCATGGGAACCGTGAGGAAGGTGATGCCGTGCAACTGACCAGTGCCACAGAGGAAGGTAACTGCCCCATAAGTAGCACTGCTCCTGGGATGTTGGGGGTGGATGGGGAGGTAGTAACTATAGCAGCGCCGGCTGATGGGCCTGTGGAAATCCCCGGGGAGACAGCCTACGTAGCTGCTGTCACCCGCAGTCAGAGTGCCCGGAACGCAGATAACGTTCTGCCTTCTAGATCCTCCTCAGTCACAGGCATGACTGAACCAGAGATGAACCCAGAGCAGGTCCCAGAGGGTTCCCGTGAGGAAGGGGCCCTGACGTCACTTCAGGCTGCCCCTAGCCAGGAGTTCCAGGCTGCTCTGCCCTCAGATGCGAGCCTGGAGAATTTGAGACACCTCGCAGAGACACCCACCTCCATGACTGATAAGGAAAGGGTGTTCTGGGAACGAGGGAGGTTGTACTGGGAGACAGTACCCGGAAAATCTCAAAAGGAGTGGTTGAGAGAAAGACAGCTGGTCGTCCTTTATCAATTCAGGGGTGAGTTGTTGCGGATTGCCCATGAGATCCCGCTCGCTGGACACTTGGGGATCAGCAAAACTAAGGCCCGGCTGTCTCAACACTTCTATTGGCCCAAGATGGGGACAGATGTGACAAACCACTGCCGCTCCTGTATCACCTGCCAAAAAGAGGGGAAGGCAGGGCCTTCTCTTAAGGCTCCCCTGATCCCTTTGCCAATGATAGAGGAGCCTTTCCAGAGGATCGCGGTGGACATTGTGAGCCCACTGGCCGTCCCCAGCAGCTCTGGAAAGCAATATATCCTCACTGTGGTAGACTACGCTACCCAGTATCCAGAGGCAGTGGCTCTGTCCTCAATTAGGGCTGATAAGGTGGCTGATGCACTGTTGGCCATCTTTTCACAGGTAGGATTTCCCATGGAGATGCTTACCGATCAAGGGACCCAATTCATGTCTTGCCTAATGGAGGCTTTCTGTAAGAGAATGAAGGTGAAGCGTCTGGTATCGAGTGCTTATCACCCACAGACCAATGGCTTGTGTGAGCCCTTCAACGGTACCCTCAAACAGTTGCTACGCATGTTGGTTGAGACACAAGGACGTGACTGGGAGTGGTACCTCCCACACCTGCTATTCGCTTACCGAGAGGTTCCGCAGGCCTCGACGGGGTTCTCCCCCTTTGAGCTCCTGTACGGCAGGCGAGTCCAGGGACCCCTTGGGTTGGAAAGGGAATCCTGGGAAGAGGAGCCGATCCCTTCTGAAGTGTCCATAGTGGAGTTTGTCATGCGCTTCCGTGACAAAATGCAGACCTTGACGCAGTTGGTGCATGACAACATGATGCAGGTTCAGGCTGATCAGAAGCACTGGTACGACCAGAATGCCTGGGAGAGGGAACCTACCAGGTGCGACAAAAGGTGTGGGTGCTGGTCCCCGTACCAAAGGATAAGCTTCAGGCAGCCTGGGAAGGCCCGTACGTCATCCACCAACAGCTCAACCCAGTCACCTACGTGGTCACGCTTGACCACGCACGGGGTAGGCGAAAGGCCTTTCACGTCAATATGATGAAGGCTCATAACGAACGCGAAGCCTATGTCCTACCTGTCTGCAGTCTGCCCAAAGATGGGGAGGAAGACCCCCCTCCTGGCCCAAGCCAAAGCTGGTGAGTTCATAGAGGATGTGGAGGTAAGCACCTTGTTAACCGAACCCCAGAGGTCGCAGTTGCGGACCACGCTGGAACCCTTCTGGGCCGTGTTCTCCAACCGAACTGGAAAGACTGAGTTAGCACTCCACAAGGTGGACACCGGGAATCATGCCCCAATACGGCGAACACCCTATCGGACCTCCGACGAGGTGCAGCAGGTTATGCGCCAGGAGATCGATGAGATGTTACAGCTGGGGGTGATTCAATCCTCCCCGTGAACTGTGACAAGGATAGAAACCCATTATTGGCACTTGGGCTTCACATCTTCTTAATATATACTTACCTTGTAATGTCTTCACATCCTGTTCCATCCAGATGTGTCCGGATCCCAAAATTCCAAGTGGCAGAGGTTCACCAACCTCCATATTGGGACACCCAATTGACTCTTGCGCGGTACCAGCAGCGGAACACCGTCGCACGGTACACACATTGTATACGCCGTACGCACCACACACACAAACACACATTGTATATGCTGTACGCACCACACACTGTATACGCCGTACGCAGCCTCTTGCGTGGTACCACCAGCGGAACACCATCGCAAATACGCCGCCGGGATCAGCGGATGATTCACAGACCGCCGCCATCTTTGTACAGGAGACGTGCAGCGCAGTTTTAATGCGACCCCCGCTATCTGTCTGCACAAAGATGGCGGCGGTCTGATTTACTGCTCCTGCATGAATTCCCAGCCCGGCAGCAGAGGCGCGACGTTTCTACAGGCAGAGGAAGCCGGTCACAGTAAAGGGGTTTTCCCACGGTAAAGTTCATTTTTCAAAATTGTCTGTGTCTGACCGTGTACGGAGCATACCACATCTCCTGTGCAGGGGAGGAAGCAAAAGACAATACTGACATTATAGCAAGGGATCACAGAGGATTCATTTTGTGAGGTAAAATATTTCACTGTTTTTAAACAATATTTTACCTCACAAAATGTTTCCTCTGCGATCTCCTGCTGTAATGTCAGTATTGTGTTTTGTTTCCTCCCCTGCCCAGGAGCTGTGGTATGTTCTGTACACGGTCATACACAGACAATTTTTAAAATGAACTTTCGTTCGTGGGAAAACCCCTTTAAAAAGCAAATATCAATGCCAACATGGCTCCTAAAAAGTATGCCAATGACAAAGAAGAGAGCACAGACGGGAGAAGTCAGCACATGGGGAAAGAGAGAGTGGATAGAGAGCACATGGGGGGGAGAGATTCTCAACGCTGCAAAGCCTGCCCCCATTGTGACATTACCACCCTCCCGATGCGATAACATCGGGCCTCCATCTAGTCTACTGTATATTCAGGGTCCATGGAGCCTCAGATTGTAGTTCCTTTAGTTTTACCTATAAGAACCCTGACCAACTCCATTGCTACTTATTGAGGTCTGTGGGGTCATGTTCATTATACCATAGACCAAGCACAGAGTCATAGCTTCCAATAAGACTGCATAAATATAAAACTTGAGAGTATACCGATATGTTCAGAGCTACCATCAATTTATGGCACCAATGGTGCAGAATGTTGTGATGTTCCTGCCTTCAAAATTCCAAGCAGCAACAAAAAGCAATCAAGGTCTGTAAGTGACTTTTTCGATCCATCACCTGAACTTTAGATTCTAAAGTATACTTCATAGTATCCAGGCTAAATTCACATTGCGCTCAGCTGTAGTTTCATGGCTTCCATCTGGGGTTTCCATCCAACCCCGGAATCGACTAAACTATTGTGCCTATCTGAAAAGATGGACACTGTGGCAAAGGAGAGCTAAAGCAGTCCTGTTTAACTCGGGTTGTCTCATTGTACTGAATGGTTCAGATGGAAGTCATTAACAGTACTGCAGGATGCAGTGCGACCCTGGCCCAAGGATGTGCTCACATAGGAGCGCTTACAGCTCGCAGTCTTTGCTTTTGGTGGTCTGCACTCATTGGACTCAGCCAACATGTATACTGGATTTGCAGTGTGCTGGAACTAGGCTCCGGCTGGAAACACTTGAACGTTGTGTTTATGTGATGATGACGCTGAATCAAGATGATGGAGACAGCTTACAGGATTCACGCATATAGTTACCCCACATTATAGACCTCTTTCTACCGTGGAATACACCACTCCAGCTTCCACTTTCTGGGCCATTTATCTGAAAGATAGAGTGGAAAGTAACATGAAAGGTATAGCAGAGATTGCAGGAGTCCTCTAATTCAGCAGTTTTCCAAGTACAGAGCTAAGATAGGACCTCCTATACTCTGCAGGGTCCTCATCCTAAAATACAGTTAGGTTAGGTTCTCATTTTGTTTTTGTGTGAGCGCTAACGGACAGCGTTGCACGGCGAAATTAACGCCGTGCAACACGTCCGTTAGCGCTCCCATTGCCAGCAATGTTAAAGCGCATTGCTAGCGTGTGCCATTTTCGGCACGCGCTAGCGATGTGCCGTTCTTTTGTGGAGCGCCGCGGACGCTGCTTGCAGCGTCCGCGGTGTGCCTGAGGTCCGTTCCCCGCTTTGACAGATCGGGGATCTGCGCTAGCGGGGACGTTTAACGCGACTCCTAAAAAGACATTGCGTTAGCGCAATCCGCTAGCACTAAACGGATTGCCCTAACGCAATCTGAACCTAGCCTTACTATGTCTCTGCATTCCTTGCATGCACATCTGCAGTATCTGTACTCTATGCACAATTCCGATGTCAGTTTTTATAGTAAGGCGCTACAATTAGTATTTGATAAGCACATCAAAATTGTTGAGTTGCGACCCCGTCACAGCGACGGCAATAATGGTGTGTTCTAACCCATCCTCACCAGGCAGGTCCTGACATTCACATTCTGGCAGGATTTAACTTTCCAATCCATTCTGAAATCCTGACAGAATTCACAACATGTGAACACGGTCTAAACATTTTTATTTCAAGCAGTTTGACATTTAAAAAAAAATGGCCTCAAAGAAATTGTATAAAATATAGTCACAGACACTCAGGTTACTCCCATCGGTCTGAGACTACATCCTGCTGCAATGTCATGCACAATATCGCTGCAGCCAATCACTGGTCATGTGCCAACCGTCACAGCTGAGGTGAGTGGCTGCAGCAGTCACATGTGTAGGTGGCATGTCACTGCTGCAGCCAATCACTAGTCATGTGCCAACCGTGCTCCCATCACAGCTGAGGTGAGTGGCTGCAGCAGTCACATGTGTAGGTGGCATGTCACTGCTGCAGCCAATCACTAGTCATGTGCCAACCGTGCTCCCATCACAGCTGAGGTGAGTGGCTGCAGCAGTCACATGTGTAGGTGGCATGTCACTGCTGCAGCCAATCACTAGTCATGTGCCAACCGTGCTCCCATCACAGCTGAGGTGAGTGGCTGCAGCAGTCACATGTGTAGGTGGCATGTCACTGCTGCAGCCAATCACTAGTCATGTGCCAACCGTGCTCCCATCACAGCTGAGGTGAGTGGCTGCAGCAGTCACATGTGTAGGTGGCATGTCACTGCTGCAGCCAATCACTGGTCATCTGCCAACCGTGCTCCCATCACAGCTGAGGTGAGTGGCTGCAGCAGTCCCACGTGTGTCTTGTCACTGCTGCATTCAATCACTGGTCATCTGTCAACCATGCTCCCATCATAGCTGAAGTGAGTGGCTGCAGCAGTCACACGTGTAGGTGGCAGGTCACTGCTGCAGCCAATCACTGGTCATGTGCCATCATAGCTGAAGTGAGTGGCTGCAGCAGTCGCACGTGTAGGTGACAGGTCACTGCTGCAGCCAATCACTGGTCATGTGCCATCATAGCTGAAGTGAGTGGCTGCAGCAGTCACACGTGTAGGTGGCAGGTCACTGCTGCAGCCAATCACTGGTCATGTGCGCTTGACCTTCTACTTCTTTGTCAGGGGCAGTTTCCTAAGCGTCCACACTACAGGGGCCCCGCTCACCTAGGTGCTGGGACTGCCTCTGCCGTGAGCAATGCCTTCCGTAGCAGGGCCGAGTGTCTACCTTCACACTGTGCGCTGGCTACGTGGATACTATTCACACTGACTATGCGTCTATTATACACACTTTACATGGCGTCTGCGCGGACCCGGGCACAGTGTAGCATGACACAACGTGTGCAGGTGCTTCCCGCCTCCCGGGACGCGCAGCTCGGACGCCACAGTCCCGCAGTATGAGAACACGCGTCTGTATAGAGCAGGGCGGTCGCTCCCGCGTCACCTCCACCACAGCGGCCAAGCCCCGCCTTCTCCGGCTCCGAATTTTAACTGCGTGATACGTGTAGACTCAGGCGCCTGAAGTGGCCTACTGACCACACCCACTATTCACCACACCCACTATTCACCACACCCACCGCTTCCCGCCTCAGCCATGACCCGCCCCCTCCCCACCCCTGCGAGCTGGGCAGTCTCCACAGCCCCGCCCCTTATGCTGTCCGTACACTGAGCGTGTAGGATGTTGCATATTCCGTTACGTCTTCAACACCGCCCAGTCACGTGGTCACAGCAGTTTCTACCGCTCAGTGCCCATTTTACAGTGTATTCATTTTCACTTGCTGAGGTCGATGTTGTGTGCGCTCCTCCTGTTTGTGCGGAGGGCCTCGTAGCAGCGGACGGTGACGTGACGCACTACTTTATAGCAGCACCCTGTGCTCACACTGCGCAGTGATTCATTCCTGACATGTACACTGCTTACACTATTGGTGACTGCTCACTAGACGGGTCACGTGTCACCAGTGGAGCAGTCCTAGTAGTGTACTTTTATCATTATTTCATATTATTTTATGCTTTTATCAACGTTATTAGTTCATTTTTATCTATTTTTTATCTGCTTTAATGAAGTCTAGTTTTTATGGTGATTTTTGGGTCATATTTTGTTTGTCTAAAGCATATATTCATACTACGTATTTATGTTTGGTGAATTTTTTTGTGGGTTATATATTTTTGTTTAATATTTATTGATTAAATATTCAACAATTATTCTTTGATATTTTTTTTCTATATAGGATTTTGCTAGTGTACTGAGGGACCTGTGCAACCTTGGTGGTGATATGGGTGCAGGGCCGGTTTTAGGCAAAGTTTAAAATGGGGCCCCAAATGCTAACATAGTGCACATCAGACAGAAGCATTTCGGTTGTATTTACATGCGCTGATCTCAGGCCGCTAAACGAATGTGATCGACAATATTGAAGTCGTTGGACGCTCGTTTCTCGGCCTCTTTCCACCGTCTGAGGGCTGTCCCACACGTCCAGATAATTCCGGTACCGGAATAAATCGGTACCGGAGTTATCCGTGTCCGTGTGCCTGGGAACTCACGGAGGCCATACGTGCGGCACACGTGTGCCGCCCGTATGGCGAGTGGGTACCACACGGAGCGTGTGGTACCCACTCTGCATGGTGCTGAAGCTGCGATTCATATCTTCCCTGCAGCAACGTTTGCTGTAGAGAAAATATGAAGAATAGTGTTTAAAATAAAGATCCATGTGTCCGCCGCCCCCCCACCCCCTGTGCGCCCCCCCCGCTGGTCAGAAAATACTTACCCGCTCCCTCGCTGCTTCCTGGTCTGGCCGCGGCTTCTCCTGCATGCGGTCACGTGGGCCCGATCATTTACAGTCATGAATATGTGGCTCCACCTCCCATAGGGGCGGAGCCGACTATTCATGATTGTAAATGATCGGCCCCACGTGACCGCATACAGTAGGAGGCGCGGCCAGACCAGGAAGGAGCGAGGGAGCGGGTGAGTATTTTCTGACCAGCGGGGGGGCGCACAGGGGGTGGGGGGGCGGCGGACACATGGATCTTTATTTTTAACACTATTCTTCATATTTTCTCTACAGCAAACGCTGCTACAGGGAAGATATGAATACCGGCTTCAGCACCATGTGGGGGGGACAGCGCTTACTGTAGCGCTGTCTCCTGCACGCACACGGACCCCAGACGGAGAATGTCCGTGTGAGGTCCGTGTTTTACGCGGACCCATTGACTCTATTGGGTCCATGTAAAACGTGCGCTCCCACGAACACTGACATGTCTCCGTGTTTGGCACACGGAGACACGGTCCGCAAAAAATCAATGACATCTGAACAGATGCATTGATTTTTATGTGTCTACGTGTGTCAGTGTCTCCGGTACGTGAGGAAACTGTCACCTCACGTACCGGAGCCACTGACGTGTGAAACCGGCCTGAGAAAGAATGAAGGGGACAGAACGATCACTAATAGATCACTAACAGATCACCATACGGGATCATGTTAGCAGCAGCACATCTACAGTTTATACCGGCGATGTGCTGCTGAGAACAATGATTTTTATTCCGGCATAAACAATCCAATCACCCAATGAATATGCAGCATTTTGCTTGTTTAGTATAATACACCCCATAGTCCTCCATATAATATAATGTGCCCCATAGTCCTCCATATAGTATAATACACTCCTCATAGTCCTCCATATAGTATTATACACTTCCCATAGTCTTCCATATGGTATAATACACTCCTCATAGTCCTCCATATATTAAAATATACTCCTCAGTCCCCCATATAGCATAATACACCTCTCACAGTGCTCCATATAGTATAATGCACCGCCATAGTCATCCATGTAGGTACAATTCACTTCCCATAGTATAATGCACCCCATAGTTCTTCATATAGTATAATGTATTCCCCATAGTCCTCAATACAGTATAATTCAGCCCACATATAGTATAATGCAGCCACCACCCCACAGAGTATAATGCAGCCACCCCACAGAGTGTAATGCAGCCACCCCAGAGTATAACGTAACCCCCCCACAGAGTATAATGTAACCTCCCCATAGAATATAATGCAGCCCCCCATATAGTATAATGTAGCCCCCTCATAGAGTATGATGCAATCACTCCTCATAGAATATAAATATAATACAGCCCCCCATAGAATATAATGTAGCCCCGAACAAGATATAATACAGCCCACCTCCCCATAGAATATAATGTAGCCCCATCAAAGGGTATGATGCAGTCATCCCTCATAAAATCTAATAAAGCCCCCCACAGAATATAATGCAGCCCCCCATAGTATATAACACAGCCTCCTCCATAGAATATAATGTATAATGTACCCCCCAAATATATAACACAGCCACATAATATATAACACAGCCTCCCGCATTGAATATAATATACCCCCAGAGTATATAGCACAGCCCACATAGTAGTATATAGCACAGCCACTTAGTATATAGCACAGCCCACACAATAGTATACAGAACAGCCCACACAGTAGTATAAAGCACTGCCCACACAGTAGTATACAGCACTGCCCATACAGTAGTATACAGCACTGCCCACAGTAGTATACAGCACTGCCCACAGTACTATACAGCACTGCCCACACAGTAGTATACAGCACTGCCCATACAGTAGTATACATCACTGCCCACAGTAGTGTACAGCACTGCCCACAGTAGTATACAGCACTGCCCACAAAGTAGTATACAGCACTGCCCATACAGTAGTATACAGCACTGCCCACATCCCCCTTCTCTCCCCGCCTCTCTCCTCCCGAGAATGGCCGCACAGTCCAGTAAACAAAAAACAAAAAAAAACCCACAAGCTCCTTACCTCTCCCCGAGCCCGCGCTGCTCCCTGCTCCTGTGTCGGCAGCTGCCGCCACACTGCCTGTCACACAGTGAGTACGCGATGACGCGCACCTGCTTTGTCAGAGGCAGAGCGGGGAATGATGGGAGAGGGAGCGTCAGGTGACGCTCTCTCCTCCATTGCTTTGAACTGTACCGGCAGACGCTGGTATAGTTCAATGCGGCGGGGTAGTCGGCGCTGGCGGCAGGCGGGCCCCCCTGCCTCACAGGGGCCCCATAGCGGCTGCGTGACTTGCCGCTAGCTGGGGGCCCCTGGAGGACCGGGGGCCCCAGGCAGCTGCCTGGTCTGCCTGCCCCTAACGGCGGCCCTGTATGGGTGTGTAAGAAAACCACAGTTGTGACTCCCTACTGGTCACTAAAATTGAGGGTCAGAACACATCTGTGCGCTCCCTATCTCTTCTCATCCCTCATCCTCTCCCACCTCTCGTCCTCTCCCACCTCTCGTCCTCTCCCATCCCTCATCCTCTCCCACCTCTTGTCATCTCCCATCTCTCGTCCTCTCCCATCCGCCATCCTCTCCCATCCCTCGTCCTCTCCCATCCCTCATCATCTCTCATCCTCTCCCATCCCTCATCTCTCATCCTCTCCCATTCTTCATCCTCTCCCATTCCTCATCCTCTCCCATCTCTCATCCCTCATCCTCTCCCATTCCTCATCCTCTCCCATCTCTCATCCACTCCCATATCTCATCCTCTCCCATTCCTCATCCTCTCCCATCCCTCATCCTCTCTAATCTCTCGTCCTCTCCCATCCCTCGTCCTCTCCCATCCCTCGTCCTCTCCCATCCCTCATCCTCTCCCATCCCTAGTCCTCTCCCATCCCTCGTCCTCTCCCTTCCCTCGTCCTCTCCCATCCCTCGTCCTCTCCTATCCCTCATCCTCTCCCATCCCTCATCCTTTCCCATCCCTCGTCCTCTCCCATCTCTCATCCTCTCCCATTCCTCATCCTCTCCCATCCCTCATCCTCTCCCATTCCTCATCTCCCATCTCTCATCCCTAATCCTCTCCCATTCTTCATCCTCTCCCATTCCTCATCCTCTCTCATCCCTCATCCTCTCCCATTCATCATCCTCTCCCATCTCTCATCCACTCCCATCCCTCATCCTCTCCCATCCCTCATCCTCTCTAATCTCTCGCCCTCTCCCATCCCTTGTCCTCTCCCATCCCTCGTCCTCTCCCATCCCTCGTCCTCTCCCATCCCTCATCCTCTCCCATCCCTCATCCTCTCCCATCCCTCATCCTCTCCCATCTCTCATCCCTCATCCTCTCCCATCTTTCATCCTCTCCCATCCCTCATCCTCTCCCATCCCTCATCCTCTCCCATCTCTCATCCTCTCCCATCTCTCATCATCTCCCATACCTCATCCTCCCCCATCTCTCGTCCTCCCCATACTCATCTCTCATCCTCTCCCATCTCTCATCCTCTTTCATCTTGACCTCTCCCATCCCTCAATCTCTCATCATCTCCCATCTCGTCCTCTCCCATCCCTCATCCTCTCCCACCTCTCATCCTCTCCCATCTCTCATCCTCTCCCATCCCTCATCCTCTCCCATCCCTCATCTTCTCCCATCCCTCATCATCTCCCATCCCTCATCCTTCATCCTCTCTAATCTCTCGTCCTCTCCCACCTCTCATCCCTCATCCTCTCCCACCTCTCATCCTCTCCCATCCCTCATCCTCTCCCATCCCTCATCCTCTCCCATCCCTCATCCTCTCCCATCCCTCATCCCATCCCTCATCCTCTCCCATCCCTCATCCTCTCCCATGCCTCATCCTCTCCCATCCCTCATCCTCTACCATCTCTCATCCTCTCTCACCTCTCATCCCTCATCCTCTCCCATATCTCATCCTCTCCCATGCCTCATCCTCTCCCATCTCTTGTCCTCTCCCATCCCTCATCCTCTCCCATCCCTCATCCTCTCCCATCTCTCATCCTCTCCCATCTCTCTCATCTCCCATCCCTCATCCTCTCCCATCTCTCATCATCTCCCATATCTCATCCTCCCCATCTCTCGTCCTCCCCCATCTCTCATCCTCTCCCATCTCTCATCCTCTCCCATCCCTCATCCTCTCCCATCCCTCATCTTCTCCCATCCCTCATCATCTCCCATCTCTAATCCCTCATCCTCTCCCATCCCTCATCCTCTCCCATCTCTCATCCTCTCCCATCCCTCATCCTCTCCCATCCCTCATCCTCTCCCATCTCTCATCCCTCATCAAATCCCATCCCCCATCCCCTCCCATTCCTCATCCCCTCCCATCTCTCATCCCTCATCCTCTCCCATCTGTCATCCTCTCCCATCCCTCATCCTCTCCCATCCCTAATCCTTTCCCATCTCTAATCCTCTCCCATCCCTCATCCTCTCCTATCTCTTATCCTCTCCCATTCTTCATCCTCTCCGATCTCTCATCCTCTCCCATACCTCATCCTCTCCCATTCCTCATCCTCTCCCATCCCTCATCTCTCATCCTCTCCCATCTCTCATCCCTCAGCCTCTCCCATTCTTCATCCTCTCCCATTCCTCATCCTCTCCCATCTCTCATCCTCTCCCATCTCTCATCCTTTCTCATCCCTCATCCTCTCCCATCTCTCATCCTCTCCCATCCCTCATCCTCTCCCATCCCTCATCCTCTCCCATCTCTAATCCCTCATCCTCTCCCATCCCTCATCCTCTCCCATCTCTCATCCTCTCCCATCCCTCATCCTCTCCCATCCCTCATCCTCTCCCATCTCTCATCCCTCATCAAATCCCATCCCCCATCCCCTCCCATTCCTCATCCCCTCCCATCTCTCATCCCTCATCCTCTCCCATCTGTCATCCTCTCCCATCCCTCATCCTCTCCCATCCCTCATCCTCTCCCATTCCTCAACCTCTCCCATCTCTCATCCTCTCCCATTTCTCATCCTCTCCCATCTCTCATCCCTCATCCTCTCCCATCCCTCATCCCCTCCCATTCCTCATCCCCTCCCATCTCTCATCCTCTCCCATCTGTCATCCTCTCCCATCCCTCATCCTCTCCCATCCCTCATCCTCTCCCATTCCTTAACCTCTCCCATCTCTCATCCTCTCCCATCTCTCATCCTCTCCCATTCCTAATCCTCTCCCATCTCTCATCCTCTCCCATTCCTCATCCTCTCCCATTCCTCATCCTCTCCCATGTCTCATCCTCTCCCATCCATCATCCTTTCCTATCCCTCATCCTCTCCCATCCCTCATCCTCTCCCATCCCTCATCCTCTCCCATCTCTCATCCTCTCCCATCTCTCATCTTCTCTCATTTCTCATCATCTCCCATCTCTCATCCCTCATGCTCTCTCATCTCTAATCCTCTCCCATCTCTCATCCCTAATCCTCTCCCATTCCTCATCCTCTCCCATCTCTCATCCTCTCCTATTCCTCATCCTCTCCCATCTCTCATCCCTCATCCTCTCCCATCCCTCATCCCCTCCCATCCCTCATCCCCTCCCATCCCTCATCCCCTCCCATCCCTCATCCTCTCCCATCCCTCATCCTCTCCATTCCCTCATCCTCTCCCATCTCTCATCCTCTCCCATCTCTCATCATCTCCCATCCCTCATCCTCTCCCATCTCTCATCTCCCATAACTCATCCTCCCCATCTCTCGTCCTCCCCCATCTCTCATCACTCATCCTCTCCCATCTCTCATCCTCTCCCATCTTGTCCTCTCCCATCCCTCAATCTCTCATCATCTCCCATCTCGTCCTCTCCCATCTCTCATCCTCTCCTATCCCTCATCCTCTCCCATCATCATCTCCCATCCCTCATCCTTCACCCTCTCTAATCTCTCGTCCTCTCCCACCTCTCATCCCTCATCCTCTCCCATCTCTCATCCTCTCCCATCCCTCATCCTCTCCCATCCCTCATCCTCTCCCATCCCTCATCCTCTCCCATCCCTCATCCTCTCCCATCCCTCATCCCCTCCCAACCCTCATCCTCTCCCATCCCTCATCCTCTCCCATACCTCATCCTCTCCCATCCCTCACCCTCTCCCAACCCTTATCCTCTCCCAGTCCCTCATCCTCTCCCATCTCTCATCCCTCATCCTCTCCCATCTTTCATCCTCTCCCATCCCTCATCCTCTCCCATCCCTCATCCTCTCCCATCTCTCATCCTCTCCCATCTCTCATCATCTCCCATACCTCATCCTCCCCCATCTCTCGTCCTCCCCATACTCATCTCTCATCCTCTCCCATCTCTCATCCTCTTTCATCTTGACCTCTCCCATCCCTCAATCTCTCATCATCTCCCATCTCGTCCTCTCCCATCCCTCATCCTCTCCCACCTCTCATCCTCTCCCATCTCTCATCCTCTCCCATCCCTCATCCTCTCCCATCCCTCATCCTCTCCCATCCCTCATCTTCTCCCATCCCTCATCATCTCCCATCCCTCATCCTTCATCCTCTCTAATCTCTCGTCCTCTCCCACCTCTCATCCCTCATCCTCTCCCACCTCTCATCCTCTCCCATCCCTCATCCTCTCCCATCCCTCATCCTCTCCCATCCCTCATCCCTCCCATCCCTCATCCTCTCCCATCCCTCATCCTCTCCCATGCCTCATCCTCTCCCATCCCTCATCCTCTACCATCTCTCATCCTCTCTCACCTCTCATCCCTCATCCTCTCCCATATCTCATCCTCTCCCATGCCTCATCCTCTCCCATCTCTTGTCCTCTCCCATCCCTCATCCTCTCCCATCCCTCATCCTCTCCCATCTCTCATCCTCTCCCATCTCTCTCATCTCCCATCCCTCATCCTCTCCCATCTCTCATCATCTCCCATATCTCATCCTCCCCATCTCTCGTCCTCCCCCATCTCTCATCCTCTCCCATCTCTCATCCTCTCCCATCCCTCATCCTCTCCCATCCCTCATCTTCTCCCATCCCTCATCATCTCCCATCCCTCATCCTTAATCCTCTCTAATCTCTCGTCCTCTCCCACCTCTCATCCCTCATCCTCTCCCACCTCTCATCCTCTCCCATCCCTCATCCTCTCCCATCCCTCATCCTCTCCCATCCCTCATCCTCTCCCATCTCTAATCCCTCATCCTCTCCCATCCCTCATCCTCTCCCATCTCTCATCCTCTCCCATCCCTCATCCTCTCCCATCCCTCATCCTCTCCCATCTCTCATCCCTCATCAAATCCCATCCCCCATCCCCTCCCATTCCTCATCCCCTCCCATCTCTCATCCCTCATCCTCTCCCATCTGTCATCCTCTCCCATCCCTCATCCCCTCCCATTCCTCATCCCCTCCCATCTCTCATCCTCTCCCATCTGTCATCCTCTCCCATCTGTCATCCTCTCCCATCCCTCATCCTCTCCCATCCCTCATCCTCTCCCATTCCTCAACCTCTCCCATCTCTCATCCTCTCCCATCTCTCATCCTCTCCCATTCCTCATCCTCTCCCATCTCTCATCCTCTCCCATTCCTCATCCTCTCCCATTCCTCATCCTCTCCCATGTCTCATCCTCTCCCATCCATCATCCTTTCCTATCCCTCATCCTCTCCATCCCTCATCCTCTCCCATCCCTCATCCTCTCCCATCTCTCATCCTCTCCCATCTCTCATCCTCTCCCATTTCTCATCATCTCCCATCTCTCATCCCTCATGCTCTCTCATCTCTAATCCTCTCCATCTCTCATCCCTAATCCTCTCCCATTCCTCATCCTGTCCCATCTCTCATCCTCTCCTATTCCTCATCCTCTCCCATCTCTCATCCCTCATCCTCTCTCATCCCTCATCCTCTTCCATCCCTCATCCCCTCCCATCCCTCATCCCCTCCCATCCCTCATCCTCTCTCATCCCTCATCCTCTCCCATCCCTCATCCCCTCCCATCCCTCATCCCCTCCCTTCCCTCATCCTCTCCCATCTCTCATCCTCTCCCATCTCTCATCATCTCCCATCCCTCATCCTCTCCCATCTCTCATCATCTCCCATAACTCATCCTCCCCATCTCTCGTCCTCCCCCATCTCTCATCACTCATCCTCTCCCATCTCTCATCCTCTCCCATCTTGTCCTCTCCCATCCCTCAATCTCTCATCATCTCCCATCTCGTCCTCTCCCATCTCTCATCCTCTCCTATCCCTCATCCTCTCCCATCATCATCTCCCATCCCTCATCCTTCACCCTCTCTAATCTCTCGTCCTCTCCCACCTCTCATCCCTCATCCTCTCCCATCTCTCATCCTCTCCCATCCCTCATCCTCTCCCATCCCTCATCCTGTCCCATCCCTCATCCCCTCCCAACCCTCATCCTCTCCCATCCCTCATCCTCTCCCATACCTCATCCTCTCCCATCCCTCACCCTCTCCCAACCCTTATCCTCTCCCATCCCTCATCCTCTCTCATCCCTCATCTCTCCCATCTGTCATCCTCTCCCATCCCTCATCCCCTCCCATTCCTCATCCCCTCCCATCTCTCATCCTCTCCCATCTGTCATCCTCTCCCATCTGTCATCCTCTCCCATCCCTCATCCTCTCCCATCCCTCATCCTCTCCCATTCCTCAACCTCTCCCATCTCTCATCCTCTCCCATCTCTCATCCTCTCCCATTCCTCATCCTCTCCCATCTCTCATCCTCTCCCATTCCTCATCCTCTCCCATTCCTCATCCTCTCCCATGTCTCATCCTCTCCCATCCATCATCCTTTCCTATCCCTCATCCTCTCCCATCCCTCATCCTCTCCCATCCCTCATCCTCTCCCATCTCTCATCCTCTCCCATCTCTCATCCTCTCCCATTTCTCATCATCTCCCATCTCTCATCCCTCATGCTCTCTCATCTCTAATCCTCTCCCATCTCTCATCCCTAATCCTCTCCCATTCCTCATCCTGTCCCATCTCTCATCCTCTCCTATTCCTCATCCTCTCCATCTCTCATCCCTCATCCTCTCTCATCCCTCATCCTCTTCCATCCCTCATCCCCTCCCATCCCTCATCCCCTCCCATCCCTCATCCTCTCTCATCCCTCATCCTCTCCCATCCCTCATCCCCTCCCATCCCTCATCCCCTCCCTTCCCTCATCCTCTCCCATCTCTCATCCTCTCCCATCTCTCATCATCTCCCATCCCTCATCCTCTCCCATCTCTCATCATCTCCCATAACTCATCCTCCCCATCTCTCGTCCTCCCCCATCTCTCATCACTCATCCTCTCCCATCTCTCATCCTCTCCCATCTTGTCCTCTCCCATCCCTCAATCTCTCATCATCTCCCATCTCGTCCTCTCCCATCTCTCATCCTCTCCTATCCCTCATCCTCTCCCATCATCATCTCCCATCCCTCATCCTTCACCCTCTCTAATCTCTCGTCCTCTCCCACCTCTCATCCCTCATCCTCTCCCATCTCTCATCCTCTCCCATCCCTCATCCTCTCCATCCCTCATCCTGTCCCATCCCTCATCCCCTCCCAACCCTCATCCTCTCCCATCCCTCATCCTCTCCCATACCTCATCCTCTCCCATCCCTCACCCTCTCCCAACCCTTATCCTCTCCCATCCCTCATCCTCTCTCATCCCTCATCCTCTCCCATCTCTCATCCTCTCCCATCCCTCATCCTCTCCCATCTCTCATCCTCTCCCATCTCTCATCATCTCCCATCCCTCATCCTCTCCCATCTCTCATCATCTCCCATACCTCATCCTCCCATCTCTCGTCCTCCCCATCTCTCATCTCTCATCCTCTCCCATCTCTCATCCTCTCCCATCTTGACCTCTCCCATCCCTCAATCTCTCATCATCTCCCATCTCGTCCTCTCCCATCCCTCATCCTCTCCCACCTCTCATCCTCTCCCATCTCTCATCCTCTCCCATCCCTCATCCTCTCCCATCCCTCATCTTCTCCCATCCCTCATCATCTCCCATCCCTCATCCTTCATCCTCTCTAATCTCTCGTCCTCTCCCACCTCTCATCCCTCATCCTCTCCCACCTCTCATCCTCTCCCATCCCTCATCCTCTCCCATCCCTCATCCTCTCCCATCCCTCATCCTCTCCCATCCCTCATCCTCTCCCATCCCTCATCCCCTCCCATCCCTCATCCTCTCCCATCCCTCATCCTCTCCCATGCCTCATCCTCTCCCATCCCTCATCCTCTACCATCTCTCATCCTCTCCCACCTCTCATCCCTCATCCTCTCCCATATCTCATCCTCTCCCATGCCTCATCCTCTCCCATCTCTTGTCCTCTCCCATCCCTCATCCTCTCCCATCCCTCATCCTCTCCCATCCCTCATCCCCTCCCATCCCTCATCCTCTCCCATCCCTCATCCTCTCCCATGCCTCATCCTCTCCCATCCTTCATCCTCTACCATCTCTCATCCTCTCCCACCTCTCATCCCTCATCCTCTCCCATATCTCATCCTCTCCCATGCCTCATCCTCTCCCATCTCTTGTCCTCTCCCATCTCTCATCCTCTCCCATCTCTCTCATCTCCCATCCCTCATCCTCTCCCATCTCTCATCATCTCCCATATCTCATCCTCCCCATCTCTCGTCCTCCCCCATCTCTCATCCTCTCCCATCTCTCAACCTCTCCCATCCCATCCTCTCCCATCCCTCATCCTCTCCCATCTCTCATCCTCTCCTATCCCTCATCCTCTTCCATCTCTCATCCTCTCCCATCCCTCATCATCTCCCATCCCTCACCCTTCATCCTCTCTAATCTCTCGTACTCTCCCACCTCTCATCCCTCATCCTCTCCCATCTCTCATCCTCTCCCATCCCTCATCCTCTCCCATCTCTCATCCTCTCCCATCCCTCACCTCCCATCTCTTGTCCTCACCCATCCCTCATCCTGTCCATCTCTCGTCCTCCCCCATCCCTTATCCTCTCCCATCCCTCATCCTCTCCCATCCTTCATCCTCTCCCATCTCACCTCCCATCTCTTGTCCTCTCCCATCCCTCATCCTCTCCCATTTTTCGTCCTCTCCCATCCCTTATCCTCTACCATCTCATCCTCTCCCATCCCTCATCTTCTCCCATCTCTTTTCCTCTACCATCCCTTATCCTCTCCCATCTCATCCTCTCCCATCTCTCATCATATCCCATCTTGTCCTCTCCCATCCATCATCCTCTCCCATCTCTCATCCTCTCCCATCTCTCTTCCTCTCCCATCCCTCATCCTCTCCCATCTCTCATCCCTCATTCTCTCCCATCCCTCATCCTCTCCCATCTCTCATCCCATCTCTCATCCCTCATCCCCTCATCCTCTGTAATCTCTCGTCCTCTCCCACCTCTCATCCCTAATCCTTTCCCATCTCTCATCCTCTCCCATCCCTCATCCTCTCCCATCTCTCATCCTCTCCCATCTCTCATCCCTCATCCTCTCCCATCTCTCATCCTCTCCCATTCCTCATCCTCTCCCATCTCTCATCCTCTCCCATTCCTCATCCTCTCCCATCTCTCATCCCTAATCCTGCCCCATCCCTCATCCTCTCCCATCCCTCATCCTCTCCCATCTCTCATCCTCTCCCATCTCTCATCCTCTCTCATCTCTCATCCTCTCACATCCATCACCCTCTCCCATCCGTCATCCTCTCCCATCCTTCATCGTCTCCCATCTCTACCCTCCCATCTTTTGTCCCCTTCCATCTCTCATCCTCTCCCATCTCATCCTCTCCCATCTCATCCTCTCCCATCTCTCCCAGTCCTCCATATAGTATTATACACTTCCCATAGTCTTCCATATGGTATAATACACTCCTCATAGTCCTCCATATATTAAAATATACTCCTCAGTCCCCCATATAGCATAATTCACCTCTCACAGTGCTCCATATAGTATAATGCACCGCCATAGTCATCCATGTAGGTACAATTCACTTCCCATAGTATAATGCACCCCATAGTTCTTCATATAGTATAATGTATTCCCCATAGTCCTCAATACAGTATAATTCAGCCCACATATAGTATAATGCAGCCACCACCCCACAGAGTATAATGCAGCCACCCCACAGAGTGTAATGCAGCCACCCCAGAGTATAACGTAACCCCCCACAGAGTATAATGTAACCTCCCCATAGAATATAATGCAGCCCCCCATATAGTATAATGTAGCCCCCTCATAGAGTATGATGCAATCACTCCTCATAGAATATAAATATAATACAGCCCCCCATAGAATATAATGTAGCCCCGAACAAGATATAATACAGCCCACCTCCCCATAGAATATAATGTAGCCCCATCAAAGGGTATGATGCAGTCATCCCTCATAAAATCTAATAAAGCCCCCCACAGAATATAATGCAGCCCCCCATAGTATATAACACAGCCTCCTCCATAGAATATAATGTATAATGTACCCCCCAAATATATAACACAGCCACATAATATATAACACAGCCTCCCGCATTGAATATAATATACCCCCAGAGTATATAGCACAGCCCACATAGTAGTATATAGCACAGCCACTTAGTATATAGCACAGCCCACACAATAGTATACAGAACAGCCCACACAGTAGTATAAAGCACTGCCCACACAGTAGTATACAGCACTGCCCATACAGTAGTATACAGCACTGCCCACAGTAGTATACAGCACTGCCCAC
This sequence comes from Ranitomeya variabilis, assembly GCF_051348905.1. NCBI lineage: Eukaryota > Metazoa > Chordata > Amphibia > Anura > Dendrobatidae > Ranitomeya > Ranitomeya variabilis. The sequence continues at coordinate 602,832,271 of NC_135236.1, forward strand.
AGTACTATACAGCACTGCCCACACAGTAGTATACAGCACTGCCCAGACAGTAGTATACATCACTGCCCACAGTAGTGTACAGCACTGCCCACAGTAGTATACAGCACTGCCCACAAAGTAGTATACAGCACTGCCCATACAGTAGTATACAGCACTGCCCACATCCCCCCTTCTCTCCCCGCCTCTCTCCTCCCGAGAATGGCCGCACAGTCCAGTAAACAAAAAACAAAAAAAAAACCACAAGCTCCTTACCTCTCCCCGAGCCCGCGCTGCTCCCTGCTCCTGTGTCGGCAGCTGCCGCCACACTGCCTGTCACACAGTGAGTACGCGATGACGCGCACCTGCTTTGTCAGAGGCAGAGCGGGGAATGATGGGAGAGGGAGCGTCAGGTGACGCTCTCTCCTCCATTGCTTTTAACTGTACCGGCAGACGCTGGTATAGTTCAATGCGGCGGGGTAGTCGGCGCTGGCGGCAGGCGGGCCCCCCTGCCTCACAGGGGCCCCATAGCGGCTGCGTGACTTGCCGCTAGCTGGGGGCCCCTAGAGGACCGGGGGCCCCAGGCAGCTGCCTGGTCTGCCTGCCCCTAACGCCGGCCCTGTATGGGTGTGTAAGAAAACCACAGTTGTGACTCCCTACTGGTCACTAAAATTGAGGGTCAGAACACATCTGTGCGCTCCCTATCTCTTCTCATCCCTCATCCTCTCCCACCTCTCGTCCTCTCCCACCTCTCGTCCTCTCCCATCCCTCATCCTCTCCCACCTCTTGTCATCTCCCATCTCTCGTCCTCTCCCATCCGCCATCCTCTCCCATCCCTCGTCCTCTCCCATCCCTCATCATCTCTCATCCTCTCCCATCCCTCATCTCTCATCCTCTCCCATTCTTCATCCTCTCCATTCCTCATCCTCTCCCATCTCTCATCCCTCATCCTCTCCCATTCCTCATCCTCTCCATCTCTCATCCACTCCCATCTCTCATCCTCTCCCATTCCTCATCCTCTCCCATCCCTCATCCTCTCTAATCTCTTGTCCTCTCCCATCCCTCGTCCTCTCCCATCCCTCATCCTCTCCCATCCCTAGTCCTCTCCCATCCCTCGTCCTCTCCCTTCCCTCGTCCTCTCCCATCCCTCGTCCTCTCCCATCCCTCATCCTCTCCCATCCCTCATCCTTTCCCATCCCTCGTCCTCTCCCATCTCTCATCCTCTCCCATTCCTCATCCTCTCCCATCCCTCATCCTCTCCCATTCCTCATCTCCCATCTCTCATCCTCTCCCATCTCTCATCCCTAATCCTCTCCCATTCTTCATCCTCTCCCATTCCTCATCCTCTCTCATCCCTCATCCTCTCCCATTCATCATCCTCTCCCATCTCTCATCCACTCCCATCCCTCATCCTCTCCCATCCCTCATCCTCTCTAATCTCTCGCCCTCTCCCATCCCTTGTCCTCTCCCATCCCTCGTCCTCTCCCATCCCTCGTCCTCTCCCATCCCTCATCCTCTCCCATCCCTCATCCTCTCCCATCCCTAATCCTTTCCCATCTCTAATCCTCTCCCATCCCTCATCCTCTCCTATCTCTTATCCTCTCCCATTCTTCATCCTCTCCGATCTCTCATCCTCTCCCATACCTCATCCTCTCCCATTCCTCATCCTCTCCCATCCCTCATCTCTCATCCTCTCCCATCTCTCATCCCTCAGCCTCTCCCATTCTTCATCCTCTCCCATTCCTCATCCTCTCCCATCTCTCATCCTCTCCCATCTCTCATCCTTTCTCATCCCTCATCCTCTCCCATCTCTCATCCTCTCCCATCCCTCATCCTCTCCCATCCCTCATCCTCTCCCATCTCTAATCCCTCATCCTCTCCCATCCCTCATCCTCTCCCATCTCTCATCCTCTCCCATCCCTCATCCTCTCCCATCCCTCA